>NW_028154739.1:0-721000 GCF_963457635.1 Microchirus variegatus
TAGGCAGTGACTTAACTTTTTTGTCAAAAAATACCCCAAAAGTATCTTGGAATGTCTTGAAATTGTACACAGTCATAGTCAAGCATGCCCTGAACAAGAATCCGTTGAATATATTTGCATATCTCTTGAAGAATATTTTAAATGAATTTTTGAAAATCCGAAAAGCGATCCATGCACTTGGACATTCCAAGTATGTTGGAATGTCTTTAAATTGTACTCAGTCATAGTCAACGACGCCCTGAACAAGAATCAATTGAAAATATTTGCATATCTCTTAAGGAATATTTTTAATGAATTTTTGAAAATGAGGAAAGTCTGTGCACTTAGGCAGTGACTTAACTTTTTATTCAAAAAAGACCCCAAAAGTATCTTGGAATGTCTTGAAATTGTACACAGTCATAGTCAAGCATGCCCTGAACAAGAATCCGTTGAATATATTTGCATATCTCTTGAAGAATATTTTTAATGAACTTTTGAAAATCAGGAAAGCGATCCATGCACTTGGACATTCCAAGTATGTTGGAATGTCTTGAAATTGTACTCAGTCATAGTCCACGACGCCCTGAACAAGAATCCGTTGAAAATATTTGCATATCGTTTAAGGAATATTTTTAAAGAATTTCTGAAAATCAGGAAAGCGATCCATGCACTTAGGCAGTGACTTAACTTTTTCGTCAAAAAAGACCCCAAAAGTATCTTGGAATGTCTTGAAATTGTACACAGTCATAGTCAAGCATGCCCTGAACAAGAATCCGTTGAATATATTTGCATATCTCTTGAAGAATATTTTTAATGAACTTTTGAAAATCCGGAAAGCGATCCATGCACTTGGACATTCCAAGTATGTTGGAATGTCTTGAAATTGTACTCAGTCATAGTCAACGACGCCCTGAACAAGAATCCGTTGAAAATATTTGCATATCGCTTAAGGAATATTTTTAATGAATTTTTGAAAATCAGGAAAGCGGTCCATGCACTTAGGCAGTGACTTAACTTTTTTGTCAAAAAAGACCCCAAAAGTATCTTGGAATGTCTTGAAATTGTACACAGTCATAGTCAAGCATGCCCTGAACAAGAATCCGTTGAATATATTTGCATATCTCTTGAAGAATATTTTTAATGAACTTTTGAAAATCCGGAAAGCGATCCATGCACTTGGACATTCCAAGTATGTTGGAATGTCTTGAAATTGTACTCAGTCATAGTCAACGACGCCCTGAACAAGAATCCATTGAAAATATTTGCATATCTCTTTGAGGAATTGAGGAATTGAGGAAAGTCTGTGCACTTAGGCAGTGACTTAACTTTTTCGTCAAAAAAGACCCCAAAAGTATCTTGGAATGTCTTGAGGACCATAACTGACTGTGTGTGTGTGTGAGGACCATAACTGACTGTGTGTGTGTGTCTCAGTGTTCCTTCGAGATGCTTCATGAAGGAGAAAACCTGAGGATGGACTGTGTGAGCTGCAAGAAGAGCACCTGCAGTCAGTGTGGATCAGCTGTAAGACACACACACACATATGTCTCTGATGTCTGTGATGTCTTTGATGTCTGTGATGTCTCTCTGATGTCACTGTGATGTCTCTGCGATGTCTTTGATGTCTGTGATGTCTCTGATGTCTTTGATGGCTTTGATGTCTTTGATGTCTTTGATGTCTCTGATGTCCTTGATGTCTTTGATGTGATGTCTATGATGTCTTTGATGTCTTTATGATGTATGTGATGTCTTTGATGTCTGTGATGTCTGTGATGTCTTTGATGTCTTTGATGGCTTTGATGGCTTTGATGTCTTTGATGTCTCTGATGTCTCTGATGTCATTGATGTCTTTGATGTGATGTCTTTGATGTCTGTGATGTCTGTGATGTCCTTGATGTCCTTGATGTCTTTGATGTGATGTCTATGATGTCTTTATGATGTCTGTGAAGTCTGTGAAGTCTGTGATGGCTTTGATGGCTTTGATGTCTGTGATGTCTGTGATGTCTGTGATGTCTTCGATGGCTTTGATGGCTTTGATGTCTTTGATGTCTTTGAAGTCTCTGATGTCTCTGATGTCCTTGATGTCTTTGATGTGATGTCTATGATGTCTTTGATGTCTTTATGATGTCTGTGATGTCTTTGATGTCTGTGATGTCTGTGATGTCCTTGATGTCTTTGATGTGATGTCTATGATGTCTTTAATGTCTTTATGATGTCTGTGATGTCTTTTAATGTATGTGATGTCTTTGATGACTGTGATGTCTTTGATGTCTTTGATGTCTTTGATGTCCTTGATGTCTTTGATGTGATGTCAATGATGTCTTTGATGTCTTTATGATGTCTTTATGATGTCTGTGATGTCTTTGATGTCTTTGATGGCTTTGATGACTTTGATGTCTTTGATGTCTTTGATGTCTCTGATGTCTCTGATGTCCTTGATGTCTCTGATGTCCTTGATGTCTTTGATGTGATGTCAATGATGTCTTTGATGTCTTTATGATGTCTTTGATGTCTTTGATGTCTTTGATGTCTCTGATGTCTCTGATGTCCTTGATGTCTTTGATGGGATGTCTATGATGTCTTTGATGTCTTTATGATGTCTGTGATGTCTGTGATGTCTGTGATGTCTTTGAAGTCTTTGATGGCTTTGATGGCTTTGATGTCTCTGATGTCTCTGATGTCCTTGATGTCTTTGATGTGATGTCAATGATGTCTTTGATGTCTTTATGATGTCTTTATGATGTCTGTGATGTCTGTGATGTCTTTGATGTCTTTGATGGCTTTGATGTCTTTGATGTCTTTGATGTCTCTGATGTCTCTGATGTCCTTGATGTCTTTGATGGGATGTCTATGATGTCTTTGATGTCTTTATGATGTCTGTGATGTCTTTGATGTCTGTGATCTCTGTGATGTCTTTGAAGTCTTTGATGGCTTTGATGGCTTTGATGTCTCTGATGTCTCTGATGTCCTTGATGTCTTTGATGTGATGTCTATGATGTCTTTGATGTCTTTATGATGTCTTTGATGTCTTTATGATGTCTGTGATGTCTTTGATGTCTGTGATGTCTGTGATGTCTGTGATCAAAGACATCACAGACATCATACAGTGATTTCTGTGATGTCTGTGATGTCTGTGATGTCCTTGATGTCTTTGATGTGATGTCTATGATGTCTTTGATGTCTTTATGATGTCTTTGATGTCTTTTAATGTATGTGATGTCTTTGATGACTGTGATGTCTTTGATGTCTTTGATGTCTCTGATGTCTCTCTGATGTTTGTAATGTCTTTGATGTCTGTGATGTCTGTGATGTCTTTGATGGCTTTGATGGCTTTGATGTCTTTATGATGTCTGTGATGTCTTTGATGTCTTTGATGGCTTTGATGGCTTTGATGTCTTTGATGTCTTTGATGTCTCTGATGTCTCTGATGTCCTTGTTGTCTTTGATGGGATGTCTATGATGTCTTTGATGTCTTTATGATGTCTGTGATGTCTTTGATGTCTGTGATGTCTGTGATGTCTTTGATGTCTTTGATGGCTTTGATGGCTTTGATGTCTCTGATGTCTCTGATGTCCCTGATGTCTTTGATGTGATGTCTATGATGTCTTTGATGTCTTTATGATGTCTTTATGATGTCTGTGATGTCTTTATGATGTCTGTGATGTCTTTTAATGTATGTGATGTCTTTGATGACTGTGATGTCTTTGATGTCTTTGATGTCTCTGATGTCTCTCTGATGTTTGTAATGTCTTTGATGTCTGTGATGTCTGTGATGTCTTTGATGGCTTTGATGTCTGTGATGTCTGTGATGTCTGTGATGTCTCTCTGATGTCTCTCTGATGTCTCTCTGATGTCTCTGAGATGTCTCTCTGATGTCTCTGTGATGTCACTGTGATGTCTCTGTGATGTCACTGTGATGTCTCTCTGATATCTGTGTCTTTGATGTGATGTCTATGATGTCTTTGATGTCTTTATGATGTCTGTGATGTCTTTGATGTCTGTGATGTCTGTGATGTCCTTGATGTCTTTGATGTGATGTCTATGATGTCTTTGATGTCTTTATGATGTCTGTGATGTCTTTTAATGTATGTGATGTCTTTGATGACTGTGATGTCTTTGATGTCCTTGATGTCTTTGATGTCTTTGATGTCTCTGATGTCTCTCTGATGTCTGTAATGTCTTTGATGTCTTTGATGTCTTTGATGCCTTTGATGTCTCTGATGTCCTTGATGTCTTTGATGTGATGTATATGATGTCTTTGATGTCTTTATGATGTCTGTGATGTCTTTGATGTCTGTGGTCTATGATGTCTGTGATGTCTTTGATGTCTGTGATGTCTTTTAATGTATGTGATGTCTTTGATGACTGTGATGTCTTTGATGTCTTTGATGTCTCTCTGATGTTTGTAATGTCTTTGATGTCTGTGATGTCTGTGATGTCCTTGATGTCTTTGATATGATGTCTGTGATGTCTTTGATGTCTGTGATGTCTGTGATGTCTGTGATGTCTTTTAATGTATGTGATGTCTTTGATGACTGTGATGTATTTGATGTCTTTGATGTCTTTGATGTCTTTGATGTCTCTGATGTCTCTCTGATGTCTGTAATGTCTTTGATGTCTTTGATGTCTTTGATGTCTTTGATGTCTTTGATGTCTTTGATGTTTCTGATGTCTCTGATGTCCTTGATGTCTTTGATGTGATGTATATGATGTCTTTGATGTCTTTATGATGTCTTTGATGTCTGTGGTCTATGATGTCTTTGATGTCTTTGATGTCTGTGATGTCTTTTAATGTATGTGATGTCTTTGATGACTGTGATGTCTTTGATGTCTTTGATGTCTCTGATGTCTCTCTGATGTTTGTAATGTCTTTGATGTCTGTGATGTCTGTGATGTCCTTGATGTCTTTGATATGATGTCTGTGATGTCTGTGATGTCTGTGATGTCCTTGATGTCTTTGATGTGATGTCTATGATGTCTTTGATGTCTTTATGATGTCTGTGATGTCTTTTAATGTATGTGATGTCTTTGATGACTGTGATGTCTTTGATGTCTTTGATGTCTCTGATGTCTCTCTGATGTTTGTAATGTCTTTGATGTCTGTGATGTCTTTGATGGCTTTGATGTCTGTGATGTCTGTGATGTCTCTCTGATGTCTCTCTGATGTCTCTCTGATGTCTCTGAGATGTCTCTCTGATGTCTCTGTGATGTCACTGTGATGTCTCTGTGATGTCACTGTGATGTCTCTCTGATATCTGTGATGTCTTTCTGATGTCTGTGATGTCTGTGATGTCTTTTATGTCTCTGATGTCTTTGATGTCTCTGATGTCTCTCTGATGTCTCTGTGATGTCTCTGTGATGTCTCTGTGATGTCTCTGTGATGTCTCTCTGATGTCACTGTGATGTCTCTCTGATGTCTCTGTGATGTCTCTCTGATGTCTCTGTGATGTCACTGTGATGTCTCTGTGATGTCTCTGTGATGTCTCTCTGATGTCACTGTGATGTCTCTGTGATGTCTCTCTGATGTCTCTGTGATGTCTCTCTGATGTCTCCTGAGATGTCTCTGTGATGTCTCTGTGATGTCTCTCTGATCTCTCTGATGTCTCTGATGTCTCCTCAGTGGTCTCCTGAACATCAGGGTTTGTCATGTGACCAGTTCAGACTGTTGCAGCAGCAGAACCAGCTTGGCTCCGCCCCCTTCAGTGACACCAGCATCGGTATCAACAGCATCACCTGACACACCTACTGACACACCCACTGACACACATACTGACATCTACTGACACACCCACTGACACCTACTGACACACCCACTGACACTGTAAAGTGTCATAGTCAAGCATGCCCTGAACAAGAATCCGTTGAATATATTTGCATATCTCTTGAAGAATATTTTTAATGAATTTTTGAAAATCCGGAAAGCGATCCATGCACTTGGACATTCCAAGTATGTTGGAATGTCTTGAAATTGTACTCAGTCATAGTCAACGACGCCCTGAACAAGAATCAATTGAAAGTATTTGCATATCTCTTAAGGAATATTTTTAATGAATTTTTGAAAATGAGGAAAGTCTGTGCACTTAGGCAGTGACTTAACTTTTTATTCAAAAAAGACCCCAAAAGTATCTTGGAATGTCTTGAAATTGTACACAGTCATAGTCAAGCATGCCCTGAACAAGAATCCGTTGAATATATTTGCATATCGCTTAAGGAATATTTTTAATGAATTTTTGAAAATCAGGAAAGCGATCCATGCACTTGGACATTCCAAGTATGTTGGAATGTCTTGAAATTGTACTCAGTCATAGTCAACGACGCCCTGAACAAGAATCCGTTGAAAATATTTGCATATCTCTTCAGGAATATTTTAAATGAATTTTTGAAAATCAGGAAAGCGATCCATGCACTTAGGCAGTGACTTAACTTTTTTGACAAAAAAGACCCCAAAAGTATCTTGGAATGTCTTGGAATTGTACACAGTCATAGTCAAGCATGCCCTGAACAAGAATCCGTTGAATATATTTGCATATCTCTTGAAGAATATTTTTAATGAATTTTTGAAAATCCGGAAAGTGATCCATGCACTTGGACATTCCAAGTATGTTGGAATGTCTTGAAATTGTACTCAGTCATAGTCAACGACGCCCTGAACAAGAATCCGTTGAAAATATTTGCATATCGCTTAAGGAATATTTTTAATGAATTTTTGAAAATCAGGAAAGCGATCCATGCACTTAGGCAGTGACTTAACTTTTTCATCAAAAAAGACCCCAAAAGTATCTTGGAATGTCTTGAAATTGTACACAGTCATAGTCAAGCATGCCCTGAACAAGAATCCGTTGAATATATATGCATATCTCTTGAAGAATATTTTAAATTAATTTTTGAATATCCGGAACGCAATCCATGCACTTGGACATTCCAAATATGTTGGAATGTCTTGAAATTGTACTCAGTCATAGTCAACGACGCCCTGAACAAGAATCCATTGAAAATATTTGCATATCTCTTAAGGAATATTTTTAATGAATTTTTGAAAAGGAGGAAAGTCTGTGCACTCAGGCAGACTTAACTTTTTATTCAAAAAAGACCCCAAAAGTATCTTGGAATGTCTTGAAATTGTACACAGTCATAGTCAAGCATGCCCTGAACAAGAATCCGTTGAATATATTTGCATATCTCTTGAAGAATATTTTTATAGAACTTTTGAAAATCAGGAAAGCGATCCATGCATTTGGACATTCCAAGTATGTTGGAATGTCTTGAAATTGTACTCAGTCATAGTCAACGACGCCCTGAACAAGAATCCGTTGTAAATATTTGCATATCGCTTAAAGAATATTTTTAATGAATTTTTGAAAATCAGGAAAGCGATCGATGCACTTAGGCAGTGACTTAACTTTTTTGTCAAAAAAGACCCCAAAAGCATCTTGGAATGTCTTGAAATTGTACACAGTCATAGTCAAGCATGCCCTGAACAAGAATCCGTTGAATATATTTGCACATCTCTTGAAGAATATTTTTAATGAATTTTCGAAAATCCGGAAAGCGATCCATGCACTTGGACATTCCAAGTATGTTGGAATGTCTTGAAATTGTACTCAGTCATAGTCAACGACACCCTGAACAAGAATCCGTTGAAAATATTTGCATATCTCTTAAGGAATATTTTTAATGAATTTTTGAAAATGATGAAAGTCTGTGAACTTAGGCAGTGACTTAATTTTTTATTCAAAAAAGACCCCAAAGGTATCTTGGAATGTCTTGAAATTGTACACAGTCATAGTCAAGCATGCCCTGAACAAGAATCCGTTGAATATATTTGCATATCTCTTGAAGAATATTTTTAATGAATTTTTGAAAATCCGGAAAGCGATCCATGCACTTGGACATTCCAAGTATGTTGGAATGTCTTGAAATTGTACTCAGTCATAGTCAACGACACCCTGAACAAGAATCCGTTGAAAATATTTGCATATCTCTTAAGGAATATTTTTAATGAATTTTTGAAAATCCGGAAAGCGATCCATGCACTTGGACATTCCAAGTATGTTGGAATGTCTTGAAATTGTACTCAGTCATAGTCAACGACACCCTGAACAAGAATCCGTTGAAAATATTTGCATATCGCCTAACAAATATTTTAAATGAATTTTTGAAAATCAGGAAAGCGAACCATGCACTTACGCAGTGACTTAACTTTTTTGTCAAAAAAGACCCCAAAAGTATCTTGGAATGTCTTGAAATTGTACACAGTCATAGTCAAGCATGCCCTGAACAAGAATCCGTTGAATATATTTGCATATCTCTTAAAGAATATTTTTAATGAACTTTTGAACATGACATAGTTTGGCATGGGTTAACCCATGTCATGACAAACATGACATGTTTGTCCACTAGAGGGCAGTTTGAAGAACCAAGCAGCCATGAATCAGATTTGACCTTACTTGTAATGTCAAACTTGTCCACTAGAGGGCAGTTGAAATAATTAAGTATCCATACATTAAATTTGAGCTTACATGTAATGACACCTTTATCCACTAAAGGGCAGTTCCAAGAATTTAGCATGCCATAAATCAGATTTGAGCTTACATGTAATGACACATTTGTCCACCAGAGGGCAGTCTGACCAATCCAGCAGCCATAAATCAGATTTGACCTTACTTGCAATGTCAAACTTGTCCACAAGAGGGCAGTTGAAATAATTAGGTATCCATACATCAAATTTGAGCTTACATGTAATGACACCTTTATCCACTAGAGAGCAGTCTGAAGAATTTAGCATGCCATAAATCAGATTTGAGCTTACATGTAATGACACCTTTATCCACTAGAGAGCAGTCTGAAGAATTTAGCATGCCATAAATCAGATTTGAGCTTACATGTAGTGACACATTTGTCCACCAGAGGGCAGTCTGACCAATCCAGCAGCCATAAATCAGATTTGACCTTACTTGTAATGTCAAACTTGTCCACTAGATGGCAGTTGAAATAATAAAGCAGCTATAAATCAGATTTGACATAACATATAATGACATGTTTGTCCACCAGAGGGCAGTTGAAATAATTTAGTATCCATAAATCAAATTTGAGCGTGCATGTAATGACATGTTTATCCACCAGAGGGCAGTCTGAAGAATCCAGCAGCCAAAAGTCAAATTTGACCTTACATGTAATGACACCTTTATCCACTAGAGGGCAGTCTGAAGAATTTAACAGCCATAAATCAGATTTGAGCTTACATGTAATGACACATTTGTCCACCAGAGGGCAGTCTCACCAATCCAGCAGCCATAAATCAGATTTGACCTTACTTGTAATGTCAAACTTGTCCACTAGAGGGCAGTTGAAATAATTTATCAGCTATAAATCAAATTTGAGCGTGCATGTAATGACATGTTTATCCACCAGAGGGCAGTCTGAAGAATCCAGCAGCCAAAAGTCAAATTTGACCTTACATGTAATGACATCTTTTTCCACTAGAGGGCAGTCTGAAGAATTTAGCAGCCATAAATCAGATTTGACCTTACATGTAATAACACATTTGTCCACCAGAGGGCAGTCTGACCAATCCAGCAGCCATAAATCAGATTTGACCTTACTTGTAATGTCAAACTTGTCCACTAGAGGGCAGTTGAAATAATTAGGTATCCATACATCAAATTTGAGCTTACATGTAATGACACCTTTATCCACTAGAGGGCAGTCCGAAGAATTTAGCATGCCATAAATCAGATTTGAGCTTACATGTAATGACACATTTGTCCACCAGAGGGCAGTCTGACCAATCCAGCAGCCATAAATCAGATTTGACCTTACTTGTGATGTCAAACTTGTCCACTAGAGGGCAGTTGAAATAATTAAGCAGCTATAAATCAAATTTGAGCGTGCATGTAATGACATGTTTATCCACCAGAGGGCAGTCTGAAGAATCCAGCAGCCAAAAGTCAAATTTGACCTTACATGTAATGACACCTTTATCCACTAGAGGGCAGTCTGAAGAATTTAACAGCCATAAATCAGATTTGAGCTTACATGTAATGACACATTTGTCCACCAGAGGGCAGTCTGACCAATCCAGCAGCCATAAACAGATTTGACCTTACTTGTAATGTCAAACTTGTCCACTAGAGGGCAGTTGAAATAATTTATCAGCTATAAATCAAATTTGAGCGTGCATGTAATGACATGTTTATCCACCAGAGGGCAGTCTGAAGAATCCAGCAGCCAAAAGTCAAATTTGACCTTACATGTAATGACATCTTTTTCCACTAGAGGGCAGTCTGAAGAATTTAGCAGCCATAAATCAGATTTGACCTTACATGTAATAACACATTTGTCCACCAGAGGGCAGTCTGACCAATCCAGCACCCATAAATCAGATTTGAACTTACTTGTAATGTCAAACTTGTCCACTAGAGGGCAGTTGAAATAATTAAGTATCCATACATCAAATTTGAGCTTACATGTAACGACATGTTTGTCCACTAGAGGGCAGTTTGAAGAACCCAGCAGCCATGAATCAGATTTGACCTTACTTGTAATGTCAAACTTGTCCACTAGAGGGCAGTTGAAATAGTTAAGTATCCATACATCAAATTTGAGCTTGCATGTAATGACATGTTTGTCCACTAGAGGGCAATTTGAAGAACCCAGCAGCCATAAATCAGATTTGACCTTACATGTAATAACAACTTTGTCCACCAGAGAGCAGTCTGAATAATTCAGCAGCCATAAATCAAATGTGACCCTCCTTGTAAAAACACATTGGTTCACCAGGAAGCTGTTACACCATGTGAACCAATCCATTACCCATAATGCTTTGTGAAAACTTAAAAGTGAAGAAAACAGTGTCAGCCAATCGGCTTTTTCAGCCAATCAGCTGACGATCACAGAGAATACACATGGCTAATTATACGGAGAGAGAGAGAGACAGGGAGAGAGAGAGAGAGAGAGTGTGTCGAATGTCCAGCGTATGTGTGCAGTGTGTGTGTGTGCGCAGTGCGAAATTGAAGCGTGAATATCATCAAAGCAGTCATCATCAAAGCTTTGTTTGACAAAGGAAGACAAAGAGAAAAGGACAATAAGTCTGTGGCTGAGCAGCTTCTTCACGGACAAGGACAGCGAACGTACAGAGACTGCTGTGTGTGGACTGTTAGCATTTTAAGCTAGCGATCTTTATGCTAACGTGTTAGCAGACTTCATCGTCACAAAAACAACAAACAGATGATTATTCCGCGGCTGAAAGAGAGCAGGACACACACGGTAGTTGTCTGAGATGATGACATGACGCCAGCACCGCTCTATCTCCTATCGAATTGGACTTTTGGAGGCGAACAGACGTAAAACTGCAACGAAAAGGAAGCAAGCACGGACCTCTTATGATCAGAGGAACTCATGTTCTTATGGGGTGAGTTTTCCTTAACGTTGTTAATCGATGTTATGTTAGTGTTCATTCAAAGTCACATACAGACGCACATAGGGAAGCTGTCTTTTAATAATCCACTGTGCGTTTCATAACGCCGTTTGGCTACATTGTTATTAGCCATGCTTGCTTAGCTCGCTAGCTCGGTACTGTATTATTACAATGAGAATGATGCGCACATCGAAACTTTTGTTCGGTCAGATGAGCGTATTATAAGCCGTAAGAGGAGCATGTCACGGCCCTCTTTGAGATTTTGTACACCCGCAGGTTCAGTTTGATAATTCAAATGCTTTGAGACGAAACTCCCGTGTTCGAAACCTAACATTGCATTGAATGATGTGTGAATGCCACACCTTTGCATGCATGAATCACACATGATTAACACAATGTGTGATGAACGTGTTAATTACACGTGCAATTCATGCACATAAAGGTGTGGCATTCACACATAATTCAAGCAATACTACTGATCAATCTATACTGATTCAGTGATTAAATGCCTTTTAACATGAACCATGATCTGAAATAAGTATTTTTTATTTTTTTTTCAGAATCCTGGGCATAAGGATTGGCATGTGAAGTTGCTGCCAACCCATGTGTCCAAGGCCTCAGTGTGGCGTCAATACATGAGGTCGGCTAAGGCTCTTGGTATGTGTATAAATTGATTTCTATACAATAGCCAAATGCTTATATAGACTGCTATATGTAATGTGTAAAATGTGATTTTTTTGGAAAAATAAAATCATTATTTTCATTGTGGTTCTTGCTGTCAACAGGTAGTGGAACACAGCTCTGCTGAAAGTCGCCTCAATATTCCGCAGCTTGTTGGAACGGCAGATGGCAGAGTGATAGTAAAGACCATCGACTGGCAGACACATCTGAGTCCCTACTTTCAAAAGCTCCCACAGATCAAGAGTTATCAGAACTTTAGGTATTTATATTCAAAATTCTGCATTTTATGAATAAAAAAATCACGAATGAACATAATAGTGTTCCATGTGAACAGTGAGCCATGTTTTAAATATCCTGTTGTGTGCTTCTATTCTGTCACAGCTTTGATGCCAACAGACCAGGTGTGGTGCTTGCTCAAACTCACAGTGATGCAGAGCCTATCGAGTTTCAGCTACTGCGCAACCCAGGAGTTCTGCCCCCTGTTGACAGTCTCCCCGTCCTGGCCCCACCTGGACTGACCATGGACAGGCAGACGTATCTTTTTGAAAAAATCCGGCCTTTCTGTTCTGATGAGGCAAAATTCTTCACATGCCCAGCACCAAAGGTTACAGCACAGAAGAGGGTGCGTTTGTGATGTCATCATTTAGTCCGCATATCAACTGTGATGGACAGAGTGGGTACAGCCACATTGTGGGGGAGGAACTGGTATTGAAGATGATAATATAGTCCATGGTCTGGAAAATATTCCTTCACACACTTAGATATATTTTATTTCTTTATTTTAGTTCTATGCACCATATATCTGGAACAAACTCCCAGAAAACTGTAGGTCTGCTGAAACTCTCACCTCTTTTAAATCAAGAGTGAAGACTTTTCTGTTTGCCGCTGCATTTCAGTCATTTCCAATACTGCACTGTAACCTTTATTCCTTATATATACTCTTGATTTTATTTGTTATCTTTTGATTTTATTTGTATCTATTTTATTTTTTAATCTTAATCTTTAAATTTTACCTGCTTGTTTTTATTTTGATGTTATATCTGATTTTATAAATGTCTCTTTTCTATGCTTTTTAATGCTTTATGTAAAGCACTTTGAATTACCTTGTTGTTGAAATGTGCTATACAAATAAACTTGCCTTGCCTTGCCTTACATTGACATGAACTACATTCATTCCTTTTTTTTTCCAAACTGCTACACTGTTACTGTCCTGTGGGCTAACAGACATCAGATGTCACTGACAGCTAGACTGGGTGGGGGGTTGTGACCATGTTAATGTCATGCAAATGAGCAGCTATTGGCCTGGCTCCTCAAGAGGGTCGAAATCTTTCAGGCTGAATTATTCCCTAAAGCAGTTTGAGGAGTGTCTACATTCAAATGACCACATCTTCTTCAAAAATGATCAGATGGACATGGGTTTGACATTGTTGGAAAGCTTAGATATCACACTTTCGGAATCTGTAAATAACTCCAAATGTCCCGAAGTAGACATGTGAACCCTTTTGCCATGGCTGGACACAAATTTTCTGTTCCAGAATCGAGACCCGACATGGACCTTGTGATGGAACGGTCACGCCTGGTGTATGTCCAGGACAACATTGACGAACTCTGAACACCAGCTGTCAGAAGAGGATGAGTATTGTAAGTTGTTGTGTTTGCTGCGTTTGTCTCTGTTAATTTGTTTGTTGTTCCTAATCTGTTCCAGAATGGAGACCCAACATGGTCGACCTCGAGCCGGGGCTTGGTGGACGTTCTGGACAACTTCGACGAACTCTGAACACAGACTGTTGGAAGAGGATGAGTATGGTGATATTTTTGTTTGAGTTATTGTTGACCTCTACTTTCGTCTACAGTCGCCTCTTCCCTGATCTGGTCGGTGACTCCCACTGCACAAGAAGAACCTACAGTGGTGAGTATATCAGATTCCTTATGACATCAATGACAGTTTGATACTGCTTTTCAGTTTTGTTTTTCCTAATCTGTTCCAGAATGGAGACCCAAGGCTTGGTGGACTTCCTAGGTCCTTGACAACTTCAAACTCTAAACACTAGCTGTCGGAAGAGGATGAGTATTGTTAGTAGTTGTGTTTGCTGCTGCTTTTGTCTCTGTTAATTTGTTTGTTTTTCCTAATCTGTTCCAGAAGGGTGACCCAACATGGTCGACCTCAAGGTGGTGCTTGTTGGACGTTCTACCCTACAGTCGCATCTTCCCTGATCTCATCGGTGACTCCTACTGCACAAGAAGAACCTGCAGTGGTGAGTATATCAGATTCCTTTGGACATCAATGACAGTTTGATACTGCTTTTCAGTTTTGTTTTTCCTAATCTGTTCCAGAATGGAGACCCAACATGGTCGACCTCGAGGCGGTGCTTGGTGGACGTTCTGGACAACTTCGACGAACTCTGAACACAGATTGTCGGAAGAGGAGGAGAATGGTGATATTTATTTTTCTTTGCGTCATTGTTGTTGACTCAACTCAACTCAACTCAACTTTATTTATAGAGCGCTTTAGGCAGCTAAAGCTGGTACAAAGTGCTTAACAGTACAATAAATAAAACATGGCACATTAAACATAGGAGACAAAATAAAAACAATAAAACTATAAAACAGTAACAATGTTTAAATAATAAAAAAAACAATAAAACTATAAAACAATAAAAATGTTTAAACAATAAAACACTAAAACAAGAGCAGAGTCTCATGCTGAGTTGAACGCAGAAGAATAAAAATGTGTTTTAAGATGAGTTTTAAAAATGGACAGTGAGGGGGCCTGTCTAATATGAAGCGGGAGGGCGTTCCAAAGTTTGGGACCGGCAATGGAGAAAGCTCTTTCCCCTCTGAGCTTCCGTTTAGACCTCGGTACCTCCAGGAGCAGCTGGTCAGCTGACCTGAGGCACCGAGCAGGAGTGTAAGGATGGAGAAGCTCAGAGAGGTAAGGCGGGGCAAGACCATTTAAAGATTTAAAAACAAATAAAAGAATCTTAAAATGGACTCTAAAATGCACAGGCAGCCAGTGAAGGGAGGCCAAAATGGGAGTAATGTGCTCCCTCTTACGTGCTCCAGTTAAGAGGCGAGCAGCAGCGTTCTGGACCAACTGGAGACGTGAGAGGGAGGACTGGCTGACTCCAAGATAAAGAGCGTTACAGTAATCCAGCCGAGATGTAACAAAGGCATGGATTACTGTTTCAAAGTGCTTTTGTGAGAGAAAGGGCCTCACCTTTGCCAGCTGCCTGAGGTGAAAAAAGCTGGACTTTACTGTTGCCCCAATTTGCCGGTCCAATTTAAAATCACTGTCCATAATAAAACCTAAGTTTGTCACTAAAGGCTTCACATACGATGCCAAAGGGCCCAAATCAGCAGGGGGGGGTTCACTAGAGCCGCTAGGACCAAACATTATGACTTCCGTCTTCTTTTCATTAAATTTTAAAAAGTTCAGTGACATCCATGCTTTTATGTCATCAAGACATAATAGAAGTGGTTGCAGACAGGCATTTTTCTTACTCAGTGGGACATAAATCTGACTGTCGTCTGCATAAAAATGAAATGAGATGCCATGTTTTCTCAAGATGGAGCCCAGGGGAAGCAGATACAGGGAGAAGAGCAGGGGCCCTAAAATTGAGCCCTGTGGAACCCCATATGACAGTGGAGCAGAGCGGGACTCAGAGCCACCGAGGCGTACACACATAGATCTTCCCTCAAGATACGATCTAAACCACTTAAGGGCGCTACCACTAATGCCCACTAGGTGCTGCAAGCGTGCCACTAAAATATTGTGGTCCACAGTGTCAAACGCTGCAGTTAGGTCCAGCAGGACAAGGATCACAGAGTCTCCAGAATCAACCGTCAGGAGGATGTCATTGAACACTCTTAATAAAGCTGACTCTGTACTATGCCTTGTTTTAAAGCCAGACTGGAAAATCTCCAGAATATCATGCTCGTCCAGGAACGACTGCAACTGGGCGTGGACAACTTTTTCCAGGATCTTTGAAATAAAAGGCAGCTTGGAGATAGGTCTATAATTGGCTAGCATAACACGATCAAGGCCAGGTTTCTTAAGCAGGGGTTGTACAACAGCATGTTTAAAACATTGGGGGACAACACCAGAAGACAGACTGCTGTTAATAATGGCCAGGACTGACTGCCCTATACAAGGAAATACCTCTTTAAAAAAGTGAGGCGGGACAGTGTCACAGGGAGAGCCTGATGGCTTCATCTGGGCAACCACTTTTTCTAAGGCAATCAGAGACACGGGCTCAAACGAATCAAGCACAGCTGAGAAAAGCACACTGTCAGAGGGGTCAGACACAGGTGTGGTGATTAGAGCCCTTGTGGTAGCAACCTTATCAATGAAGAACTGCAGGAAGCTATTGCACATTTCAGGGGATTCCTCTGTGCACACAGGCTGAGGTGAGCCAAGAACAGACTCTATGGTTTTAAATAACACACGTGGGTTGTGAGAGTTTGATTCAATAATATTTGACAGGTGCTCTCTTCTGGACTCTTTGACAGTGCTCTGGTAGCAGCGCCAGCTGTCTTTTAGGATTTGGCGAGAAACCTGCAGCTTGTCCTTTTTCCACCTGCGTTCAGCTTTGCGGCAATCCTGTCTGGCTGCGCGAGTTCTCGCATTGAACCAGGGCTCAGGTTTAGCTTTGGGCTGCACGGTTTTAAATGGAGCCACAGAGTCCAATATGGTTCGGCAGGAGGAGTGAAACGAAGAACTGAGCACCTCCGTGTTTGGTAATAATTCAGAGGGGACACAGAGCTGGTTAAAGGCAGCAGAAAACTGGCCGGAAAACTGACCTCTACTTTTGTCTACAGTCGCCTCTTCCCTGATCTCATCGGTGACTCCCACTGCACAAGAAGAACCTACAGTGGTGAGTATATCAGATTCCTTTGAACATCAATGAAAGTTTGATGCTGCTTTTCAGTTTCGTTTTTCCTAATCTGTTTCAGAATGGAGACCCAAGGCTTGGTGGATTTCTGACGTCCAGGACAACTTTGAACATCTGAACACCAACTGTCAGAAGAAGATGAGTATTGTTGTTTTCTGCTGCTCTCGTCCCTTTTCATTATTTAGTTTTTTCCATTATTTTTTAAGTGTACAAAAATCACTATAGTCACAAAGCACTGAATACGATTCAAACACAGGTTGTTTTTTGATATATAAACAGACTCAGGGTTCAAGTTTGTTTCATTTTTGAAATGAAATGTTTGGTGTGGTTTAAGGAATATTTGGTTGTTATTAGACCCTGAGATGGGTCAGTGACTAGGAGAAACATTGATTTTGATGCATTAGTTGTTTGTAGTAGCAGATCCAATGTAATCTTATTTTGTGATATATGATGGATTTTGAATCGGTCTCCGACTACAAGTAAAACATTTTTTTCCTACTAACCCAATTATAGCCTGGTTTTGTTTTAAGATGAATAAACATACAATAATAGTTTGAACCTGAAAAACATTTATTTTGCAAAGGACACTGAATGATGAACACTTAAATATGAACATTGAATATGAAACATGGGGCAGTTTGGTGTGTTGTTGGCGATGGGGAGAAGGGAAAAGATGGAGATGGTGAGTGAGTTCATCATGTGTGAATGTGAGAGTTCAGCTCAGGTGGAGCAGAGACTCCAAATCTCGCTCGTTCACTCGCAGTCACGCTCGCTCACTCTCGCTCGCTCACTCACTCACTCACAGTCACTCACTCACTCTCGCTCGCTCGCTCACTCGCTCCCTCACTCCCTCACTCCCTCACTCCCTCACTCAGTCACACATGATGCACTCACTCACCATCGCTCTTTTCCTTTCTCCCCATCTCCAACAACACACCCAACTGCCCCATGTTTCATATTCAATGTTTATATTTCAGTCTTCATCATTCAGGGTCGTCTTTGCAAAATAAATATTTGTTCAGGTTGAACCTATTCTTGTTTATTTATCTTAAAACAAAACAGGGTAATAATTATTTAGTAGGAAAAAAAGTTTGCTTATATAAGGAGACGGTTCAAAATCCATCATATCACAAGATTATTAAATTGCATCTGCCACTACAGAAACTAACAATGCATCAAAATCAATGTTTCTTCCAATCACTGACCATCTCAGGGCCTGATAATAATAAATAGTCCTTGAAAGGTATTTTATGATTGATTGGAAAGGATTGTAGTTTTTTTGTTGATTTAAAGAGTTGCATAAACATTATGGCCTTTAAAGGGTTAGAATTTTAAAAATATAATTTGATGAGTATATCTCAGTCTGAAGTAGCGTTAAAAGAGTGACAATTTAAAGTTGAAAAAAATATGAACAATATTTTTGTAGGAGACTGTTTTTAGAAAAATCTGACATTGCAAAAAATAAGAATGCATCAGAATCAAAAGTTATTGTAGTTTTTTTTTCCCAATAAAAACAGTGTAGTTGCGTAAACAATATGGCCTTTAAAAGGTGAACCTTTTAAAAATAATATTTTTTAAAGGTTCACCTTTTAAAAATATTAATATTTGATATGCATATTTCAGGATGAAGTAGCTTCAAAAGACTGACTCATTTAAAGTGGAAATAAATATTAAGATATTTTTACAGCAGTTTTTGGCAAGGGGCCGTTTTCTGCAACAAGGAACAAATGAGGGGGTTAGGGTTAGCTAACCTTAGTTAGTTATCCCCAAAACACCTGGTTCAGGTGCACAGGTTATCAGAGTTCTGCAGAGCTCGTTAACCACTTCCACTACACAAGAACCTACAGTGGTGAGTATATTAGACTCCTTTTGACATCAATGACACTTTGCTACTGCTTTTCAGTTTTGTTTTTCCTAATCTGTTCCAGAATTGAGACCCTAACACTTGGTGGACTTCTTACGTCCTGGACAACTTAGACGAACTCTGAACACCGGCTGTCAAAACAAGATGAGTGTTTTTTTGTTTGTGTCAATATGCACTTCTACTTTGGTCTGTCGTTTCATCTTCCTGTGTTGTCGTTGTTACACAAATGTGTACACTTAGCAAAACTTAGTTGACAGTAAACGGGTGCAGGTGTCGGAGGATTGATAACTCTGATTGGACGGAACTCTCCATACGTGACAGCAAAACAAAAATCTGCTCACAAGGATGGACAAACTGGAATCATGGCTTGGAAATGCAAAAGTAACTTTCTGGACAACTTTGTCAACACGATGATGCAGCAAATGGAGGAATTCATTCACCTCAGTGAATCTACTCTTGGAAAATGGATGGATCTGCATGATGATCTTTGAGGAAATGGGATCAGTGGATTCAAAACCTGGAGGAACGGAACACAAGAATCTGAAAAAAACCCAACATGAACTGCACAAAATGGCCTCCTTGTGGTCGTCCAACCAAAACCACTGACTAACAAAAGTTACCACCTCTTGTCCTTTCTGTTCCCCTCCCATTCCCCCCAACCGGTCGAGGCAGACGGCCGCACACTTTGAGTCTGGTTCTGCCAGAGATTTCTTC
The DNA here is from genome assembly GCF_963457635.1 of Microchirus variegatus. NCBI lineage: Eukaryota > Metazoa > Chordata > Actinopteri > Pleuronectiformes > Soleidae > Microchirus > Microchirus variegatus. The sequence goes on from NW_028154739.1 coordinate 19,544, forward strand.
CTGTTAAAAGGGAGTTTTTTCTCTCCACTGTTGCCACGATTGCTTGCTCATTGTGTGAATTGTTGGGTTTCTCTTCTCTCTAATATTATGAATGATTTAAAAAAAAAAAAAAAAAAAAAAAGGAGTGCAAGTCCGACTGTCACCTCCACGTGGTGCACTCTGGGTAACGCTAACGACGGCGGCAAACGATAAGTTTACCCGGACATTTGTGACTTATTTGAAAAGTTGATCTTTTTGAGTAAATGTTAATGTGTAGAATGTGTTTGAATGTTTGTCATTGTTGTGACGATAGTCAAGTTAATTTTCACTTCATGTGTTTTCATGTGTCCAGAAACGGCAGCAAAACATGGACTGGATTTCACCGACTGGACTTGATGTGGTTTCCCTGTGAGTCGACAAACTCATTTATTTCCTTGCTGTCCTTTTATTGCTTTCCTTTTCTCTTTCCTTCCATTCTTTTTCATGTCTTTCAGCCCTTTCTTTTTGCCATTTCCTCCATCCCTGTGTTCTCTCCTTCTCTAATGGACTTTATTGCTTCCTTCCTTTTTCTGATTAAATGAGGTTTTAGTCCAACCAGCAGGGGGCGTCACAGCCACTTCAGCCTCAGTGGGTGAAGCTGAGTCTTTTTTCTTTTCCATTTCTAATTCACAGTGTAAGTGGGGTTTAAAGCCAACAGGGTTTATGAAGAATAAGTTCTTGTTTTTATTGTTATTTAAAGCTAACTGTATTTTCTTCTCTGTATTGTTTTATTGCGTTGAAGAAAAGAGCCTGTGATTGTTTGACTTTAATTTCTACTTAACCTTTATATGTTTCTTTGATGCCGTTTTGTTTCTTTTCTGCTTTGTGTTGATGTTTTTTCCATCTTGAATCTTTTGTGTTAAATAAATAAATAAGTCACTTATTTGAAGTCTCTCGCTCTTTCACTCACACTCACTCTGCTGAACTGGCTGAACAAATGTGTGCCACAGTCTGGCCCTCGGTGAAACTCTGTATGGCCTGAACCCTGAATGTTTTCTCAAGTTATTTATGGGCTGGCAGTGACTTGAATTCAGCAGCTTTGAATACATTTTTCATCTACACGTAATGTCACCTTTGTCCACTGGAGGTCAGGTTTTTGCAGTTCTGTTTTATGATGAATTATTTATGGCCTGGCAGGGTCTTAAACATAAAAAAACTGTTTCCCTCACAAAAGTTACTATTTATTTCACCAGTTTAGCAGCTCTAAATCTCATGTGACCTTACATGTAATGTCAAACGTGTCCACCAGAGGGCAGTTTCAACATGTAAACACATTTCAAGATCCTCTTCACCACCTACAAATCCTTCTTACCTTCAGACCTCCTCCATCGCCCCATTCACTCACACCGAACACGCTACACCGTCAAACATCTGTGTAGCCCCAGTTAAGCCCCTCAAGCATTTTATTTTAGATTTTATAAAATATATAATATAGACATATGTTTTTTGAAGTTTAACATTTAAAAAGTTCAAGTAGCCATTCTGTTCCAATCCAATCCCTGTGTGTGTGAGTAAGAATGGAATAGGTGAGGGCGGGTCGCTACGGTAACTGTGGAGCTTCGGGCGCTGTCCGTGGTGCTGAAAGGCTGCTTTGTTGGATGAGTGTGTGACTTTGTTTTCTTTTTTTTCCCTCTACATGTAAAGTGACTTTTGTGATAGAGGAGGGAAGTGTGATGGAGCCTTGAGGGATTCTGGACTCATCACCAGGCTCGCTTCTCCTCGGCCTCAAATCTCCACGGACCTGAAACACAAGGAAAAGCAGCTGAAGCCACTTTCACTCATGACAATCCATCATTATTGAGTCACTGTGATGAAAGGAAGAAACTGTAGGGATGTTTTTAAGGTAGAACATTAGCTGAAAGGATGTTGTCGATGAATTCGTTCTTCATTGATGAAGCAGAGCATGAGAGAGAATAGATCAAAGCAGGAGAAACATCTTCTACATACGTAGAGTAAGATTAGAAGTAAGAGGAAGATTCTATTGAATAATATCTCAAATATCCAATGCCTTACCTGAACATTACTGGGCTCAGAGATGGAGAAGCTGGTCTCTTGAAAGTTGCTGCCATCTGCTGGTTTACCAGACAACGCCAGATCGGTCCTGCTGGATCTCAGTGCAGCATTTGATACGATAGATCATGAGATCCTGCTACATAGACTAGAACAAGATGTTGTGATTAGAGGATCTGCACTTGTCTGGTTCAAGTCCTATTTATGGGACAGATTTCAGTTTGTTAGTGTTAACGAGGACTACTCCATATTCACTAAGGTCAACTACGGAGTTCCTCAGGGTTCCGTGCTCGGACCTATTCTTTTTACCCTGTACATGCTGCCATTAGGCAACATTATCAGGAAACACAACATAGATTTCCATTGTTATGCAGACGACACCCAGCTATATGTATCTGTACGACCGGATGACCCAAACCCATCTATAAAACTCCAGGATTGTCTCATAGACATACAGACGTGGATGACTCTGAACTTTCTGATGCTTAACACAGAAAAAACTGAGGTCATGGTCCTTGGGCCAAAAGATATAAGAGCAGCACTTTTAAGTGGAGCTCTAAACCGAGGCAGTAACACTTCAGTCCCTTGCACTACAGTAAGGAACCTAGGAGTCCTGTTTGACCAGGATTTATCACTGGATGAACATATTAAGCATATATGTAGAACAGCCTTCTTCCACCTTCGCAACATTAAGACAATTAGAAATATTATATCACGACAAGACTCTGAGAAACTTATCCACGCCTTTATAACCTCTAGGCTGGATTACTGTAACTCCTTACTGTCTGGATGTCCTAGTAAGTCCTTGAGAAGCCTTCAACTTGTCCAGAACGCAGCAGCACGGATACTGACTGGAACCAGACGACGTGATTATACAACTCCTGTCTTGGCTTCTCTTCACTGGCTCCCAGTGAAAAGTAGAATAGATTTTAAAATACTTCTACTCACATACAAGGCCCTGAATAATCAGGCACCTTCTTATATTTGTGACTTAATCACTTTATATCAACCCAATAGACCCTGAACTCAGGTCTACTGGTTATTCCTAAAATAACTAGAAGTAGAATCGGTGGTAGAACATTTATCTACCAGGCTCCTCTCCTGTGGAACCAACTTCTGCTTTCAGTCAGACAGTCTGACTCTGTCTCTGCCTTTAAGGTGAGACTGAAAACCTACCTTTTTAACATAGACTATAGTCGAAGCTAGATCAGGTATGTCCTGATTAGAATAGTCTATCTTATGCTGCCATAGGCTTAGACTGCTGGAGGAATTTCCCATCATGCACTTAGAATGAGCACACAGACTTTGCACGAGCCGCACTTTCTCTACCCCGTCCTCAATTTCTCAACCCTCACCACTTACCCGATGTCCCCCATGACATGTAGACCATAAATCCACATTTAGACCATAAATCCACATGTAGCACATAAATCCACATGTACACCATACATCCACATGTAGACCATAAATCCACATGTAGACCATAAATCCACATGTAGACCATAAATCCACATGTAGCACATAAATCCACATGTAGACCATAAATTCACATGTAGACCTTCTCTAACTGATGTTTAATCTCTTACAGTTCTGCTGACACCAGTGAACGACATGAGGTCAGGACAGGAAAGAGGACTCCGTCATCTTCAAGTCTCTGACCACAACAGCCTTCACGACAGGCTGTGACAGATGATCCTGGCATTTAAAGACTTTTCACTTTTTATTCTTTGTCATTGTGTATTGTATGTTTTTGGTAACATCTACTGCACGTCTGTCCGTCCAGGGAGTGGATCCCTCAACTGTGGTTCTCCTTAAGGTTTCTACCCTTTTCCCTGTTAGAAGAGTTTTTTCGCTGGTAGTTTTTCCTTACCCTGGTCGAAGGTCTAAGGATAGAGGATGTTACCAACCCTGTGAAGTCCCTGAGACAAACTATGTTTTGTAAACTGTGGGCTATACAAAAAATGATTGATTGATTGATTGATTTAACAGAAAAAAAGCAAAAGTATCTTGGAATGTCTTGAAATTGTACACAGTCATAGTCAACGACACCCTGAACAAGAATCCGTTGAAAATATTTGCATATCTCTTAAGGAATATTTTTAATGAATTTTTGAAAATTAGGAAAGCGATCCATGCACTTAGGCAGTGACTTAACTTTTGATGTTTTTGGTTTGTTTTTAAAGCATTAAAGCTGCAGGAGTTCATCCATGTCGCCCAGTCGCTGGAAACAAACGTTTGGACACCATGGATCACACAGCAGAAAATAAGGTGAGACGGAGGAAACGATCCATTTGCCCTGATGCACTTAGTGACTTGACTTTTTTTTCAAAAAAGACCCCAAAAGTATCTTGGAATGTCTTGAAATTGTACACAGTCATAGTCAAGCATGCCCTGAACAAGAATCCGTTGAATATATTTGCATATCTCTTGAGGAATATTTTTAATGAATTTTTGAAAATCAGGAAAGCGATCCATGCACTGAGGCAGTGACTTAACTTTTGATGTTTTTGGGTTGTTTTTAAAGAATTAAAGCTGCAGGAGTTCATCCATGTCGTCCAGTCGCTGGAAACAAACGTTTGGACACCGTGGATCACACAGCAGGATATCAGGTGAAACGATCCATTTGCCCTGATGCACTTAGTGACTTGACTTTTTTTTCAAAAAAAACCCCAAAAGTAAATTGGAATGTCTTGAAATTGTACACAGTCATAGTCAAGCATGCCCTGAACAAGAATCTGTTGAATATATTTGCATATCTCTTGAAGAATATTTTTAATGAATTTTTGAAAATCCGGAAAGCGATCCATGCACTTGGACATTCCAAGTATGTTGGAATGTCTTGAAATTGTACTCAGTCATAGTCAACGACGCCCTGAACAAGAATCCGTTGAAAATATTTGCATATCGCTTAAGGAATATTTTTAATGAATTTTTGAAAATCAGGAAAGCAATCCATGCACTTAGGCAGTGACTTAACTTTTTTGTCAAAAAAGACCCCAAAAGTATCTTGGAATGTCTTGAAATTGTACACAGTCATAGTCAAGCATGCCCTGAACAAGAATCCGTTGAATATATTTGCATATCTCTTGAAGAATATTTTTAATGAATTTTTGAAAATCCGAAAAGCGATTCCATGCACTTGGACATTCCAAGTATGTTGGAATGTCTTGAAATTGTACTCAGTCATAGTCAACGACGCCCTGAACAAGAATCAATTGAAAATATTTGCATATCTCTTAAGGAATATTTTTAATGAATTTTTGAAAATGAGGAAAGTCTGTGCACTTAGGCAGTGACTTAACTTTTTATTCAAAAAAGACCCCAAAAGTATCTTGGAATGTCTTGAAATTGTACACAGTCATAGTCAAGCATGCCCTGAACAAGAATCCGTTGAATATATTTGCATATCTCTTGAAGAATATTTTTAATGAACTTTTGAAAATCAGGAAAGCGATCCATGCACTTGGACATTCCAAGTATGTTGGAATGTCTTGAAATTGTACTCAGTCATAGTCAACGACGCCCTGAACAAGAATCCGTTGAAAATATATGCATATCGTTTAAGGAATATTTTTAAAGAATTTTGAAAATCAGGAACGCAATCCATGCACTTATGCAGTGAAATAACTTTAAAAAAAAAATATCTTGGAATTACTTGAAATTGTACACAGTCACAGTCAACAACGCCCTGAACAACGTTCCGTTGAAAATATTTGCATATCTCTTAAGGAATATTTTTAGTGAATTTTGGAAATCAGGAAAGCGATCCATGCACTTAGGCAGTGAATTGACTTTTTTTCACAAAAAAACCCAAAAGTATCTTGGAATTACTTGAAATTGTACAAAGTCACAGTCAACGACGCCCTGAACAATAATCCGTTGAAAATATTTGCATATCTCTTAAGGAATATTTTTAATGAATTTTTGAAAATCAGGAAAGCAATCCATGCACTTAGGCAGTGACTTAACTTTTTTGTCAAAAAAGACCCCAAAGGTATCTTGGAATGTCTTGAAATTGTACACAGTCATAGTCAAGCATGCCCTGAACAAGAATCCGTTGAATATATTTGCATATCTCTTGAAGAATATTTTTAATGAACTTTTGAAAATCAGGAAAGCAATCCATGCACTTGGACATTCCAAGTATGTTGGAATGTCTTGAAATTGTACTCAGTCATAGTCAACGACGCCCTGAACAAGAATCCGTTGAAAATATATGCATATCGCTTAAGGAATATTTTTAATGAATTTTTGAAAATCAGGAAAGCGATCCATGCACTTAGGCAGTGACTTAACTTTTTTGTCAAAAAAGACCCCAAAAGTATCTTGGAATGTCTTGAAATTGTACACAGTCATAGTCAAGCATGCCCTGAACAAGAATCCGTTGAATATATTTGCATATCTCTTGAAGAATATTTTTAATGAACTTTTGAAAATCAGGAAAGCGATCCATGCACTTGGACATTCCAAGTATGTTGGAATGTCTTGAAATTGTACTCAGTCATAGTCAACGACGCCCTGAACAAGAATCTATTGAAAATATTTGCATATCTCTTAAGGAATATTTTTAATGAATTTTTGAAAATGAGGAATTTCTGTGCACTTAGGCAATGACTTAACTTTTTATTCAAAAAAGACCCCAAAAGTATCTTGGAATGTCTTGAAATTGTACACAGTCATAGTCAAGCATGCCCTGAACAAGAATCCGTTGAATATATTTGCATATCTCTTGAAGAATATTTTTAATGAACTTTTGAAAATCCGAAAAGCGATCCATGCACTTGGACATTCCAAGTATGTTGGAATGTCTTGAAATTGTACTCAGTCATAGTCAACGACGCCCTGAACAAGAATCCGTTGAAAATATTTGCATATCGCTTAAGGAATATTTTTAATGAATTTTTTAAAAAATCAGGAAAGCGATCCATGCACTTAGGCAGTGACTTAACTTTTTCGTCAGAAAAGACCCCAAAAGTATCTTGGAATGTCTTGAAATTGTACACAGTCATAGTCAAGCATACCCTGAACAAGAATCCGTTGAATATATTTGCATATCGCTTAAGGAATATTTTTAATGAATTTTTGAAAATCAGGAAAGCGATCCATGCACTTGGACATTCCAAGTATGTTGGAATGTCTTGAAATTGTACTCAGTCATAGTCAACGACGCCCTGAACAAGAATCCGTTGAAAATATTTGCATATCGCTTCAGGAATATTTTAAATGAATTTTTGAAAATCAGGAAAGCGATCCATGCACTTGGACATTCCAAGTATGTTGGAATGTCTTGAAATTGTACTCAGTCATAGTCAACGACGCCCTGAACAAGAATCAATTGAAAATATTTGCATATCTCTTAAGGAATATTTTTAATGAATTTTTGAAAATGAGGAAAGTCTGTGCACTTCGGCAGTGACTTAACTTTTTCGTCAAAAAAGACCCCAAAAGTATCTTGGAATGTCTTGAAATTGTACACAGTCATAGTCAAGCATGCCCTGAACAAGAATCCGTTGAATATATTTGCATATCTCTTGAAGAATATTTTTAATGAATTTTTGAAAATCCGAAAAGCGATCCATGCACTTGGACATTCCAAGTATGTTGGAATGTCTTGAAATTGTACTCAGTCATAGTCAACAACGCTCTGAACAAGAATCAATTGAAAATATTTGCATATCTCTTAAGGAATATTTTTAATGAATTTTTGAAAATGAGGAAAGTCTGTGCACTGAGGCAGTGACTTAACTTTTTATTCAAAAAAGACCCCAAAAGTATCTTGGAATGTCTTGAAATTGTACACAGTCATAGTCAAGCATGCCCTGAACAAGAATCCGTTGAATATATTTGCATATCTCTTGAAGAATATTTTTAATGAACTTTTGAAAATCAGGAAAGCAATCCATGCACTTGGACATTCCAAGTATGTTGGAATGTCTTGAAATTGTACTCAGTCATAGTCAACGACGCCCTGAACAAGAATCCGTTGAAAATATATGCATATCGCTTAAGGAATATTTTTAATGAATTTTTGAAAATCAGGAAAGCGATCCATGCACTTAGGCAGTGACTTAACTTTTTTGTCAAAAAAGACCCCAAAAGTATCTTGGAATGTCTTGAAATTGTACACAGTCATAGTCAAGCATGCCCTGAACAAGAATCCGTTGAATATATTTGCATATCTCTTGAAGAATATTTTTAATGAACTTTTGAAAATCAGGAAAGCGATCCATGCACTTGGACATTCCAAGTATGTTGGAATGTCTTGAAATTGTACTCGGTCATAGTCAACGACGCCCTGAACAAGAATCCGTTGAAAATATTTGCATATCGCTTAAGGAATATTTTTAAATGAATTTTTGAAAATCAGGAAAGCGATCCATGCACTTGGACATTCCAAGTATGTTGGAATGTCTTGAAATTGTACTCAGTCATAGTCAACGACGCCCTGAACAAGAATCCGTTGAAAATATTTGCATATAGCTTCAGGAATATTTTAAATGAATTTTTGAAAATCAGGAAAGCGATCCATGCACTTAGGCAGTGACTTAACTTTTTCGTCAAAAAAGACCCCAAAAGTATCTTGGAATGTCTTGAAATTGTACACAGTCATAGTCAAGCATGCCCTGAACAAGAATCCGTTGAATATATTTGCATATCGCTTAAGGAATATTTTTAATGAATTTTTTAAAAAATCAGGAAAGCGATCCATGCACTTAGGCAGTGACTTAACTTTTTCGTCAAAAAAGACCCCAAAAGTATCTTGGAATGTCTTGAAATTGTACACAGTCATAGTCAAGCATGCCCTGAACAAGAATCCGTTGAATATATTTGCATATCGCTTAAGGAATATTTTTAATGAATTTTTTAAAAAATCAGGAAAGCGATCCATGCACTTAGGCAGTGACTTAACTTTTTCGTCAAAAAAGACCCCAAAAGTATCTTGGAATGTCTTGAAATTGTACACAGTCATAGTCAAGCATGCCCTGAACAAGAATCCGTTGAATATATTTGCATATCTCTTGAAGAATATTTTTAATGAATTTTTGAAAATCCGAAAAGCGATCCATGCACTTGGACATTCCAAGTATGTTGGAATGTCTTGAAATTGTACTCAGTCATAGTCAACGACGCCCTGAACAAGAATCAATTGAAAATATTTGCATATCTCTTAAGGAATATTTTTAATGAATTTTTGAAAATGAGGAAAGTCTGTGCACTTAGGCAGTGACTTAACTTTTTATTCAAAAAAGACCCCAAAAGTATCTTGGAATGTCTTGAAATTGTACACAGTCATAGTCAAGCATGCCCTGAACAAGAATCCGTTGAATATATTTGCATATCTCTTGAAGAATATTTTTAATGAACTTTTGAAAATCAGGAAAGCGATCCATGCACTTGGACATTCCAAGTATGTTGGAATGTCTTGAAATTGTACTCAGTCATAGTCAACGACGCCCTGAACAAGAATCCGTTGAAAATATTTGCATATCATTTAAGGAATATTTTTAAAGAATTTCTGAAAATCAGGAAAGCGATCCATGCACTTAGGCAGTGACTTAACTTTTTCGTCAAAAAAGACCCCAAAAGTATCTTGGAATGTCTTGAAATTGTACACAGTCATAGTCAAGAATGCCCTGAACAAGAATCCGTTGAATATATTTGCATATCTCTTGAAGAATATTTTTAATGAATTTTTGAAAATCCGGAAAGCGATCCATGCACTTGGACATTCCAAGTATGTTGGAATGTCTTGAAATTGTACTCGGTCATAGTCAACGACGCCCTGAACAAGAATCCATTGAAAATATTTGCATATCTCTTAAGGAATATTTTTAATGAATTTTTGAAAATGATGAAAGTCTGTGCACTTAGGCAGTGACTTAACTTTTTATTCAAAAAAGACCCCAAAGGTATCTTGGAATGTCTTGAAATTGTACTCAGTCATAGTCAACGACGCCCTGAACAAGAATCCGTTGAAAATATTTGCATATCGCTTAAGGAATATTTTTAAAGAATTTCTGAAAATCAGGAAAGCGATCCATGCACTTAGGCAGTGACTTAACTTTTTCGTCAAAAAAGACCCCAAAAGTATCTTGGAATGTCTTGAAATTGTACACAGTCATAGTCAAGCATGCCCTGAACAAGAATCCGTTGAATATATTTGCATATCTCTTGAAGAATATTTTTAATGAACTTTTGAAAATCAGGAAAGCGATCCATGCACTTGGACATTCCAAGTATGTTGGAATGTCTTGAAATTGTACTCAGTCATAGTCAACGACGCCCTGAACAAGAATCCGTTGAAAATGTTTGCATATCGCTTAAGGAATATTTTTAATGAATTTTTGAAAATCAGGAAAGCGATCCATGCACTTAGGCAGTGACTTAACTTTTTTGTCAAAAAAGACCCCAAAAGTATCTTGGAATGTCTTGAAATTGTACACAGTCATAGTCAAGCATGCCCTGAACAAGAATCCGTTGAATATATTTGCATATCTCTTGAAGAATATTTTTAATGAACTTTTGAAAATCAGGAAAGCGATCCATGCACTTGGACATTCCAAGTATGTTGGAATGTTTTGAAATTGTACTCAGTCATAGTCAACGACGCCCTGAACAAGAATCAATTGAAAATATTTGCATATCTCTTAAGGAATATTTTTAATGAATTTTTGAAAATGAGGAAAGTCTGTGCACTTAGGCAGTGACTTAACTTTTTATTCAAAAAAGACCCCAAAAGTATCTTGGAATGTCTTGAAATTGTACACAGTCATAGTCAAGCATGCCCTGAACAAGAATCCGTTGAATATATTTGCATATCTCTTGAAGAATATTTTTAATGAACTTTTGAAAATCAGGAAAGCGATCCATGCACTTGGACATTCCAAGTATGTTGGAATGTCTTGAAATTGTACTCAGTCATAGTCAACGACGCCCTGAACAAGAATCCGTTGAAAATATTTGCATATCGTTTAAGGAATATTTTTAAAGAATTTCTGAAAATCAGTAAAACGATCCATGCACTTAGGCAGTGACTTAACTTTTTCGTCAAAAAAGACCCCAAAAGTATCTTGGAATGTCTTGAAATTGTACACAGTCATAGTCAAGAATGCCCTGAACAAGAATCCGTTGAATATATTTGCATATCTCTTGAAGAATATTTTGAATGAATTTTTGAAAATCCGGAAAGCGATCCATGCACTTGGACATTCCAAGTATGTTGGAATGTCTTGAAATTGTACTCGGTCATAGTCAACGACGCCCTGAACAAGAATCCATTGAAAATATTTGCATATCTCTTAAGGAATATTTTTAATGAATTTTTGAAAATGATGAAAGTCTGTGCACTTAGGCAGTGACTTAACTTTTTATTCAAAAAAGACCCCAAAGGTATCTTGGAATGTCTTGAAATTGTACACAGTCATAGTCAAGCATGCCCTGAACAAGAATCCGTTGAATATATTTGCATATCTCTTGAAGAATATTTTTAATGAACTTTTGAAAATCAGGAAAGCGATCCATGCACTTGGACATTCCAAGTATGTTGGAATGTCTTGAAATTGTACTCAGTCATAGTCAACGACGCCCTGAACAAGAATCCGTTGAAAATATTTGCATATCGCTTAAGGAATATTTTTAAAGAATTTCTGAAAATCAGGAAAGCGATCCATGCACTTAGGCAGTGACTTAACTTTTTCGTCAAAAAAGACCCCAAAAGTATCTTGGAATGTCTTGAAATTGTACACAGTCATAGTCAAGCATGCCCTGAACAAGAATCCGTTGAATATATTTGCATATCTCTTGAAGAATATTTTTAATGAATTTTTGAAAATCCGAAAAGTGATCCATGCACTTGGACATTCCAAGTATGTTGGAATGTCTTGAAATTGTACTCAGTCATAGTCAACGACGCCCTGAACAAGAATCAATTGAAAATATTTGCATATCTCTTAAGGAATATTTTTAATGAATTTTTGAAAATGATGAAAGTCTGTGCACTTAGGCAGTGACTTAACTTTTTATTCAAAAAAGACCCCAAAAGTATCTTGGAATGTCTTGAAATTGTACACAGTCATAGTCAAGCATGCCCTGAACAAGAATCCGTTGAATATATTTGCATATCTCTTGAAGAATATTTTTAATGAACTTTTGAAAATCAGGAAAGCGATCCATGCACTTGGACATTCCAAGTATGTTGGAATGTCTTTAAATTGTACTCAGTCATAGTCAACGACGCCCTGAACAAGAATCAATTGAAAATATTTGCATATCTCTTAAGGAATATTTTTAATGAATTTTTGAAAATGAGGAAAGTCTGTGCACTTAGGCAGTGACTTAACTTTTTATTCAAAAAGACCCCAAAAGTATCTTGGAATGTCTTGAAATTGTACACAGTCATAGTCAAGCATGCCCTGAACAAGAATCCGTTGAATATATTTGCATATCTCTTGAAGAATATTTTTAATGAACTTTTGAAAATCAGGAAAGCGATCCATGCACTTGGACATTCCAAGTATGTTGGAATGTTTTGAAATTGTACTCAGTCATAGTCAACGACGCCCTGAACAAGAATCCGTTGAAAATATTTGCATATCGCTTAAGGAATATTTTTAATGAATTTTTGAAAATCAGGAAAGCGATCCATGCACTTAGGCAGTGACTTAACTTTTTTGTCAAAAAAGACCCCAAAAGTATCTTGGAATGTCTTGAAATTGTACACAGTCATAGTCAAGCATGCCCTGAACAAGAATCCGTTGAATATATTTGCATATCTCTTGAAGAATATTTTTAATGAATTTTTGAAAATCCGAAAAGCGATCCATGCACTTTCACATTCCAAGTATGTTGGAATGTCTTGAAATTGTACTCAGTCATAGTCAACGACGCCCTGAACAAGAATCAATTGAAAATATTTGCATATCTCTTAAGGAATATTTTAAATGAATTTTTGAATATTAGGAAAGCGATCCATGCACTTAGGCAGTGACTTAACTTTTGATGTTTTTGGTTTGTTTTTAAAGCATTAAAGCTGCAGGAGTTCATCCATGTCGCCCAGTCGCTGGAAACAAACGTTTGGACACCGTGGATCACACAGCAGGATATCAGGTGAGACGAAGGAAACGATCCATTTGCCCTGATGCACTTAGTGACTTGACTTTTTTTTCAAAAAAAACCCCAAAAGTAAATTGGAATGTCTTGAAATTGTACACAGTCATAGTCAAGCATGCCCTGAATAAGAATCCGTTGAATATATTTGCATATCTCTTGAAGAATATTTTTAATGAATTTTTGAAAATCCGGAAAGCGATCCATGCACTTGGACATTCCAAGTATGTTGGAATGTCTTGAAATTGTACTCAGTCATAGTCAACGACGCCCTGAACAAGAATCCGTTGAAAATATTTGCATATCGCTTAAGGAATATTTTTAATGAATTTTTGAAAATCAGGAAAGCGATCCATGCACTTAGGCAGTGACTTAACTTTTTCGTCAAAAAAGACCCCAAAAGTATCTTGGAATGTCTTGAAATTGTACACAGTCATAGTCAAGCATGCCCTGAACAAGAATCCGTTGAATATATTTGCATATCTCTTGAGGAATATTTTTAATGAATTTTTGAAAATCAGGAAAGCGATCCATGCACTTAGGCAGTGACTTAACTTTTGATGTTTTTGGGTTGTTTTTAAAGAATTAAAGCTGCAGGAGTTCATCCATGTCGTCCAGTCGCTGGAAACAAACGTTTGGACACCGTGGATCACACAGCAGGATATCAGGTGAGACGAAGGAAACGATCCATTTGCCCTGATGCACTTAGTGACTTGACTTTTTTTTCAAAAAAAACCCCAAAAGTAAATTGGAATGTCTTGAAATTGTACACAGTCATAGTCAAGCATGCCCTGAATAAGAATCCGTTGAATATATTTGCATATCTCTTGAAGAATATTTTTAATGAATTTTTGAAAATCCGGAAAGCGATCCATGCACTTGGACATTCCAAGTATGTTGGAATGTCTTGAAATTGTACTCAGTCATAGTCAACGACGCCCTGAACAAGAATCCGTTGAAAATATTTGCATATCGCTTAAGGAATATTTTTAATGAATTTTTGAAAATCAGGAAAGCGATCCATGCACTTAGGCAGTGACTTAACTTTTTTGTCAAAAAAGACCCCAAAAGTATCTTGGAATGTCTTGAAATTGTACACAGTCATAGTCAAGCATGCCCTGAACAAGAATCCGTTGAATATATTTGCATATCTCTTGAGGAATATTTTTAATGAATTTTTGAAAATCCGAAAACTGATCCATGCACTTGGACATTCCAAGTATGTTGGAATGTCTTGAAATTGTACTCAGTCATAGTCAACGACGCCCTGAACAAGAATCAATTGAAAATATTTGCATATCTCTTAAGGAATATTTTTAAGGAATTTTTGAAAATGAGGAAAGTCTGTGCACTGAGGCAGTGACTTAACTTTTTATTCAAAAAAGACCCCAAAAGTATCTTGGAATGTCTTGAAATTGTACACAGTCATAGTCAAGCATGCCCTGAACAAGAATCCGTTGAATATATTTGCATATCTCTTGAAGAATATTTTTAATGAATTTTTGAAAATCCGGAAAGCGATCCATGCACTTGGACATTCCAAGTATGTTGGAATGTCTTGAAATTGTACTCAGTCATAGTCAACGACGCCCTGAACAAGAATCCGTTGAAAATATTTGCATATCGCTTAAGGAATATTTTTAATGAATTTTTGAAAATCAGGAAAGCAATCCATGCACTTAGGCAGTGACTTAACTTTTTTGTCAAAAAAGACCCCAAAAGTATCTTGGAATGTCTTGAAATTGTACACAGTCATAGTCAAGCATGCCCTGAACAAGAAACCGTTGAATATATTTGCATATCTCTTGAAGAATATTTTTAATGAATTTTTGAAAATCCGAAAAGCGATCCATGCACTTGGACATTCCAAGTATGTTGGAATGTCTTGAAATTGTACTCAGTCATAGTCAACGACGCCCTGAACAAGAATCAATTGAAAATATTTGCATATCTCTTAAGGAATATTTTTAATGAATTTTTGAAAATGAGGAAAGTCTGTGCACTTAGGCAGTGACTTAACTTTTTATTCAAAAAAGACCCCAAAAGTATCTTGATATGTCTTGAAATTGTACACAGTCATAGTCAAGCATGCCCTGAACAAGAATCCGTTGAATATATTTGCATATCTCTTGAAGAATATTTTTAATGAACTTTTGAAAATCAGGAAAGCGATCCATGCACTTGGACATTCCAAGTATGTTGGAATGTCTTGAAATTGTACTCAGTCATAGTCAACGACGCCCTGAACAAGAATCCGTTGAAAATATTTGCATATCATTTAAGGAATATTTTTAAAGAATTTCTGAAAATCAGGAAAGCGATCCATGCACTTAGGCAGTGACTTAACTTTTTCGTCAAAAAAGACCCCAAAAGTATCTTGGAATGTCTTGAAATTGTACACAGTCATAGTCAAGCATGCCCTGAACAAGAATCCGTTGAATATATTTGCATATCTCTTGAAGAATATTTTTAATGAACTTTTGAAAATCAGGAAAGCGATCCATGCACTTGGACATTCCAAGTATGTTGGAATGTCTTGAAATTGTACTCAGTCATAGTCAACGACGCCCTGAACAAGAATCCGTTGAAAATATTTGCATATCGTTTAAGGAATATTTTTAAAGAATTTCTGAAAATCAGGAAAGCGATCCATGCACTTAGGCAGTGACTTAACTTTTTCGTCAAAAAAGACCCCAAAAGTATCTTGGAATGTCTTGAAATTGTACACAGTCATAGTCAAGCATGCCCTGAACAAGAATCCGTTGAATATATTTGCATATCTCTTAAGGAATATTTTTAATGAATTTTTGAAAATGATGAAAGTCTGTGCACTTAGGCAGTGACTTAACTTTTTATTCAAAGAAGACCCCAAAGGTATCTTGGAATGTCTTGAAATTGTACTCAGTCATAGTCAACGACGCCCTGAACAAGAATCCGTTGAAAATATTTGCATATCGCTTAAGGAATATTTCTAATGAATTTTTGAAAATCAGGAAAGCGATCCATGCACTTAGGCAGTGACTTAACTTTTTTGTCAAAAAAGACCCCAAAAGTATCTTGGAATGTCTTGAAATTGTACACAGTCATAGTCAAGCATGCCCTGAACAAGAATCCGTTGAATATATTTGCATATCTCTTGAAGAATATTTTTAATGAACTTTTGAAAATCAGGAAAGCGATCCATGCACTTGGACATTCCAAGTATGTTGGAATGTCTTGAAATTGTACTCAGTCATAGTCAACGACGCCCTGAACAAGAATCCGTTGAAAATATTTGCGTATCGTTTAAGGAATATTTTTAAAGAATTTCTGAAAATGAGGAAAGTCTGTGCACTTAGGCAGTGACTTAACTTTTTATTCAAAATAGACCCCAAAAGTATCTTGGAATGTCTTGAAATTGTACACAGTCATAGTCAAGCATGCCCTGAACAAGAATCCGTTGAATATATTTGCATATCTCTTGAAGAATATTTTTAATGAACTTTTGAAAATCAGGAAAGCGATCCATGCACTTGGACATTCCAAGTATGTTGGAATGTTTTGAAATTGTACTCAGTCATAGTCAACGACGCCCTGAACAAGAATCCGTTGAAAATATTTGCATATCGCTTAAGGAATATTTTTAATGAATTTTTGAAAATCAGAAAAGCGATCCATGCACTTAGGCAGTGACTTAACTTTTTTGTCAAAAAAGACCCCAAAAGTATCTTGGAATGTCTTGAAATTGTACACAGTCATAGTCAAGCATGCCCTGAACAAGAATCCGTTGAATATATTTGCATATCTCTTGAAGAATATTTTAAATGAATTTTTGAAATTCCGAAAAGCGATCCATGCACTTGGACATTCCAAGTATGTTGGAATGTCTTGAAATTGTACTCAGTCATAGTCAACGACGCCCTGAACAAGAATCCGTTGAAAATATATGCATATCGCTTAAGGAATATTTTTAATGAATTTTTGAAAATCAGGAAAGCGATCCATGCACTTCGGCAGTGACTTAACTTTTTTGTCAAAAAAGACCCCAAAAGTATCTTGGAATGTCTTGAAATTGTACACAGTCATAGTCAAGCATGCCCTGAACAAGAATCCGTTGAATATATTTGCATATCTCTTGAAGAATATTTTTAATGAACTTTTGAAAATCAGGAAAGCGATCCATGCACTTGGACATTCCAAGTATGTTGGAATGTCTTGAAATTGTACTCAGTCATAGTCAACGACGCCCTGAACAAGAATCCGTTGAAAATATTTGCATATCGCTTAAGGAATATTTTTAATGAATTTTTGAAAATCAGGAAAGCGATCCATGCACTTAGGCAGTGACTTAACTTTTTCGTCAAAAAAGACCCCAAAAGTATCTTGGAATGTCTTGAAATTGTACACAGTCATAGTCAAGCATGCCCTGAACAAGAATCCGTTGAATATATTTGCATATCTCTTGAAGAATATTTTTAATGAAATTTTGAAAATCCGAAAAGCGATCCATGCACTTGGACATTCCAAGTATGTTGGAATGTCTTGAAATTGTACTCAGTCATTGTCAACGACGCCCTGAACAAGAATCAATTGAAAATATTTGCATATCTCTTAAGGAATATTTTTAATGAATTTTTGAAAATGAGGAAAGTCTGTGCACTTAGGCAGTGACTTAACTTTTTATTCAAAAAAGACCCCAAAAGTATCTTGGAATGTCTTGAAATTGTACACAGTCATAGTCAAGCATGCCCTGAACAAGAATCCGTTGAATATATTTGCATATCTCTTGAAGAATATTTTTAATGAACTTTTGAAAATCAGGAAAGCGATCCATGCACTTGGACATTCCAAGTATGTTGGAATGTCTTGAAATTGTACTCAGTCATAGTCAACGACGCCCTGAACAAGAATCCGTTGAAAATATTTGCATATCGCTTAAGGAATATTTTTAATGAATTTTTGAAAATCAGGAAAGCGATCCATGCACTTAGGCAGTGACTTAAGTTTTTTGTCAAAAAAGACCCCAAAAGTATCTTGGAATGTCTTGAAATTGTACACAGTCATAGTCAAGCATGCCCTGAACAAGAATCCGTTGAATATATTTGCATATCTCTTGAAGAATATTTTTAATGAATTTTTGAAAATCCGAAAAGCGATCCATGCACTTGGACATTCCAAGTATGTTGGAATGTCTTGAAATTGTACTCAGTCATAGTCAACGACGCCCTGAACAAGAATCAATTGAAAATATTTGCATATCTCTTAAGGAATATTTTTAATGAATTTTTGAAAATTAGGAAAGTGATCCATGCACTTAGGCAGTGACTTAACTTTTGATGTTTTTGGTTTGTTTTTAAAGCATTAAAGCTGCAGGAGTTCATCCATGTCGCCCAGTCGCTGGAAACAAACGTTTGGACACCGTGGATCACACAGCAGGATATCAGGTGAGACGAAGGAAACAATCCATTTGCCCTGATGCACTTAGTGACTTGACTTTTTTTTCAAAAAAAACCCCAAAAGTAAATTGGAATGTCTTGAAATTGTACACAGTCATAGTCAAGCATGCCCTGAATAAGAATCCGTTGAATATATTTGCATATCTCTTGAAGAATATTTTTAATGAATTTTTGAAAATCCGGAAAGCGATCCATGCACTTGGACATTCCGAGTATGTTGGAATGTCTTGAAATTGTACTCAGTCATAGTCAACGACGCCCTGAACAAGAATCCGTTGAAAATATTTGCATATCGCTTAAGGAATATTTTTAATGAATTTTTGAAAATCAGGAAAGCGATCCATGCACTTAGGCAGTGACTTAACTTTTTCGTCAAAAAAGACCCCAAAAGTATCTTGGAATGTCTTGAAATTGTACACAGTCATAGTCAAGCATGCCCTGAACAAGAATCCGTTGAATATATTTGCATATCTCTTGAGGAATATTTTTAATGAATTTTTGAAAATCAGGAAAGCGATCCATGCACTTAGGCAGTGACTTAACTTTTGATGTTTTTGGGTTGTTTTTAAAGAATTAAAGCTGCAGGAGTTCATCCATGTCGTCCAGTCGCTGGAAACAAACGTTTGGACACCGTGGATCACACAGCAGGATATCAGGTGAGACGAAGGAAACGATCCATTTGCCCTGATGCACTTAGTGACTTGACTTTTTTTTCAAAAAAAACCCCAAAAGTAAATTGGAATGTCTTGAAATTGTACACAGTCATAGTCAAGCATGCCCTGAACAAGAATCCGTTGAATATATTTGCATATCTCTTGAAGAATATTTTTAATGAATTTCTGAAAATCCGAAAAGCGATCCATGCACTTGGACATTCCAAGTATGTTGGAATGTCTTGAAATTGTACTCAGTCATAGTCAACGACGCCCTGAACAAGAATCAATTGAAAATATTTGCATATCTCTTAAGGAATATTTTTAATGAATTTTTGAAAATGAGGAAAGTCTGTGCACTTAGGCAGTGACTTAACTTTTTATTCAAAAAAGACCCCAAAAGTATCTTGGAATGTCTTGAAATTGTACACAGTCATAGTCAAGCATGCCCTGAACAAGAATCCGTTGAATATATTTGCATATCTCTTGAAGAATATTTTTAATGAACTTTTGAAAATCAGGAAAGCGATCCATGCACTTGGACATTCCAAGTATGTTGGAATGTTTTGAAATTGTACTCAGTCATAGTCAACGACGCCCTGAACAAGAATCCGTTGAAAATATTTGCATATCGTTTAAGGAATATTTTTAAAGAATTTCTGAAAATCAGGAAAGCGATCCATGCACTTAGGCAGTGACTTAACTTTTTCGTCAAAAAAGACCCCAAAAGTATCTTGGAATGTCTTGAAATTGTACACAGTCATAGTCAAGCATGCCCTGAACAAGAATCCGTTGAATATATTTGCATATCTCTTGAAGAATATTTTTAACGAATTTTTGAAAATCCGGAAAGCGATCCATGCACTTGGACATTCCAAGTATGTTGGAATGTCTTGAAATTGTACTCGGTCATAGTCAACGACGCCCTGAACAAGAATCCATTGAAAATATTTGCATATCTCTTAAGGAATATTTTTAATGAATTTTTGAAAATGATGAAAGTCTGTGCACTTAGGCAGTGACTTAACTTTTTATCCAAAAAAGACCCCAAAGGTATCTTGGAATGTCTTGAAATTGTACTCAGTCATAGTCAACGACGCCCTGAACAAGAATCCGTTGAAAATATTTGCATATCGTTCAAGGAATATTTTTAAAGAATTTCTGAAAATCAGGAAAGCGATCCATGCACTTAGGCAGTGACTTAACTTTTTCGTCAAAAAACACCCCAAAAGTATCTTGGAATGTCTTGAAATTGTACACAGTCATAGTCAAGGATGCCCTGAACAAGAATCCGTTGAATATATTTGCATATCTCTTGAGGAATATTTTTAATGAATTTTTGAAAATCAGGAAAGCGATCCATGCACTTAGGCAGTGACTTAACTTTTGATGTTTTTGGGTTGTTTTTAAAGAATTAAAGCTGCAGGAGTTCATCCATGTCGTCCAGTCGCTGGAAACAAACGTTTGGACACCGTGGATCACACAGCAGGATATCAGGTGAGACGAAGGAAACGATCCATTTGCCCTGATGCACTTAGTGACTTGACTTTTTTTTCAAATAAAACCCCAAAAGTAAATTGGAATGTCTTGAAATTGTACACAGTCATAGTCAAGCATGCCCTGAACAAGAATCCGTTGAATATATTTGCATATCTCTTGAAGAATATTTTTAATGAACTTTTGAAAATCAGGAAAGCGATCCATGCACTTGGACATTCCAAGTATGTTGGAATGTCTTGAAATTGTACTCAGTCATAGTCAACGACGCCCTGAACAAGAATCCGTTGAAAATATTTGCATATCGCTTAAGGAATATTTTTAATGAATTTTTGAAAATCAGGAAAGCGATCCATGCACTTAGGCAGTGACTTAACTTTTTTGTCAAAAAAGACCCCAAACGTATCTTGGAATGTCTTGAAATTGTACACAGTCATAGTCAAGCATGCCCTGAACAAGAATCCGTTGAATATATTTGCATATCTCTTGAAGAATATTTTTAATGAATTTTTGAAAATCCGAAAAGCGATCCATGCACTTGGACATTCCAAGTATGTTGGAATGTCTTGAAATTGTACTCAGTCATAGTCAACGACGCCCTGAACAAGAATCAATTGAAAATATTTGCATATCGCTTAAGGAATATTTTTAATGAATTTTTGAAAATGAGGAAAGTCTGTGCACTTAGGCAGTGACTTAACTTTTTATTCAAAAAAGACCCCAAAAGTATCTTGGAATGTCTTGAAATTGTACACAGTCATAGTCAAGCATGCCCTGAACA
The DNA here is from genome assembly GCF_963457635.1 of Microchirus variegatus. NCBI lineage: Eukaryota > Metazoa > Chordata > Actinopteri > Pleuronectiformes > Soleidae > Microchirus > Microchirus variegatus. The sequence continues at coordinate 41,044 of NW_028154739.1, forward strand.
AGAATCCGTTGAATATATTTGCATATCTCTTGAAGAATATTTTTAATGAACTTTTGAAAATCAGGAAAGCGATCCATGCACTTGGACATTCCAAGTATGTTGGAATGTCTTGAAATTGTACTCAGTCATAGTCAACGACGCCCTGAACAAGAATCCGTTGAAAATATTTGCATATCGTTTAAGGAATATTTTTAAAGAATTTCTGAAAATCAGGAAAGCGATCCATGCACTGAGGCAGTGACTTAACTTTTTCGTCAAAAAAGACCCCAAAAGTATCTTGGAATGTCTTGAAATTGTACACAGTCATAGTCAAGAATGCCCTGAACAAGAATCCGTTGAATATATTTGCATATCTCTTGAAGAATATTTTTAATGAATTTTTGAAAATCCGGAAAGCGATCCATGCACTTGGACATTCCAAGTATGTTGGAATGTCTTGAAATTGTACTCGGTCATAGTCAACGACGCCCTGAACAAGAATCCATTGAAAATATTTGCATATCTCTTAAGGAATATTTTTAATGAATTTTTGAAAATGATGAAAGTCTGTGCACTTAGGCAGTGACTTAACTTTTTATTCAAAAAAGACCCCAAAGGTATCTTGGAATGTCTTGAAATTGTACACAGTCATAGTCAAGCATGCCCTGAACAAGAATCCGTTGAATATATTTGCATATCTCTTGAAGAATATTTTTAATGAACTTTTGAAAATCAGGAAAGCGATCCATGCACTTGGACATTCCAAGTATGTTGGAATGTCTTGAAATTGTACTCAGTCATAGTCAACGACGCCCTGAACAAGAATCCGTTGAAAATATTTGCATATCGTTTAAGGAATATTTTTAAAGAATTTCTGAAAATCAGGAAAGCGATCCATGCACTTAGGCAGTGACTTAACTTTTTTGTCAAAAAAGACCCCAAAAGTATCTTGGAATGTCTTGAAATTGTACACAGTCATAGTCAAGCATGCCCTGAACAAGAATCCGTTGAATATATTTGCATATCTCTTGAAGAATATTTTTAATGAATTTTTGAAAATCCGAAAAGCGATCCATGCACTTGGACATTCCAAGTATGTTGGAATGTCTTGAAATTGTACTCAGTCATAGTCAACGACGCCCTGAACAAGAATCAATTGAAAATATTTGCATATCTCTTAAGGAATATTTTTAATGAATTTTTGAAAATGAGGAAAGTCTGTGCACTTAGGCAGTGACTTAACTTTTTATTCGAAAAAGACCCCAAAAGTATCTTGGAATGTCTTGAAATTGTACACAGTCATAGTCAAGCATGCCCTGAACAAGAATCCGTTGAATATATTTGCATATCTCTTGAAGAATATTTTTAATGAACTTTTGAAAATCAGGAAAGCGATCCATGCACTTGGACATTCCAAGTATGTTGGAATGTCTTGAAATTGTACTCAGTCATAGTCAACGACGCCCTGAACAAGAATCCGTTGAAAATATTTGCATATCGTTTAAGGAATATTTTTAAAGAATTTCTGAAAATCAGGAAAGCGATCCATGCACTTAGGCAGTGACTTAACTTTTTCGTCAAAAAAGACCCCAAAAGTATCTTGGAATGTCTTGAAATTGTACACAGTCATAGTCAAGCATGCCCTGAACAAGAATCCGTTGAATATATTTGCATATCTCTTGAAGAATATTTTTAATGAATTTTTGAAAATCCGGAAAGCGATCCATGCACTTGGACATTCCAAGTATGTTGGAATGTCTTGAAATTGTACTCGGTCATAGTCAACGACGCCCTGAACAAGAATCCATTGAAAATATTTGCATATCTCTTAAGGAATATTTTTAATGAATTTTTGAAAATGATGAAAGTCTGTGCACTTAGGCAGTGACTTAACTTTTTATTCAAAAAAGACCCCAAAGGTATCTTGGAATGTCTTGAAATTGTACACAGTCATAGTCAAGCATGCCCTGAACAAGAATCCGTTGAATATATTTGCATATCTCTTGAAGAATATTTTTAATGAACTTTTGAAAATCAGGAAAGCGATCCATGCACTTGGACATTCCAAGTATGTTGGAATGTCTTGAAATTGTACTCAGTCATAGTCAACGACGCCCTGAACAAGAATCCGTTGAAAATATTTGCATATCGTTTAAGGAATATTTTTAAAGAATTTCTGAAAATCAGGAAAGCGATCCATGCACTTAGGCAGTGACTTAACTTTTTCGTCAAAAAAGACCCCAAAAGTATCTTGGAATGTCTTGAAATTATACACAGTCATAGTCAAGCATGCCCTGAACAAGAATCCGTTGAATATATTTGCATATCTCTTGAAGAATATTTTTAATGAATTTTTGAAAATCCGGAAAGCGACCCATGCACTTGGACATTCCAAGTATGTTGGAATGTCTTGAAATTGTACTCAGTCATAGTCAACAACGCCCTGAACAAGAATCCATTGAAAATATTTGCATATCTCTTAAGGAATATTTTTAATGAATTTTTGAAAATGAGGAAAGTCTGTGCACTTAGGCAGTGACTTAACTTTTTATTCAAAAAAGACCCCAAAAGAATCTTGGAATGTCTTGAAATTGTACACAGTCATAGTCAAGCATGCCCTGAACAAGAATCCGTTGAATATATTTGCATATCTCTTGAAGAATATTTTTAATGAACTTTTGAAAATCAGGAAAGCGATCCATGCACTTGGACATTCCAAGTATGTTGGAATGTTTTGAAATTGTAGTCAGTCATAGTCAACGACGCCCTGAACAAGAATCCGTTGAAAATATTTGCATATCGCTTAAGGAATATTTTTAATGAATTTTTGAAAATCAGGAAAGCGATTCATGCACTTAGGCAGTGACTTAACTTTTTATTCAAAAAAGACCCCAAAAGTATCTTGGAATGTCTTGAAATTGTACACAGTCATAGTCAAGCATGCCCTGAACAAGAATCCGTTGAATATATTTGCATATCTCTTGAAGAATATTTTTAATGAATTTTTGAAAATCCGAAAAGCGATCCATGCACTTGGACATTCCAAGTATGTTGGAATGTCTTGAAATTGTACTCAGTCATAGTCAACGACGCCCTGAACAAGAATCAATTGAAAATATTTGCATATCTCTTAAGGAATATTTTTAATGAATTTTTGAAAATGAGGAAAGTCTGTGCACTTCGGCAGTGACTTAACTTTTTATTCAAAAAAGACCCCAAAAGTATCTTGGAATGTCTTGAAATTGTACACAGTCATAGTCAAGCATGCCCTGAACAAGAATCCGTTGAATATATTTGCATATCTCTTGAAGAATATTTTTAATGAACTTTTGAAAATCAGGAAAGCGATCCATGCACTTGGACATTCCAAGTATGTTGGAATGTCTTGAAATTGTACTCAGTCATAGTCAACGACGCCCTGAACAAGAATCCGTTGAAAATATTTGCATATCGTTTAAGGAATATTTTTAAAGAATTTCTGAAAATCAGGAAAGCGATCCATGCACTTAGGCAGTGACTAAACTTTTTCGTCAAAAAAGACCCCAAAAGTATCTTGGAATGTCTTGAAATTGTACACAGTCATAGTCAAGCATGCCCTGAACAAGAATATGTTGAATATATTTGCATATCTCCTGAAGAATATTTTTAATGAATTTTTGAAAATCCGGAAAGCGATCCATGCACGTGGACATTCCAAGTATGTTGGAATGTCTTGAAATTGTACTCAGTCATAGTCAACGACGCCCTGAACAAGAATCAATTGAAAATATTTGCATATCTCTTAAGGAATATTTTTAATGAATTTTTGAAAATGAGGAAAGTCTGTGCACTTAGGCAGTGACTTAACTTTTTATTCAAAAAAGACCCCAAAAGTATCTTGGAATGTCTTGAAATTGTACACAGTCATAGTCAAGCATGCCCTGAACAAGAATCCGTTGAATATATTTGCATATCTCTTGAAGAATATTTTTAATGAACTTTTGAAAATCAGGAAAGCGATCCATGCACTTGGACATTCCAAGTATGTTGGAATGTCTTGAAATTGTACTCGGTCATAGTCAACGACGCCCTGAACAAGAATCCATTGACAATATTTGCATATCTCTTAAGGAATATTTTTAATGAATTTTTGAAAATGATGAAAGTCTGTGCACTTAGGCAGTGACTTAACTTTCTCGTCAAAAAAGACCCCAAAAGTATCTTGGAATGTCTTGAAATTGTACACAGTCATAGTCAAGCATGCCCTGAACAAGAATCCGTTGAATATATTTGCATATCTCTTGAAGAATATTTTTAATGAACTTTTGAAAATCAGGAAAGCGATCCATGCACTTGGACATTCCAAGTATGTTGGAATGTCTTGAAATTGTACTCAGTCATAGTCAACGACGCCCTGAACAAGAATCCGTTGAAAATATTTGCATATCGTTTAAGGAATATTTTTAAAGAATTTCTGAAAATCAGGAAAGCGATCCATGCACTTAGGCAGTGACTTAACTTTTTCGTCAAAAAAGACCCCAAAAGTATCTTGGAATGTCTTGAAATTGTACACAGTCATAGTCAAGAATGCCCTGAACAAGAATCCGTTGAATATATTTGCATATCTCTTGAAGAATATTTTTAATGAATTTTTGAAAATCCGGAAAGCGATCCATGCACTTGGACATTCCAAGTATGTTGGAATGTCTTGAAATTGTACTCGGTCATAGTCAACGACGCCCTGAACAAGAATCCATTGAAAATATTTGCATATCTCTTAAGGAATATTTTTAATGAATTTTTGAAAATGATGAAAGTCTGTGCACTTAGGCAGTGACTTAACTTTTTCGTCAAAAAAGACCCCAAAAGTATCTTGGAATGTCTTGAAATTGTACACAGTCATAGTCAAGCATGCCCTGAACAAGAATCCGTTGAATATATTTGCATATCTCTTGAAGAATATTTTTAATGAATTTTTGAAAATCCGGAAAGCGACCCATGCACTTGGACATTCCAAGTATGTTGGAATGTCTTGAAATTGTACTCAGTCATAGTCAACAACGCCCTGAACAAGAATCCATTGAAAATATTTGCATATCTCTTAAGGAATATTTTTAATGAATTTTTGAAAATGAGGAAAGTCTGTGCACTTAGGCAGTGACTTAACTTTTTATTCAAAAAAGACCCCAAAAGAATCTTGGAATGTCTTGAAATTGTACACAGTCATAGTCAAGCATGCCCTGAACAAGAATCCGTTGAATATATTTGCATATCTCTTGAAGAATATTTTTAATGAACTTTTGAAAATCAGGAAAGCGATCCATGCACTTGGACATTCCAAGTATGTTGGAATGTTTTGAAATTGTAGTCAGTCATAGTCAACGACGCCCTGAACAAGAATCCGTTGAAAATATTTGCATATCGCTTAAGGAATATTTTTAATGAATTTTTGAAAATCAGGAAAGCGATTCATGCACTTTGGCAGTGACTTAACTTTTTATTCAAAAAAGACCCCAAAAGTATCTTGGAATGTCTTGAAATTGTACACAGTCATAGTCAAGCATGCCCTGAACAAGAATCCGTTGAATATATTTGCATATCTCTTGAAGAATATTTTTAATGAATTTTTGAAAATCCGAAAAGCGATCCATGCACTTGGACATTCCAAGTATGTTGGAATGTCTTGAAATTGTACTCAGTCATAGTCAACGACGCCCTGAACAAGAATCAATTGAAAATATTTGCATATCTCTTAAGGAATATTTTTAATGAATTTTTGAAAATGAGGAAAGTCTGTGCACTTCGGCAGTGACTTAACTTTTTATTCAAAAAAGACCCCAAAAGTATCTTGGAATGTCTTGAAATTGTACACAGTCATAGTCAAGCATGCCCTGAACAAGAATCCGTTGAATATATTTGCATATCTCTTGAAGAATATTTTTAATGAACTTTTGAAAATCAGGAAAGCGATCCATGCACTTGGACATTCCAAGTATGTTGGAATGTCTTGAAATTGTACTCAGTCATAGTCAACGACGCCCTGAACAAGAATCCGTTGAAAATATTTGCATATCGTTTAAGGAATATTTTTAAAGAATTTCTGAAAATCAGGAAAGCGATCCATGCACTTAGGCAGTGACTAAACTTTTTCGTCAAAAAAGACCCCAAAAGTATCTTGGAATGTCTTGAAATTGTACACAGTCATAGTCAAGCATGCCCTGAACAAGAATATGTTGAATATATTTGCATATCTCCTGAAGAATATTTTTAATGAATTTTTGAAAATCCGGAAAGCGATCCATGCACGTGGACATTCCAAGTATGTTGGAATGTCTTGAAATTGTACTCAGTCATAGTCAACGACGCCCTGAACAAGAATCAATTGAAAATATTTGCATATCTCTTAAGGAATATTTTTAATGAATTTTTGAAAATGAGGAAAGTCTGTGCACTTAGGCAGTGACTTAACTTTTTATTCAAAAAAGACCCCAAAAGTATCTTGGAATGTCTTGAAATTGTACACAGTCATAGTCAAGCATGCCCTGAACAAGAATCCGTTGAATATATTTGCATATCTCTTGAAGAATATTTTTAATGAACTTTTGAAAATCAGGAAAGCGATCCATGCACTTGGACATTCCAAGTATGTTGGAATGTCTTGAAATTGTACTCGGTCATAGTCAACGACGCCCTGAACAAGAATCCATTGACAATATTTGCATATCTCTTAAGGAATATTTTTAATGAATTTTTGAAAATGATGAAAGTCTGTGCACTTAGGCAGTGACTTAACTTTCTCGTCAAAAAAGACCCCAAAAGTATCTTGGAATGTCTTGAAATTGTACACAGTCATAGTCAAGCATGCCCTGAACAAGAATCCGTTGAATATATTTGCATATCTCTTGAAGAATATTTTTAATGAACTTTTGAAAATCAGGAAAGCGATCCATGCACTTGGACATTCCAAGTATGTTGGAATGTCTTGAAATTGTACTCAGTCATAGTCAACGACGCCCTGAACAAGAATCCGTTGAAAATATTTGCATATCGTTTAAGGAATATTTTTAAAGAATTTCTGAAAATCAGGAAAGCGATCCATGCACTTAGGCAGTGACTTAACTTTTTCGTCAAAAAAGACCCCAAAAGTATCTTGGAATGTCTTGAAATTGTACACAGTCATAGTCAAGAATGCCCTGAACAAGAATCCGTTGAATATATTTGCATATCTCTTGAAGAATATTTTTAATGAATTTTTGAAAATCCGGAAAGCGATCCATGCACTTGGACATTCCAAGTATGTTGGAATGTCTTGAAATTGTACTCGGTCATAGTCAACGACGCCCTGAACAAGAATCCATTGAAAATATTTGCATATCTCTTAAGGAATATTTTTAATGAATTTTTGAAAATGATGAAAGTCTGTGCACTTAGGCAGTGACTTAACTTTTTATTCAAAAAAGACCCCAAAGGTATCTTGGAATGTCTTGAAATTGTACACAGTCATAGTCAAGCATGCCCTGAACAAGAATCCGTTGAATATATTTGCATATCTCTTGAAGAATATTTTTAATGAACTTTTGAAAATCAGGAAAGCGATCCATGCACTTGGACATTCCAAGTATGTTGGAATGTCTTGAAATTGTACTCAGTCATAGTCAACGACGCCCTGAACAAGAATCCGTTGAAAATATTTGCATATCGCTTAAGGAATATTTCTAAAGAATTTTTGAAAATCAGGAAAGCGATCCATGCACTTAGGCAGTGACTTAACTTTTTTGTCAAAAAAGACCCCAAAAGTATCTTGGAATGTCTTGAAATTGTACACAGTCATAGTCAAGCATGCCCTGAACAAGAATCCGTTGAATATATTTGCATATCTCTTGAAGAATATTTTTAATGAACTTTTGAAAATCAGGAAAGCGATCCATGCACTTGGACATTCCAAGTATGTTGGAATGTCTTGAAATTGTACTCAGTCATAGTCAACGACGCCCTGAACAAGAATCCGTTGAAAATATTTGCGTATCGTTTAAGGAATATTTTTAAAGAATTTCTGAAAATCAGGAAAGCGATCCATGCACTTAGGCAGTGACTTAACTTTCTCGTCAAAAAAGACCCCAAAAGTATCTTGGAATGTCTTGAAATTGTACACAGTCATAGTCAAGCATGCCCTGAACAAGAATCCGTTGAATATATTTGCATATCTCTTGAAGAATATTTTTAATGAATTTTTGAAAATCCGGAAAGCGATCCATGCACTTGGACATTCCAAGTATGTTGGAATGTCTTGAAATTGTACTCGGTCATAGTCAACGACGCCCTGAACAAGAATCCATTGAAAATATTTGCATATCTCTTAAGGAATATTTTTAATGAATTTTTGAAAATGATGAAAGTCTGTGCACTTAGGCAGTGACTTAACTTTTTATTCAAAAAAGACCCCAAAGGTATCTTGGAATGTCTTGAAATTGTACACAGTCATAGTCAAGCATGCCCTGAACAAGAATCCGTTGAATATATTTGCATATCTCTTGAAGAATATTTTTAATGAACTTTTGAAAATCAGGAAAGCGATCCATGCACTTGGACATTCCAAGTATGTTGGAATGTCTTGAAATTGTACTCAGTCATAGTCAACGACGCCCTGAACAAGAATCCGTTGAAAATATTTGCATATCGCTTAAGGAATATTTTTAATGAATTTTTGAAAATCAGGAAAGCGATCCATGCACTTAGGCAGTGACTTAACTTTTTTGTCAAAAAAGACCCCAAAAGTATCTTGGAATGTCTTGAAATTGTACACAGTCATAGTCAAGCATGCCCTGAACAAGAATCCGTTGAATATATTTGCATATCTCTTGAAGAATATTTTTAATGAATTTTTGAAAATCCGAAAAGCGATCCATGCACTTGGACATTCCAAGTATGTTGGAATGTCTTGAAATTGTACTCAGTCATAGTCAACGACGCCCTGAACAAGAATCAATTGAAAATATTTGCATATCTCTTAAGGAATATTTTTAATGAATTTTTGAAAATGAGGAAAGTCTGTGCACTTAGGCAGTGACTTAACTTTTTATTCAAAAAAGTCCCCAAAAGTATCTTGGAATGTCTTGAAATTGTACACAGTCATAGTCAAGCATGCCCTGAACAAGAATCCGTTGAATATATTTGCATATCTCTTGAAGAATATTTTTAATGAACTTTTGAAAATCAGGAAAGCGATCCATGCACTTGGACATTCCAAGTATGTTGGAATGTCTTGAAATTGTACTCAGTCATAGTCAACGACGCCCTGAACAAGAATCCGTTGAAAATATTTGCATATCGTTTAAGGAATATTTTTAAAGAATTTCTGAAAATCAGGAAAGCGATCCATGCACTTAGGCAGTGACTTAACTTTTTCGTCAAAAAAGACCCCAAAAGTATCTTGGAATGTCTTGAAATTGTACACAGTCATAGTCAAGCATGCCCTGAACAAGAATCCGTTGAATATATTTGCATATCTCTTGAAGAATATTTTTAATGAATTTTTGAAAATCCGGAAAGCGATCCATGCACTTGGACATTCCAAGTATGTTGGAATGTCTTGAAATTGTACTCGGTCATAGTCAACGACGCCCTGAACAAGAATCCATTGAAAATATTTGCATATCTCTTAAGGAATATTTTTAATGAATTTTTGAAAATGATGAAAGTCTGTGCACTTAGGCAGTGACTTAACTTTTTATTCAAAAAAGACCCCAAAGGTATCTTGGAATGTCTTGAAATTGTACACAGTCATAGTCAAGCATGCCCTGAACAAGAATCCGTTGAATATATTTGCATATCTCTTGAAGAATATTTTTAATGAACTTTTGAAAATCAGGAAAGCGATCCATGCACTTGGACATTCCAAGTATGTTTGAATGTCTTGAAATTGTACTCAGTCATAGTCAACGACGCCCTGAACAAGAATCCGTTGAAAATATTTGCATATCGCTTAAGGAATATTTTTAATGAATTTTTGAAAATCAGGAAAGCGATCCATGCACTTAGGCAGTGACTTAACTTTTTTGTCAAAAAAGACCCCAAAAGTATCTTGGAATGTCTTGAAATTGTACACAGTCATAGTCAAGCATGCCCTGAACAAGAATCCGTTGAATATATTTGCATATCTCTTGAAGAATATTTTTAATGAATTTTTGAAAATCCGAAAAGCGATCCATGCACTTTGACATTCCAAGTATGTTGGAATGTCTTGAAATTGTACTCAGTCATAGTCAACGACGCCCTGAACAAGAATCAATTGAAAATATTTGCATATCTCTTAAGGAATATTTTTAATGAATTTTTGAAAATGAGGAAAGTCTGTGCACTTAGGCAGTGACTTAACTTTTTATTCAAAAAAGACCCCAAAAGTATCTTGGAATGTCTTGAAATTGTACACAGTCATAGTCAAGCATGCCCTGAACAAGAATCCGTTGAATATATTTGCATATCTCTTGAAGAATATTTTTAATGAACTTTTGAAAATCAGGAAAGCGATCCATGCACTTGGACATTCCAAGTATGTTGGAATGTCTTGAAATTGTACTCAGTCATAGTCAACGACGCCCTGAACAAGAATCCGTTGAAAATATTTGCATATCGTTTAAGGAATATTTTTAAAGAATTTCTGAAAATCAGGAAAGCGATCCATGCACTTAGGCAGTGACTTAACTTTTTCGTCAAAAAAGACCCCAAAAGTATCTTGGAATGTCTTGAAATTGTACACAGTCATAGTCAAGCATGCCCTGAACAAGAATCCGTTGAATATATTTGCATATCTCTTGAAGAATATTTTTAATGAATTTTTGAAAATTCGGAAAGCGATCCATGCACTTGGACATTCCAAGTATGTTGGAATGTCTTGAAATTGTACTCAGTCATAGTCAACAACGCCCTGAACAAGAATCCATTGAAAATATTTGCATATCCCTAAAGGAATATTTTTAATGAATTTTTGAAAATGAGGAAAGTCTGTGCACTTAGGCAGTGACTTAACTTTTTATTCAAAAAAGACCCCAAAAGTATCTTGGAATGTCTTGAAATTGTACACAGTCATAGTCAAGCATGCCCTGAACAAGAATCCGTTGAATATATTTGCATATCTCTTGAAGAATATTTTTAATGAACTTTTGAAAATCAGGAAAGCGATCCATGCACTTGGACATTCCAAGTATGTTGGAATGTTTTGAAATTGTACTCAGTCATAGTCAACGACGCCCTGAACAAGAATCCGTTGAAAATATTTGCATATCGCTCAAGGAATATTTTTAATGAATTTTTGAAAATCAGGAAAGCGATTCATGCACTTAGGCAGTGACTTAACTTTTTATTCAAAAAAGACCCCAAAAGTATCTTGGAATGTCTTGAAATTGTACACAGTCATAGTCAAGCATGCCCTGAACAAGAATCCGTTGAATATATTTGCATATCTCTTGAAGAATATTTTTAATGAATTTTTGAAAATCCGAAAAGCGATCCATGCACTTGGACATTCCAAGTATGTTGGAATGTCTTGAAATTGTACTCGGTCATAGTCAACGACGCCCTGAACAAGAATCAATTGAAAATATTTGCATATCTCTTAAGGAATATTTTTAATGAATTTTTGAAAATGAGGAAAGTCTGTGCACTTCGGCAGTGACTTAACTTTTTATTCAAAAAAGACCCCAAAAGTATCTTGGAATGTCTTGAAATTGTACACAGTCATAGTCAAGCATGCCCTGAACAAGAATCCGTTGAATATATTTGCATATCTCTTGAAGAATATTTTTAATGAACTTTTGAAAATCAGGAAAGCGATCCATGCATTTGGACATTCCAAGTATGTTGGAATGTCTTGAAATTGTACTCAGTCATAGTCAACGACGCCCTGAACAAGAATCCGTTGAAAATATTTGCCTATCGCTTCAGGAATATTTTTAATGAATTTTTGAAAATCAGGAAAGCGATCCATGCACTTAGGCAGTGACTTAACTTTTTCGTCAAAAAAGACCCCAAAAGTATCTTGGAATATCTTGAAATTGTACACAGTCATAGTCAAGCATGCCCTGAACAAGAATCCGTTGAATATATTTGCATATCTCTTGAAGAATATTTTTAATGAATTTTTGAAAATCCGGAAAGCGATCCATGCACTTGGACATTCCAAGTATGTTGGAATGTCTTGAAATTGTACTCGGTCATAGTCAACGACGCCCTGAACAAGAATCCATTGAAAATATTTGCATATCTCTTAAGGAATATTTTTAATGAATTTTTGAAAATGATGAAAGTCTGTGCACTTAGGCAGTGACTTAACTTTTTATTCAAAAAAGACCCCAAAGGTATCTTGGAATGTCTTGAAATTGTACACAGTCATAGTCAAGCATGCCCTGAACAAGAATCCGTTGAATATATTTGCATATCTCTTGAAGAATATTTTTAATGAACTTTTGAAAATCAGGAAAGCGATCCATGCACTTGGACATTCCAAGTATGTTGGACTGTCTTGAAATTGTACTCAGTCATAGTCAACGACGCCCTGAACAAGAATCCGTTGAAAATATTTGCATATCGCTTAAGGAATATTTTTAATGAATTTTTGAAAATCAGGAAAGCGATCCATGCACTTAGGCAGTGACTTAACTTTTTTGTCAAAAAAGACCCCAAAAGTATCTTGGAATGTCTTGAAATTGTACACAGTCATAGTCAAGCATGCCCTGAACAAGAATCCGTTGAATATATTTGCATATCTCTTGAAGAATATTTTTAATGAATTTTTGAAAATCCGGAAAGCGATCCATGCACTTGGACATTCCAAGTATGTTGGAATGTCTTGAAATTGTACTCAGTCATAGTCAACGACGCCCTGAACAAGAATCAATTGAAAATATTTGCATATCTCTTAAGGAATATTTTTAATGAATTTTTGAAAATGAGGAAAGTCTGTGCACTTCGGCAGTGACTTAACTTTTTATTCAAAAAAGACCCCAAAAGTATCTTGGAATGTCTTGAAATTGTACACAGTCATAGTCAAGCATGCCCTGAACAAGAATCCGTTGAATATATTTGCATATCTCTTGAAGAATATTTTTAATGAACTTTTGAAAATCAGGAAAGCGATCCATGCACTTGGACATTCCAAGTATGTTGGAATGTCTTGAAATTGTACTCAGTCATAGTCAACGACGCCCTGAACAAGAATCCGTTGAAAATATTTGCATATCGCTTAAGGAATATTTTTAATGAATTTTTGAAAATCAGGAAAGCGATCCATGCACTTAGGCAGTGACTTAACTTTTTCGTCAAAAAAGACCCCAAAAGTATCTTGGAATATCTTGAAATTGTACACAGTCATAGTCAAGCATGCCCTGAACAAGAATCCGTTGAATATATTTGCATATCTCTTGAAGAATATTTTTAATGAATTTTTGAAAATCCGGAAAGCGATCCATGCACTTGGACATTCCAAGTATGTTGGAATGTCTTGAAATTGTACTCGGTCATAGTCAACGACGCCCTGAACAAGAATCCATTGAAAATATTTGCATATCTCTTAAGGAATATTTTTAATGAATTTTTGAAAATGATGAAAGTCTGTGCACTTAGGCAGTGACTTAACTTTTTATTCAAAAAAGACCCCAAAGGTATCTTGGAATGTCTTGAAATTGTACACAGTCATAGTCAAGCATGCCCTGAACAAAAATCCGTTGAATATATTTGCATATCTCTTGAAGAATATTTTTAATGAACTTTTGAAAATCAGGAAAGCGATCCATGCACTTGGACATTCCAAGTATGTTGGACTGTCTTGAAATTGTACTCAGTCATAGTCAACGACGCCCTGAACAAGAATCCGTTGAAAATATTTGCATATCGCTTAAGGAATATTTTTAATGAATTTTTGAAAATCAGGAAAGCAATCCATGCACTTAGGCAGTGACTTAACTTTTTTGTCAAAAAAGACCCCAAAAGTATCTTGGAATGTCTTGAAATTGTACACAGTCATAGTCAAGCATGCCCTGAACAAGAATCCGTTGAATATATTTGCATATCTCTTGAAGAATATTTTAAATGAATTTTTGAAAATCCGAAAAGCGATCCATGCACTTGGACATTCCAAGTATGTTGGAATGTCTTGAAATTGTACTCAGTCATAGTCAACGACGCCCTGAACAAGAATCCATTGAAAATATTTGCATATCTCTTAAGGAATATTTTTAATGAATTTTTGAAAATGAGAAAAGTCTGTGCACTTAGGCAGTGACTTAACTTTTTATTCAAAAAAGACCCCAAAAGTATCTTGGAATGTCTTGAAATTGTACACAGTCATAGTCAAGCATGCCCTGAACAAGAATCCGTTGAATATATTTGCATATCTCTTGAAGAATATTTTTAATGAACTTTTGAAAATCCGGAAAGCGATCCATGCACTTGGACATTCCAAGTATGTTGGAATGTCTTGAAATTGTACTCAGTCATAGTCAACGACGCCCTGAACAAGAATCCGTTGAAAATATTTGCATATCGCTTAAGGAATATTTTTAATGAATTTTTGAAAATCAGGAAAGCAATCCATGCACTTAGGCAGTGACTTAACTTTTTTGTCAAAAAAGACCCCAAAAGTATCTTGGAATGTCTTGAAATTGTACACAGTCATAGTCAAGCATGCCCTGAACAAGAATCCGTTGAATATATTTTTATATCTCTTGAAGAATATTTTTAATGAATTTTTGAAAATCCGAAAAGCGATCCATGCACTTGGATTTTCCAAGTATGTTGGAATGTCTTGAAATTGTACTCAGTCATAGTCAACGACGCCCTGAACAAGAATCAATTGAAAATATTTGCATATCTCTTAAGGAATATTTTTAATGAATTTTTGAAAATGAGGAAAGTCTGTGCACTGAGGCAGTGACTTAACTTTTTATTCAAAAAAGACCCCAAAAGTATCTTGGAATGTCTTGAAATTGTACACAGTCATAGTCAAGCATGCCCTGAACAAGAATCCGTTGAATATATTTGCATATCTCTTGAAGAATATTTTTAATGAACTTTTGAAAATCAGGAAAGCGATCCATGCACTTGGA
Source organism: Microchirus variegatus (assembly GCF_963457635.1). Lineage (NCBI taxonomy): Eukaryota > Metazoa > Chordata > Actinopteri > Pleuronectiformes > Soleidae > Microchirus > Microchirus variegatus. Next base: position 56,100 of record NW_028154739.1, read on the forward strand.
CATTCCAAGTATGTTGGAATGTCTTGAAATTGTACTCAGTCATAGTCAACGACGCCCTGAACAAGAATCCGTTGAAAATATTTGCATATCGTTTAAGGAATATTTTTAAAGAATTTCTGAAAATCAGGAAAGCGATCCATGCACTTAGGCAGTGACTTAACTTTTTCGTCAAAAAAGACCCCAAAAGTATCTTGGAATGTCTTGAAATTGTACACAGTCATAGTCAAGCATGCCCTGAACAAGAATCCGTTGAATATATTTGCATATCTCTTGAAGAATATTTTTAATGAATTTTTGAAAATCCGGAAAGCGATCCATGCACTTGGACATTCCAAGTATGTTGGAATGTCTTGAAATTGTACTCGGTCATAGTCAACGACGCCCTGAACAAGAATCCATTGAAAATATTTGCATATCTCTTAAGGAATATTTTTAATGAATTTTTGGAAATGATGGAAATATGTGCACTTAGGCAGTGACTTAACTTTTTATTCAAAAAAGACCCCAAAGGTATCTTGGAATGTCTTGAAATTGTACACAGTCATAGTCAAGCATGCCCTGAACAAGAATCCGTTGAATATATTTGCATATCTCTTGAAGAATATTTTTAATGAACTTTTGAAAATCAGGAAAGCGATCCATGCACTTGGACATTCCAAGTATGTTGGAATGTCTTGAAATTGTACTCAGTCATAGTCAACGACGCCCTGAACAAGAATCCGTTGAAAATATTTGCATATCGCTTAAGGAATATTTTTAATGAATTTTTGAAAATCAGGAAAGCGATCCATGCACTTAGGCAGTGACTTAACTTTTTTGTCAAAAAAGACCCCAAAAGTATCTTGGAATGTCTTGAAATTGTACACAGTCATAGTCAAGCATGCCCTGAACAAGAATCCGTTGAATATATTTGCATATCTCTTGAAGAATATTTTTAATGAATTTTTGAAAATCCGAAAAGCGATCCATGCACTTGGACATTCCAAGTATGTTGGAATGTCTTGAAATTGTACTCAGTCATAGTCAACGACGCCCTGAACAAGAATCAATTGAAAATATTTGCATATCTCTTAAGGAATATTTTTAATGAATTTTTGAAAATGAGGAAAGTCTGTGCACTTAGGCAGTGACTTAACTTTTTATTCAAAAAAGACCCCAAAAGTATCTTGGAATGTCTTGAAATTGTACACAGTCATAGTCAAGCATGCCCTGAACAAGAATCCGTTGAATATATTTGCATATCTCTTGAAGAATATTTTTAATGAACTTTTGAAAATCCGGAAAGCGATCCATGCACTTGGACATTCCAAGTATGTTGGAATGTCTTGAAATTGTACTCAGTCATAGTCAACGACGCCCTGAACAAGAATCCGTTGAAAATATTTGCATATCGTTTAAGGAATATTTTTAAAGAATTTCTGAAAATCAGGAAAGCAATCCATGCACTTAGGCAGTGACTTAACTTTTTCGTCAAAAAAGACCCCAAAAGTATCTTGGAATGTCTTGAAATTGTACACAGTCATAGTCAAGCATGCCCTGAACAAGAATCCGTTGAATATATTTGCATATCTCTTGAAGAATATTTTTAATGAATTTTTGAAAATCCGGAAAGCGATCCATGCACTTGGACATTCCAAGTATGTTGGAATGTCTTGAAATTGTACTCGGTCATAGTCAACGACGCCCTGAACAAGAATCCATTGAAAATATTTGCATATCTCTTAAGGAATATTTTTAATGAATTTTTGAAAATGATGAAAGTCTGTGCACTCAGGCAGTGACTTAACTTTTTATTCAAAAAAGACCCCAAAGGTATCTTGGAATGTCTTGAAATTGTACACAGTCATAGTCAAGCATGCCCTGAACAAGAATCCGTTGAATATATTTGCATATCTCTTTAAGAATATTTTTAATGAACTTTTGAAAATCAGGAAAGCGATCCATGCACTTGGACATTCCAAGTATGTTGGAATGTCTTGAAATTGTACTCAGTCATAGTCAACGACGCCCTGAACAAGAATCCGTTGAAAATATTTGCATATCGCTTAAGGAATATTTTTAATGAATTTTTGAAAATCAGGAAAGCGATCCATGCACTTAGGCAGTGACTTAACTTTTTTGTCAAAAAAGACCCCAAAAGTATCTTGGAATGTCTTGAAATTGTACACAGTCATAGTCAAGCATGCCCTGAACAAGAATCCGTTAAATATATTTGCATATCTCTTGAAGAATATTTTTAATGAATTTTTGAAAATCCGAAAAGCGATCCATGCACTTGGACATTCCAAGTATGTTGGAATGTCTTGAAATTGTACTCAGTCATAGTCAACGACGCCCTGAACAAGAATCAATTGAAAATATTTGCATATCTCTTAAGGAATATTTTTAATGAATTTTTGAAAATGAGGAAAGTCTGTGCACTTAGGCAGTGACTTAACTTTTTATTCAAAAAAGACCCCAAAAGTATCTTGGAATGTCTTGAAATTGTACACAGTCATAGTCAAGCATGCCCTGAACAAGAATCCGTTGAATATATTTGCATATCTCTTGAAGAATATTTTTAATGAACTTTTGAAAATCAGGAAAGCGATCCTTGCACTTGGACATTCCAAGTATGTTGGAATGTTTTGAAATTGTACTCAGTCATAGTCAACGACGCCCTGAACAAGAATCCGTTGAAAATATTTGCATATCGCTTAAGGAATATTTTTAATGAATTTTTGAAAATCAGGAAAGCGATCCATGCACTTAGGCAGTGACTTAACTTTTTATTCAAAAAAGACCCCAAAAGTATCTTGGAATGTCTTGAAATTGTACACAGTCATAGTCAAGCATGCCCTGAACAAGAATCCGTTGAATATATTTGCATATCTCTTGAAGAATATTTTTAATGAATTTTTGAAAATCCGAAAAGCGATCCATGCACTTGGACATTCCAAGTATGTTGGAATGTCTTGAAATTGTACTCAGTCATAGTCAACGACGCCCTGAACAAGAATCAATTGAAAATATTTGCATATCTCTTAAGGAATATTTTTAATGAATTTTTGAAAATGAGGAAAGTCTGTGCACTTAGGCAGTGACTTAACTTTTTATTCAAAAAAGACCCCAAAAGTATCTTGGAATGTCTTGAAATTGTACACAGTCATAGTCAAGCATGCCCTGAACAAGAATCCGTTGAATATATTTGCATATCTCTTGAAAAATATTTTTAATGAACTTTTGAAAATCAGGAAAGCGATCCATGCACTTGGACATTCCAAGTATGTTGGAATGTCTTGAAATTGTACTCAGTCATAGTCAACGACGCCCTGAACAAGAATCCGTTGAAAATATTTGCATATCGTTTTAGGAATATTTTTAAAGAATTTCTGAAAATCAGGAAAGCGATCCATGCACTTAGGCAGTGACTTAACTTTTTCGTCAAAAAAGAGCCCAAAAGTATCTTGGAATGTCTTGAAATTGTACACAGTCATAGTCAAGCATGCCCTGAACAAGAATCCGTTGAATATATTTGCATATCTCTTGAAGAATATTTTTAATGAATTTTTGAAAATCCGGAAAGCGATCCATGCACTTGGACATTCCAAGTATGTTGGAATGTCTTGAAATTGTACTCAGTCATAGTCAACAACGCCCTGAACAAGAATCCATTGAAAATATTTGCATATCTCTTAAGGAATATTTTTAATGAATTTTTGAAAATGAGGAAAGTCTGTGCACTTAGGCAGTGACTTAACTTTTTATTCAAAAAAGACCCCAAAAGTATCTTGGAATGTCTTTAAATTGTACACAGTCATAGTCAAGCATGCCCTGAACAAGAATCCGTTGAATATATTTGCATATCTCTTGAAGAATATTTTTAATGAACTTTTGAAAATCAGGAAAGCGATCCTTGCACTTGGACATTCCAAGTATGTTGGAATGTTTTGAAATTGTACTCAGTCATAGTCAACGACGCCCTGAACAAGAATCCGTTGAAAATATTTGCATATCGCTTAAGGAATATTTTTAATGAATTTTTGAAAATCAGGAAAGCGATCCATGCACTTAGGCAGTGACTTAACTTTTTATTCAAAAAGACCCCAAAAGTATCTTGGAATGTCTTGAAATTGTACACAGTCATAGTCAAGCATGCCCTGAACAAGAATCCGTTGAATATATTTGCATATCTCTTGAAGAATATTTTTAATGAATTTTTGAAAATCCGAAAAGCGATCCATGCACTTGGACATTCCAAGTATGTTGGAATGTCTTGAAATTGTACTCAGTCATAGTCAACGACGCCCTGAACAAGAATCAATTGAAAATATTTGCATATCTCTTAAGGAATATTTTTAATGAATTTTTGAAAATGAGGAAAGTCTGTGCACTTAGGCAGTGACTTAACTTTTTATTCAAAAAAGACCCCAAAAGTATCTTGGAATGTCTTGAAATTGTACACAGTCATAGTCAAGCATGCCCTGAACAAGAATCCGTTGAATATATTTGCATATCTCTTGAAGAATATTTTTAATGAACTTTTGAAAATCAGGAAAGCGATCCATGCACTTGGACATTCCAAGTATGTTGGAATGTCTTGAAATTGTACTCAGTCATAGTCAACGACGCCCTGAACAAGAATCCGTTGAAAATATTTGCATATCGTTTAAGGAATATTTTTAAAGAATTTCTGAAAATCAGGAAAGCGATCCATGCACTTAGGCAGTGACTTAACTTTTTCGTCAAAAAAGACCCCAAAAGTATCTTGGAATGTCTTGAAATTGTACACAGTCATAGTCAAGAATGCCCTGAACAAGAATCCGTTGAATATATTTGCATATCTCTTGAAGAATATTTTTAATGAATTTTTGAAAATCCGGAAAGCGATCCATGCACTTGGACATTCCAAGTATGTTGGAATGTCTTGAAATTGTACTCGGTCATAGTCAACGACGCCCTGAACAAGAATCCATTGAAAATATTTGCATATCTCTTAAGGAATATTTTTAATGAATTTTTGAAAATGATGAAAGTCTGTGCACTTAGGCAGTGACTTAACTTTTTATTCAAAAAAGACCCCAAAGGTATCTTGGAATGTCTTGAAATTGTACACAGTCATAGTCAAGCATGCCCTGAACAAGAATCCGTTGAATATATTTGCATATCTCTTGAAGAATATTTTTAATGAACTTTTGAAAATCAGGAAAGCGATCCATGCACTTGGACATTCCAAGTATGTTGGAATGTCTTGATATTGTACTCAGTCATAGTCAACGACGCCCTGAACAATAATCCGTTGAAAATATTTGCATGTCGCTTAAGGAATATTTTTAATGAATTTTTGAAAATCAGGAAAGCGATCCATGCACTTAGGCAGTGACTTAACTTTTTTGTCAAAAAAGACCCCAAAAGTATCTTGGAATGTCTTGAAATTGTACACAGTCATAGTCAAGCATGCCCTGAACAAGAATCCGTTGAATATATTTGCATATCTCTTGAAGAATATTTTTAATGACCTTTTGAAAATCAGGAAAGCGATCCATGCACTTGGACATTCCAAGTATGTTGGAATGTTTTGAAATTGTACTCAGTCATAGTCAACGACGCCCTGAACAAGAATCCGTTGAAAATATTTGCATATCGCTTAAGGAATATTTTTAATGAATTTTTGAAAATCAGGAAAGCGATCCATGCACTTAGGCAGTGACTTAACTTTTTTGTCAAAAAAGACCCCAAAAGTATCTTGGAATGTCTTGAAATTGTACACAGTCATAGTCAAGCATGCCCTGAACAAGAATCCGTTGAATATATTTGCATATCTCTTGAAGAATATTTTTAATGAATTTTTGAAAATCCGAAAAGCGATCCATGCACTTGGACATTCCAAGTATGTTGGAATGTCTTTAAATTGTACTCAGTCATAGTCAACGACGCCCTGAACAAGAATCAATTGAAAATATTTGCATATCTCTTAAGGAATATTTTTAATGAATTTTTGAAAATGAGGAAAGTCTGTGCACTTAGGCAGTGACTTAACTTTTTATTCAAAAAAGACCCCAAAAGTATCTTGGAATGTCTTGAAATTGTACACAGTCATAGTCAAGCATGCCCTGAACAAGAATCCATTGAATATATTTGCATATCTCTTGAAGAATATTTTTAATGAACTTTTGAAAATCAGGAAAGCGATCCATGCACTTGGACATTCCAAGTATGTTGGAATGTTTTGAAATTGTACTCAGTCATAGTCAACGACGCCCTGAACAAGAATCCGTTGAAAATATTTGCATATCGCTTAAGGAATATTTTTAATGAATTTTTGAAAATCAGGAAAGCGATCAATGCACTTAGGCAGTGACTTAACTTTTTATTCAAAAAAGACCCCAAAAGAATCTTGGAATGTCTTGAAATTGTACACAGTCATAGTCAAGCATGCCCTGAACAAGAATCCGTTGAATATATTTGCATATCTCTTGAAGAATATTTTTAATGAATTTTTGAAAATCCGAAAAGCGATCCATGCACTTGGACATTCCAAGTATGTTGGAATGTCTTGAAATTGTACTCAGTCATAGTCAACGACGCCCTGAACAAGAATCAATTGAAAATATTTGCATATCTCTTAAGGAATATTTTTAATGAATTTTTGAAAATGATGAAAGTCTGTGCACTTCGGCAGTGACTTAACTTTTTATTCAAAAAAGACCCCAAAAAGTATCTTGGAATGTCTTGAAATTGTACACAGTCATAGTCAAGCATGCCCTGAACAAGAATCCGTTGAATATATTTGCATATCTCTTGAAGAATATTTTTAATGAACTTTTGAAAATCAGGAAAGCGATCCATGCACTTGGACATTCCAAGTATGTTGGAATGTCTTGAAATTGTACTCAGTCATAGTCAACGACGCCCTGAACAAGAATCCGTTGAAAATATTTGCATATCGCTTAAGGAATATTTTTAATGAATTTTTGAAAATCAGGAAAGCGATCCATGCACTTAGGCAGTGACTTAACTTTTTCGTCAAAAAAGACCCCAAAAGTATCTTGGAATGTCTTGAAATTGTACACAGTCATAGTCAAGCATGCCCTGAACAAGAATCCGTTGAATATATTTGCATATCTCTTGAAGAATATTTTAAATGAATTTTTGAAAATCCGGAAAGCGATCCATGCACTTGGACATTCCAAGTATGTTGGAATGTCTTGAAATTGTACTCAGTCATAGTCAACGACGCCCTGAACAAGAATCCGTTGAAAATATTTGCATATCGCTTAAGGAATATTTTTAATGAATTTTTGAAAATCAGGAAAGCGATCCATGCACTTGGACATTCCAAGTATGTTGGAATGTCTTGAAATTGTACTCAGTCATAGTCAACGACGCCCTGAACAAGAATCCGTTGAAAATATTTGCATATCGCTTAAGGAATATTTTTAATGAATTTTTGAAAATCAGGAAAGCGATCCATGCACTTAGGCAGTGACTTAACTTTTTTGTCAAAAAAGACCCCAAAAGTATCTTGGAATGTCTTGAAATTGTACACAGTCATAGTCAAGCATGCCCTGAACAAGAATCCGTTGAATATATTTGCATATCTCTTGAAGAATATTTTTAATGAATTTTTGAAAATCCGAAAAGCGATCCATGCACTTTGACATTCCAAGTATGTTGGAATGTCTTGAAATTGTACTCAGTCATAGTCAACGACGCCCTGAACAAGAATCAATTGAAAATATTTGCATATCTCTTAAGGAATATTTTTAATGAATTTTTGAAAATGAGGAAAGTCTGTGCACTTAGGCAGTGACTTAACTTTTTATTCAAAAAAGACCCCAAAAGTATCTTGGAATGTCTTGAAATTGTACACAGTCATAGTCAAGCATGCCCTGAACAAGAATCCGTTGAATATCTTTGCATATCTCTTGAAGAATATTTTTAATGAACTTTTGAAAATCAGGAAAGCGATCCATGCACTTGGACATTCCAAGTATGTTGGAATGTCTTGAAATTGTACTCAGTCATAGTCAACGACGCCCTGAACAAGAATCCGTTGAAAATATTTGCATATCGTTTAAGGAATATTTTTAAAGAATTTCTGAAAATCAGGAAAGCGATCCATGCACTTAGGCAGTGACTTAACTTTTTCGTCAAAAAAGACCCCAAAAGTATCTTGGAATGTCTTGAAATTGTACACAGTCATAGTCAAGAGTGCCCTGAACAAGAATCCGTTGAAAATATTTGCATATCTCTTGAAGAATATTTTTAATGAATTTTTGAAAATCCGGAAAGCGATCCATGCACTTGGACATTCCAAGTATGTTGGAATGTCTTGAAATTATACTCGGTCATAGTCAACGACGCCCTGAACAAGAATCCATTGAAAATATTTGCATATCTCTTAAGGAATATTTTTAATGAATTTTTGAAAATGATGAAAGTCTGTGCACTTAGGCAGTGACTTTACTTTTTATCCAAAAAAGACCCCAAAGGTATCTTGGAATGTCTTGAAATTGTACACAGTCATAGTCAAGCATGCCCTGAACAAGAATCCGTTGAATATATTTGCATATCTCTTGAAGAATATTTTAAATGAACTTTTGAAAATCAGGAAAGCGATCCATGCACTTAGGCAGTGACTTAACTTTTTTGTCAAAAAAGACCCCAAAAGTATCTTGGAATGTCTTGAAATTGTACACAGTCATAGTCAAGCATGCCCTGAACAAGAATCCGTTGAATATATTTGCATATCTCTTGAAGAATATTTTTAATGAATTTTTGAAAATCCGAAAAGCGATCCATGCACTTGGACATTCCAAGTATGTTGGAATGTCTTTAAATTGTACTCAGTCATAGTCAACGACGCCCTGAACAAGAATCAATTGAAAATATTTGCATATCTCTTAAGGAATATTTTTAATGAATTTTTGAAAATGAGGAAAGTCTGTGCACTTAGGCAGTGACTTAACTTTTTATTCAAAAAAGACCCCAAAAGTATCTTGGAATGTCTTGAAATTGTACACAGTCATAGTCAAGCATGCCCTGAACAAGAATCCGTTGAATATATTTGCATATCTCTTGAAGAATATTTTTAATGAACTTTTGAAAATCAGGAAAGCGATCCATGCACTTGGACATTCCAAGAATGTTGGAATGTTTTGAAATTGTACTCAGTCATAGTCAACGACGCCCTGAACAAGAATCCGTTGAAAATATTTGCATATCGCTTAAGGAATATTTTTAATGAATTTTTGAAAATCAGGAAAGCGATCCATGCACTTAGGCAGTGACTTAACTTTTTATTCAAAAAAGACCCCAAAAGTATCTTGGAATGTCTTGAAATTGTACACAGTCATAGTCAAGCATGCCCTGAACAAGAATCCGTTGAATATATTTGCATATCTCTTGAAGAATATTTTTAATGAACTTTTGAAAATCCAAAAAGCGATCCATGCACTTGGACATTCCAAGTATGTTGGAATGTCTTGAAATTGTACTCAGTCATAGTCAACGACGCCCTGAACAAGAATCCGTTGAAAATATTTGCATATCGCTTAAGGAATATTTTTAATGAATTTTTGAAAATCAGGAAAGCGATCCATGCACTTAGGCAGTGACTTAACTTTTTCGTCAAAAAAGACCCCAAAAGTATCTTGGAATGTCTTGAAATTGTACACAGTCATAGTCAAGCATGCCCTGAACAAGAATCCGTTGAATATATTTGCATATTTCTTGAAGAATATTTTTAATGAACTTTTGAAAATCAGGAAAGCGATCCATGCACTTGGACATTCCAAGTATGTTGGAATGTCTTGAAATTGTACTCAGTCATAGTCAACGACGCCCTGAACAAGAATCCGTTGAAAATATTTGCATATCGTTTAAGGAATATTTTTAAAGAATTTCTGAAAATCAGGAAAGCGATCCATGCACTTAGGCAGTGACTTAACTTTTTATTCAAAAAAGACCCCAAAAGTATCTTGGAATGTCTTGAAATTGTACACAGTCATAGTCAAGCATGCCCTGAACAAGAATCCGTTGAATATATTTGCATATCTCTTGAAGAATATTTTTAATGAACTTTTGAAAATCAGGAAATTGATCCATGCACTTGGACATTCCAAGTATGTTGGAATGTCTTGAAATTGTACTCAGTCATAGTCAACGACGCCCTGAACAAGAATCTATTGAAAATATTTGCATATCTCTTAAGGAATATTTTTAATGAATTTTTGAAAATGAGGAATTTCTGTGCACTTAGGCAGTGACTTAACTTTTTATTCAAAAAAGACCCCAAAAGTATCTTGGAATGTCTTGAAATTGTACACAGTCATAGTCAAGCATGCCCTGAACAAGAATCCGTTGAATATATTTGCATATCGCTTAAGGAATATTTTTAATGAATTTTTGAAAATCAGGAAAGCGATCCATGCACTTGGACATTCGAAGTATGTTGGAATGTCTTGAAATTGTACTCAGTCATAGTCAACGACGCCCTGAACAAGAATCCGTTGAAAATATTTGCATATCGCTTAAGGAATATTTTTAATGAATTTTTGAAAATCAGGAAAGCGATCCATGCACTTAGGCAGTGACTTAACTTTTTTGTCAAAAAAGACCCCAAAAGTATCTTGGAATGTCTTGAAATTGTACACAGTCATAGTCAAGCATGCCCTGAACAAGAATCCGTTGAATATATTTGCATATCTCTTGAAGAATATTTTTAATGAATTTTTGAAAATCCGAAAAGCGATCCATGCACTTGGACATTCCAAGTATGTTGGAATGTCTTGAAATTGTACTCAGTCATAGTCAACGACGCCCTGAACAAGAATCAATTGAAAATATTTGCATATCTCTTAAGGAATATTTTTAATGAATTTTTGAAAATGAGGAAAGTCTGTGCACTTCGGCAGTGACTTAACTTTTTATTCAAAAAAGACCCCAAAAGTATCTTGGAATGTCTTGAAATTGTACACAGTCATAGTCAAGCATGCCCAGAACAAGAATCCGTTGAATATATTTGCATATCTCTTGAAGAATATTTTTAATGAACTTTTGAAAATCAGGAAAGCGATCCATGCACTTGGACATTCCAAGTATGTTGGAATGTCTTGAAATTGTACTCAGTCAGAGTCAACGACGCCCTGAACAAGAATCCGTTGAAAATATTTGCATATCGTTTAAGGAATTTTTTTTAAGAATTTCTGAAAATCAGGAAAGCGATCCATGCACTTAGGCAGTGACTTAACTTTTTCGTCAAAAAAGACCCCAAAAGTATGTTGGAATGTCTTGAAATTGTACTCAGTCATAGTCAACAACGCCCTGAACAAGAATCCATTGAAAATATTTGCATATCGCTTAAGGAATATTTTTAATGAATTTTTGAAAATCAGGAAAGCGATCCATGCACTTAGGCAGTGACTTAACTTTTTATTCAAAAAAGACCCCAAAAGTATCTTGGAATGTCTTGAAATTGTACACAGTCATAGTCAAGCATGCCCTGAACAAGAATCCGTTGAATATATTTGCATATCTCTTGAACAATCTTTTTAATGAACTTTTGAAAATCAGGAAAGCGATCCATGCACTTGGACATTCCAAGTATGTTGGAATGTCTTGAAATTGTACTCAGTCATAGTCAACGACGCCCTGAACAAGAATCCGTTGAAAATATTTGCATATCGCTTAAGGAATATTTTTAATGAATTTTTGAAAATCAGGAAAGCGATCCATGCACTTAGGCAGTGACTTAACTTTTTATTCAAAAAAGACCCCAAAAGTATCTTGGAATGTCTTGAAATTGTACACAGTCATAGTCAAGCATGCCCTGAATAAGAATCCGTTGAATATATTTGCATATCTCTTGAAGAATATTTTTAATGAACTTTTGAAAATCAGGAAATTGATCCATGCACTTGGACATTCCAAGTATGTTGGAATTTCTTGAAATTGTACTCGGTCATAGTCAACGACGCCCTGAACAAGAATCCGTTGAAAATATTTGCATATCGCTTAAGGAATATTTTTAATGAATTTTTGAAAATCAGGAAAGCGATCCATGCACTTGGACATTCCAAGTATGTTGGAATGTCTTGAAATTGTACTCAGTCATAGTCAACGACGCCCTGAACAAGAATCCGTTGAAAATATTTGCATATCGCTTAAGGAATATTTTTAATGAATTTTTGAAAATCAGGAAAGCGATCCATGCACTTAGGCAGTGACTTAACTTTCTCGTCAAAAAAGACCCCAAAAGTATCTTGGAATGTCTTGAAATTGTACACAGTCATAGTCAAGCATGCCCTGAACAAGAATCCGTTGAATATATTTGCATATCTCTTGAAGAATATTTTTAATGAATTTTTGAAAATCCGAAAAGCGATCCATGCACTTGGACATTCCAAGTATGTTGGAATGTCTTGAAATTGTACTCAGTCATAGTCAACGACGCCCTGAACAAGAATCAATTGAAAATATTTGCATATCTCTTAAGGAATATTTTTAATGAATTTTTGAAAATGAGGAAAGTCTGTGCACTTAGGCAGTGACTTAACTTTTTATTCAAAAAAGACCCCAAAAGTATCTTGGAATGTCTTGAAATTGTACACAGTCATAGTCAAGCATGCCCTGAACGAGAATCCGTTGAATATATTTGCATATCTCTTGAAGAATATTTTTAATGAACTTTTGAAAATCAGGAAAGCGATCCATGCACTTGGACATTCCAAGTATGTTGGAATGTCTTGAAATTGTACTCAGTCATAGTCAACGACGCCCTGAACAAGAATCCGTTGAAAATATTTGCATATCTCTTGAAGAATATTTTTAATGAACTTTTGAAAATCAGGAAAGCGATCCATGCACTTGGACATTCCAAGTATGTTGGAATGTCTTGAAATTGTACTCAGTCATAGTCAACGACGCCCTGAACAAGAATCCGTTGAAAATATTTGCATATCGTTTAAGGAATATTTTTAAAGAATTTCTGAAAATCAGGAAAGCGATCCATGCACTTAGGCAGTGACTTAACTTTTTATTCAAAAAAGACCCCAAAAGTATCTTGGAATGTCTTGAAATTGTACACAGTCATAGTCAAGCATGCCCTGAACAAGAATCCGTTGAATATATTTGCATATCTCTTGAAGAATATTTTTAATGAACTTTTGAAAATCAGGAAATTGATCCATGCACCTGGACATTCCAAGTATGTTGGAATGTCTTGAAATTGTACTCAGTCATAGTCAACGACGCCCTGAACAAGAATCTATTGAAAATATTTGCATATCTCTTAAGGAATATTTTTAATGAATTTTTGAAAATGAGGAATTTCTGTTCACTTAGGCAGTGACTTAACTTTTTATTCAAAAAAGACCCCAAAAGTATCTTGGAATGTCTTGAAATTGTACACAGTCATAGTCAAGCATGCCTTGAACAAGAATCCGTTGAATATATTTGCATATCGCTTAAGGAATATTTTTAATGAATTTTTGAAAATCAGGAAAGCGATCCATGCACTTGGACATTCCAAGTATGTTGGAATGTCTTGAAATTGTACTCAGTCATAGTCAACGACGCCCTGAACAAGAATCCGTTGAAAATATTTGCATATCGCTTAAGGAATATTTTTAATGAATTTTTGAAAATCAGGAAAGCGATCCATGCACTTAGGCAGTGACTTAACTTTTTTGTCAAAAAAGACCCCAAAAGTATCTTGGAATGTCTTGAAATTGTACACAGTCATAGTCAAGCATGCCCTGAACAAGAATCCGTTGAATATATTTGCATATCTCTTGAAGAATATTTTTAATGAATGTTTGAAAATCCGAAAAGCGATCCATGCACTTGGACATTCCAAGTATGTTGGAATGTCTTGAAATTGTACTCAGTCATAGTCAACGATGCCCTGAACAAGAATCAATTGAAAATATTTGCATATCTCTTAAGGAATATTTTTAATGAATTTTTGAAAATGAGGAAAGTCTGTGCACTTAGGCAGTGACTTAACTTTTTATTCAAAAAAGACCCCAAAAGTATCTTGGAATGTCTTGAAATTGTACACAGTCATAGTCAAGCATGCCCTGAACAAGAATCCGTTGAATATATTTGCATATCTCTTGAAGAATATTTTTAATGAACTTTTGAAAATCAGGAAAGCGATCCATGCACTTGGACATTCCAAGTATGTTGGAATGTCTTGAAATTGTACTCAGTCATAGTCAACGACGCCCTGAACAAGAATCCGTTGAAAATATTTGCATATCGTTTAAGGAATTTTTTTTAAGAATTTCTGAAAATCAGGAAAGCGATCCATGCACTTAGGCAGTGACTTAACTTTTTCGTCAAAAAAGACCCCAAAAGTATGTTGGAATGTCTTGAAATTGTACTCAGTCATAGTCAACAACGCCCTGAACAAGAATCCATTGAAAATATTTGCATATCGCTTAAGGAATATTTTTAATGAATTTTTGAAAATGAGGAAAGTCTGTGCACTTAGGCAGTGACTTAACTTTTTATTCAAAAAAGACCCCAAAAGTATCTTGGAATGTCTTGAAATTGTACACAGTCATAGTCAAGCATGCCCTGAACAAGAATCCGTTGAATATATTTGCATATCTCTTGAAGAATATTTTTAATGAACTTTTGAAAATCAGGAAAGCGATCCATGCACTTGGACATTCCAAGTATGTTGGAATGTCTTGAAATTGTACTCAGTCATAGTCAACGACGCCCTGAACAAGAATCCGTTGAAAATATTTGCATATCGCTTAAGGAATATTTTTAATGAATTTTTGAAAATCAGGAAAGCGATCCATGCACTTAGGCAGTGACTTAACTTTTTATTCAAAAAAGACCCCAAAAGTATCTTGGAATGTCTTGAAATTGTACACAGTCATAGTCAAGCATGCCCTGAACAAGAATCCGTTGAATATATTTGCATATCTCTTGAAGAATATTTTTAATGAACTTTTGAAAATCAGGAAATTGATCCATGCACTTGGACATTCCAAGTATGTTGGAATGTCTTGAAATTGTACTCGGTCATAGTCAACGACGCCCTGAACAAGAATCCGTTGAAAATATTTGCATATCGCTTAAGGAATATTTTTAATGAATTTTTGAAAATCAGGAAAGCGATCCATGCACTTTGGCAGTGACTTAACTTTTTTGTCAAAAAAGACCCCAAAAGTATCTTGGAATGTCTTGAAATTGTACACAGTCATAGTCAAGCATGCCCTGAACAAGAATCCGTTGAATATATTTGCATATCTCTTGAAGAATATTTTTAATGAATTTTTGAAAATCCGAAAAGCGATCCATGCACTTGGACATTCCAAGTATGTTGGAATGTCTTGAAATTGTACTCAGTCATAGTCAACGACGCCCTGAACAAGAATCAATTGAAAATATTTGCATATCTCTTAAGGAATATTTTTAATGAATTTTTGAAAATGAGGAAAGTCTGTGCACTTAGGCAGTGACTTAACTTTTTATTCAAAAAAGACCCCAAAAGTATCTTGGAATGTCTTGAAATTGTACACAGTCATAGTCAAGCATGCCCTGAACAAGAATCCGTTGAATATATTTGCATATCTCTTGAAGAATATTTTTAATGAACTTTTGAAAATCAGGAAAGCGATCCATGCACTTGGACATTCCAAGTATGTTGGAATGTCTTGAAATTGTACTCAGTCATAGTCAACGACGCCCTGAACAAGAATCCGTTGAAAATATTTGCATATCGCTCAAGGAATATTTTTAATGAATTTTTGAAAATCAGGAAAGCGATCCATGCACTTAGGCAGTGACTTAACTTTTTTGTCAAAAAAGACCCCAAAAGTATCTTGGAATGTCTTGAAATTGTACACAGTCATAGTCAAGCATGCCCTGAACAAGAATCCGTTGAATATATTTGCATATCTCTTGAAGAATATTTTTAATGAATTTTTGAAAATCCGAAAAGCGATCCATGCACTTGGACATTCCAAGTATGTTGGAATGTCTTGAAATTGTACTCAGTCATAGTCAACGACGCCCTGAACAAGAATCAATTGAAAATATTGGCATATCTCTTAAGGAATATTTTTAATGAATTTTTGAAAATGAGGAAAGTCTGTGCACTTCGGCAGTGACTTAACTTTTTATTCAAAAAAGACCCCAAAAGTATCTTGGAATGTCTTGAAATTGTACACAGTCATAGTCAAGCATGCCCTGAACAAGAATCCGTTGAATATATTTGCATATCTCTTGAAGAATATTTTTAATGAACTTTTGAAAATCAGGAATGCGATCCATGCACTTGGACATTCCAAGTATGTTGGAATGTCTTGAAATTGTACTCAGTCATAGTCAACGATGCCCTGAACAAGAATCCGTTGAAAATATTTGCATATCGTTTAAGGAATATTTTTAAAGAATTTCTGAAAATCAGGAAAGCGATCCATGCACTTAGGCAGTGACTTAACTTTTTATTCAAAAAAGACCCCAAAAGTATCTTGGAATGTCTTGAAATTGTACACAGTCATAGTCAAGCATGCCCTGAACAAGAATCCGTTGAATATATTTGCATATCTCTTGGAGAATATTTTTAATGAACTTTTGAAAATCCGGAAAGCTATCCATGCACTTGGACATTCCAAGTAAGTTGGAATGTCTTGAAATTGTAATCACTCATAGTCAACGACGCCCTGAACAAGAATCTATTGAAAATATTTGCATATCTCTTAAGGAATATTTTTAATGAATTTTTGAAAATGAGGAATTTCTGTGCACTTAGGCAGTGACTTAACTTTTTATTCAAAAAAGACCCCAAAAGTATCTTGGAATGTCTTGAAATTGTACACAGTCATAGTCAAGCATGCCCTGAACAAGAATCCGTTGAATATATTTGCATATCGCTTAAGGAATATTTTTAATGAATTTTTGAAAATCAGGAAAGCGATCCATGCACTTGGACATTCCAAGTATGTTGGAATGTCTTGAAATTGTACTCAGTCATAGTCAACGACGCCCTGAACAAGAATCCGTTGAAAATATTTGCATATCTCTTAAGGAATATTTTTAATGAATTTTTGGAAATGAGGAATGTCTGTGCACTTAGGCAGTGACTTAACTTTTTATTCAAAAAAGACCCCAAAAGTATCTTGGAATGTCTTGAAATTGTACACAGTCATAGTCAAGCATGCCCTGAACAAGAATCCGTTGAATATATTTGCATATCTCTTGAAGAATATTTTTAATGAATTTTTGAAAATCCGGAAAGCGATCCATGCACTTGGACATTCCAAGTATGTTGGAATGTCTTGAAATTGTACTCAGTCATAGTCAACGACGCCCTGAACGAGAATCCGTTGAAAATATTTGCATATCGCTTAAGGAATATTTTTAATGAATTTTTGAAAATCAGGAAAGCGATCCATGCACTTAGGCAGTGACTTAACTTTTTCGTCAAAAAAGACCCCAAAAGTATCTTGGAATGTCTTGAAATTGTACACAGTCATAGTCAAGCATGCCCTGAACAAGAATCCGTTGAATATATTTGCATATCTCTTGAAGAATATTTTTAATGAATTTTTGAAAATCCGGAAAGCGATCCATGCACTTGGACATTCCAAGCATGTTGGAATGTCTTGAAATTGTACTCAGTCATAGTCAACGACGCCCTGAACAAGAATCCGTTGAAAATATTTGCATATCGCTTAAGGAATATTTTTAATGAATTTTTGAAAATCAGGAAAGCAATCCATGCACTTAGGCAGTGACTTAACTTTTTTGTCAAAAAAGACCCCAAAAGTATCTTGGAATGTCTTGAAATTGTACACAGTCATAGTCAAGCATGCCCTGAACAAGAATCCGTTGAATATATTTGCATATCTCTTGAAGAATATTTTTAATGAATTTTTGAAAATCCGGAAAGCGATCCATGCACTTGGACATTCCAAGTATGTTGGAATGTCTTGAAATTGTACTCGGTCATAGTCAAGCATGCCCTGAACAAGAATCCGTTGAATATATTTGCATATCTCTTGAAGAATATTTTTAATGAACTTTTGAAAATCAGGAAAGCGATCCATGTACTTGGACATTCAAAGTATGTTGGAATGTCTTGAAATTGTACTCGGTCATAGTCAACGACGCCCTGAACAAGAATCCGTTGAAAATATTTGCATATCGCTTAAGGAATATTTTTAATGAATTTTTGAAAATCAGGAAAGCGATCCATGCACTTAGGCAGTGACTTAACTTTTTTGTCAAAAAAGACCCCAAAAGTATCTTGGAATGTCTTGAAATTGTACACAGTCATAGTCAAGCATGCCCTGAACAAGAATCCGTTGAATATATTTGCATATCTCTTGAAGAATATTTTTAATGAATTTTTGAAAATCCGGAAAGCGATCCATGCACTTGGACATTCCAAGTATGTTGGAATGTCTTGAAATTGTACTCGGTCATAGTCAACGACGCCCTGAACAAGAATCCATTGAAAATATTTGCATATCTCTTAAGGAATATTTTTAATGAATTTTTGAAAATGAGGAAAGTCTGTGCACTTAGGCAGTGACTTAACTTTTTATTCAAAAAAGACCCCAAAAGTATCTTGGAATGTCTTGAAATTGTACACAGTCATAGTCAAGCATGCCCTGAACAAGAATCCGTTGAATATATTTGCATATCTCTTGAAGAATATTTTTAATGAACTTTTGAAAATCCGGAAAGCGATCCATGCACTTGGACATTCCAAGTATGTTGGAATGTCTTGAAATTGTACTCGGTTATAGTCAAGCATGCCCTGAACAAGAATCCGTTGAATATATTTGCATATCTCTTGAAGAATATTTTTAATGAACTTTTGAAAATCAGGAAAGCGATCCATGTACTTGGACATTCAAAGTATGTTGGAATGTCTTGAAATTGTACTCGGTCATAGTCAACGACGCCCTGAACAAGAATCCGTTGAAAATATTTGCATATCGCTTAAGGAATATTTTTAATGAATTTTTGAAAATCAGGAAAGCGATCCATGCACTTAGGCAGTGACTTAACTTTTTTGTCAAAAAAGACCCCAAAAGTATCTTGGAATGTCTTGAAATTGTACACAGTCATAGTCAAGCATGCCCTGAACAAGAATCCGTTGAATATATTTGCATATCTCTTGAAGAATATTTTTAATGAATTTTTGAAAATCCGGAAAGCGATCCATGCACTTGGACATTCCAAGTATGTTGGAATGTCTTGAAATTGTACTCGGTCATAGTCAACGACGCCCTGAACAAGAATCCATTGAAAATATTTGCATATCTCTTAAGGAATATTTTTAATGAATTTTTGAAAATGAGGAAAGTCTGTGCACTTAGGCAGTGACTTAACTTTTTATTCAAAAAAGACCCCAAAAGTATCTTGGAATGTCTTGAAATTGTACACAGTCATAGTCAAGCATGCCCTGAACAAGAATCCGTTGAATATATTTGCATATCTCTTGAAGAATATTTTTAATGAACTTTTGAAAATCAGGAAAGCGATCCATGCACTTGGACATTCCAAGTATGTTGGAATGTTTTGAAATTGTACTCAGTCATAGTCAACGACGCCCTGAACAAGAATCCGTTGAAAATATTTGCATATCGTTTAAGGAATATTTTTAAAGAATTTCTGAAAATCAGGAAAGCGATCCATGCACTTAGGCAGTGACTTAACTTTTTTGTCAAAAAAGACCCCAAAAGTATCTTGGAATGTCTTGAAATTGTACACAGTCATAGTCAAGCATGCCCTGAACAAGAATCCGTTGAATATATTTGCATATCTCTTGAAGAATATTTTTAATGAATTTTTGAAAATCCGGAAAGCGATCCATGCACTTGGACATTCCAAGTATGTTGGAATGTCTTGAAATTGTACTCAGTCATAGTCAACGACGCCCTGAACAAGAATCCGTTGAAAATATTTGCATATCGCTTAAGGAATATTTTTAATGAATTTTTGAAAATCAGGAAAGCAATCCATGCACTTAGGCAGTGACTTAACTTTTTTGTCAAAAAAGACCCCAAAAGTATCTTGGAATGTCTTGAAATTGTACACAGTCATAGTCAAGCATGCCCTGAACAAGAATCCGTTGAATATATTTGCATATCTCTTGAAGAATATTTTTAATGAATTTTTGAAAATCCGGAAAGCGATCCATGCACTTGGACATTCCAAGTATGTTGGAATGTCTTGAAATTGTACTCAGTCATAGTCAACGACGCCCTGAACAAGAATCAATTGAAAATATTTGCATATCTCTTAAGGAATATTTTTAATGAATTTTTGAAAATGAGGAAAGTCTGTGCACTTAGGCAGTGACTTAACTTTTTATTCAAAAAAGACCCCAAAAGTATCTTGGAATGTCTTGAAATTGTACACAGTCATAGTCAAGCATGCCCTGAACAAGAATCCGTTGAATATATTTGCATATCTCTTGAAGAATATTTTTAATGAACTTTTGAAAATCAGGAAAGCGATCCATGCACTTGGACATTCCAAGTATGTTGGAATGTCTTGAAATTGTACTCAGTCATAGTCAACGACGCCCTGAACAAGAATCCGTTGAAAATATTTGCATATCGTTTAAGGAATATTTTTAAAGAATTTCTGAAAATCAGGAAAGCGATCCATGCACTTAGGCAGTGACTTAACTTTTTCGTCAAAAAAGACCCCAAATGTATCTTGGAATGTCTTGAAATTGTACACAGTCATAGTCAAGCATGCCCTGAACAAGAATCCGTTGAATATATTTGCATATCTCTTGAAGAATATTTTTAATGAACTTTTGAAAATCAGGAAAGCGATCCATGCACTTGGACATTCAAAGTATGTTGGAATGTCTTGAAATTGTACTCAGTCATAGTCAACGACGCCCTGAACAAGAATCCGTTGAAAATATTTGCATATCGCTTAAGGAATATTTTTAATGAATTTTTGAAAATCAGGAAAGCGATCCATGCACTTAGGCAGTGACTTAACTTTTTCGTCAAAAAAGACCCCAAAAGTATCTTGGAATGTCTTGAAATTGTACACAGTCATAGTCAAGCATGCCCTGAACAAGAATCCGTTGAATATATTTGCATATCTCTTGAAGAATATTTTAAATGAACTTTTGAAAATCAGGAAAGCGATCCATGTACTTGGACATTCAAAGTATGTTGGAATGTCTTGAAATTGTACTCGGTCATAGTCAACGACGCCCTGAACAAGAATCCGTTGAAAATATTTGCATATCGCTTAAGGAATATTTTTAATGAATTTTTGAAAATCAGGAAAGCGATCCATGCACTTAGGCAGTGACTTAACTTTTTCGTCAAAAAAGACCCCAAAAGTATCTTGGAATGTCTTGAAATTGTACACAGTCATAGTCAAGCATGCCCTGAACAAGAATCCGTTGAATATATTTGCATATCTCTTGAAGAATATTTTTAATGAATTTTTGAAAATCCGAAAAGCGATCCATGCACTTGGACATTCCAAGTATGTTGGAATGTCTTGAAATTGTACTCAGTCATAGTCAACGATGCTCTGAACAAGAATCAATTGAAAATATTTGCATATCTCTTAAGGAATATTTTTAATGAATTTTTGAAAATGAGGAAAGTCTGTGCACTTAGGCAGTGACTTAACTTTTTATTCAAAAAAGACCCCAAAAGTATCTTGGAATGTCTTGAAATTGTACACAGTCATAGTCAAGCATGCCCTGAACAAGAATCCGTTGAATATATTTGCATATCTCTTGAAGAATATTTTTAATGAACTTTTGAAAATCAGGAAAGCGATCCATGTACTTGGACATTCAAAGTATGTTGGAATGTCTTGAAATTGTACTCGGTCATAGTCAACGACGCCCTGAACAAGAATCCGTTGAAAATATTTGCATATCGCTTAAGGAATATTTTTAATGAATTTTTGAAAATCAGGAAAGCGATCCATGCACTTAGGCAGTGACTTAACCTTTTCGTCAAAAAAGACCCCAAAAGTATCTTGGAATGTCTTGAAATTGTACACAGTCATAGTCAAGCATGCCCTGAACAAGAATCCGTTGAATATATTTGCATATCTCTTGAAGAATATTTTTAATGAATTTTTGAAAATCCGGAAAGCGATCCATGCACTTGGACATTCCAAGTATGTTGGAATGTCTTGAAATTGTACTCGGTCATAGTCAACGACGCCCTGAACAAGAATCCATTGAAAATATTTGCATATCTCTTAAGGAATATTTTTAATGAATTTTTGAAAATGAGGAAAGTCTGTGCACTTCGGCAGTGACTTAACTTTTTATTCAAAAAAGACCCCAAAAGTATCTTGGAATGTCTTGAAATTGTACACAGTCATAGTCAAGCATGCCCTGAACAAGAATCCGTTGAATATATTTGCATATCTCTTGAAGAATATTTTTAATGAACTTTTGAAAATCAGGAAAGCGATCCATGCACTTGGACATTCCAAGTATGTTGGAATGTCTTGAAATTGTACTCAGTCATAGTCAACGACGCCCTGAACAAGAATCCGTTGAAAATATTTGCATATCGTTTAAGGAATATTTTTAAAGAATTTCTGAAAATCAGGAAAGCGATCCATGCACTTAGGCAGTGACTTAACTTTTTTGTCAAAAAAGACCCCAAAAGTATCTTGGAATGTCTTGAAATTGTACACAGTCATAGTCAAGCATGCCCTGAACAAGAATCCGTTGAATATATTTGCATATCTCTTGAAGAATATTTTTAATGAATTTTTGAAAATCCGGAAAGCGATCCATGCACTTGGACATTCCAAGTATGTTGGAATGTCTTGAAATTGTACTCAGTCATAGTCAACGACGCCCTGAACAAGAATCCGTTGAAAATATTTGCATATCGCTTAAGGAATATTTTTAATGAATTTTTGAAAATCAGGAAAGCAATCCATGCACTTAGGCAGTGACTTAACTTTTTTGTCAAAAAAGACCCCAAAAGTATCTTGGAATGTCTTGAAATTGTACACAGTCATAGTCAAGCATGCCCTGAACAAGAATCCGTTGAATATATTTGCATATCTCTTGAAGAATATTTTTAATGAATTTTTGAAAATCCGAAAAGCGATCCATGCACTTGGACATTCCAAGTATGTTTGGAATGTCTTGAAATTGTACTCAGTCATAGTCAACGACGCCCTGAACAAGAATCAATTGAAAATATTTGCATATCTCTTAAGGAATATTTTTAATGAATTTTTGAAAATGAGGAAAGTCTGTGCACTTAGGCAGTGACTTAACTTTTTATTCAAAAAAGACCCCAAAAGTATCTTGGAATGTCTTGAAATTGTACACAGTCATAGTCAAGCATGCCCTGAACAAGAATCCGTTGAATATATTTGCATATCTCTTGAAGAATATTTTTAATGAACTTTTGAAAATCAGGAAAGCGATCCATGCACTTGGACATTCCAAGTATGTTGGAATGTCTTGAAATTGTACTCAGTCATAGTCAACGACGCCCTGAACAAGAATCCGTTGAAAATATTTGCATATCGTTTAAGGAATATTTTTAAAGAATTTCTGAAAATCAGGAAAGCGATCCATGCATTTAGGCAGTGACTTAACTTTTTCGTCAAAAAAGACCCCAAATGTATCTTGGAATGTCTTGAAATTGTACACAGTCATAGTCAAGCATGCCCTGAACAAGAATCCGTTGAATATATTTGCATATCTCTTGAAGAATATTTTTAATGAACTTTTGAAAATCAGGAAAGCGATCCATGCACTTGGACATTCAAAGTATGTTGGAATGTCTTGAAATTGTACTCAGTCATAGTCAACGACGCCCTGAACAAGAATCCGTTGAAAATATTTGCATATCGCTTAAGGAATATTTTTAATGAATTTTTGAAAATCAGGAAAGCGATCCATGCACTTAGGCAGTGACTTAACTTTTTCGTCAAAAAAGACCCCAAAAGTATCTTGGAATGTCTTGAAATTGTACACAGTCATAGTCAAGCATGCCCTGAACAAGAATCCGTTGAATATATTTGCATATCTCTTGAAGAATATTTTTAATGAATTTTTGAAAATCCGGAAAGCTATCCATGCACTTGGACATTCCAAGTAAGTTGGAATGTCTTGAAATTGTACTCAGTCATAGTCAACGACGCCCTGAACAAGAATCTATTGAAAATATTTGCATATCTCTTAAGGAATATTTTTAATGAATTTTTGAAAAAGAGGAATTTCTGTGCACTTAGGCAGTGACTTAACTTTTTATTCAAAAAAGACCCCAAAAGTATCTTGGAATGTCTTGAAATTGTACACAGTCATAGTCAAGCATGCCCTGAACAAGAATCCGTTGAATATATTTGCATATCTCTTGAAGAATATTTTAAATGAACTTTTGAAAATCAGGAAAGCGATCCATGTACTTGGACATTCAAAGTATGTTGGAATGTCTTGAAATTGTACTCGGTCATAGTCAACGACGCCCTGAACAAGAATCCGTTGAAAATATTTGCATATCGCTTAAGGAATATTTTTAATGAATTTTTGAAAATCAGGAAAGCGATCCATGCACTTAGGCAGTGACTTAACTTTTTCGTCAAAAAAGACCCCAAAAGTATCTTGGAATGTCTTGAAATTGTACACAGTCATAGTTAAGCATGCCCTGAACAAGAATCCGTTGAATATATTTGCATATCTCTTGAAGAATATTTTTAATGAACTTTTGAAAATCAGGAAAGCGATCCATGCACTTGGACATTCCAAGTATGTTGGAATGTCTTGAAATTGTACTCAGTCATAGTCAACGACGCCCTGAACAAGAATCCGTTGAAAATATTTGCATATCGCTTAAGGAATATTTTTAATGAATTTTTGAAAATCAGGAAAGCGATCCATGCACTTAGGCAGTGACTTAACTTTTTCGTCAAAAAAGACCCCAAAAGTATCTTGGAATGTCTTGAAATTGTACACAGTCATAGTCAAGCATGCCCTGAACAAGAATCCGTTGAATATATTTGCATATCTCTTGAAGAATATTTTTAATGAATTTTTGAAAATCCGAAAAGCGATCCATGCACTTGGACATTCCAAGTATGTTGGAATGTCTTGAAATTGTACTCAGTCATAGTCAACGATGCTCTGAACAAGAATCAATTGAAAATATTTGCATATCTCTTAAGGAATATTTTTAATGAATTTTTGAAAATGAGGAAAGTCTGTGCACTTAGGCAGTGACTTAACTTTTTATTCAAAAAAGACCCCAAAAGTATCTTGGAATGTCTTGAAATTGTACACAGTCATAGTCAAGCATGCCCTGAACAAGAATCCGTTGAATATATTTGCATATCTCTTGAAGAATATTTTTAATGAACTTTTGAAAATCAGGAAAGCGATCCATGTACTTGGACATTCAAAGTATGTTGGAATGTCTTGAAATTGTACTCGGTCATAGTCAACGACGCCCTGAACAAGAATCCGTTGAAAATATTTGCATATCGCTTAAGGAATATTTTTAATGAATTTTTGAAAATCAGGAAAGCGATCCATGCACTTAGGCAGTGACTTAACCTTTTCGTCAAAAAAGACCCCAAAAGTATCTTGGAATGTCTTGAAATTGTACACAGTCATAGTCAAGCATGCCCTGAACAAGAATCCGTTGAATATATTTGCATATCTCTTGAAGAATATTTTTAATGAATTTTTGAAAATCCGGAAAGCGATCCATGCACTTGGACATTCCAAGTATGTTGGAATGTCTTGAAATTGTACTCGGTCATAGTCAACGACGCCCTGAACAAGAATCCATTGAAAATATTTGCATATCTCTTAAGGAATATTTTTAATGAATTTTTGAAAATGATGAAAGTCTGTGCACTTAGGCAGTGACTTAACTTTTTATTCAAAAAAGACCCCAAAGGTATCTTGGAATGTCTTGAAATTGTACACAGTCATAGTCAAGCATGCCCTGAACAAGAATCCGTTGAATATATTTGCATATCTCTTGAAGAATATTTTTAATGAACTTTTGAAAATCAGGAAAGCGATCCATGCACTTGGACATTCCAAGTATGTTGGAATGTCTTGAAATTGTACTCAGTCATAGTCAACGACGCCCTGAACAAGAATCCGTTGAAAATATTTGCATATCGTTTAAGGAATATTTTTAAAGAATTTCTGAAAATCAGGAAAGCGATCCATGCACTTAGGCAGTGACTAAACTTTTTTGTCAAAAAAGACCCCAAAAGTATCTTGGAATGTCTTGAAATTGTACACAGTCATAGTCAAGCATGCCCTGAACAAGAATATGTTGAATATATTTGCATATCTCTTGAAGAATATTTTTAATGAATTTTTGAAAATCCGAAAAGCGATCCATGCACTTGGACATTCCAAGTATGTTGGAATGTCTTGAAATTGTACTCAGTCATAGTCAACGACGCCCTGAACAAGAATCAATTGAAAATGTTTGCATATCTCTTAAGGAATATTTTTAATGAATTTTTGAAAATGAGGAAAGTCTGTGCACTTAGGCAGTGACTTAACTTTTTATTCAAAAAAGACCCCAAAAGTATCTTGGAATGTCTTGAAATTGTACACAGTCATAGTCAAGCATGCCCTGAACAAGAATCCGTTGAATATATTTGCATATCTCTTGAAGAATATTTTTAATGAACTTTTGAAAATCAGGAAAGCGATCCATGCACTTGGACATTCCAAGTATGTTGGAATGTCTTGAAATTGTACTCAGTCATAGTCAACGACGCCCTGAACAAGAATCCGTTGAAAATATTTGCATATCGTTTAAGGAATATTTTTAAAGTTTTTCTGAAAATCAGGAAAGCGATCCATGCACTTCGGCAGTGACTTAACTTTTTCGTCAAAAAAGACCCCAAAAGTATCTTGGAATGTCTTGAAATTGTACACAGTCATAGTCAAGAATGCCCTGAACAAGAATCCGTTGAATATATTTGCATATCTCTTGAAGAATATTTTTAATGAATTTTTGAAAATCCGGAAAGCGATCCATGCACTTGGACATTCCAAGTATGTTGGAATGTCTTGAAATTGTTCTCGGTCATAGTCAACGACGCCCTGAACAAGAATCCGTTGAAAATATTTGCATATCTCTTAAGGAATATTTTAATGAATTTTTGAAAATGATGAAAGTCTGTGCACTTAGGCAGTGACTTAACTTTTTATTCAAAAAAGACCCCAAAGGTATCTTGGAATGTCTTGAAATTGTACACAGTCATAGTCAAGCATGCCCTGAACAAGAATCCGTTGAATATATTTGCATATCTCTTGAAGAATATTTTTAATGAACTTTTGAAAATCCGGAAAGCGATCCATGCACTTGGACATTCCAAGTATGTTGGAATGTCTTGAAATTGTACTCGGTCATAGTCAACGACGCCCTGAACAAGAATCCATTGAAAATATTTGCATATCTCTTAAGGAATATTTTTAATGAATTTTTGAAAATGATGAAAGTCTGTGCACTTCGGCAGTGACTTAACTTTTTATTCAAAAAAGACCCCAAAGGTATCTTGGAATGTCTTGAAATTGTACACAGTCATAGTCAAGCATGCCCTGAACAAGAATCCGTTGAATATATTTGCATATCTCTTGAAGAATATTTTTAATGAACTTTTGAAAATCAGGAAAGCGATCCATGCACTTGGACATTCCAAGTATGTTGGAATGTCTTGAAATTGTACTCAGTCATAGTCAACGACGCCCTGAACAAGAATCAGTTGAAAATATTTGCATATCGTTTAAGGAATATTTTTAAAGAATTTCTGAAAATCAGGAAAGCGATCCATGCACTTAGGCAGTGACTTAACTTTTTCGTCAAAAAAGACCCCAAAAGTATCTTGGAATGTCTTGAAATTGTACACAGTCATAGTCAAGAATGCCCTGAACAAGAATCCGTTGAATATATTTGCATATCTCTTGAAGAATATTTTTAATGAATTTTTGAAAATCCGGAAAGCGATCCATGCACTTGGACATTCCAAGTATGTTGGAATGTCTTGAAATTGTACTCGGTCATAGTCAACGACGCCCTGAACAAGAATCCATTGAAAATATTTGCATATCTCTTAAGGAATATTTTTAATGAATTTTTGAAAATGATGAAAGTCTGTGCACTTAGGCAGTGACTTAACTTTTTATTCAAAAAAGACCCCAAAGGTATCTTGGAATGTCTTGAAATTGTACACAGTCATAGTCAAGCATGCCCTGAACAAGAATCCGTTGAATATATTTGCATATCTCTTGAAGAATATTTTTAATGAACTTTTGAAAATCAGGAAAGCGATCCATGCACTTGGACATTCCAAGTATGTTGGAATGTCTTGAAATTGTACTCAGTCATAGTCAACGACGCCCTGAACAAGAATCCGTTGAAAATATTTGCAATTCGCTTAAGGAATATTTCTAATGAATTTTTGAAAATCAGGAAAGCGATCCATGCACTTAGGCAGTGACTTAACTTTTTTGTCAAAAAAGACCCCAAAAGTATCTTGGAATGTCTTGAAATTGTACACAGTCATAGTCAAGCATGCCCTGAACAAGAATCCGTTGAATATATTTGCATATCTCTTGAAGAATATTTTTAATGAATTTTTGAAAATCCGGAAAGCGATCCATGCACTTGGACATTCCAAGTATGTTGGAATGTCTTGAAATTGTACTCAGTCATAGTCAACAATGCCCTGAACAAGAATCCATTGAAAATATTTGCATATCTCTTAAGGAATATTTTTAATGAATTTTTGAAAATGAGGAAAGTCTGTGCACTTAGGCAGTGACTTAACTTTTTATTCAAAAAAGACCCCAAAAGTATCTTGGAATGTCTTGAAATTGTACACAGTCATAGTCAAGCATGCCCTGAACAAGAATCCGTTGAATATATTTGCATATCTCTTGAAGAATATTTTTAATGAATTTTTGAAAATCCGAAAAGCGATCCATGCACTTGGACATTCCAAGTATGTTGGAATGTCTTGAAATTGTACTCAGTCATAGTCAACGACGCCCTGAACAAGAATCAATTGAAAATATTTGCATATCTCTTAAGGAATATTTTTAATGAATTTTTGAAAATGAGGAAAGTCTGTGCACTTCGGCAGTGACTTAACTTTTTATTCAAAAAAGACCCCAAAGGTATCTTGGAATGTCTTGAAATTGTACACAGTCATAGTCAAGCATGCCCTGAACAAGAATCCGTTGAATATATTTGCATATCTCTTGAAGAATATTTTTAATGAACTTTTGAAAATCAGGAAAGCGATCCATGCACTTGGACATTCCAAGTATGTTGGAATGTCTTGAAATTGTACTCAGTCATAGTCAACGACGCCCTGAACAAGAATCCGTTGAAAATATTTGCATATCGTTTAAGGAATATTTTTAAAGTTTTTCTGAAAATCAGGAAAGCGATCCATGCACTTCGGCAGTGACTTAACTTTTTCGTCAAAAAAGACCCCAAAAGTATCTTGGAATGTCTTGAAATTGTACACAGTCATAGTCAAGAATGCCCTGAACAAGAATCCGTTGAATATATTTGCATATCTCTTGAAGAATATTTTTAATGAATTTTTGAAAATCCGGAAAGCGATCCATGCACTTGGACATTCCAAGTATGTTGGAATGTCTTGAAATTGTTCTCGGTCATAGTCAACGACGCCCTGAACAAGAATCCGTTGAAAATATTTGCATATCTCTTAAGGAATATTTTAATGAATTTTTGAAAATGATGAAAGTCTGTGCACTTAGGCAGTGACTTAACTTTTTATTCAAAAAAGACCCCAAAGGTATCTTGGAATGTCTTGAAATTGTACACAGTCATAGTCAAGCATGCCCTGAACAAGAATCCGTTGAATATATTTGCATATCTCTTGAAGAATATTTTTAATGAACTTTTGAAAATCCGGAAAGCGATCCATGCACTTGGACATTCCAAGTATGTTGGAATGTCTTGAAATTGTACTCGGTCATAGTCAACGACGCCCTGAACAAGAATCCATTGAAAATATTTGCATATCTCTTAAGGAATATTTTTAATGAATTTTTGAAAATGATGAAAGTCTGTGCACTTCGGCAGTGACTTAACTTTTTATTCAAAAAAGACCCCAAAGGTATCTTGGAATGTCTTGAAATTGTACACAGTCATAGTCAAGCATGCCCTGAACAAGAATCCGTTGAATATATTTGCATATCTCTTGAAGAATATTTTTAATGAACTTTTGAAAATCAGGAAAGCGATCCATGCACTTGGACATTCCAAGTATGTTGGAATGTCTTGAAATTGTACTCAGTCATAGTCAACGACGCCCTGAACAAGAATCAGTTGAAAATATTTGCATATCGTTTAAGGAATATTTTTAAAGAATTTCTGAAAATCAGGAAAGCGATCCATGCACTTAGGCAGTGACTTAACTTTTTCGTCAAAAAAGACCCCAAAAGTATCTTGGAATGTCTTGAAATTGTACACAGTCATAGTCAAGAATGCCCTGAACAAGAATCCGTTGAATATATTTGCATATCTCTTGAAGAATATTTTTAATGAATTTTTGAAAATCCGGAAAGCGATCCATGCACTTGGACATTCCAAGTATGTTGGAATGTCTTGAAATTGTACTCGGTCATAGTCAACGACGCCCTGAACAAGAATCCATTGAAAATATTTGCATATCTCTTAAGGAATATTTTTAATGAATTTTTGAAAATGATGAAAGTCTGTGCACTTAGGCAGTGACTTAACTTTTTATTCAAAAAAGACCCCAAAGGTATCTTGGAATGTCTTGAAATTGTACACAGTCATAGTCAAGCATGCCCTGAACAAGAATCCGTTGAATATATTTGCATATCTCTTGAAGAATATTTTTAATGAACTTTTGAAAATCAGGAAAGCGATCCATGCACTTGGACATTCCAAGTATGTTGGAATGTCTTGAAATTGTACTCAGTCATAGTCAACGACGCCCTGAACAAGAATCCGTTGAAAATATTTGCAATTCGCTTAAGGAATATTTCTAATGAATTTTTGAAAATCAGGAAAGCGATCCATGCACTTAGGCAGTGACTTAACTTTTTTGTCAAAAAAGACCCCAAAAGTATCTTGGAATGTCTTGAAATTGTACACAGTCATAGTCAAGCATGCCCTGAACAAGAATCCGTTGAATATATTTGCATATCTCTTGAAGAATATTTTTAATGAATTTTTGAAAATCCGGAAAGCGATCCATGCACTTGGACATTCCAAGTATGTTGGAATGTCTTGAAATTGTACTCAGTCATAGTCAACAATGCCCTGAACAAGAATCCATTGAAAATATTTGCATATCTCTTAAGGAATATTTTTAATGAATTTTTGAAAATGAGGAAAGTCTGTGCACTTAGGCAGTGACTTAACTTTTTATTCAAAAAAGACCCCAAAAGTATCTTGGAATGTCTTGAAATTGTACACAGTCATAGTCAAGCATGCCCTGAACAAGAATCCGTTGAATATATTTGCATATCTCTTGAAGAATATTTTTAATGAATTTTTGAAAATCCGAAAAGCGATCCATGCACTTGGACATTCCAAGTATGTTGGAATGTCTTGAAATTGTACTCAGTCATAGTCAACGACGCCCTGAACAAGAATCAATTGAAAATATTTGCATATCTCTTAAGGAATATTTTTAATGAATTTTTGAAAATGAGGAAAGTCTGTGCACTTCGGCAGTGACTTAACTTTTTATTCAAAAAAGACCCCAAAGGTATCTTGGAATGTCTTGAAATTGTACACAGTCATAGTCAAGCATGCCCTGAACAAGAATCCGTTGAATATATTTGCATATCTCTTGAAGAATATTTTTAATGAACTTTTGAAAATCAGGAAAGCGATCCATGCACTTAGACATTCCAAGTATGTTGGAATGTCTTGAAATTGTACTCAGTCATAGTCAACGACGCCCTGAACAAGAATCCGTTGAAAATATTTGCATATCGCTTAAGGAATATTTTTAATGAATTTTTGAAAATCAGGAAAGCAATCCTTGCACTTAGGCAGTGACTTAACTTTTTTGTCAAAAAAGACCCCAAAAGTATCTTGGAATGTCTTGAAATTGTACACAGTCATAGTCAAGCATGCCCTGAACAAGAATCCGTTGAATATATTTGCATATCTCTTGAAGAATATTTTTAATGAATTTTTGAAAATCCGAAAAGCGATCCATGCACTTGGACATTCCAAGTATGTTGGAATGTCTTGAAATTGTACTCAGTCATAGTCAACGACGCCCTGAACAAGAATCAATTGAAAATATTTGCATATCTCTTAAGGAATATTTTTAATGAATTTTTGAAAATGAGGAAAGTCTGTGCACTTCGGCAGTGACTTAACTTTTTATTCAAAAAAGACCCCAAAAGTATCTTGGAATGTCTTGAAATTGTACACAGTCATCGTCAAGCATGCCCTGAACAAGAATCCGTTGAATATATTTGCATATCTCTTGAAGAATATTTTTAATGAACTTTTGAAAATCAGGAAAGCGATCCATGCACTTGGACATTCCAAGTATGTTGGAATGTTTTGAAATTGTACTCAGTCATAGTCAACGACGCCCTGAACAAGAATCCGTTGAAAATATTTGCATATCGCTTAAGGAATATTTTTAATGAATTTTTGAAAATCAGGAAAGCGATCCATGCACTTAGGCAGTGACTTAACTTTTTATTCAAAAAAGACCCCAAAAGTATCTTGGAATGTCTTGAAATTGTACACAGTCATAGTCAAGCATGCCTTGAACAAGAATCCGTTGAATATATTTGCATATCTCTTGAAGAATATTTTTAATGAATTTTTGAAAATCCGAAAAGCGATCCATGCACTTGGACATTCCAAGTATGTTGGAATGTCTTGAAATTGTACTCAGTCATAGTCAGCGACGCCCTGAACAAGAATCAATTGAAAATATTTGCATATCTCTTAAGGAATATTTTTAATGAATTTTTGAAAATGAGGAAAGTCTGTGCACTTAGGCAGTGACTTAACTTTTTATTCAAAAAAGACCCCAAAAGTATCTTGGAATGTCTTGAAATTGTACACAGTCATAGTCAAGCATGCCCTGAACAAGAATCCGTTGAATATATTTGCATATCTCTTGAAGAATATTTTTAATGAACTTTTGAAAATCAGGAAAGCGATCCATGCACTTGGACATTCCAAGTATGTTGGAATGTCTTGAAATTGTACTCAGTCATAGTCAACGACGCCCTGAACAAGAATCCGTTGAAAATATTTGCATATCGCTTAAGGAATATTTTTAATGAATTTTTGAAAATCAGGAAAGCGGTCCATGCACTTAGGCAGTGACTTAACTTTTTTGTCAAAAAAGACCCCAAAAGTATCTTGGAATGTCTTGAAATTGTACACAGTCATAGTCAAGCATGCCCTGAACAAGAATCCGTTGAATATATTTGCATATCTCTTGAAGAATATTTTTAATGAATTTTTGAAAATCCAAAAAGCGATCCATGCACTTGGACATTCCAAGTATGTTGGAATGTCTTGAAATTGTACTCAGTCATAGTCAACGACGCCCTGAACAAGAATCAATTGAAAATATTTGCATATGTCTTAAGGAATATTTTTAATGAATTTTTGAAAATGAGGAAAGTCTGTGCACTTAGGCAGTGACTTAACTTTTTATTCAAAAAAGACCCCAAAAGTATCTTGGAATGTCTTGAAATTGTACACAGTCATAGTCAAGCATGCCCTGAACAAGAATCCGTTGAATATATTTGCATATCTCTTGAAGAATATTTTTAATGAACTTTTGAAAATCAGGAAAGCGATCCATGCACTTGGACATTCCAAGTATGTTGGAATGTCTTGAAATTGTACTCAGTCATAGTCAACGATGCCGTGAACAAGAATCCGTTGAAAATATTTGCATATCGTTTAAGGAATATTTTTAAAGAATTTCTGAAAATCAGGAAAGCGATCCATGCACTTAGGCAGTGACTTAACTTTTTCGTCAAAAAAGACCCCAAAAGTATCTTTGAATGTCTTGAAATTGTACACAGTCATAGTCAAGCATGCCCTGAACAAGAATCCGTTGAATATATTTGCATATCTCTGGAAGAATATTTTTAATGAATTTTTGAAAATCCGGAAAGCGATCCATGCACTTGGACATTCCAAGTATGTTGGAATGTCTTGAAATTGTACTCAGTCATAGTCAACAACGCCCTGAACAAGAATCCATTGAAGATATTTGCATATCTCTTGAGGAATATTTTTAATGAATTTTTGAAAATGAGGAAAGTCTGTGCACTTAGGCAGTGACTTAACTTTTTATTCAAAAAAGACCCCAAAAGTATCTTGGAATGTCTTGAAATTGTACACAGTCATAGTCAAGCATGCCCTGAACAAGAATCCGTTGAATATATTTGCATATCTCTTGAAGAATATTTTTAATGAACTTTTGAAAATCAGGAAAGTGATCCATGCACTTGGACATTCCAAGTATGTTGGAATGTCTTGAAATTGTACTCAGTCATAGTCAACGATGCCCTGAACAAGAATCAATTGAAAATATTTGCATATCTCTTAAGGAATATTTTTAATGAATTTTTGAAAATGAGGAAAGTCTGTGCACTTCGGCAGTGACTTAACTTTTTATTCAAAAAA
The DNA here is from genome assembly GCF_963457635.1 of Microchirus variegatus. Classification (NCBI taxonomy): domain Eukaryota; kingdom Metazoa; phylum Chordata; class Actinopteri; order Pleuronectiformes; family Soleidae; genus Microchirus; species Microchirus variegatus. The sequence goes on from NW_028154739.1 coordinate 90,764, forward strand.
GACCCCAAAAGTATCTTGGAATGTCTTGAAATTGTACACAGTCATAGTCAAGCATGCCCTGAACAAGAATCCGTTGAATATATTTGCATATCTCTTGAAGAATATTTTTAATGAACTTTTGAAAATCAGGAAAGCGATCCATGCACTTGGACATTCCAAGTATGTTGGAATGTCTTGAAATTGTACTCAGTCATAGTCAACGACGCCCTGAACAAGAATCCGTTGAAAATATTTGCATATCGTTTAAGGAATATTTTTAAAGAATTTCTGAAAATCAGGAAAGCGATCCATGCACTTAGGCAGTGACTTAACTTTTTATTCAAAAAAGACCCCAAAAGTATCTTGGAATGTCTTGAAATTGTACACAGTCATAGTCAAGCATGCCCTGAACAAGAATCCGTTGAATATATTTGCATATCTCTTGAAGAATATTTTTAATGAACTTTTGAAAATCAGGAAATTGATCCATGCACTTGGACATTCCAAGTATGTTGGAATGTCTTGAAATTGTACTCAGTCATAGTCAACGACGCCCTGAACAAGAATCCGTTGAAAGTATTTGCATATCGCTTAAGGAATATTTTTAATGAATTTTTGAATATCAGTAAAGCGATCCATGCACTTAGGCAGTGACTTAACTTTTTCGTCAAAAAAGACCCCAAAAGTATCTTGGAATGTCTTGAAATTGTACACAGTCATAGTCAAGCATGCCCTGAACAAGAACCTGTTGAATATATTTGCATATCTCTTGAAGAATATTTTTAATGAATTTTTGAAAATCCGGAAAGCTATCCATGCACTTGGACATTCCAAGTAAGTTGGAATGTCTTGAAATTGTACTCAGTCATAGTCAACGACGCCCTGAACAAGAATCTATTGAAAATATTTGCATATCTCTTAAGGAATATTTTTAATGAATTTTTGAAAATGAGGAATTTCTGTGCACTTAGGCAGTGACTTAACTTTTTATTCAAAAAAGACCCCAAAAGTATCTTGGAATGTCTTGAAATTGTACACAGTCATAGTCAAGCATGCCCTGAACAAGAATCCGTTGAATATATTTGCATATCGCTTAAGGAATATTTTTAATGAATTTTTGAAAATCAGGAAAGCGATCCATGCACTTGGACATTCCAAGTATGTTGGAATGTCTTGAAATTGTACTCAGTCATAGTCAACGACGCCCTGAACAAGAATCCGTTGAAAATATTTGCATATCGCTTCAGGAATATTTTAAATGAATTTTTGAAAATCAGGAAAGCGATCCATGCACTTAGGCAGTGACTTAACTTTTTCGTCAAAAAAGACCCCAAAAGTATCTTGGAATGTCTTGAAATTGTACACAGTCATAGTCAAGCATGCCCTGAACAAGAATCCGTTGAATATATTTGCATATCTCTTGAATAATATTTTTAATGAATTTTTGAAAATCCGGAAAGCGATCCATGCACTTGGACATTCCAAGTATGTTGGAATGTCTTGAAATTGTACTCAGTCATAGTCAACAACGCCCTGAACAAGAATCCATTGAAAATATTTGCATATCTCTTAAGGAATATTTTCAATGGATTTTTGAAAATGAGGAAAGTCTGTGCACTTAGGCAGTGACTTAACTTTTTATTCAAAAAAGACCCCAAAAGTATCTTGGAATGTCTTGAAATTGTACACAGTCATAGTCAAGCATGCCCTGAACAAGAATCCGTTGAATATATTTGCATATCTCTTGAAGAATATTTTTAATGAACTTTTGAAAATCAGGAAAGCGATCCATGCACTTGGACATTCCAAGTATGTTGGAATGTCTTGAAATTGTACTCAGTCATAGTCAACGATGCCCTGAACAAGAATCCGTTGAAAATATTTGCATATCGCTTAAGGAATATTTTTAATGAATTTTTGAAAATCAGGAAAGCGATCCATGCACTTAGGCAGTGACTTAACTTTTTATTCAAAAAAGACCCCAAAAGTATCTTGGAATGTCTTGAAATTGTACACAGTCATAGTCAAGCATGCCCTGAACAAGAATCCGTTGAATATATTTGCATATCTCTTGAAGAATATTTTTAATGAATTTTTGAAAATCCGAAAAGCGATCCATGCACTTGGACATTCCAAGTATGTTGGAATGTCTTGAAATTGTACTCAGTCATAGTCAACGACGCCCTGAACAAGAATCAATTGAAAATATTTGCATATCTCTTAAGGAATATTTTTAATGAATTTTTGAAAATGAGGAAAGTCTGTGCACTTCGGCAGTGACTTAACTTTTTATTCAAAAAAGACCCCAAAAGTATCTTGGAATGTCTTGAAATTGTACACAGTCATAGTCAAGCATGCCCTGAACAAGAATCCGTTGAATATATTTGCATATCTCTTGAAGAATATTTTAAATGAACTTTTGAAAATCAGGAAAGCGATCCATGCACTTGGACATTCCAAGTATGTTGGAATGTCTTGAAATTGTACTCAGTCATAGTCAACGACGCCCTGAACAAGAATCCATTGAAAATATTTGCATATCGTTTAAGGAATATTTTTAAAGAATTTCTGAAAATCAGGAAAGCGATCCATGCACTTAGGCAGTGACTTAACTTTTTATTCAAAAAAGACCCCAAAAGTATCTTGGAATGTCTTGAAATTGTACACAGTCATAGTCAAGCATGCCCTGAACAAGAATCCGTTGAATATATTTGCATATCTCTTGAAGAATATTTTAAATGAACTTTTGAAAATCAGGAAATTGATCCATGCACTTGGACATTCCAAGTATGTTGGAATGTCTTGAAATTGTACTCAGTCATAGTCAACGACGCCCTGAACAAGAATCCGTTGAAAATATTTGCATATCGCTTAAGGAATATTTTTAATGAATTTTTGAAAATCAGGAAAGCGATCCATGCACTTAGGCAGTGACTTAACTTTTTATTCAAAAAAGACCCCAAAGTATCTTGGAATGTCTTGAAATTGTACACAGTCATAGTCAAGCATGCCCTGAACAAGAATCCGTTGAATATATTTGCATATCTCTTGAAGAATATTTTTAATGAATTTTTGAAAATCCGAAAAGCGATCCATGCACTTGGACATTCCAAGTATGTTGGAATGTCTTGAAATTGTACTCAGTCATAGTCAACGACGCCCTGAACAAGAATCAATTGAAAATATTTGCATATCTCTTAAGGAATATTTTTAATGAATTTTTGAAAATGAGGAAAGTCTGTGCACTTCGGCAGTGACTTAACTTTTTATTCAAAAAAGACCCCAAAAGTATCTTGGAATGTCTTGAAATTGTACACAGTCATAGTCAAGCATGCCCTGAACAAGAATCCGTTGAATATATTTGCATATCTCTTGAAGAATATTTTTAATGAACTTTTGAAAATCAGGAAAGCGATCCATGCACTTGGACATTCCAAGTATGTTGGAATGTCTTGAAATTGTACTCAGTCATAGTCAACGACGCCCTGAACAAGAATCCGTTGAAAATATTTGCACATCGTTTAAGGAATATTTTTAAAGAATTTCTGAAAATCAGGAAAGCGATCCATGCACTTAGGCAGTGACTTAACTTTTTATTCAAAAAAGACCCCAAAAGTATCTTGGAATGTCTTGAAATTGTACACAGTCATAGTCAAGCATGCCCTGAACAAGAATCCGTTGAATATATTTGCATATCTCTTGCAGAATATTTTAAATGAACTTTTGAAAATCAGGAAATTGATCCATGCACTTGGACATTCCAAGTATGTTGGAATGTCTTGAAATTGTACTCAGTCATAGTCAACGACGCCCTGAACAAGAATCCGTTGAAAATATTTGCATATCGCTTAAGGAATATTTTTAATGAATTTTTGAAAATCAGGAAAGCGATCCATGCACTTAGGCAGTGACTTAACTTTTTCGTCAAAAAAGACCCCAGAAGTATCTTGGAATGTCTTGAAATTGTACACAGTCATAGTCAAGCATGCCCTGAACAAGAATCCGTTGAATATATTTGCATATCTCTGGAAGAATATTTTTAATGAATTTTTGAAAATCCGGAAAGCGATCCATGCACTTGGACATTCCAAGTATGTTGGAATGTCTTGAAATTGTACTCAGTCATAGTCAACAACGCCCTGAACAAGAATCCATTGAAGATATTTGCATATCTCTTAAGGAATATTTTTAATGAATTTTTGAAAATGAGGAAAGTCTGTGCACTTAGGCAGTGACTTAACTTTTTATTCAAAAAAGACCCCAAAAGTATCTTGGAATGTCTTGAAATTGTACACAGTCATAGTCAAGCATGCCCTGAACAAGAATCCGTTGAATATATTTGCATATCTCTTGAAGAATATTTTTAATGAATTTTTGAAAATCCGAAAAGCGATCCATGCACTTGGACATTCCAAGTATGTTGGAATGTCTTGAAATTGTACTCAGTCATAGTCAACGACGCCCTGAACAAGAATCAATTGAAAATATTTGCATATCTCTTAAGGAATATTTTTAATGAATTTTTGAAAATGAGGAAAGTCTGTGCACTTCGGCAGTGACTTAACTTTTTATTCAAAAAAGACCCCAAAAGTATCTTGGAATGTCTTGAAATTGTACACAGTCATAGTCAAGCATGCCCTGAACAAGAATCCGTTGAATATATTTGCATATCTCTTGAAGAATATTTTTATTGAACTTTTGAAAATCAGGAAAGCGATCCATGCACTTAGGCAGTGACTTAACTTTTTATTCAAAAAAGACCCCAAAAGTATCTTGGAATGTCTTGAAATTGTACACAGTCATAGTCAAGCATGCCCTGAACAAGAATCCGTTGAATATATTTGCATATCTCTTGAAGAATATTTTTAATGAATTTTTGAAAATCCGGAAAGCGATCCATGCACTTGGACATTCCAAGTATGTTGGAATGTCTTGACATTGTACTCGGTCATAGTCAACGACGCCCTGAACAAGAATCCATTGAAAATATTTGCATATCTCTTAAGGAATATTTTTAATGAATTTTTGAAAATGATGAAAGTCTGTGCACTTAGGCAGTGACTTAACTTTTTATTCAAAAAAGACCCCAAAGGTATCTTGGAATGTCTTGAAATTGTACACAGTCATAGTCAAGCATGCCCTGAACAAGAATCCGTTGAATATATTTGCATATCTCTTGAAGAATATTTTTAATGAACTTTTGAAAATCAGGAAAGCGATCCATGCACTTGGACATTCAAAGTATGTTGGAATGTCTTGAAATTGTACTCAGTCATAGTCAACGACGCCCTGAACAAGAATCCGTTGAAAATATTTGCATATCGCTTAAGGAATATTTTTAATGAATTTTTGAAAATCAGGAAAGCGATCCATGCACTTAGGCAGTGACTTAACTTTTTTGTCAAAAAAGACCCCAAAAGTATCTTGGAATGTCTTGAAATTGTACACAGTCATAGTCAAGCATGCCCTGAACAAGAATCCGTTGAATATATTTGCATATCTCTTGAAGAATATTTTTAATGAATTGTTGAAAATCCGAAAAGCGATCCATGCACTTGGACATTCCAAGTATGTTGGAATGTCTTGAAATTGTACTCAGTCATAGTCAACGACGCCCTGAACAAGAATCAATTGAAAATATTTGCATATCTCTTAAGGAATATTTGTAATGAATTTTTGAAAATGAGGAAAGTCTGTGCACTTAGGCAGTGACTTAACTTTTTATTCAAAAAAGACCCCAAAAGTATCTTGGAATGTCTTGAAATTGTACACAGTCATAGTCAAGCATGCCCTGAACAAGAATCTGTTGAATATATTTGCATATCTCTTGAAGAATATTTTTAATGAACTTTTGAAAATCAGGAAAGCGATCCATGCACTTGGACATTCCAAGTATGTTGGAATGTCTTGAAATTGTACTCAGTCATAGTCAACGACGCCCTGAACAAGAATCCGTTGAACATATTTGCATATCGTTTAAGGAATTTTTTTTAAGAATTTCTGAAAATCAGGAAAGCGATCCATGCACTTAGGCAGTGACTTAACTTTTTCGTCAAAAAAGACCCCAAAAGTATCTTGGAATGTCTTGAAATTGTACACAGTCATAGTCAAGCATGCCCTGAACAAGAATCCGTTGAATATATTTGCATATCTCTTGAAGAATATTTTTAATGAATTTTTGAAAATCAGGAAAGCGATCCATGCACTTGGACATTCCAAGTATGTTGGAATGTCTTGAAATTGTACTCAGTCATAGTCAACAACGCCCTGAACAAGAATCCATTGAAAATATTTGCATATCGCTTAAGGAATATTTTTAATGAATTTTTGAAAATCAGGAAAGCGATCCATGCACTGAGGCAGTGACTTAACTTTTTATTCAAAAAAGACCCCAAAAATATCTTGGAATGTCTTGAAATTGTACACAGTCATAGTCAAGCATGCCCTGAACAAGAATCCGTTGAATATATTTGCATATCTCTTGAAGAATCTTTTTAATGAACTTTTGAAAATCAGGAAAGCGATCCATGCACTTGGACATTCCAAGTATGTTGGAATGTCTTGAAATTGTACTCAGTCATACTCAACGACGCCCTGAACAAGAATCCGTTGAAAATATTTGCATATCGCTTAAGGAATATTTTTAATGAATTTTTGAAAATCAGGAAAGCGATCCATGCACTTAGGCAGTGACTTAACTTTTTATTCAAAAAAGACCCCAAAAGTATCTTGGAATGTCTTGAAATTGTACACAGTCATAGTCAAGCATGCCCTGAACAAGAATCCGTTGAATATATTTGCATATCTCTTGAAGAATATTTTTAATGAACTTTTGAAAATCAGGAAATTGATCCATGCACTTGGACATTCCAAGTATGTTGGAATGTCTTGAAATTGTACTCGGTCATAGTCAACGACGCCCTGAACAAGAATCCATTGAAAATATTTGCATATCTCTTAAGGAATATTTTAAATGAATTTTTGAAAATGATGAAAGTCTGTGCACTTAGGCAGTGACTTAACTTTTTATTCAAAAAAGACCCCAAAAGTATCTTGGAATGTCTTGAAATTGTACTCAGTCATAGTCAACGACGCCCTGAACAAGAATCCATTGAAAATATTTGCATATCTCTTAAGGAATATTTTTAATGAATTTTTGAAAATGATGAAAGTCTGTGCACTTTGGCAGTGACTTAACTTTTTATTCAAAAAAGACCCCAAAGGTATCTTGGAATGTCTTGAAATTGTACACAGTCATAGTCAAGCATGCCCTGAACAAGAATCCGTTGAATATATTTGCATATCTCTTGAAGAATATTTTTAATGAACTTTTGAAAATCAGGAAAGCGATCCATGCACTTAGGCAGTGACTTAACTTTTTTGTCAAAAAAGACCCCAAAAGTATCTTGGAATGTCTTGAAATTGTACACAGTCATAGTCAAGCATGCCCTGAACAAGAATCCGTTGAATATATTTGCATATCTCTTGAAGAATATTTTTAATGAATTTTTGAAAATCCGAAAAGCGATCCATGCACTTGGACATTCCAAGTATGTTGGAATGTCTTGAAATTGTACTCAGTCATAGTCAACGACGCCCTGAACAAGAATCAATTGAAAATATTTGCATATCTCTTAAGGAATATTTGTAATGAATTTTTGAAAATGAGGAAAGTCTGTGCACATAGGCAGTGACTTAACTTTTTATTCAAAAAAGACCCCAAAAGTATCTTGGAATGTCTTGAAATTGTACACAGTCATAGTCAAGCATGCCCTGAACAAGAATCCGTTGAATATATTTGCATATCTCTTGAAGAATCTTTTTAATGAACTTTTGAAAATCAGGAAAGCGATCCATGCACTTGGACATTCCAAGTATGTTGGAATGTCTTGAAATTGTACTCAGTCATAGTCAACGACGCCCTGAACAAGAATCCGTTGAAAATATTTGCATATCGCTTAAGGAATATTTTTAATGAATTTTTGAAAATCAGGTAAGCGATCCATGCACTTAGGCAGTGACTTAACTTTTTATTCAAAAAAGACCCCAAAAGTATCTTGGAATGTCTTGAAATTGTACACAGTCATAGTCAAGCATGCCCTGAACAAGAATCCGTTGAATATATTTGCATATCTCTTGAAGAATATTTTTAATGAACTTTTGAAAATCAGGAAATTGATCCATGCACTTGGACATTCCAAGTATGTTGGAATGTCTTGAAATTGTACTCGGTCATAGTCAACGACGCCCTGAACAAGAATCCATTGAAAATATTTGCATATCTCTTAAGGAATATTTTAAATGAATTTTTGAAAATGATGAAAGTCTGTGCACTTAGGCAGTGACTTAACTTTTTATTCAAAAAAGACCCCAAAAGTATCTTGGAATGTCTTGAAATTGTACTCAGTCATAGTCAACGACGCCCTGAACAAGAATCAATTGAAAATATTTGCATATCTCTTAAGGAATATTTTTATTGAATTTTTGAAAATGAGGAAAGTCTGTGCACTTCGGCAGTGACTTAACTTTTTATTCAAAAAAGACCCCAAAAGTATCTTGGAATGTCTTGAAATTGTACACAGTCATAGTCAAGCATGCCCTGAACAAGAATCCGTTGAATATATTTGCATATCTCTTGAAGAATATTTTTAATGAACTTTTGAAAATCAGGAAAGCGATCCATGCACTTGGACATTCCAAGTATGTTGGAATGTCTTGAAATTGTACTCAGTCATAGTCAACGACGCCCTGAACAAGAATCCGTTGAAAATATTTGCATATCGTTTAAGGAATTTTTTTTAAGAATTTCTGAAAATCAGGAAAGCGATCCATGCACTTAGGCAGTGACTTAACTTTTTCGTCAAAAAAGACCCCAAAAGTATCTTGGAATGTCTTGAAATTGTACACAGTCATAGTCAAGCATGCCCTGAACAAGAATCCGTTGAATATATTTGCATATCTCTTGAAGAATATTTTTAATGAATTTTTGAAAATCAGGAAAGCGATCCATGCACTTGGACATTCCAAGTATGTTGGAATGTCTTGAAATTGTACTCAGTCATAGTCAACAACGCCCTGAACAAGAATCCATTGAAAATATTTGCATATCGCTTAAGGAATATTTTTAATGAATTTTTGAAAATCAGGAAAGCGATCCATGCACTTAGGCAGTGACTTAACTTTTTATTCAAAAAAGACCCCAAAAGTATCTTGGAATGTCTTGAAATTGTACACAGTCATAGTCAAGCATGCCCTGAACAAGAATCCATTGAATATATTTGCATATCTCTTGAAGAATCTTTTTAATGAACTTTTGAAAATCAGGAAAGCGATCCATGCACTTGGACATTCCAAGTATGTTGGAATGTCTTGAAATTGTACTCAGTCATAGTCAACGACGCCCTGAACAAGAATCCGTTGAAAATATTTGCATATCGCTTAAGGAATATTTTTAATGAATTTTTGAAAATCAGGAAAGCGATCCATGCACTTAGGCAGTGACTTAACTTTTTATTCAAAAAAGACCCCAAAAGTATCTTGGAATGTCTTGAAATTGTACACAGTCATAGTCAAGCATGCCCTGAACAAGAATCCGTTGAATATATTTGCATATCTCTTGAAGAATATTTTTAATGATCTTTTGAAAATCAGGAAATTGATCCATGCACTTGGACATTCCAAGTATGTTGGAATGTCTTGAAATTGTACTCGGTCATAGTCAACGACGCCCTGAACAAGAATCCATTGAAAATATTTGCATATCTCTTAAGGAATATTTTTAATGAATTTTTGAAAATGATGAAAGTCTGTGCACTTAGGCAGTGACTTAACTTTTTATTCAGAAAAGACCCCAAAAGTATCTTGGAATGTCTTGAAATTGTACTCAGTCATAGTCAACGACGATCTGAACAAGAATCAATTGAAAATATTTGCATATCTCTTAAGGAATATTTTTAATGAATTTTTGAAAATGAGGAAAGTCTGTGCACTTAGGCAGTGACTTAACTTTTTATTCAAAAAAGACCCCAAAAGTATCTTGGAATGTCTTGAAATTGTACACAGTCATAGTCAAGCATGCCCTGAACAAGAATCCGTCGAATATATTTGCATATCTCTTGAAGAATATTTTTAATGAACTTTTGAAAATCAGGAAAGCGATCCATGTACTTGGACATTCAAAGTATGTTGGAATGTCTTGAAATTGTACTCGGTCATAGTCAACGACGCCCTGAACAAGAATCCGTTGAAAATATTTGCATATCGCTTAAGGAATATTTTTAATGAATTTTTGAAAATCAGGAAAGCGATCCATGCACTTAGGCAGTGACTTAACTTTTTCGTCAAAAAAGACCCCAAAAGTATCTTGGAATGTCTTGAAATTGTACACAGTCATAGTCAAGCATGCCCTGAACAAGAATCCGTTGAATATATTTGCATATCTCTTGAAGAATATTTTTAATGAATTTTTGAAAATCCGGAAAGCGATCCATGCACTTGGACATTCCAAGTATGTTGGAATGTCTTGAAATTGTACTCGGTCATAGTCAACGACGCCCTGAACAAGAATCCATTGAAAATATTTGCATATCTCTTAAGGAATATTTTTAATGAATTTTTGAAAATGATGAAAGTCTGTGCACTTAGGCAGTGACTTAACTTTTTCGTCAAAAAAGACCCCAAAAGTATCTTGGAATGTCTTGAAATTGTACACAGTCATAGTCAAGCATGCCCTGAACAAGAATCCTTTGAATATATTTGCATATCTCTTGAAGAATATTTTTAATGAATTTTTGAAAATCCGAAAAGCGATCCATGCACTTGGACATTCCAAGTATGTTGGAATGTCTTGAAATTGTACTCAGTCATAGTCAACGACGCCCTGAACAAGAATCAATTGAAAATATTTGCATATCTCTTAAGGAATATTTTTAATGAATTTTTGAAAATGAGGAAAGTCTGTGCACTTAGGCAGTGACTTAACTTTTTATTCAAAAAAGACCCCAAAAGTATCTTGGAATGTCTTGAAATTGTACACAGTCATAGTCAAGCATGCCCTGAACAAGAATCCGTTGAATATATTTGCATATCTCTTGAAGAATATTTTTAATGAACTTTTGAAAATCAGGAAAGCGATCCATGCACTTGGACATTCCAAGTATGTTGGAATGTCTTGAAATTGTACTCAGTCATAGTCAACGACGCCCTGAACAAGAATCCGTTGAAAATATTTGCATATCGCTTAAGGAATATTTTTAATGAATTTTTGAAAATCAGGAAAGCGATCCATGCACTTAGGCAGTGACTTAACTTTTTTGTCAAAAAAGACCCCAAAAGTATCTTGGAATGTCTTGAAATTGTACACAGTCATAGTCAAGCATGCCCTGAACAAGAATCCGTTGAATATATTTGCATATCTCTTGAAGAATATTTTTAATGAACTTTTGAAAATCAGGAAATTGATCCATGCACTTGGACATTCCAAGTATGTTGGAATGTCTTGAAATTGTACTCAGTCATAGTCAACGACGCCCTGAACAAGAATCCGTTGAAAATATTTGCATATCGTTTAAGGAATATTTTTAAAGAATTTCTGAAAATCAGGAAAGCGATCCATGCACTTAGGCAGTGACTTAACTTTTTCGTCAAAAAAGACCCCAAAAGTATCTTGGAATGTCTTGAAATTGTACACAGTCATAGTCAAGCATGCCCTGAACAAGAATCCGTTGAATATATTTGCATATCTCTTGAAGAATATTTTTAATGAATTTTTGAAAATCAGGAAAGCGATCCATGCACTTGGACATTCCAAGTATGTTGGAATGTCTTGAAATTGTACTCAGTCATAGTCAACAACGCCCTGAACAAGAATCCATTGAAAATATTTGCATATCGCTTAAGGAATATTTTTAATGAATTTTTGAAAATCAGGAAAGCGATCCATGCACTTAGGCAGTGACTTAACTTTTTATTCAAAAAAGACCCCAAAAGTATCTTGGAATGTCTTGAAATTGTACACAGTCATAGTCAAGCATGCCCTGAACAAGAATCCGTTGAATATATTTGCATATCACTTAAGGAATATTTTTAATGAATTTTTGAAAATCAGGAAAGCGATCCATGCACTTGGACATTCCAAGTATGTTGGAATGTCTTGAAATTGTACTCAGTCATAGTCAACGACGCCCTGAACAAGAATCCGTTGAAAATATTTGCATATCGCTTCAGGAATATTTTAAATGAATTTTTGAAAATCAGGAAAGCGATCCATGCACTTAGGCAGTGACTTAACTTTTTTGTCAAAAAAGACCCCAAAAGTATCTTGGAATGTCTTGAAATTGTACACAGTCATAGTCAAGCATGCCCTGAACAAGAATCCGTTGAATATATTTGCATATCTCTTGAAGAATATTTTTAATGAACTTTTGAAAATCAGGAAAGCGATCCATGCACTTGGACATTCCAAGTATGTTGGAATGTCTTGAAATTGTACTCAGTCATAGTCAACGACGCCCTGAACAAGAATCCGTTGAAAATATTTGCATATCGTTTAAGGAATATTTTTAAAGAATTTTTGAAAATCAGGAAAGCGATCCATGCACTTAGGCAGTGACTTAACTTTTTCGTCAAAAAAGACCCCAAAAGTATCTTGGAATGTCTTGAAATTGTACACAGTCATAGTCAAGAATGCCCTGAACAAGAATCCGTTGAATATATTTGCATATCTCTTGAAGAATATTTTTAATGAATTTTTGAAAATCCGGAAAGCGATCCATGCACTTGGACATTCCAAGTATGTTGGAATGTCTTGAAATTGTACTCGGTCATAGTCAACGACGCCCTGAACAAGAATCCATTGAAAATATTTGCATATCTCTTAAGGAATATGTTTAATGATTTTTTGAAAATGATGAAAGTCTGTGCACTTAGGCAGTGACTTAACTTTTTATTCAAAAAAGACCCCAAAGGTATCTTGGAATGTCTTGAAATTGTACACAGTCATAGTCAAGCATGCCCTGAACAAGAATCCGTTGAATATATTTGCATATCTCTTGAAGAATATTTTTAATGAACTTTTGAAAATCCGGAAAGCGATCCATGCACTTGGACATTCCAAGTATGTTGGAATGTCTTGAAATTGTACTCAGTCATAGTCAACGACGCCCTGAACAAGAATCCGTTGAAAATATTTGCATATCGCTTAAGGAATATTTTTAATGAATTTTTGAAAATCAGGAAAGCGATCCATGCACTTAGGCAGTGACTTAACTTTTTTGTCAAAAAAGACCCCAAAAGTATCTTGGAATGTCTTGAAATTGTACACAGTCATAGTCAAGCATGCCCTGAACAAGAATCCGTTGAATATATTTGCATATCTCTTGAAGAATATTTTTAATGAATTTTTGAAAATCCGAAAAGCGATCCATGCACTTGGACATTCCAAGTATGTTGGAATGTCTTTAAATTGTACTCAGTCATAGTCAACGACGCCCTGAACAAGAATCAATTGAAAATATTTGCATGTCTCTTAAGGAATATTTTTAATGAATTTTTGAAAATGAGGAAAGTCTGTGCACTTAGGCAGTGACTTAACTTTTTATTCAAAAAAGACCCCAAAAGTATCTTGGAATGTCTTGAAATTGTACACAGTCATAGTCAAGCATGCCCTGAACAAGAATCCGTTGAATATATTTGCATATCTCTTGAAGAATATTTTTAATGAACTTTTGAAAATCAGGAAAGCGATCCATGCACTTGGACATTCCAAGTATGTTGGAATGTCTTGAAATTGTACTCAGTCATAGTCAACGACGCCCTGAACAAGAATCCGTTGAAAATATTTGCATATCGTTTAAGGAATTTTTTTTAAGAATTTCTGAAAATCAGGAAAGCGATCCATGCACTTAGGCAGTGACTTAACTTTTTCGTCAAAAAAGACCCCAAAAGTATCTTGGAATGTCTTGAAATTGTACACAGTCATAGTCAAGCATGCCCTGAACAAGAATCCGTTGAATATATTTGCATATCTCTTGAAGAATATTTTTAATGAATTTTTGAAAATCAGGAAAGCGATCCATGCACTTGGACATTCCAAGTATGTTGGAATGTCTTGAAATTGTACTCAGTCATAGTCAACAACGCCCTGAACAAGAATCCATTGAAAATATTTGCATATCTCTTAAGGAATATTTTTAATGAATTTTTGAAAATCAGGAAAGCGATCCATGCACTTAGGCAGTGACTTAACTTTTTATTCAAAAAAGACCCCAAAAGTATCTTGGAATGTCTTGAAATTGTACACAGTCATAGTCAAGCATGCCCTGAACAAGAATCCATTGAATATATTTGCATATCTCTTGAAGAATCTTTTTAATGAACTTTTGAAAATCAGGAAAGCGATCCATGCACTTGGACATTCCAAGTATGTTGGAATGTCTTGAAATTGTACTCAGTCATAGTCAACGACGCCCTGAACAAGAATCCGTTGAAAATATTTGCATATCGCTTAAGGAATATTTTTAATGAATTTTTGAAAATCAGGAAAGCGATCCATGCACTTAGGCAGTGACTTAACTTTTTATTCAAAAAAGACCCCAAAAGTATCTTGGAATGTCTTGAAATTGTACACAGTCATAGTCAAGCATGCCCTGAACAAGAATCCGTTGAATATATTTGCATATCTCTTGAAGAATATTTTTAATGAACTTTTGAAAATCAGGAAATTGATCCATGCACTTGGACATTCCAAGTATGTTGGAATGTCTTGAAATTGTACTCGGTCATAGTCAACGACGCCCTGAACAAGAATCCATTGAAAATATTTGCATATCTCTTAAGGAATATTTTTAATGAATTTTTGAAAATGATGAAAGTCTGTGCACTTAGGCAGTGACTTAACTTTTTATTCAGAAAAGACCCCAAAAGTATCTTGGAATGTCTTGAAATTGTACTCAGTCATAGTCAACGATGATCTGAACAAGAATCAATTGAAAATATTTGCATATCTCTTAAGGAATATTTTTAATGAATTTTTGAAAATGAGGAAAGTCTGTGCACTTAGGCAGTGACTTAACTTTTTATTCAAAAAAGACCCCAAAAGTATCTTGGAATGTCTTGAAATTGTACACAGTCATAGTCAAGCATGCCCTGAACAAGAATCCGTCGAATATATTTGCATATCTCTTGAAGAATATTTTTAATGAACTTTTGAAAATCAGGAAAGCGATCCATGTACTTGGACATTCCAAGTATGTTGGAATGTCTTGAAATTGTACTCAGTCATAGTCAACGACGCCCTGAACAAGAATCCGTTGAAAATATTTGCATATCGCTTAAGGAATATTTTTAATGAATTTTTGAAAATCAGGAAAGCGATCCATGCACTTAGGCAGTGACTTAACTTTTTCGTCAAAAAAGACCCCAAAAGTATCTTGGAATGTCTTGAAATTGTACACAGTCATAGTCAAGCATGCCCTGAACAAGAATCCTTTGAATATATTTGCATATCTCTTGAAGAATATTTTTAATGAATTTTTGAAAATCCGAAAAGCGATCCATGCACTTGGACATTCCAAGTATGTTGGAATGTCTTGAAATTGTACTCAGTCATAGTCAACGACGCCCTGAACAAGAATCAATTGAAAATATTTGCATATCTCTTAAGGAATATTTTTAATGAATTTTTGAAAATGAGGAAAGTCTGTGCACTTAGGCAGTGACTTAACTTTTTATTCAAAAAAGACCCCAAAAGTATCTTGGAATGTCTTGAAATTGTACACAGTCATAGTCAAGCATGCCCTGAACAAGAATCCGTTGAATATATTTGCATATCTCTTGAAGAATATTTTTAATGAACTTTTGAAAATCAGGAAAGCGATCCATGCACTTGGACATTCCAAGTATGTTGGAATGTCTTGAAATTGTACTCAGTCATAGTCAACGACGCCCTGAACAAGAATCCGTTGAAAATATTTGCATATCGCTTAAGGAATATTTTTAATGAATTTTTGAAAATCAGGAAAGCGATCCATGCACTTAGGCAGTGACTTAACTTTTTTGTCAAAAAAGACCCCAAAAGTATCTTGGAATGTCTTGAAATTGTACACAGTCATAGTCAAGCATGCCCTGAACAAGAATCCGTTGAATATATTTGCATATCTCTTGAAGAATATTTTTAATGAACTTTTGAAAATCAGGAAAGCGGTCCATGTACTTGGACATTCAAAGTATGTTGGAATGTCTTGAAATTGTACTCGGTCATAGTCAACGACGCCCTGAACAAGAATCCGTTGAAAATATTTGCATATCGCTTAAGGAATATTTTTAATGAATTTTTGAAAATCAGGAAAGCGATCCATGCACTTAGGCAGTGACTTAACTTTTTATTCAAAAAAGACCCCAAAAGTATCTTGGAATGTCTTGAAATTGTACACAGTCATAGTCAACGACGCCCTGAACAAGAATCAATTGAAAATATTTGCATGTCTCTTAAGGAATATTTTTAATGAATTTTTGAAAATGAGGAAAGTCTGTGCACTTAGGCAGTGACTTAACTTTTTATTCAAAAAAGACCCCAAAAGTATCTTGGAATGTCTTGAAATTGTACACAGTCATAGTCAAGCATGCCCTGAACAAGAATCCGTTGAATATATTTGCATATCTCTTGAAGAATATTTTAAATGAACTTTTGAAAATCAGGAAATTGATCCATGCACTTGGACATTCCAAGTATGTTGGAATGTCTTGAAATTGTACTCAGTCATAGTCAACGACGCCCTGAACAAGAATCCGTTGAAAATATTTGCATATCGTTTAAGGAATATTTTTAAAGAATTTCTGAAAATCAGGAAAGCGATCCATGCACTTAGGCAGTGACTTAACTTTTTCGTCAAAAAAGACCCCAAAAGTATCTTGGAATGTCTTGAAATTGTACACAGTCATAGTCAAGCATGCCCTGAACAAGAATCCGTTGAATATATTTGCATATCTCTTGAAGAATATTTTTAATGAATTTTTGAAAATCCGAAAAGCGATCCATGCACTTGGACATTCCAAGTATGTTGGAATGTCTTGAAATTGTACTCAGTCATAGTCAACAACGCCCTGAACAAGAATCCATTAAAAATATTTGCATATCTCTTAAGGAATATTTTTAATGAATTTTTGAAAATGAGGAAAGTCTGTGCACTTAGGCAGTGACTTAACTTTTTATTCAAAAAAGACCCCAAAAGTATCTTGGAATGTCTTGAAATTGTACACAGTCATAGTCAAGCATGCCCTGAACAAGAATCCGTTGAATATATTTGCATATCTCTTGAAGAATATTTTTAATGAACTTTTGAAAATCAGGAAAGCGATCCATGCACTTGGACATTCCAAGTATGTTGGAATGTTTTGAAATTGTACTCAGTCATAGTCAACGACGCCCTGAACAAGAATCCGTTGAAAATATTTGCATATCGCTTAAGGAATATTTTTAATGAATTTTTGAAAATCAGGAAAGCGATCCATGCACTTAGGCAGTGACTTAACTTTTTATTCAAAAAAGACCCCAAAAGTATCTTGGAATGTCTTGAAATTGTACACAGTCATAGTCAAGCATGCCCTGAACAAGAATCCGTTGAATATATTTGCATATCTCTTGAAGAATATTTTTAATGAACTTTTGAAAATCAGGAAAGCGATCCATGTACTTGGACATTCAAAGTATGTTGGAATGTCTTGAAATTGTACTCGGTCATAGTCAACGACGCCCTGAACAAGAATCCGTTGAAAATATTTGCATATCGCTTAAGGAATATTTTTAATGAATTTTTGAAAATCAGGAAAGCGATCCATGCACTTAGGCAGTGACTTAACTTTTTATTCAAAAAAGACCCCAAAAGTATCTTGGAATGTCTTGAAATTGTACACAGTCATAGTCAACGACGCCCTGAACAAGAATCAATTGAAAATATTTGCATGTCTCTTAAGGAATATTTTTAATGAATTTTTGAAAATGAGGAAAGTCTGTGCACTTAGGCAGTGACTTAACTTTTTATTCAAAAAAGACCCCAAAAGTATCTTGGAATGTCTTGAAATTGTACACAGTCATAGTCAAGCATGCCCTGAACAAGAATCCGTTGAATATATTTGCATATCTCTTGAAGAATATTTTAAATGAACTTTTGAAAATCAGGAAATTGATCCATGCACTTGGACATTCCAAGTATGTTGGAATGTCTTGAAATTGTACTCAGTCATAGTCAACGACGCCCTGAACAAGAATCCGTTGAAAATATTTGCATATCGTTTAAGGAATATTTTTAAAGAATTTCTGAAAATCAGGAAAGCGATCCATGCACTTAGGCAGTGACTTAACTTTTTCGTCAAAAAAGACCCCAAAAGTATCTTGGAATGTCTTGAAATTGTACACAGTCATAGTCAAGCATGCCCTGAACAAGAATCCGTTGAATATATTTGCATATCTCTTGAAGAATATTTTTAATGAATTTTTGAAAATCCGAAAAGCGATCCATGCACTTGGACATTCCAAGTATGTTGGAATGTCTTGAAATTGTACTCAGTCATAGTCAACAACGCCCTGAACAAGAATCCATTAAAAATATTTGCATATCTCTTAAGGAATATTTTTAATGAATTTTTGAAAATGAGGAAAGTCTGTGCACTTAGGCAGTGACTTAACTTTTTATTCAAAAAAGACCCCAAAAGTATCTTGGAATGTCTTGAAATTGTACACAGTCATAGTCAAGCATGCCCTGAACAAGAATCCGTTGAATATATTTGCATATCTCTTGAAGAATATTTTTAATGAACTTTTGAAAATCAGGAAAGCGATCCATGCACTTGGACATTCCAAGTATGTTGGAATGTTTTGAAATTGTACTCAGTCATAGTCAACGACGCCCTGAACAAGAATCCGTTGAAAATATTTGCATATCGCTTAAGGAATATTTTTAATGAATTTTTGAAAATCAGGAAAGCGATCCATGCACTTAGGCAGTGACTTAACTTTTTATTCAAAAAAGACCCCAAAAGTATCTTCGAATGTCTTGAAATTGTACACAGTCATAGTCAAGCATGCCCTGAACAAGAATCCGTTGAATATATTTGCATATCTCTTGAAGAATATTTTTAATGAACTTTTGAAAATCAGGAAAGCGATCCATGCACTTGGACATTCCAAGTATGTTGGAATGTCTTGAAATTGTACTCAGTCATAGTCAACGACGCCCTGAAGAAGAATCCGTTGAAAATATTTGCATATCGTTTAAGGAATATTTTTAAAGAATTTCTGAAAATCAGGAAAGCGATCCATGCACTTAGGCAGTGACTTAACTTTTTCGTCAAAAAAGACCCCAAAAGTAT
This sequence comes from Microchirus variegatus, assembly GCF_963457635.1. Lineage (NCBI taxonomy): Eukaryota > Metazoa > Chordata > Actinopteri > Pleuronectiformes > Soleidae > Microchirus > Microchirus variegatus. The sequence goes on from NW_028154739.1 coordinate 110,108, forward strand.
CTTGGAATGTCTTGAAATTGTACACAGTCATAGTCAAGCATGCCCTGAACAAGAATCCGTTGAATATATTTGCATATCTCTTGAAGAATATTTTTAATGAATTTTTGAAAATCCGGAAAGCGATCCATGCACTTAGGCAGTGACTTAACTTTTTCGTCAAAAAAGACCCCAAAAGTATCTTGGAATGTCTTGAAATTGTACACAGTCATAGTCAAGCATGTCCTGAACAAGAATCCGTTGAATATATTTGCATATCTCTTGAAGAATATTTTTATAGAACTTTTGAAAATCAGGAAAGCGATCCATGCATTTGGACATTCCAAGTATGTTGGAATGTCTTGAAATTGTACTCAGTCATAGTCAACGACGCCCTGAACAAGAATCCGTTGTAAATTTTTGCATATCGCTTAAGGAATATTTTTAATGAATTTTTGAAAATCAGGAAAGCGATCGATGCACTTAGGCAGTGACTTAACTTTTTTGTCAAAAAAGACCCCAAAAGCATCTTGGAATGTCTTGAAATTGTACACAGTCATAGTCAAGCATGCCCTGAACAAGAATCCGTTGAATATATTTGCACATCTCTTGAAGAATATTTTTAATGAATTTTTGAAAATCCGGAAAGCGATCCATGCACTTGGACATTCCAAGTATGTTGGAATGTCTTGAAATTGTACTCAGTCATAGTCAACGACACCCTGAACAAGAATCCGTTGAAAATATTTGCATATCTCTTAAGGAATATTTTTAATGAATTTTTGAAAATCCGGAAAGCGATCCATGCACTTGGACTTTCCAAGTATGTTGGAATGTCTTGAAATTGTACTCAGTCATAGTCAACGACACCCTGAACAAGAATCTGTTGAAAATATTTGCATATCGCCTAACAAATATTTTAAATGAATTTTTGAAAATCAGGAAAGCGAACCATGCACTTACGCAGTGACTTAACTTTTTTGTCAAAAAAGACCCCAAAAGTATCTTGGAATGTCTTGAAATTGTACACAGTCATAGTCAAGCATGCCCTGAACAAGAATCCGTTGAATATATTTGCATATCTCTTAAAGAATATTTTTAATGAACTTTTGAACATGACATAGTTTGGCATGGGTTAACCCATGTCATGACAAACATGACATGTTTGTCCACTAGAGGGCAGTTTGAAGAACCAAGCAGCCATGAATCAGATTTGACCTTACTTGTAATGTCAAACTTGTCCACTAGAGGGCAGTTGAAATAATTAAGTATCCATACATTAAATTTGAGCTTACATGTAATGACACCTTTATCCACTAAAGGGCAGTTCCAAGAATTTAGCATGCCATAAATCAGATTTGAGCTTACATGTAATGACACATTTGTCCACCAGAGGGCAGTCTGACCAATCCAGCAGCCATAAATCAGATTTGACCTTACTTGCAATGTCAAACTTGTCCACTAGAGGGCAGTTGAAATAATTAGGTATCCATACATCAAATTTGAGCTTACATGTAATGACACCTTTATCCACTAGAGAGCAGTCTGAAGAATTTAGCATGCCATAAATCAGATTTGAGCTTACATGTAATGACACCTTTATCCACTAGAGAGCAGTCTGAAGAATTTAGCATGCCATAAATCAGATTTGAGCTTACATGTAGTGACACATTTGTCCACCAGAGGGCAGTCTGACCAATCCAGCAGCCATAAATCAGATTTGACCTTACTTGTAATGTCAAACTTGTCCACCAGAGGGCAGTTGAAATAATTTAGTATCCATAAATCAAATTTGAGCGTGCATGTAATGACATGTTTGTCCACCAGAGGGCAGTCTGAAGAATCCAGCAGCCAAAAGTCAAATTTGACCTTACATGTAATGACACCTTTATCCACTAGAGGGCAGTCTGAAGAATTTAACAGCCATAAATCAGATTTGAGCTTACATGTAATGACACATTTGTCCACCAGAGGGCAGTCTGACCAATCCAGCAGCCATAAATCAGATTTGACCTTACTTGTAATGTCAAACTTGTCCACTAGAGGGCAGTTGAAATAATTTATCAGCTATAAATCAAATTTGAGCGTGCATTTAATGACATGTTTATCCACCAGAGGGCAGTCTGAAGAATCCAGCAGCCAAAAGTCAAATTTGACCTTACATGTAATGACATCTTTTTCCACTAGAGGGCAGTCTGAAGAATTTAGCAGCCATAAATCAGATTTGAGCTTACATGTAATAACACCTTTGTCCACCAGAGGGCAGTCTGACCAATCCAGCAGCCATAAATCAGATTTGACCTTACTTGTAATGTCAAACTTGTCCACTAGAGGGCAGTTGAAATAATTAGGTATCCATACATCAAATTTGAGCTTACATGTAATGACACCTTTATCCACTAGAGGGCAGTCCGAAGAATTTAGCATGCCATAAATCAGATTTGAGCTTACATGTAATGACACATTTGTCCACCAGAGGGCAGTCTGACCAATCCAGCAGCCATAAATCAGATTTGACCTTACTTGTGATGTCAAACTTGTCCACTAGAGGGCAGTTGAAATAATTAAGCAGCTATAAATCAAATTTGAGCGTGCATGTAATGACATGTTTATCCACCAGAGGGCAGTCTGAAGAATCCAGCAGCCAAAAGTCAAATTTGACCTTACATGTAATGACACCTTTATCCACTAGAGGGCAGTCTGAAGAATTTAACAGCCATAAATCAGATTTGAGCTTACATGTAATGACACATTTGTCCACCAGAGGGCAGTCTGACCAATCCAGCAGCCATGAATCAGATTTGACCTTACTTGTAATGTCAAACTTGTCCACTAGAGGGCAGTTGAAATAATTTATCAGCTATAAATCAAATTTGAGCGTGCATGTAATGACATGTTTATCCACCAGAGGGCAGTCTGAAGAATCCAGCAGCCAAAAGTCAAATTTGACCTTACATGTAATGACATCTTTTTCCACTAGAGGGCAGTCTGAAGAATTTAGCAGCCATAAATCAGATTTGACCTTACATGTAATAACACATTTGTCCACCAGAGGGCAGTCTGACCAATCCAGCACCCATAAATCAGATTTGAACTTACTTGTAATGTCAAACTTGTCCACTAGAGGGCAGTTGAAATAATTAAGTATCCATACATCAAATTTGAGCTTACATGTAACGACATGTTTGTCCACTAGAGGGCAGTTTGAAGAACCCAGCAGCCATGAATCAGATTTGACCTTACTTGTAATGTCAAACTTGTCCACTAGAGGGCAGTTGAAATAATTAAGTATCCATACATCAAATTTGAGCTTACATGTAATGACACCTTTATCCACTAGAGGGCAATTTGAAGAACCCAGCAGCCATAAATCAGATTTGACCTTACATGTAATAACAACTTTGTCCACCAGAGAGCAGTCTGAATAATTCAGCAGCCATAAATCAAATGTGACCCTCCTTGTAAAAACACATTGGTTCACCAGGAAGCTGTTACACCATGTGAACCAATCCATTACCCATAATGCTTTGTGAAAACTTAAAAGTGAAGAAAACAGTGTCAGCCAATCGGCTTTTTCAGCCAATCAGCTGACGATCACAGAGAATACACATGGCTAATTATACGGAGAGAGAGAGACAGGGAGAGGGAGAGAGAGTGTGTCGAATGTCCAGCGTATGTGTGCAGTGTGTGTGTGTGCAGTGCGAAATTAAAGCGTGAATATCATCAAAGCAGTCATCATCAAAGCTTTGTTTGACAAAGGAAGACAAAGAGAAAAGGACAATAAGTCTGTGGCTGAGCAGCTTCTTCACGGACAAGGACAGCGAACGTACAGAGACTGCTGTGTGTGGACTGTTAGCATTTTAAGCTAGCGATCTTTATGCTAACGTGTTAGCAGACTTCATCGTCACAAAAACAACAAACAGATGATTATTCCGCGGCTGAAAGAGAGCAGGACACACACGGTAGTTGTCTGAGATGATGACATGACGCCAGCACCCTCTATCTCCTATCGAATTGGACTTTTGGAGGCGAACAGACGTAAAACTGTTATGATTAGAGGCACTGATGTTCTTATGGGGTGAGTTTTCCTTAACGTTGTTAATCGATGTTATGTTAGTGTTCATTCAAAGTCACATACAGACGCACATAGGGAAGCTGTCTTTTAATAATCCACTGTGCGTTTCATAACGCCGTTTGGCTACATTGTTATTAGCCATGCTTGCTTAGCTCGCTAGCTTAGCTCGCTAGCTTGGTACTGTATTATTACAATGAGAATGATGCGCACATCGAAACTTTTGTTCGGTCAGATGAGCGTATTATAAGCCGTAAGAGGAGCATGTCACGGCCCTCTTTGAGATTTTGTACACCCGCAGGTTCAGTTTGATAATTCAAATGCTTTGAGACGAAACTCCCGTGTTCGAAACCTAACATTGCATTGAATGATGTGTGAATGCCACACCTTTGCATGCATGAATCACACATGATTAACACAATGTGTGATGAACGTGTTAATTACACGTGCAATTCATGCACATAAAGGTGTGGCATTCACACATAATTCAAGCAATACTAATGATCAATCTATACTGATTCAGTGATTAAATGCCTTTTAACATGAACCATGATCTGAAATAAGTATTTTTTATTTTTTTTTCAGAATCCTGGGCATAAGGATTGGCATGTGAAGTTGCTGCCAACCCATATGTCCAAGGCCTCAGTGTGGCGTCAATACATGAGGTCGGCTAAGGCTCTTGGTATGTTTATAAATTGATTTCTATACAATAGCCAAATGCTTATAAAGACTGCAATATGTAATGTGTAAAATGTGATTTTTTTGGAAAAATAAAATAATTATTTTCATTGTGGTTCTTGCTGTCAACAGGTAGTGGAACACAGCTCTGCTGAAAGTCGCCTCAATATTCCGCAGCTTGTTGGAACGGCAGATGGCAGAGTGATAGTAAAGACCATCGACTGGCAGACACATCTGAGTCCCTACTTTCAAAAGCTCCCACAGATCAAGAGTTATCAGAACTTTAGGTATTTATATTCAAAATTCTGCATTTTATGAATAAAAAAATCACGAATGAACATAATAGTGTTCCATGTGAACAGTGAGCCATGTTTTAAATATCCTGTTGTGTGCTTCTATTCTGTCACAGCTTTGATGCCAACAGACCAGGTGTGGTGCTTGCTCAAACTCACAGTGATGCAGAGCCTATCGAGTTTCAGCTACTGCGCAACCCAGGAGTTCTGCCCCCTGTTGACAGTCTCCCCGTCCTGGCCCCACCTGGACTGACCATGGACAGGCAGACGTATCTTTTTGAAAAAATCCGGCCTTTCTGTTCTGATGAGGCAAAATTCTTCACATGCCCAGCACCAAAGGTTACAGCACAGAAGAGGGTGCGTTTGTGATGTCATCATTTAGTCCGCATATCAACTGTGATGGACAGAGTGGGTACAGCCACATTGTGGGGGAGGAACTGGTATTGAAGATGATAATATAGTCCATGGTCTGGAAAATATTCCTTCACACACTTAGATATATTTTATTTCTTTATTTTAGTTCTATGCACCATATATCTGGAACAAACTCCCAGAAAACTGTAGGTCTGCTGAAACTCTCACCTCTTTTAAATCAAGAGTGAAGACTTTTCTGTTTGCCGCTGCATTTCAGTCATTTCCAATACTGCACTGTAACCTTTATTCCTTATATATACTCTTGATTTTATTTGTTATCTTTTTATTTTATTTGTATCTATTTTATTTTTTAATCTTAATCTTTAAATTTTACCTGCTTGTTTTTATTTTGATGTTATATCTGATTTTATAAATGTCTCTTTTCTATGCTTTTTAATGCTTTATGTAAAGCACTTTGAATTACCTTGTTGTTGAAATGTGCTATACAAATAAACTTGCCTTGCCTTGCCTTACATTGACATGAACTACATTCATTCCTTTTTTTTTCCAAACTGCTACACTGTTACTGTCCTGTGGGCTAACAGACATCAGATGTCACTGACAGCTAGACTGGGTGGGGGGTTGTGACCATGTTAATGTCATGCAAATGAGCAGCTATTGGCCTGGCTCCTCAAGAGGGTCGAAATCTTTCAGGCTGAATTTCTCCCTAAAGCAGTTTGAGGAGTGTCTACATTCAAATTACCACATCTTCTTCAAAAATGATCAGATGGACATGGGTTTGACATTGTTGGAAAGCTTAGATATCACACTTTCGGAATCTGTAAATAACTCCAAATGTCCCGAAGTAGACATGTGAACCCTTTTGCCATGGCTGGACACAAATTTTCTGTTCCAGAATCGAGACCCGACATGGACCTTGTGATGGAACGGTCACGCCTGGTGTATGTCCAGGACAACATTGACGAACTCTGAACACCAGCTGTCAGAAGAGGATGAGTATTGTAAGTTGTTGTGTTTGCTGCGTTTGTCTCTGTTAATTTGTTTGTTTGTTCCTAATCTGTTCCAGAATGGAGACCCAACATGGTCGACCTCGAGCCGGGGCTTGGTGGACGTTCTGGACAACTTCGACGAACTCTGAACACAGACTGTTGGAAGAGGATGAGTATGGTGATATTTTTGTTTGAGTTATTGTTGACCTCTACTTTCGTCTACAGTCGCCTCTTCCCTGATCTGGTCGGTGACTCCCACTGCACAAGAAGAACCTACAGTGGTGAGTATATCAGATTCCTTATGACATCAATGACAGTTTGATACTGCTTTTCAGTTTTGTTTTTCCTAATCTGTTCCAGAATGGAGACCCAAGGCTTGGTGGACTTCCTAGGTCCTTGACAACTTCAAACTCTAAACACTAGCTGTCGGAAGAGGATGAGTATTGTTAGTAGTTGTGTTTGCTGCTGCTTTTGTCTCTGTTAATTTGTTTGTTTTTCCTAATCTGTTCCAGAAGGGTGACCCAACATGGTCGACCTCAAGGTGGTGCTTGTTGGACGTTCTACCCTACAGTCGCATCTTCCCTGATCTCATCGGTGACTCCTACTGCACAAGAAGAACCTGCAGTGGTGAGTATATCAGATTCCTTTGGACATCAATGACAGTTTGATACTGCTTTTCAGTTTTGTTTTTCCTAATCTGTTCCAGAATGGAGACCCAACATGGTCGACCTCGAGGCGGTGCTTGGTGGACGTTCTGGACAACTTCGACGAACTCTGAACACAGATTGTCGGAAGAGGAGGAGAATGGTGATATTTATTTTTCTTTGCGTCATTGTTGTTGACTCAACTCAACTTTATTTATAGAGCGCTTTAGGCAGCTAAAGCTGGTACAAAGTGCTTAACAGTACAATAAATAAAACATGGCACATAAAACATAGGAGACAAAATAAAAACAATAAAACTATAAAACAGTAACAATGTTTAAATAATAAAAAAAACAATAAAACTATAAAACAATAAAAATGTTTAAACAATAAAACACTAAAACAAGAGCAGAGTCTCATGCTGAGTTGAACGCAGAAGAATAAAAATGTGTTTTAAGATGAGTTTTAAAAATGGACAGTGAGGGGGCCTGTCTAATATGAAGCGGGAGGGCGTTCCAAAGTTTGGGACCGGCAATGGAGAAAGCTCTTTCCCCTCTGAGCTTCCGTTTAGACCTCGGTACCTCCAGGAGCAGCTGGTCAGCTGACCTGAGGCACCGAGCAGGAGTGTAAGGATGGAGAAGCTCAGAGAGGTAAGGCGGGGCAAGACCATTTAAAGATTTAAAAACAAATAAAAGAATCTTAAAATGGACTCTAAAATGCACAGGCAGCCAGTGAAGGGAGGCCAAAATGGGAGTAATGTGCTCCCTCTTACGTGCTCCAGTTAAGAGGCGAGCAGCAGCGTTCTGGACCAACTGGAGACGTGAGAGGGAGGACTGGCTGACTCCAAGATAAAGAGCGTTACAGTAATCCAGCCGAGATGTAACAAAGGCATGGATTACTGTTTCAAAGTGCTTTTGTGAGAGAAAGGGCCTCACCTTTGCCAGCTGCCTGAGGTGAAAAAAGCTGGACTTTACTGTTGCCCCAATTTGCCGGTCCAATTTAAAATCACTGTCCATAATAAAACCTAAGTTTGTCACTAAAGGCTTCACATACGATGCCAAAGGGCCCAAATCAGCAGGGGGGGGGGTTCACTAGAGCCGCTAGGACCAAACATTATGACTTCCGTCTTCTTTTCATTAAATTTTAAAAAGTTCAGTGACATCCATGCTTTTATGTCATCAAGACATAATAGAAGTGGTTGCAGACAGGCATTTTTCTTACTCAGTGGGACATAAATCTGACTGTCGTCTGCATAAAAATGAAATGAGATGCCATGTTTTCTCAAGATGGAGCCCAGGGGAAGCAGATACAGGGAGAAGAGCAGGGGCCCTAAAATTGAGCCCTGTGGAACCCCATATGACAGTGGAGCAGAGCGGGACTCAGAGCCACCGAGGCGTACACACATAGATCTTCCCTCAAGATACGATCTAAACCAATTAAGGGCGCTACCACTAATGCCCACTAGGTGCTGCAAGCGTGCCACTAAAATATTGTGGTCCACAGTGTCAAACGCTGCAGTTAGGTCCAGCAGGACAAGGATCACAGAGTCTCCAGAATCAACCGTCAGGAGGATGTCATTGAACACTCTTAATAAAGCTGACTCTGTACTATGCCTTGTTTTAAAGCCAGACTGGAAAATCTCCAGAATATCATGCTCGTCCAGGAACGACTGCAACTGGGCGTGGACAACTTTTTCCAGGATCTTTGAAATAAAAGGCAGCTTGGAGATAGGTCTATAATTGGCTAGCATAACACGATCAAGGCCAGGTTTCTTAAGCAGGGGTTGTACAACAGCATGTTTAAAACATTGGGGGACAACACCAGAAGACAGACTGCTGTTAATAATGGCCAGGACTGACTGCCCTATACAAGGAAATACCTCTTTAAAAAAGTGAGGCGGGACAGTGTCACAGGGAGAGCCTGATGGCTTCATCTGGGCAACCACTTTTTCTAAGGCAATCAGAGACACGGGCTCAAACGAATCAAGCACAGCTGAGAAAAGCACACTGTCAGAGGGGTCAGACATAGGTGTGGTGATTAGAGCCCTTGTGGTAGCAACCTTATCAATGAAGAACTGCAGGAAGCTATTGCACATTTCAGGGGATTCCTCTGTGCACACAGGCTGAGGTGAGCCAAGAACAGACTCTATGGTTTTAAATAACACACGTGGGTTGTGAGAGTTTGATTCAATAATATTTGACAGGTGCTCTCTTCTGGACTCTTTGACAGTGCTCTGGTAGCAGCGCCAGCTGTCTTTTAGGATTTGGCGAGAAACCTGCAGCTTGTCCTTTTTCCACCTGCGTTCAGCTTTGCGGCAATCCTGTCTGGCTGCGCGAGTTCTCGCATTGAACCAGGGCTCAGGTTTAGCTTTGGGCTGCACGGTTTTAAATGGAGCCACAGAGTCCAATATGGTTCGGCAGGAGGAGTGAAACGAAGAACTGAGCACCTCCGTGTTTGGTAATAATTCAGAGGGGACACAGAGCTGGTTAAAGGCAGCAGAAAACTGGCCGGAAAACTGACCTCTACTTTTGTCTACAGTCGCCTCTTCCCTGATCTCATCGGTGACTCCCACTGCACAAGAAGAACCTACAGTGGTGAGTATATCAGATTCCTTTGAACATCAATGAAAGTTTGATGCTGCTTTTCAGTTTCGTTTTTCCTAATCTGTTTCAGATTAGGAAAAACGAGCCCAAGGCTTGGTGGATTTCTGACGTCCAGGACAACTTTGAACATCTGAACACCAACTGTCAGAAGAAGATGAGTATTGTTGTTTTCTGCTGCTCTCGTCCCTTTTCATTATTTAGTTTTTTCCATTATTTTTTAAGTGTACAAAAATCACTATAGTCACAAAGCACTGAATACGATTCAAACACAGGTTGTTTTTTGATATATAAACAGACTCAGGGTTCAAGTTTGTTTCATTTTTGAAATGAAATGTTTGGTGTGGTTTAAGGAATATTTGGTTGTTATTAGACCCTGAGATGGGTCAGTGACTAGGAGAAACATTGATTTTGATGCATTAGTTGTTTGTAGTAGCAGATCCAATGTAATCTTATTTTGTGATATATGATGGATTTTGAATCGGTCTCCGACTACAAGTAAAACATTTTTTTCCTACTAACCCAATTATAGCCTGGTTTTGTTTTAAGATGAATAAACATACAATAATAGTTTGAACCTGAAAAACATTTATTTTGCAAAGGACACTGAATGATGAACACTTAAATATGAACATTGAATATGAAACATGGGGCAGTTTGGTGTGTTGTTGGCGATGGGGAGAAGGGAAAAGATGGAGATGGTGAGTGAGTTCATCATGTGTGAATGTGAGAGTTCAGCTCAGGTGGAGCAGAGACTCCAAATCTCGCTTGTTCACTCGCAGTCACGCTCGCTCGCTCACTCTCGCTCGCTCACTCACTCACTCAGTCACTCACTCTCGCTCGCTCGCTCACTCGCTCCCTCACTCCCTCACTCCCTCACTCAGTCACACATGATGCACTCACTCACCATCGCTCTTTTCCTTTCTCCCCATCTCCAACAACACACCCAACTGCCCCATGTTTCATATTCAATGTTTATATTTCAGTCTTCATCATTCAGGGTCGTCTTTGCAAAATAAATATTTGTTCAGGTTGAACCTATTCTTGTTTATTTATCTTTAAACAAAACAGGGTAATAATTATTTAGTTGGAAAAAAGTTTGCTTATAGAAGGAGACGGTTCAAAATCCATCATATCACAAGATTATTAAATTGCATCTGCCACTACAGAAACTAACAATGCATCAAAATCAATGTTTCTTCCAATCACTGACCATCTCAGGGCCTGATAATAATAAATAGTCCTTGAAAGGTATTTTATGATTGATTGGAAAGGATTGTAGTTTTTTTGTTGATTTAAAGAGTTGCATAAACATTATGGCCTTTAAAGGGTTAGAATTTTTAAAAATATAATTTGATGAGTATATCTCAGTCTGAAGTAGCGTTAAAAGAGTGACAATTTAAAGTTGAAAAAAATATGAACAATATTTTTGTAGGAGACTGTTTTTAGAAAAATCTGACATTGCAAAAAATAAGAATGCATCAGAATCAAAAGTTAATGTAGTTTTTTTTTCCCAATAAAAACAGTGTAGTTGCGTAAACAATATGGCCTTTAAAAGGTGAACCTTTAAAAAATAATATTTTTAAAAGGTTCACCTTTTAAAAATATTAATATTTGATATGCATATTTCAGGAGGAAGTAGCTTCAAAAGACTGACTCATTTAAAGTGGAAATAAATATTAAGATATTTTTACAGCAGTTTTTGGCAAGGGGCCGTTTTCTGCAACAAGGAACAAATGAGGGGGTTAGGGTTAGCTAACCTTAGTTAGTTATCCCCAAAACACCTGGTTCAGGTGCACAGGTTATCAGAGTTCTGCAGAGCTCGTTAACCACTTCCACTACACAAGAACCTACAGTGGTGAGTATATTAGACTCCTTTTGACATCAATGACACTTTGCTACTGCTTTTCAGTTTTGTTTTTCCTAATCTGTTCCAGAATTGAGACCCTAACACTTGGTGGACTTCTTACGTCCTGGACAACTTAGACGAACTCTGAACACCGGCTGTCAAAACAAGATGAGTGTTTTTTTGTTTGTGTCAATATGCACTTCTACTTTGGTCTGTCGTTTCATCTTCCTGTGTTGTCGTTGTTACACAAATGTGTACACTTAGCAAAACTTAGTTGACAGTAAACGGGTGCAGGTGTCGGAGGATTGATAACTCTGATTGGACGGAACTCTCCATACGTGACAGCAAAACAAAAATCTGCTCACAAGGATGGACAAACTGGAATCATGGCTTGGAAATGCAAAAGTAACTTTCTGGACAACTTTGTCAACACGATGATGCAGCAAATGGAGGAATTCATTCACCTCAGTGAATCTACTCTTGGAAAATGGATGGATCTGCATGATGATCTTTGAGGAAATGGGATCAGTGGATTCAAAACCTGGAGGAACGGAACACAAGAATCTGAAAAAAACCCAACATGAACTGCACAAAATGGCCTCCTTGTGGTCGTCCAACCAAAACCACTGACTAACAAAAGTTACCACCTCTTGTCCTTTCTGTTCCCCTCCCATTCCCCCCAACCGGTCGAGGCAGACGGCCGCACACTTTGAGTCTGGTTCTGCCAGAGATTTCTTCCTGTTAAAAGGGAGTTTTTTCTCTCCACTGTTGCCACGATTGCTTGCTCATTGTGTGAATTGTTGGGTTTCTCTTCTCTCTAATATTATGAATGATTTAAAAAAAAAAAAAAAAAAAAGGAGTGCAAGTCCGACTGTCACCTCCACGTGGTGCACTCTGGGTAACGCTAACGACGGCGGCAAACGATAAGTTTACCCGGACATTTGTGACTTATTTGAAAAGTTGATCTTTTTGAGAAAATGTTAATGTGTAGAATGTGTTTGAATGTTTGTCATTGTTGTGACGATAGTCAAGTTAATTTTCACTTCATGTGTTTTCATGTGTCCAGAAACGGCAGCAAAACATGGACTGGATTTCACCGACTGGACTTGATGTGGTTTCCCTGTGAGTCGACAAACTCATTTATTTCCTTGCTGTCCTTTTATTGCTTTCCTTTTCTCTTTCCTTCCATTCTTTTTCATGTCTTTCAGCCCTTTCTTTTTGCCATTTCCTCCATCCCTGTGTTCTCTCCTTCTCTAATGGACTTTATTGCTTCCTTCCTTTTTCTGATTAAATGAGGTTTTAGTCCAACCAGCAGGGGGCGTCACAGCCACTTCAGCCTCAGTGGGTGAAGCTGAGTATTTTTTCTTTTCCATTTCTAATTCACAGTGTAAGTGGGGTTTAAAGCCAACAGGGTTTATGAAGAATAAGTTCTTGTTTTTATTGTTATTTAAAGCTAACTGTATTTTCTTCTCTGTATTGTTTTATTGCGTTGAAGAAAAGAGCCTGTGATTGTTTGACTTTAATTTCTACTTAACCTTTATATGTTTCTTTGATGCCGTTTTGTTTCTTTTCTGCTTTGTGTTGATGTTTTTTCCATCTTGAATCTTTTGTGTTAAATAAATAAATAAGTCACTTATTTGAAGTCTCTCGCTCTTTCACTCACACTCACTCTGCTGAACTGGCTGAACAAATGTGTGCCACAGTCTGGCCCTCGGTGAAACTCTGTATGGCCTGAACCCTGAATGTTTTCTCAAGTTATTTATGGGCTGGCAGTGACTTAAATTCAGCAGCTTTGAATACATTTTTCATCTACACGTAATGTCACCTTTGTCCACTGGAGGTCAGTTTTTTGCAGTTCTGTTTTATGATGAATTATTTATGGCCTGGCAGGGTCTTAAACATAAAAAAACTGTTTCCCTCACAAAAGTTACTATTTATTTCACCAGTTTAGCAGCTCTAAATCTCATGTGACCTTACATGTAATGTCAAACGTGTCCACCAGAGGGCAGTTTCAACATGTAAACACATTTCAAGATCCTCTTCACCACCTACAAATCCTTCTTACCTTCAGACCTCCTCCATCGCCCCATTCACTCACACCGAACACGCTACACCAAACATCTGTGTAGCCCCAGTTAAGCCCCTCAAGCATTTTATTTTAGATTTTATAAAATATATAATATAGATATATGTTTTTTTGAAGTTTAACATTTAAAAAGTTCAAGTAGCCATTCTGTTCCAATCCAATCCCTGTGTGTGTGAGTAAGAATGGAATAGGTGAGGGCGGGTCGCTACGGTAACTGTGGAGCTTCGGGCGCTGTCCGTGGTGCTGAAAGGCTGCTTTGTTGGATGAGTGTGTGACTTTGTTTTCTTTTTTTTCCCTCTACATGTAAAGTGACTTTTGTGATAGAGGAGGGAAGTGTGATGGAGCCTTGAGGGATTCTGGACTCATCACCAGGCTCGCTTCTCCTCGGCCTCAAATCTCCACGGACCTGAAACACAAGGAAAAGCAGCTGAAGCCACTTTCACTCATGACAATCCATCATTATTGAGTCACTGTGATGAAAGGAAGAAACTGTAGGGATGTTTTTAAGGTAGAACATTAGCTGAAAGGATGTTGTCGATGAATTCGTTCTTCATTGATGAAGCAGAGCATGAGAGAGAATAGATCAAAGCAGGAGAAACATCTTCTACATACGTAGAGTAAGATTAGAAGTAAGAGGAAGATTCTATTGAATAATATCTCAAATATCCAATGCCTTACCTGAACATTACTGGGCTCAGAGATGGAGAAGCTGGTCTCTTGAAAGTTGCTGCCATCTGCTGGTTTACCAGACAACGCCAGATCGGTCCTGCTGGATCTCAGTGCAGCATTTGATACGATAGATCATGAGATCCTGCTACATAGACTAGAACAAGATGTTGTGATTAGAGGATCTGCACTTGTCTGGTTCAAGTCCTATTTATGGGACAGATTTCAGTTTGTTAGTGTTAACGAGGACTACTCCATATTCACTAAGGTCAACTACGGAGTTCCTCAGGGTTCCGTGCTCGGACCTATTCTTTTTACCCTGTACATGCTGCCATTCGGCAACATTATCAGGAAACACAACATAGATTTCCATTGTTATGCAGACGACACCCAGCTATATGTATCTGTACGACCGGATGACCCAAACCCATCTATAAAACTCCAGGATTGTCTCATAGACATACAGACGTGGATGACTCTGAACTTTCTGATGCTTAACACAGAAAAAACTGAGGTCATGGTCCTTGGGCCAAAAGATATAAGAGCAGCACTTTTAAGTGGAGCTCTAAACCGAGGCAGTAACACTTCAGTCCCTTGCACTACAGTAAGGAACCTAGGAGTCCTGTTTGACCAGGATTTATCACTGGATGAACATATTAAGCATATATGTAGAACAGCCTTCTTCCACCTTCGCAACATTAAGACAATTAGAAATATTATATCACGACAAGACTCTGAGAAACTTATCCACGCCTTTATAACCTCTAGGCTGGATTACTGTAACTCCTTACTGTCTGGATGTCCTAGTAAGTCCTTGAGAAGCCTTCAACTTGTCCAGAACGCAGCAGCACGGATACTGACTGGAACCAGACGACGTGATTATACGACTCCTGTCTTGGCTTCTCTTCACTGGCTCCCAGTGAAAAGTAGAATAGATTTTAAAATACTTCTACTCACATACAAGGCCCTGAATAATCAGGCACCTTCTTATATTTGTGACTTAATCACTTTATATCAACCCAATAGACCCTGAACTCAGGTCTACTGGTTATTCCTAAAATAACTAGAAGTAGAATCGGTGGTAGAACATTTATCTACCAGGCTCCTCTCCTGTGGAACCAACTTCTGCTTTCAGTCAGACAGTCTGACTCTGTCTCTGCCTTTAAGGTGAGACTGAAAACCTACCTTTTTAACATAGACTATAGTCGAAGCTAGATCAGGTATGTCCTGATTAGAATAGTCTATCTTATGCTGCCATAGGCTTAGACTGCTGGAGGAATTTCCCATCATGCACTTAGAATGAGCACACAGACTTTGCACGAGCCGCACTTTCTCTACCCCGTCCTCAATTTCTCAACCCTCACCACTTACCCGATGTCCCCCATGACATGTAGACCATAAATCCACATTTAGACCATAAATCCACATGTAGCACATAAATCCACATGTACACCATACATCCACATGTACACCATAAATCCACATGTAGACCATAAATCCACATGTAGACCATAAATTCACATGTAGACCATAAATTCACATGTAGACCTTCTCTAACTGATGTTTAATCTCTTACAGTTCTGCTGACACCAGTGAACGACATGAGGTCAGGACAGGAAAGAGGACTCCGTCATCTTCAAGTCTCTGACCACAACAGCCTTCACGACAGGCTGTGACAGATGATCCTGGCATTTAAAGACTTTTCACTTTTTATTCTTTGTCATTGTGTATTGTATGTTTTTGGTAACATCTACTGCACGTCTGTCCGTCCAGGGAGTGGATCCCTCAACTGTGGTTCTCCTTAAGGTTTCTACCCTTTTCCCTGTTAGAAGAGTTTTTTCGCTGGTAGTTTTTCCTTACCCTGGTCGAAGGTCTAAGGACAGAGGATGTTACCAACCCTGTGAAGTCCCTGAGACAAACTATGTTTTGTAAACTGTGGGCTATACAAAAAATTATTGATTGATTGATTGATTTAACAGAAAAAAACCAAAAGTATCTTGGAATGTCTTGAAATTGTACACAGTCATAGTCAACGACACCCTGAACAAGAATCCGTTGAAAATATTTGCATATCTCTTAAGGAATATTTTTAATGAATTTTTGAAAATTAGGAAAGCGATCCATGCACTTAGGCAGTGACTTAACTTTTGATGTTTTTGGTTTGTTTTTAAAGCATTAAAGCTGCAGGAGTTCATCCATGTCGTCCAGTCGCTGGAAACAAACGTTTGGACACCGTGGATCACACAGCAGGAAATCAGGTGAGACAGAGGAAACGATCCATTTGCCCTGATGCACTTAGTGACTTGACTTTTTTTTCAAAAAAAACCCCAAAAGTAAATTGGAATGTCTTGAAATTGTACACAGTCATAGTCAAGCATGCCCTGAACAAGAATCTGTTGAATATATTTGCATATCTCTTGAAGAATATTTTTAATGAACTTTTGAAAATCAGGAAAGCGATCCATGCACTTGGACATTCCAAGTATGTTGGAATGTCTTGAAATTGTACTCAGTCATAGTCAACGACGCCCTGAAGAAGAATCCGTTGAAAATATTTGCATATCTCTTAAGGAATATTTTTAATGAATTTTTGAAAATCAGGAAAGCGATCCATGCACTTAGGCAGTGACTTAACTTTTTCGTCAAAAAAGACCCCAAAAGTATCTTGGAATGTCTTGAAATTGTACACAGTCATAGTCAAGCATGCCCTGAACAAGAATCCATTGAATATATTTGCATATCTCTTGAAGAATATTTTTAATGAATTTTTGAAAATCCGGAAAGCGATCCATGCACTTGGACATTCCAAGTATGTTGGAATGTCTTGAAATTGTACTCAGTCATAGTCAACGACGCCCTGAAGAAGAATCCGTTGAAAATATTTGCATATCTCTTAAGGAATATTTTTAATGAATTTTTGAAAATCAGGAAAGCGATCCATGCACTTAGGTAAGTGACTTAACTTTTTTGTCAAAAAAGACCCCAAAAGTATCTTGGAATGTCTTGAAATTGTACACAGTCATAGTCAAGCATGCCCTGAACAAGAATCCATTGAATATATTTGCATATCGCTTAAGGAATATTTTTAATGAATTTTTGAAAATCAGGAAAGCGATCCATGCACTTAGGCAGTGACTTAACTTTTTCGTCAAAAAAGACCCCAAAAGTATCTTGGAATGTCTTGAAATTGTACACAGTCATAGTCAAGCATGCCCTGAACAAGAAACCGTTGAATATATTTGCATATCTCTTGAAGAATATTTTTAATTAATTTTTGAAAATCCGAAAAGCGATCCATGCACTTGGACATTCCAAGTATGTTGGAATGTCTTGAAATTGTACTCAGTCATAGTCAACGAAGCCCTGAACAAGAATCCATTGAAAATATTTGCATATCTCTTAAGGAATATTTTTAATGAATTTTTGGAAATGAGGAAAGTCTGTGCACTTAGGCAGTGACTTAACTTTTTATTCAAAAAAGACCCCAAAAGTATCTTGGAATGTCTTGAAATTGTACACAGTCATAGTCAAGCATGCCCTGAACAAGAATCCGTTGAATATATTTGCATATCTCTTGAAGAATATTTTTAATGAATTTTTGAAAATCCGGAAAGCGATCCATGCACTTGGACATTCCAAGTATGTTGGAATGTCTTGAAATTGTACTCAGTCATAGTCAACGACGCCCTGAACAAGAATCCGTTGAAAATATTTGCATATCGCTTAAGGAATATTTTTAATGAATTTTTGAAAGTCAGGAAAGCGATCCATGCACTTAGGCAGTGACTTAACTTTTTCGTCAAAAAAGACCCCAAAAGTATCTTGGAATGTCTTGAAATTGTACACAGTCATAGTCAAGCATGCCCTGAACAAGAATCCGTTGAATATATTTGCATATCTCTTGAAGAATATTTTTAATGAATTTTTGAAAATCCGGAAAGCGATCCATGCACTTGGACATTCCAAGTATGTTGGAATGTCTTGAAATTGTACTCAGTCATAGTCAACGACACCCTGAACAAGAATCAATTGAAAATATTCGCATATCTCTTAAGGAATATTTTTAATGAATTTTTGAAAATCAGGAAAGCAATCCATGCACTTAGGCAGTGACTTAACTTTTTTGTCAAAAAAGACCCCAAAAGTATCTTGGAATGTCTTGAAATTGTACACAGTCATAGTCAAGCATGCCCTGAACAAGAATCCATTGAATATATTTGCATATCTCTTGAAGAATATTTTTAATGAATTTTTGAAAATCCGGAAAGCGATCCATGCACTTGGACATTCCAAGTATGTTGGAATGTCTTGAAATTGTACTCAGTCATAGTCAACGACGCCCTGAAGAAGAATCCGTTGAAAATATTTGCATATCTCTTAAGGAATATTTTTAATGAATTTTTGAAAATCAGGAAAGCGATCCATGCACTTAGGCAGTGACTTAACTTTTTCGTCAAAAAAGACCCCAAAAGTATCTTGGAATGTCTTGAAATTGTACTCGGTCATAGTCAACGACGCCCTGAACAAGAATCCGTTGAAAATATTTGCATATCCCTTAAGGAATATTTTTAATGAATTTTTGAAAATCAGGAAAGCGATCCATGCACTGAGGCAGTGACTTAACTTTTTCGTCAAAAAAGACCCCAAAAGTATCTTGGAATGTCTTGAAATTGTACACAGTCATAGTCAAGCATGCCCTGAACAAGAATCCGTTGAATATATTTGCATATCTCTTGAAGAATAATTTTAATGAATTTTTGAAAATCCGGAAAGCGATCCATGCACTTGGACATTCCAAGTATGTTGGAATGTCTTGAAATTGTACTCAGTCATAGTCAACGACGCCCTGAACAAGAATCAATTGAAAATATTCGCATATCTCTTAAGGAATATTTTTAATGAATTTTTGAAAATCAGGAAAGCAATCCATGCACTTAGGCAGTGACTTAACTTTTTTGTCAAAAAAGACCCCAAAAGTATCTTGGAATGTCTTGAAATTGTACACAGTCATAGTCAAGCATGCCCTGAACAAGAATCCGTTGAATATATTTGCATATCTCTTGAAGAATATTTTTAATGAATTTTTAAAATTCCGGAAAGCTATCCATGCACTTGGACATTCCAAGTAAGTTGGAATGTCTTGAAATTGTACTCAGTCATAGTCAACGACGCCCTGAACAAGAATCCGTTGAAAATATTTGCATATCGCTTAAGGAATATTTTTAATGAATTTTTTAAAAAATCAGGAAAGCGATCCATGCACTTAGGCAGTGACTTAACTTTTTCGTCAAAAAAGACCCCAAAAGTATCTTGGAATGTCTTGAAATTGTACACAGTCATAGTCAAGCATGCCCTGAACAAGAATCCGTTGAATATATTTGCATATCTCTTGAAGAATATTTTTAATGAATTTTTAAAATTCCGGAAAGCTATCCATGCACTTGGACATTCCAAGTAAGTTGGAATGTCTTGAAATTGTACTCAGTCATAGTCAACGACGCCCTGAACAAGAATCTATTGAAAATATTTGCATATCTCTTAAGGAATATTTTTAATGAATTTTTGAAAATGAGGAATTTCTGTGCACTTAGGCAGTGACTTAACTTTTTATTCAAAAAAGACCCCAAAAGTATCTTGGAATGTCTTGAAATTGTACACAGTCATAGTCAAGCATGCCCTGAACAAGAATCCGTTGAATATATTTGCATATCTCTTGAAGAATATTTTTAATGAATTTTTAAAATTCCAGAAAGCTATCCATGCACTTGGACATTCCAAGTAAGTTGGAATGTCTTGAAATTGTACTCAGTCATAGTCAACGACGCCCTGAACAAGAATCTATTGAAAATATTTGCATATCTCTTAAGGAATATTTTTAATGAATTTTTGAAAATGAGGAATTTCTGTGCACTTAGGCAGTGACTTAACTTTTTCGTCAAAAAAGACCCCAAATGTATCTTGGAATGTATTGAAATTGTACACAGTCATAGTCAAGCATGCCCTGAACAAGAACCTGTTGAATATATTTGCATATCTCTTGAATAATATTTTTAATGAATTTTTGAAAATCCGGAAAGCGATCCATGCACTTAGGCAGTGACTTAACTTTTTCGTCAAAAAAGACCCCAAAAGTATCTTGGAATGTCTTGAAATTGTACACAGTCATAGTCAAGCATGCCCTGAACAAGAAACCGTTGAATATATTTGCATATCTCTTGAAGAATATTTTTAATGAACTTTTGAAAATCCGGAAAGCGATCCATGCACTTGGACATTCCAAGTATGTTGGAATGTCTTGAAATTGTACTCAGTCATAGTCAACGACGCCCTGAACAAGAATCCGTTGAAAATATTTGCATATCGCTTAAGGAATATTTTTAATGAATTTTTTTAAAAATCAGGAAAGCGATCCATGCACTTAGGCAGTGACTTAACTTTTTCGTCAAAAAAGACCCCAAAAGTATCTTGGAATGTCTTGAAATTGTACACAGTCATAGTCAAGCATGCCCTGAACAAGAATCCGTTGAATATATTTGCATATCTCTTGAAGAATATTTTTAATGAATTTTTGAAAATCCGAAAAGCGATCCATGCACTTGGACATTCCAAGTATGTTGGAATGTCTTGAAATTGTACTCAGTCATAGTCAACGACGCTCTGAACAAGAATCAATTGAAAATATTTGCATATCTCTTAAGGAATATTTTTAATGAATTTTTGAAAATGAGGAAAGTCTGTGCACTTAGGCAGTGACTTAACTTTTTATTCAAAAAAGACCCCAAAAGTATCTTGGAATGTCTTGAAATTGTACACAGTCATAGTCAAGCATGCCCTGAACAAGAATCCGTTGAATATATTTGCATATCTCTTGAAGAATAATTTTAATGAACTTTTGAAAATCAGGAAAGTGATCCATGTACTTGGGCATTCAAAGTATGTTGGAATGTCTTGAAATTGTACTCGGTCATAGTCAACGACGCCCTGAACAAGAATCCGTTGAAAATATTTGCATATCGCTTAAGGAATATTTTTAATGAATTTTTGAAAATCAGGAAAGCGATCCATGCACTTAGGCAGTGACTTAACTTTTTCGTCAAAAAAGACCCCAAAAGTATCTTGGAATGTCTTGAAATTGTACACAGTCATAGTCAAGCATGCCCTGAACAAGAATCCGTTGAATATATTTGCATATCTCTTGAAGAATATTTTTAATGAATTTTTGAAAATCCGAAAAGCGATCCATGCACTTGGACATTCCAAGTATGTTGGAATGTCTTGAAATTGTACTCAGTCATAGTCAACGACGCTCTGAACAAGAATCAATTGAAAATATTTGCATATCTCTTAAGGAATATTTTAAATGAATTTTTGAAAATGAGGAAAGTCTGTGCACTTAGGCAGTGACTTAACTTTTTATTCAAAAAAGACCCCAAAAGTATCTTGGAATGTCTTGAAATTGTACACAGTCATAGTCAAGCATGCCCTGAACAAGAATCCGTTGAATATATTTGCATATCTCTTGAAGAATATTTTTAATGAACTTTTGAAAATCAGGAAAGCGATCCATGTACTTGGACATTCCAAGTATGTTGGAATGTCTTGAAATTGTACTCGGTCATAGTCAACGACGCCCTGAACAAGAATCCGTTGAAAATATTTGCATATCTCTTAAGGAATATTTTTAATGAATTTTTGAAAATCAGGAAAGCGATCCATGCACTTAGGCAGTGACTTAACTTTTTCGTCAAAAAAGACCCCAAAAGTATCTTGGAATGTCTTGAAATTGTACACAGTCATAGTCAAGCATGCCCTGAACAAGAATCCGTTGAATATATTTGCATATCTCTTGAAGAATATTTTTAATGAATTTTTGAAAATCCGGAAAGCGATCCATGCACTTGGACATTCCAAGTATGTTGGAATGTCTTGAAATTGTACTCGGTCATAGTCAACGACGCCCTGAACAAGAATCCATTGAAAATATTTGCATATCTCTTAAGGAATATTTTTAATGAATTTTTGAAAATGATGAAAGTCTGTGCACTTAGGCAGTGACTTAACTTTTTATTCAAAAAAGACCCCAAAGGTATCTTGGAATGTCTTGAAATTGTACACAGTCATAGTCAAGCATGCCCTGAACAAGAATCCGTTGAATATATTTGCATATCTCTTGAAGAATATTTTTAATGAACTTTTGAAAATCAGGAAAGCGATCCATGCACTTGGACATTCCAAGTATGTTGGAATGTCTTGAAATTGTACTCAGTCATAGTCAACGACGCCCTGAACAAGAATCCGTTGAAAATATTTGCATATCGTTTAAGGAATATTTTTAAAGAATTTCTGAAAATCAGGAAAGCGATCCATGCACTTAGGCAGTGACTTAACTTTTTTGTCAAAAAAGACCCCAAAAGTATCTTGGAATGTCTTGAAATTGTACACAGTCATAGTCAAGCATGCCCTGAACAAGAATCCGTTGAATATATTTGCATATCTCTTGAAGAATATTTTTAATGAACTTTTGAAAATACGAAAAGCGATCCATGCACTTGGACATTCCAAGTATGTTGGAATGTCTTGAAATTGTACTCAGTCATAGTCAACGACGCCCTGAACAAGAATCAATTGAAAATATTTGCATATCTCTTAAGGAATATTTTTAATGAATTTTTGAAAATGAGGAAAGTCTGTGCACTTAGGCAGTGACTTAACTTTTTATTCAAAAAAGACCCCAAAAGTATCTTGGAATGTCTTGAAATTGTACACAGTCATAGTCAAGCATGCCCTGAACAAGAATCCGTTGAATATATTTGCATATCTCTTGAAGAATATTTTTAATGAACTTTTGAAAATCAGGAAAGCGATCCATGCACTTGGACATTCCAAGTATGTTGGAATGTCTTGAAATTGTACTCGGTCATAGTCAACGACGCCCTGAACAAGAATCCATTGAAAATATTTGCATATCTCTTAAGGAATATTTTTAATGAATTTTTGAAAATGAGGAAAGTCTGTGCACTTAGGCAGTGACTTAACTTTTTATTCAAAAAAGACCCCAAAAGTATCTTGGAATGTCTTGAAATTGTACACAGTCATAGTCAAGCATGCCCTGAACAAGAATCCGTTGAATATATTTGCATATCTCTTGAAGAATATTTTTAATGAATTTTTGAAAATCCGAAAAGCGATCCATGCACTTGGACATTCCAAGTATGTTGGAATGTCTTGAAATTGTACTCAGTCATAGTCAACGACGCTCTGAACAAGAATCAATTGAAAATATTTGCATATCTCTTAAGGAATATTTTAAATGAATTTTTGAAAATGAGGAAAGTCTGTGCACTTCGGCAGTGACTTAACTTTTTATTCAAAAAAGACCCCAAAAGTATCTTGGAATGTCTTGAAATTGTACACAGTCATAGTCAAGCATGCCCTGAACAAGAATCCGTTGAATATATTTGCATATCTCTTGAAGAATATTTTTAATGAACTTTTGAAAATCAGGAAAGCGATCCATGTACTTGGACATTCCAAGTATGTTGGAATGTCTTGAAATTGTACTCGGTCATAGTCAACGACGCCCTGAACAAGAATCCGTTGAAAATATTTGCATATCGCTTAAGGAATATTTTTAATGAATTTTTGAAAATCAGGAAAGCGATCCATGCACTTAGGCAGTGACTTAACTTTTTCGTCAAAAAAGACCCCAAAAGTATCTTGGAATGTCTTGAAATTGTACACAGTCATAGTCAAGCATGCCCTGAACAAGAATCCGTTGAATATATTTGCATATCTCTTGAAGAATATTTTTAATGAATTTTTGAAAATCCGGAAAGCGATCCATGCACTTGGACATTCCAAGTATGTTGGAATGTCTTGAAATTGTACTCGGTCATAGTCAACGACGCCCTGAACAAGAATCCATTGAAAATATTTGCATATCTCTTAAGGAATATTTTTAATGAATTTTTGAAAATGATGAAAGTCTGTGCACTTAGGCAGTGACTTAACTTTTTATTCAAAAAAGACCCCAAAGGTATCTTGGAATGTCTTGAAATTGTACACAGTCATAGTCAAGCATGCCCTGAACAAGAATCCGTTGAATATATTTGCATATCTCTTGAAGAATATTTTTAATGAACTTTTGAAAATCAGGAAAGCGATCCATGCACTTGGACATTCCAAGTATGTTGGAATGTCTTGAAATTGTACTCAGTCATAGTCAACGACGCCCTGAACAAGAATCCGTTGAAAATATTTGCATATCATTTAAGGAATATTTTTAAAGAATTTCTGAAAATCAGGAAAGCGATCCATGCACTTAGGCAGTGACTTAACTTTTTTGTCAAAAAAGACCCCAAAAGTATCTTGGAATGTCTTGAAATTGTACACAGTCATAGTCAAGCATGCCCTGAACAAGAATCCGTTGAATATATTCGCATATCTCTTGAAGAATATTTTTAATGAACTTTTGAAAATACGAAAAGCGATCCATGCACTTGGACATTCCAAGTATGTTGGAATGTCTTGAAATTGTACTCAGTCATAGTCAACGACGCCCTGAACAAGAATCAATTGAAAATATTTGCATATCTCTTAAGGAATATTTTTAATGAATTTTTGAAAATGAGGAAAGTCTGTGCACTTAGGCAGTGACTTAACTTTTTATTCAAAAAAGACCCCAAAAGTATCTTTGAATGTCTTGAAATTGTACACAGTCATAGTCAAGCATGCCCTGAACAAGAATCCGTTGAATATATTTGCATATCTCTGGAAGAATAATTTTAATGAACTTTTGAAAATCAGGAAAGCGATCCATGTACTTGGACATTCAAAGTATGTTGGAATGTCTTGAAATTGTACTCGGTCATAGTCAACGACGCCCTGAACAAGAATCCATTGAAAATATTTGCATATCTCTTAAGGAATATTTTTAATGAATTTTTGAAAATGATGAAAGTCTGTGCACTTAGGCAGTGACTTAACTTTTTATTCAAAAAAGACCCCAAAGGTATCTTGGAATGTCTTGAAATTGTACACAGTCATAGTCAAGCATGCCCTGAACAAGAATCCGTTGAATATATTTGCATATCTCTTGAAGAATATTTTTAATGAACTTTTGAAAATCAGGAAAGCGATCCATGCACTTGGGCATTCCAAGTATGTTGGAATGTCTTGAAATTGTACTCAGTCATAGTCAACGACGCCCTGAACAAGAATCCGTTGAAAATATTTGCATATCATTTAAGGAATATTTTTAAAGAATTTCTGAAAATCAGGAAAGCGATCCATGCACTTAGGCAGTGACTTAACTTTTTTGTCAAAAAAGACCCCAAAAGTATCTTGGAATGTCTTGAAATTGTACACAGTCATAGTCAAGCATGCCCTGAACAAGAATCCGTTGAATATATTCGCATATCTCTTGAAGAATATTTTTAATGAACTTTTGAAAATACGAAAAGCGATCCATGCACTTGGACATTCCAAGTATGTTGGAATGTCTTGAAATTGTACTCAGTCATAGTCAACGACGCCCTGAACAAGAATCAATTGAAAATATTTGCATATCTCTTAAGGAATATTTTAAATGAATTTTTGAAAATGAGGAAAGTCTGTGCACTTAGGCAGTGACTTAACTTTTTATTCAAAAAAGACCCCAAAAGTATCTTTGAATGTCTTGAAATTGTACACAGTCATAGTCAAGCATGCCCTGAACAAGAATCCGTTGAATATATTTGCATATCTCTGGAAGAATAATTTTAATGAACTTTTGAAAATCAGGAAAGCGATCCATGTACTTGGACATTCAAAGTATGTTGGAATGTCTTGAAATTGTACTCGGTCATAGTCAACGACGCCCTGAACAAGAATCCATTGAAAATATTTGCATATCTCTTAAGGAATATTTTTAATGAATTTTTGAAAATGATGAAAGTCTGTGCACTTAGGCAGTGACTTAACTTTTTATTCAAAAAAGACCCCAAAGGTATCTTGGAATGTCTTGAAATTGTACACAGTCATAGTCAAGCATGCCCTGAACAAGAATCCGTTGAATATATTTGCATATCTCTTGAAGAATATTTTTAATGAACTTTTGAAAATCAGGAAAGCGATCCATGTACTTGGACATTCCAAGTATGTTGGAATGTCTTGAAATTGTACTCAGTCATAGTCAACAACGCCCTGAACAAGAATCCGTTGAAAATATTTGCATATCGTTTAAGGAATATTTTTAAAGAATTTCTGAAAATCAGGAAAGTGATCCATGCACTTAGGCAGTGACTTAACTTTTTTGTCAAAAAAGACCCCAAAAGTATCTTGGAATGTCTTGAAATTGTACACAGTCATAGTCAAGCATGCCCTGAACAAGAATCCGTTGAATATATTTGCATATCTCTTGAAGAATATTTTTAATGAACTTTTGAAAATACGAAAAGCGATCCATGCACTTGGACATTCCAAGTATGTTGGAATGTCTTGAAATTGTACTCAGTCATAGTCAACGACGCCCTGAACAAGAATCAATTGAAAATATTTGCATATCTCTTAAGGAATATTTTTAATGAATTTTTGAAAATGAGGAATTTCTGTGCACTTAGGCAGTGACTTAACTTTTTCGTCAAAAAAGACCCCAAATGTATCTTGGAATGTATTGAAATTGTACACAGTCATAGTCAAGCATGCCCTGAACAAGAACCTGTTGAATATATTTGCATATCTCTTGAATAATATTTTTAATGAATTTTTGAAAATCCGGAAAGCGATCCATGCACTTAGGCAGTGACTTAACTTTTTTGTCAAAAAAGACCCCAAAAGTATCTTGGAATGTCTTGAAATTGTACACAGTCATAGTCAAGCATGCCCTGAACAAGAAACCGTTGAATATATTTGCATATCTCTTGAAGAATATTTTTAATGAACTTTTGAAAATCCGGAAAGCGATCCATGCACTTGGACATTCCAAGTATGTTGGAATGTCTTGAAATTGTACTCAGTCATAGTCAACGACGCCCTGAACAAGAATCCGTTGAAAATATTTGCATATCGCTTTAGGAATATTTTTAATGAATTTTTTTAAAAATCAGGAAAGCGATCCATGCACTTAGGCAGTGACTTAACTTTTTCATCAAAAAAGACCCCAAAAGTATCTTGGAATGTCTTGAAATTGTACAGAGTCATAGTCAAGCATGCCCTGAACAAGAATCCGTTGAATATATTTGCATATCTCTTGAAGAATATTTTTAATGAATTTTTGAAAATCCGAAAAGCGATCCATGCACTTGGACATTCCAAGTATGTTGGAATGTCTTGAAATTGTACTCAGTCATAGTCAACGACGCTCTGAACAAGAATCAATTGAAAATATTTGCATATCTCTTAAGGAATATTTTAAATGAATTTTTGAAAATGAGGAAAGTCTGTGCACTTAGGCAGTGACTTAACTTTTTATTCAAAAAAGACCCCAAAAGTATCTTGGAATGTCTTGAAATTGTACACAGTCATAGTCAAGCATGCCCTGAACAAGAATCCGTTGAATATATTTGCATATCTCTTGAAGAATATTTTTAATGAACTTTTGAAAATCAGGAAAGCGATCCATGTACTTGGACATTCCAAGTATGTTGGAATGTCTTGAAATTGTACTCGGTCATAGTCAACGACGCCCTGAACAAGAATCCGTTGAAAATATTTGCATATCGCTTAAGGAATATTTTTAATGAATTTTTGAAAATCAGGAAAGCGATCCATGCACTTAGGCAGTGACTTAACTTTTTCGTCAAAAAAGACCCCAAAAGTATCTTGGAATGTCTTGAAATTGTACACAGTCATAGTCAAGCATGCCCTGAACAAGAATCCGTTGAATATATTTGCATATCTCTTGAAGAATATTTTTAATGAATTTTTGAAAATCCGGAAAGCGATCCATGCACTTGGACATTCCAAGTATGTTGGAATGTCTTGAAATTGTACTCGGTCATAGTCAACGACGCCCTGAACAAGAATCCATTGAAAATATTTGCATATCTCTTAAGGAATATTTTTAATGAATTTTTGAAAATGATGAAAGTCTGTGCACTTAGGCAGTGACTTAACTTTTTCGTCAAAAAAGACCCCAAAGGTATCTTGGAATGTCTTGAAATTTTACACAGTCATAGTCAAGCATGCCCTGAACAAGAATCCGTTGAATATATTTGCATATCTCTTGAAGAATATTTTTAATGAACTTTTGAAAATCAGGAAAGCGATCCATGCACTTGGACATTCCAAGTATGTTGGAATGTCTTGAAATTGTACTCAGTCATAGTCAACGACGCCCTATACAAGAATCCGTTGAAAATATTTGCATATCATTTAAGGAATATTTTTAAAGAATTTCTGAAAATCAGGAAAGCGATCCATGCACTTAGGCAGTGACTTAACTTTTTTGTCAAAAAAGACCCCAAAAGTATCTTGGAATGTCTTGAAATTGTACACAGTCATAGTCAAGCATGCCCTGAACAAGAATCCGTTGAATATATTCGCATATCTCTTGAAGAATATTTTTAATGAACTTTTGAAAATACGAAAAGCGATCCATGCACTTGGACATTCCAAGTATTTTGGAATGTCTTGAAATTGTACTCAGTCATAGTCAACGACGCCCTGAACAAGAATCAATTGAAAATATTTGCATATCTCTTAAGGAATATTTTTAATGAATTTTTGAAAATGAGGAAAGTCTGTGCACTTAGGCAGTGACTTAACTTTTTATTCAAAAAAGACCCCAAAAGTATCTTTGAATGTCTTGAAATTGTACACAGTCATAGTCAAGCATGCCCTGAACAAGAATCCGTTGAATATATTTGCATATCTCTGGAAGAATAATTTTAATGAACTTTTGAAAATCAGGAAAGCGATCCATGTACTTGGACATTCAAAGTATGTTGGAATGTCTTGAAATTGTACTCGGTCATAGTCAACGACGCCCTGAACAAGAATCCATTGAAAATATTTGCATATCTCTTAAGGAATATTTTTAATGAATTTTTGAAAATGATGAAAGTCTGTGCACTTAGGCAGTGACTTAACTTTTTATTCAAAAAAGACCCCAAAGGTATCTTGGAATGTCTTGAAATTGTACACAGTCATAGTCAAGCATGCCCTGAACAAGAATCCGTTGAATATATTTGCATATCTCTTGAAGAATATTTTTAATGAACTTTTGAAAATCAGGAAAGCGATCCATGCACTTGGGCATTCCAAGTATGTTGGAATGTCTTGAAATTGTACTCAGTCATAGTCAACGACGCCCTGAACAAGAATCCGTTGAAAATATTTGCATATCATTTAAGGAATATTTTTAAAGAATTTCTGAAAATCAGGAAAGCGATCCATGCACTTAGGCAGTGACTTAACTTTTTTGTCAAAAAAGACCCCAAAAGTATCTTGGAATGTCTTGAAATTGTACACAGTCATAGTCAAGCATGCCCTGAACAAGAATCCGTTGAATATATTCGCATATCTCTTGAAGAATATTTTTAATGAACTTTTGAAAATACGAAAAGCGATCCATGCACTTGGACATTCCAAGTATGTTGGAATGTCTTGAAATTGTACTCAGTCATAGTCAACGACGCCCTGAACAAGAATCAATTGAAAATATTTGCATATCTCTTAAGGAATATTTTTAATGAATTTTTGAAAATGAGGAAAGTCTGTGCACTTAGGCAGTGACTTAACTTTTTATTCAAAAAAGACCCCAAAAGTATCTTTGAATGTCTTGAAATTGTACACAGTCATAGTCAAGCATGCCCTGAACAAGAATCCGTTGAATATATTTGCATATGTCTGGAAGAATAATTTTAATGAACTTTTGAAAATCAGGAAAGCGATCCATGTACTTGGACATTCAAAGTATGTTGGAATGTCTTGAAATTGTACTCGGTCATAGTCAACGACGCCCTGAACAAGAATCCATTGAAAATATTTGCATATCTCTTAAGGAATATTTTTAATGAATTTTTGAAAATGATGAAAGTCTGTGCACTTAGGCAGTGACTTAACTTTTTATTCAAAAAAGACCCCAAAGGTATCTTGGAATGTCTTGAAATTGTACACAGTCATAGTCAAGCATGCCCTGAACAAGAATCCGTTGAATATATTTGCATATCTCTTGAAGAATATTTTTAATGAACTTTTGAAAATCAGGAAAGCGATCCATGCACTTGGACATTCCAAGTATGTTGGAATGTCTTGAAATTGTACTCAGTCATAGTCAACGACGCCCTGAACAAGAATCCGTTGAAAATATTTGCATATCGTTTAAGGAATATTTTTAAAGAATTTCTGAAAATCAGGAAAGTGATCCATGCACTTAGGCAGTGACTTAACTTTTTTGTCAAAAAAGACCCCAAAAGTATCTTGGAATGTCTTGAAATTGTACACAGTCATAGTCAAGCATGCCCTGAACAAGAATCCGTTGAATATATTTGCATATCTCTTGAAGAATATTTTTAATGAACTTTTGAAAATACGAAAAGCGATCCATGCACTTGGACATTCCAAGTATGTTGGAATGTCTTGAAATTGTACTCAGTCATAGTCAACGACGCCCTGAACAAGAATCAATTGAAAATATTTGCATATCTCTTAAGGAATATTTTTAATGAATTTTTGAAAATGAGGAATTTCTGTGCACTTAGGCAGTGACTTAACTTTTTCGTCAAAAAAGACCCCAAATGTATCTTGGAATGTATTGAAATTGTACACAGTCATAGTCAAGCATGCCCTGAACAAGAACCTGTTGAATATATTTGCATATCTCTTGAATAATATTTTTAATGAATTTTTGAAAATCCGGAAAGCGATCCATGCACTTAGGCAGTGACTTAACTTTTTATTCAAAAAAGACCCCAAAGGTATCTTGGAATGTCTTGAAATTGTACACAGTCATAGTCAAGCATGCCCTGAACAAGAATCCGTTGAATATATTTGCATATCTCTTGAAGAATATTTTTAATGAACTTTTGAAAATCAGGAAAGCGATCCATGCACTTGGACATTCCAAGTATGTTGGAATGTCTTGAAATTGTACTCAGTCATAGTCAACGACGCCCTGAACAAGAATCCGTTGAAAATATTTGCATATCGTTTAAGGAATATTTTTAAAGAATTTCTGAAAATCAGGAAAGCGATCCATGCACTTAGGCAGTGACTTAACTTTTTCGTCAAAAAAGACCCCAAAAGTATCTTGGAATGTCTTGAAATTGTACACAGTCATAGTCAAGAATGCCCTGAACAAGAATCCGTTGAATATATTTGCATATCTCTTGAAGAATATTTTTAATGAATTTTTGAAAATCCGAAAAGCGATCCATGCACTTGGACATTCCAAGTATGTTGGAATGTCTTGAAATTGTACTCAGTCATAGTCAACGACGCCCTGAACAAGAATCAATTGAAAATATTTGCATATCTCTTAAGGAATATTTTTAATGAATTTTTGAAAATGAGGAAAGTCTGTGCACTTAGGCAGTGACTTAACTTTTTATTCAAAAAAGACCCCAAAAGTATCTTGGAATGTCTTGAAATTGTACACAGTCATAGTCAAGCATGCCCTGAACAAGAATCCGTTGAATATATTTGCATATCTCTTGAAGAATATTTTTAATGAACTTTTGAAAATCAGGAAAGCGATCCATGCACTTGGACATTCCAAGTATGTTGGAATGTCTTGAAATTGTACTCAGTCATAGTCAACGACGCCCTGAACAAGAATCCGTTGAAAATATTTGCATATCGTTTAAGGAATATTTTTAAAGAATTTCTGAAAATCAGGAAAGCGATCCATGCACTTAGGCAGTGACTTAACTTTTTCGTCAAAAAAGACCCCAAAAGTATCTTGGAATGTCTTGAAATTGTACACAGTCATAGTCAAGCATGCCCTGAACAAGAATCCGTTGAATATATTTGCATATCTCTTGAAGAATATTTTTAATGAATTTTTGAAAATCCGGAAAGCGATCCATGCACTTGGACATTCCAAGTATGTTGGAATGTCTTGAAATTGTACTCGGTCATAGTCAACGACACCCTGAACAAGAATCCATTGAAAATATTTGCATATCTCTTAAGGAATATTTTTAATGAATTTTTGAAAATGATGAAAGTCTGTGCACTTAGGCAGTGACTTAACTTTTTATTCAAAAAAGACCCCAAAGGTATCTTGGAATGTCTTGAAATTGTACACAGTCATAGTCAAGCATGCCCTGAACAAGAATCCGTTGAATATATTTGCATATCTCTTGAAGAATATTTTTAATGAACTTTTGAAAATCAGGAAAGCGATCCATGCACTTGGACATTCCAAGTATGTTGGAATGTCTTGAAATTGTACTCAGTCATAGTCAACGACGCCCTGAACAAGAATCCGTTGAAAATATTTGCATATCGCTTAAGGAATATTTTTAATGAATTTTTGAAAATCAGGAAAGCGATCCATGCACTTAGGCAGTGACTTAACTTTTTTGTCAAAAAAGACCCCAAAAGTATCTTGGAATGTCTTGAAATTGTACACAGTCATAGTCAAGCATGCCCTGAACAAGAATCCGTTGAATATATTTGCATATCTCTTGAAGAATATTTTTAATGAATTTTTGAAAATTCGAAAAGCAATCCATGCACTTGGACATTCCAAGTATGTTGGAATGTCTTGAAATTGTACTCAGTCATAGTCAACGACGCCCTGAACAAGAATCAATTGAAAATATTTGCATATCTCTTAAGGAATATTTTTAATGAATTTTTGAAAATGAGGAAAGTCTGTGCACTTAGGCAGTGACTTAACTTTTTATTAAAAAAAGACCCCAAAAGTATCTTGGAATGTCTTGAAATTGTACACAGTCATAGTCAAGCATGCCCTGAACAAGAATCCGTTGAATATATTTGCATATCTCTTGAAGAATATTTTTAATGAACTTTTGAAAATCAGGAAAGCGATCCATGCACTTGGACATTCCAAGTATGTTGGAATGTCTTGAAATTGTACTCAGTCATAGTCAACGACGCCCTGAACAAGAATCCGTTGAAAATATTTGCATATCGTTTAAGGAATATTTTTAAAGAATTTCTGAAAATCAGGAAAGCGATCCATGCACTTAGGCAGTGACTTAACTTTTTTGTCAAAAAAGACCCCAAAAGTATCTTGGAATGTCTTGAAATTGTACACAGTCATAGTCAAGCATGCCCTGAACAAGAATCCGTTGAATATATTTGCATATCTCTTGAAGAATATTTTTAATGAATTTTTGAAAATTCGAAAAGCAATCCATGCACTTGGACATTCCAAGTATGTTGGAATGTCTTGAAATTGTACTCAGTCATAGTCAACGACGCCCTGAACAAGAATCAATTGAAAATATTTGCATATCTCTTAAGGAATATTTTTAATGAATTTTTGAAAATGAGGAAAGTCTGTGCACTTAGGCAGTGACTTAACTTTTTATTCAAAAAAGACCCCAAAAGTATCTTGGAATGTCTTGAAATTGTACACAGTCATAGTCAAGCATGCCCTGAACAAGAATCCGTTGAATATATTTGCATATCTCTTGAAGAATATTTTTAATGAACTTTTGAAAATCAGGAAAGCGATCCATGCACTTGGACATTCCAAGTATGTTGGAATGTCTTGAAATTGTACTCAGTCATAGTCAACGACGCCCTGAACAAGAATCCGTTGAAAATATTTGCATATCGTTTAAGGAATATTTTTAAAGAATTTCTGAAAATCAGGAAAGCGATCCATGCACTTAGGCAGTGACTTAACTTTTTCGTCAAAAAAGACCCCAAAAGTATCTTGGAATGTCTTGAAATTGTACACAGTCATAGTCAAGCATGCCCTGAACAAGAATCCGTTGAATATATTTGCATATCTCTTGAAGAATATTTTTAATGAACTTTTGAAAATCAGGAAAGCGATCCATGCACTTGGACATTCCAAGTATGTTGGAATGTCTTGAAATTGTACTCAGTCATAGTCAACGACGCCCTGAACAAGAATCCGTTGAAAATATTTGCATATCGTTTAAGGAATATTTTTAAAGAATTTCTGAAAATCAGGAAAGCGATCCATGCACTTAGGCAGTGACTTAACTTTTTCGTCAAAAAAGACCCCAAAAGTATCTTGGAATGTCTTGAAATTGTACACAGTCATAGTCAAGCATGCCCTGAACAAGAATCCGTTGAATATATTTGCATATCTCTTGAAGAATATTTTTAATGAATTTTTGAAAATCCGGAAAGCGATCCATGCACTTGGACATTCCAAGTATGTTGGAATGTCTTGAAATTGTACTCGGTCATAGTCAACGACACCCTGAACAAGAATCCATTGAAAATATTTGCATATCTCTTAAGGAATATTTTTAATGAATTTTTGAAAATGATGAAAGTCTGTGCACTTAGGCAGTGACTTAACTTTTTATTCAAAAAAGACCCCAAAGGTATCTTGGAATGTCTTGAAATTGTACACAGTCATAGTCAAGCATGCCCTGAACAAGAATCCGTTGAATATATTTGCATATCTCTTGAAGAATATTTTTAATGAACTTTTGAAAATCAGGAAAGCGATCCATGCACTTGGACATTCCAAGTATGTTGGAATGTCTTGAAATTGTACTCAGTCATAGTCAACGACGCCCTGAACAAGAATCCGTTGAAAATATTTGCATATCGCTTAAGGAATATTTTTAATGAATTTTTGAAAATCAGGAAAGCGATCCATGCACTTAGGCAGTGACTTAACTTTTTTGTCAAAAAAGACCCCAAAAGTATCTTGGAATGTCTTGAAATTGTACACAGTCATAGTCAAGCATGCCCTGAACAAGAATCCGTTGAATATATTTGCATATCTCTTGAAGAATATTTTTAATGAATTTTTGAAAATTCGAAAAGCAATCCATGCACTTGGACATTCCAAGTATGTTGGAATGTCTTGAAATTGTACTCAGTCATAGTCAACGACGCCCTGAACAAGAATCAATTGAAAATATTTGCATATCTCTTAAGGAATATTTTTAATGAATTTTTGAAAATGAGGAAAGTCTGTGCACTTAGGCAGTGACTTAACTTTTTATTCAAAAAAGACCCCAAAAGTATCTTGGAATGTCTTGAAATTGTACACAGTCATAGTCAAGCATGCCCTGAACAAGAATCCGTTGAATATATTTGCATATCTCTTGAAGAATATTTTTAATGAACTTTTGAAAATCCGGAAAGCGATCCATGCACTTGGACATTCCAAGTATGTTGGAATGTCTTGAAATTGTACTCAGTCATAGTCAACGACGCCCTGAACAAGAATCCGTTGAAAATATTTGCATATCGTTTAAGGAATATTTTTAAAGAATTTCTGAAAATCAGGAAAGCGATCCATGCACTTAGGCAGTGACTTAACTTTTTCGTCAAAAAAGACCCCAAAAGTATCTTGGAATGTCTTGAAATTGTACACAGTCATAGTCAAGAATGCCCTGAACAAGAATCCGTTGAATATATTTGCATATCTCTTGAAGAATATTTTTAATGAATTTTTGAAAATCCGGAAAGCGATCCATGCACTTGGACATTCCAAGTATGTTGGAATGTCTTGAAATTGTACTCGGTCATAGTCAACGACGCCCTGAACAAGAATCCATTGAAAATATTTGCATATCTCTTAAGGAATATTTTTAATGAATTTTTGAAAATGATGAAAGTCTGTGCACTTAGGCAGTGACTTAACTTTTTATTCAAAAAAGACCCCAAAGGTATCTTGGAATGTCTTGAAATTGTACACAGTCATAGTCAAGCATGCCCTGAACAAGAATCCGTTGAATATATTTGCATATCTCTTGAAGAATATTTTTAATGAACTTTTGAAAATCAGGAAAGCGATCCATGCACTTGGACATTCCAAGTATGTTGGAATGTCTTGAAATTGTACTCAGTCATAGTCAACGACGCCCTGAACAAGAATCCGTTGAAAATATTTGCATATCGTTTAAGGAATATTTTTAAAGAATTTCTGAAAATCAGGAAAGCGATCCATGCACTTAGGCAGTGACTTAACTTTTTCGTCAAAAAAGACCCCAAAAGTATCTTGGAATGTCTTGAAATTGTACACAGTCATAGTCAAGAATGCCCTGAACAAGAATCCGTTGAATATATTTGCATATCTCTTGAAGAATATTTTTAATGAATTTTTGAAAATCCGGAAAGCGATCCATGCACTTGGACATTCCAAGTATGTTGGAATGTCTTGAAATTGTACTCTGTCATAGTCAACGACGCCCTGAACAAGAATCCATTGAAAATATTTGCATATCTCTTAAGGAATATTTTTAATGAATTTTTGAAAATGATGAAAGTCTGTGCACTTAGGCAGTGACTTAACTTTTTATTCAAAAAAGACCCCAAAGGTATCTTGGAATGTCTTGAAATTGTACACAGTCATAGTCAAGCATGCCCTGAACAAGAATCCGTTGAATATATTTGCATATCTCTTGAAGAATATTTTTAATGAACTTTTGAAAATCAGGAAAGCGATCCATGCACTTGGACATTCCAAGTATGTTGGAATGTCTTGAAATTGTACTCAGTCATAGTCAACGACGCCCTGAACAAGAATCCGTTGAAAATATTTGCATATCGCTTAAGGAATATTTTTAATGAATTTTTGAAAATCAGGAAAGCGATCCATGCACTTAGGCAGTGACTTAACTTTTTCGTCAAAAAAGACCCCAAAAGTATCTTGGAATGTCTTGAAATTGTACACAGTCATAGTCAAGCATGCCCTGAACAAGA
This sequence comes from Microchirus variegatus, assembly GCF_963457635.1. NCBI lineage: Eukaryota > Metazoa > Chordata > Actinopteri > Pleuronectiformes > Soleidae > Microchirus > Microchirus variegatus. The sequence goes on from NW_028154739.1 coordinate 147,154, forward strand.
ATCCGTTGAATATATTTGCATATCTCTTGAAGAATATTTTTAATGAATTTTTGAAAATCCGAAAAGCGATCCATGCACTTGGACATTCCAAGTATGTTGGAATGTCTTGAAATTGTACTCAGTCATAGTCAACGACGCCCTGAACAAGAATCAATTGAAAATATTTGCATATCTCTTAAGGAATATTTTTAATGAATTTTTGAAAATGAGGAAAGTCTGTGCACTTAGGCAGTGACTTAACTTTTTATTCAAAAAAGACCCCAAAAGTATCTTGGAATGTCTTGAAATTGTACACAGTCATAGTCAAGCATGCCCTGAACAAGAATCCGTTGAATATATTTGCATATCTCTTGAAGAATATTTTTAATGAACTTTTGAAAATCAGGAAAGCGATCCATGCACTTGGACATTCCAAGTATGTTGGAATGTCTTGAAATTGTACTCAGTCATAGTCAACGACGCCCTGAACAAGAATCCGTTGAAAATATTTGCATATCGCTTAAGGAATATTTTTAATGAATTTTTGAAAATCAGGAAAGCGATCCATGCACTTAGGCAGTGACTTAACTTTTTTGTCAAAAAAGACCCCAAAAGTATCTTGGAATGTCTTGAAATTGTACACAGTCATAGTCAAGCATGCCCTGAACAAGAATCCGTTGAATATATTTGCATATCTCTTGAAGAATATTTTTAATTAATTTTTGAAAATCCGAAAAGCGATCCATGCACTTGGACATTCCAAGTATGTTGGAATGTCTTGAAATTGTACTCAGTCATAGTCAACGACGCCCTGAACAAGAATCAATTGAAAATATTTGCATATCTCTTAAGGAATATTTTTAATGAATTTTTGAAAATGAGGAAAGTCTGTGCACTTAGGCAGTGACTTAACCTTTTATTAAAAAAAGACCCCAAAAGTATCTTGGAATGTCTTGAAATTGTACACAGTCATAGTCAAGCATGCCCTGAACAAGAATCCGTTGAATATATTTGCATATCTCTTGAAGAATATTTTTAATGAACTTTTGAAAATCAGGAAAGCGATCCATGCACTTGGACATTCCAAGTATGTTGGAATGTCTTGAAATTGTACTCAGTCATAGTCAAAGACGCCCTGAACAAGAATCCGTTGAAAATATTTGCATATCGTTTAAGGAATATTTTTAAAGAATTTCTGAAAATCAGGAAAGCGATCCATGCACTTAGGCAGTGACTTAACTTTTTCGTCAAAAAAGACCCCAAAAGTATCTTGGAATGTCTTGAAATTGTACACAGTCATAGTCAAGCATGCCCTGAACAAGAATCCGTTGAATATATTTGCATATCTCTTGAAGAATATTTTTAATGAATTTTTGAAAATCCGGAAAGCGATCCATGCACTTGGACATTCCAAGTATGTTGGAATGTCTTGAAATTGTACTCGGTCATAGTCAACGACGCCCTGAACAAGAATCCATTGAAAATATTTGCATATCTCTTAAGGAATTTTTTTAATGAATTTTTGAAAATGATGAAAGTCTGTGCACTTAGGCAGTGACTTAACTTTTTATTCAAAAAAGACCCCAAAGGTATCTTGGAATGTCTTGAAATTGTACACAGTCATAGTCAAGCATGCCCTGAACAAGAATCCGTTGAATATATTTGCATATCTCTTGAAGAATATTTTTAATGAACTTTTGAAAATCAGGAAAGCGATCCATGCACTTGGACATTCCAAGTATGTTGGAATGTCTTGAAATTGTACTCAGTCATAGTCAACGACGCCCTGAACAAGAATCCGTTGAAAATATTTGCATATTGCTTAAGGAATATTTTTAATGAATTTTTGAAAATCAGGAAAGCGATCCATGCACTTAGGCAGTGACTTAACTTTTTTGTCAAAAAAGACCCCAAAAGTATCTTGGAATGTCTTGAAATTGTACACAGTCATAGTCAAGCATGCCCTGAACAAGAATCCGTTGAATATATTTGCATATCTCTTGAAGAATATTTTTAATGAATTTTTGAAAATCCGAAAAGCGATCCATGCACTTGGACATTCCAAGTATGTTGGAATGTCTTGAAATTGTACTCAGTCATAGTCAACGACGCCCTGAACAAGAATCAATTGAAAATATTTGCATATCTCTTAAGGAATATTTTTAATGAATTTTTGAAAATGAGGAAAGTCTGTGCACTTCGGCAGTGACTTAACTTTTTATTCAAAAAAGACCCCAAAAGTATCTTGGAATGTCTTGAAATTGTACACAGTCATAGTCAAGCATGCCCTGAACAAGAATCCGTTGAATATATTTGCATATCTCTTGAAGAATATTTTTAATGAATTTTTGAAAATCCGGAAAGCGATCCATGCACTTGGACATTCCAAGTATGTTGGAATGTCTTGAAATTGTACTCGGTCATAGTCAACGACGCCCTGAACAAGAATCCATTGAAAATATTTGCATATCTCTTAAGGAATTTTTTTAATTAATTTTTGAAAATGATGAAAGTCTGTGCACTTAGGCAGTGACTTAACTTTTTATTCAAAAAAGACCCCAAAGGTATCTTGGAATGTCTTGAAATTGTACACAGTCATAGTCAAGCATGCCCTGAACAAGAATCCGTTGAATATATTTGCATATCTCTTGAAGAATATTTTTAATGAACTTTTGAAAATCAGGAAAGCGATCCATGCACTTGGACATTCCAAGTATGTTGGAATGTCTTGAAATTGTACTCAGTCATAGTCAACGACGCCCTGAACAAGAATCCGTTGAAAATATTTGCATATTGCTTAAGGAATATTTTTAATGAATTTTTGAAAATCAGGAAAGCGATCCATGCACTTAGGCAGTGACTTAACTTTTTCGTCAAAAAAGACCCCAAAAGTATCTTGGAATGTCTTGAAATTGTACACAGTCATAGGCAAGCATGCCCTGAACAAGAATCCGTTGAATATATTTGCATATCTCTTGAAGAATATTTTTAATGAATTTTTGAAAATCCGGAAAGCGATCCATGCACTTGGACATTCCAAGTATGTTGGAATGTCTTGAAATTGTACTCGGTCATAGTCAACGACGCCCTGAACAAGAATCCATTGAAAATATTTGCAGATCTCTTAAGGAATATTTTTAATGAATTTTTGAAAATGATGAAAGTCTGTGCACTTAGGCAGTGACTTAACTTTTTATTCAAAAAAGACCCCAAAGGTATCTTGGAATGTCTTGAAATTGTACACAGTCATAGTCAAGCATGCCCTGAACAAGAATCCGTTGAATATATTTGCATATCTCTTGAAGAATATTTTTAATGAACTTTTGAAAATCAGGAAAGCGATCCATGCACTTGGACATTCCAAGTATGTTGGAATGTCTTGAAATTGTACTCAGTCATAGTCAACGACGCCCTGAACAAGAATCCGTTGAAAATATTTGCATATCGCTTAAGGAATATTTTTAATGAATTTTTGAAAATCAGGAAAGCGATCCATGCACTTAGGCAGTGACTTAACTTTTTTGTCAAAAAAGACCCCAAAAGTATCTTGGAATGTCTTGAAATTGTACACAGTCATAGTCAAGCATGCCCTGAACAAGAATCCGTTGAATATATTTGCATATCTCTTGAAGAATATTTTTAATGAATTTTTGAAAATCCGAAAAGCGATCCATGCACTTGGACATTCCAAGTATGTTGGAATGTCTTGAAATTGTACTCAGTCATAGTCAACGACGCCCTGAACAAGAATCAATTGAAAATATTTGCATATCTCTTAAGGAATATTTTTAATGAATTTTTGAAAATGAGGAAAGTCTGTGCACTTAGGCAGTGACTTAACTTTTTATTCAAAAAAGACCCCAAAAGTATCTTGGAATGTCTTGAAATTGTACACAGTCATAGTCAAGCATGCCCTGAACAAGAATCCGTTGAATATATTTGCATATCTCTTGAAGAATATTTTTAATGAACTTTTGAAAATCAGGAAAGCGATCCATGCACTTGGACATTCCAAGTATGTTGGAATGTCTTGAAATTGTACTCAGTCATAGTCAACGACGCCCTGAACAAGAATCCGTTGAAAATATTTGCATATCATTTAAGGAATATTTTTAAAGAATTTCTGAAAATCAGGAAAGCGATCCATGCACTTAGGCAGTGACTTAACTTTTTTTTTTTGATCAAGGTATCTTTTATTTTTCAAATATAACAAACAAGAGAAATACAATTCACACATGGAATGGTCAAATCTAGTTCCTGTCATACAAACTAACAAACAAACAGATTAACTTCCCAATGCCCCCCACCCACAGGTACTGGACCCCCAGCAAATCACCATATCTGCCAACACATTCAAAAATGGGTCTGCAGACTCACACATATACAATTAAAATGTCTAAGTAAGTAAGATAGAATAAAATAAAATGATAACAAATAAATAAACATAATAATAACATTTAAAAAAAAAACAAACAAAAAAAAACAGGTACACACACAATTGGGTTACATAGATATGTTAATAGCTGCCACACCTTCTACAAATGAAATAAATGGCTGCCAAATGGCATAAAATTTCCTAGTGGAACCTCTTACAGTGTATCTAATTTTTTCTAACTGAACATGACTCATAACCTCTCGGATCCATTGCCCATATGTTGGGGGGAAAGCATCCTTCCATTTAAACAGGATAAGCCTCCTGGCCAATAAAGAGCAGAAGGCCATCATGCTAAGGTGGCACCCAGAAAAAACGGCATCCACCGGAGCCACACCAAACAGTGCAATCAGAGGAGATGGGTGTACTGTTTTCCCACATATTACAGAGAATGCCTCAAAGATGGACCTCCAAAAATGATGTAGCTTAGGGCACAACCAAAACATGTGCAGCAGTGTGGCAGGAGCCTGTCTGCACCGATCACATGTAGGGTCAAAATCCGCCTTAATCTTAGACAACCTATCTTTGGTCCAATGAAGACGATGTACTACTTTAAACTGAACCACTGTGTGTCTGAGGCATATAGAGGAAGAGTAGATTCGCTGTATAACTTTTTGCCATATTTCTTCAGAAATCTCTTCATCTAGGTCTGTTTCCCATTTAATTCTAAGGCTGTCGAGACTATTCATGTTATGTGTATTGAGCAATGTATAAATTCTGCCGATAACTTGTTTCATGTTAACTTTACATTTCAACATTGTTTCAAGCAGAGTTTCAGAAGGACTCAATGGGAAACAGTCAGAGTTAGAAGCCACAAAACTTCTAAGCTGTAAATACCTGTAGAAATGTGATTTATGAAGACCAAATTTCTGTTGCAATTGCATAAAAGAGGCAAACCTATTATCAATGTAGAGGTCAGCTAATGTACCTATCCCATTTCTTGCCCATACATTAAAAGCTTCATCCAACACTGATGGGACAAACATATGGTTCTTTAGCAAAGGCATAAAAAGTGAAAGATCAGTGAGTTTAAAGGTCCTTCTAAACTGATTCCAGGTTTTAATTGAATGGATAACAACTGGGTTATTGGCAAAGGATGAGATAGGTTGTTTGAAAGGTAATTTGGAACATAATAAGGCAGCAGGGGAAGTAGAGCCAATGGATGCCCTCTCTAACACTGTCCACTCAGTACTATCCGTACAATCATTTCTCAACCAATACAGCAGTGCTCTTATAGTAGCTGCCCAATGATAATACATAAAATTTGGAAGTGCCATACCTCCCATTGTGCGAGGCCTCTGTAATATACATTTACTGATCCTGGGCTGCTTTTTATGCCATATAAAGGATGAAATCTGACTGTTTAATTTGGAAAAAAACGATTTTGTTAGATAAATAGGAAGACATTGAAATAGATATAAGAACTTAGGGAGAACATTCATCTTAATCGTATTGATCCTCCCTCCTAAGGAGAGAGGTAAAGGGTCCCAGCGCTCCAGATCTTGCTTAAGGTTACTTAAGAGGGGATGATAATTAGCCTTAAAAAGATCTTTGTGGTTACGAGTGACCCATATACCCAAATATTTTATTTTGGTAGGACTAAATTTAAAAGAAAATGGTCCAAAATAAGATCTGTCTACAGAAGAGATAGGCATAAGTTCGCTTTTCTGAAGGTTAACTTTATAACCAGAAATCTTTCCGAACCTTGTGAGTAGAATTGATAATTCAGGAAGGCTTGAGCGGGGGTCCGACAGAAATAATAACATGTCGTCCGCATAGAGTGAAACTTTATGCTCCGAACCCGCCCGGTGTATTCCCTTGATGGTGGGGCTCTGCTTCAGTGCTAATGCAAGTGGCTCAAGTGCAACGGCAAACAAAAGTGGTGAAAGAGGACACCCCTGTCTCGTGCCCCGCTTCAGCTCAAAGTAGGTAGATAAATTATTATTGGTACGCACCGCAGTCACTGGGAGTGTGTAAAGGAGTCTGATCCAGGAAATGTATTTAGGGCCGAAATTGAACATTTCTAAAGTCTTGAAAAGATAGTCCCACTCCACTCGGTCGAACGCTTTTTCAGCGTCCAGCGATAGCATCACCTCGATATTCCCAGGATCGGGTGAAGTGGGACAATAAAGGATATTAAATAAACGCCTGACATTGAAAAATGAATAACGATTTTTTATAAATCCTGTCTGGTCAGACGAAATAATAGAGGGGATAATGTTTTCAAGGCGACGCGCCAAAATCTTGGCAAGAACCTTTGTATCTGTATTCAGCAAAGAAACAGGGCGGTATGAACTGCAATTAAGGGGACTTTTATCCTTTTTAAGTAATAAAGAGACGACTGCTTGACGCATGGTAGGGGGCAAAAAACTGGTGACTAAAGACTCTTCAAATACTAACAATAATAAAGGAGACAACTGGTCAGAAAATCTTTTGAAAAATTCAGTTGAGAAACCATCCGGCCCTGGAGACTTGCCACTTTGCATGGCTCCAATTGCTGACATTATCTCCTTGACTGAGAAATCCTTTTCCAGTTCAGCCGAGAATTCTACACCTACAGAAGGCATTTTCAGTGATTTAAAAAAATCTTCTAGGACAGCAGGATTGGTGGACACGTCTGAAGTATATAATAATTGGTAGAATTTCCTGAAACAGGAATTGATCTTCTCATTGTCAATACATTTTGAACCACATTCATCATTAATTTCAGGAATGGTTTGATTGGCAGTTCTTTAGCGCAGCTGGTGAGCAAGCGCTCGGCCAGACTTTTCCCCATGTTCATAATAACCATGTCTTGATTTGGAAATAAGATATTCAGCATGCTGGGTGGATAGGAGATCAAACTCTGTCTGTAATGACAAGCGTTTCTTAAGTACATCTGCTGATAGGGAATGGCCATGTAGCCTGTCTAACTTTAATATCTCATCTGCTAATTTTTTAATACGCTCAGTGCTAGCCCTTTTTTTATTTGCACAGTATGAAATAATTTGACCTCTCAAATATGCCTTTAGTGACTCCCAAACAGTGGATGACGACATCCCTGGGGTTTGATTGATGTCGAGAAACATTTTAATTTCAGATGATATGAACTTAACAAACTCATCATCCGACAAAAGCAAAGGGTTAAACCGCCATTGGCGGTATGTAGATTGTGTATTAGGAATGTGCATTTTCATGGATAAGGGACCATGATCCGAGATGACCATAGTCCCGTAATCACATTCTTTCACAAGATGAAGAAGTCTTTTATCCAGGAAAAAGTAGTCAATGCGTGAATATGTCTTGTGAACCGGGGAAAAGTAAGAGTACGCCCTAGAGGTGGGGTTGCGAAACCTCCACACATCCGCTACACCATAGGTCTTCAGGAAGAGCTGAATCGAGTGTGCGGACTTCGACAGGGATGTCCTCTTAGAAGTACTCCTATCTAAAGGCGGAGAGAGTGCACAGTTAATGTCACCACCAAGAATGAGATGATGTGATGACAAGTCTGGTAAACAAGAAAAAAGATTGGTGAAGAATGTAGGGTCATCCCAGTTCGGGGCATAAATACAGGCCAAGATAACTGGGAGCGAATATAATTTTCCTACCACAAAGACATATCGCCCTGCAGAATCAGTTTGCACATGAGATGCCGTGAACTGTACATTTTTACTGATCATAATAGCAACCCCCCTAGCCTTTGAGCAGAAATTGGATTGATACACCTGGCCAGCCCATCCCCTAGCCAACCGAGAACTATCACAAGAGCGTATATGGGTCTCTTGTAAGAATGCAATATCTGCATTAAGCTGTTTAAGGTGTGAGAATATTTTTTTAAATTTCACTGGATGATTAAGTGATTTAACATTCCAACTTATGATGTTGGCAGGGCAACCATCAAAACCTCTTGCATTATTTATAATGGCCATACTGTGTATACAGAGAAGTGAGCACCATATTTGAAACCCAGAGACACAAAAACACCAAAACAAAAACAAACATTAACAAAAATAAAAATCTGACAGAATAGCGTCAATTTGTAGATAAGTCCAGTAGTTACCCACCCCCTATCACCCACCCGAACAAGGTGATTACAGCAACCCTCAGAAAAAAATCCACACATTAAGTGTTTGTGGTAGGGAACTGAAAAGCTAAGCACTCAAGCTCCCGTCGAGCCTCCAACAAACAAACAAAAAAAAGGAATAGTAAAGTGTAATACAATTCTAAGTGTAACGCACAGTAAACCATACATTATGTCTTTCATTTCTACGACGGAGTATCATTAAAGCAAAAACAGCAAACTTGAGTCGTATCAAAGCTTAACATGAAACAGTACGTCAGTCAATGAGTACACAAATCAAGCTGGTCATCGTCACCAATAAGAACGTGGAACAGTATATAGAAAATGTAAACATTGTATTATGGATTTGAACCTGATGACATTTGGCACAGTGTTATACACAAGCTCAACATACCCATACGTCGACCGAAGTAATACGTTCAATCGGGATGATCAGTCTTATGTACATTCTGCGGCCACCGAGGAAGGGATAATATTCTTCTTGGCATATGCCATAGCTTTATCCGGGTCAGTGAACTCCCTGTCCTCCCCTCTGTATGTGACCCGAAATCGTGCTGGGAACAGAATCCCGTACCGGACTCCCTCTCGGTCGCGAAGCAGCTTCCTCACCTCCGTAAATGCAGCCCGAGCTTTAGCCACAGATGCCGTGTAGTCCGGGAAGATGGTAATTGGTTCCCCGTTGAAACGAAGCGGACCCCGAGTGCGAGCGTGTCGCAATATCTGGACACAGTCTTGATAATAATGTAGCTTGGCAACGATGGCGCGAGGATTCCCACCCGGCCTCTTCGGCCCTAAGCTCCGGTGCGCGCGGTCGATCAACGGCTCCTTATCCAACTGTAGCACCTCAGTTAGCAACTTTGACACAGCGGTTGTAGAGCTGGAGTCGGGGGTTTCGGGTACTCCAATGATTCGTATATTACATCTCCTCATCCGCCCTTCCATATCTTCACACTTCGTTTTCAGTGCTGCCATTTCTGCCTTCACCTCACTCACAGTACTTTGTAATGTAGCCACTTCATCCGACCATGCTGATAGCCCCCCCTCAACCTCCTTGATGCTAACTTTCACCTGGTCGATCTCTGACTTCAACGCCGCGGTGTTGTTTATTATCTCCGTTTTCACCGCCTTCAGCTCGTTCTTGAGCATTTCGAAATCATCCGCGAGAGCATTTTTCAGCTCTGACTTAATCACTGATGAAATGTCCGCTTTCAGAGAAAGAAGGATTTCTGTTTTCAAACCTTCAGCATCCATCTCTCCCGAAGCAGGTGAGGGCGGGGTCACTTTAGCTTGGCTCTTGGCAGCACTCTGGCCCGAGGAGGTATTGGGCCTTGTCTTGGAGGTTTCAGTATACTTGAATTTCTTCAGCCTGGTGTCCATCAGGGCACCGCCGCGGAATTGTTCCACAGTCCGGTGGAGTTAAGCAATAGTTTACTGTTTTATAATAACGATTTTACCTTACGCTTTACGGATTAAATTGAGGTCTAACGGGAGCTCACGACGAACACAGCTTACTCCATTGCGGCCAAGCCACGCCCCCCCCAGTGACTTAACTTTTTCGTCAAAAAAGACCCCAAAAGTATCTTGGAATGTCTTGAAATTGTACACAGTCATAGTCAAGCATGCCCTGAACAAGAATCCGTTGAATATATTTGCATATCTCTTGAAGAATATTTTTAATGAATTTTTGAATATCCGGAAAGCGATCCATGCACTTGGACATTCCAAGTATGTTGGAATGTCTTGAAATTGTACTCAGTCATAGTCAACAACGCCCTGAACAAGAATCCATTGAAAATATTTGCATATCTCTTAAGGAATATTTTTAATGAATTTTTGAAAATGAGGAAAGTCTGTGCACTTAGGCAGTGACTTAACTTTTTATTCAAAAAAGACCCCAAAAGTATCTTGGAATGTCTTGAAATTGTACACAGTCATAGTCAAGCATGCCCTGAACAAGAATCCGTTGAATATATTTGCATATCTCTTGAAGAATATTTTTAATGAACTTTTGAAAATCAGGAAAGCGATCCATGCACTTGGACATTCCAAGTATGTTGGAATGTTTTGAAATTGTACTCAGTCATAGTCAACGACGCCCTGAACAAGAATCCGTTGAAAATATTTGCATATCGCTTAAGGAATATTTTTAATGAATTTTTGAAAATCAGGAAAGCGATCCATGCACTTAGGCAGTGACTTAACTTTTTATTCAAAAAAGACCCCAAAAGTATCTTGGAATGTCTTGAAATTGTACACAGTCATAGTCAAGCATGCCCTGAACAAGAATCCGTTGAATATATTTGCATATCTCTTGAAGAATATTTTTAATGAACTTTTGAAAATCAGGAAAGCGATCCATGCACTTAGGCAGTGACTTAACTTTTTATTCAAAAAAGACCCCAAAGGTATCTTGGAATGTCTTGAAATTGTACACAGTCATAGTCAAGCATGCCCTGAACAAGAATCCGTTGAATATATTTGCATATCTCTTGAAGAATATTTTTAATGAACTTTTGAAAATCAGGAAAGCGATCCATGCACTTGGACATTCCAAGTATGTTGGAATGTCTTGAAATTGTACTCAGTCATAGTCAACGACGCCCTGAACAAGAATCCGTTGAAAATATTTGCATATCGCTTAAGGAATATTTTTAATGAATTTTTGAAAATCAGGAAAGCGATCCATGCACTTAGGCAGTGACTTAACTTTTTTGTCAAAAAAGACCCCAAAAGTATCTTGGAATGTCTTGAAATTGTACACAGTCATAGTCAAGCATGCCCTGAACAAGAATCCGTTGAATATATTTGCATATCTCTTGAAGAATATTTTTAATGAATTTTTGAAAATCCGGAAAGCGATCCATGCACTTGGACATTCCAAGTATGTTGGAATGTCTTGAAATTGTTTTCAGTCATAGTCAACGACGCCCTGAACAAGAATCAATTGAAAATATTTGCATATCTCTTAAGGAATATTTTTAATGAATTTTTGAAAATGAGGAAAGTCTGTGCACTTAGGCAGTGACTTAACTTTTTATTCAAAAAAGACCCCAAAAGTATCTTGGAATGTCTTGAAATTGTACACAGTCATAGTCAAGCATGCCCTGAACAAGAATCCGTTGAATATATTTGCATATCTCTTGAAGAATATTTTTAATGAACTTTTGAAAATCAGGAAAGCGATCCATGCACTTGGACATTCCAAGTATGTTGGAATGTCTTGAAATTGTACTCAGTCATAGTCAATGACGCCCTGAACAAGAATCCGTTGAAAATATTTGCATATCATTTAAGGAATATTTTTAATGAATTTTTGAAAATGATGAAAGTCTGTGCACTTAGGCAGTGACTTAACTTTTTATTCAAAAAAGACCCCAAAGGTATCTTGGAATGTCTTGAAATTGTACACAGTCATAGTCAAGAATGCCCTGAACAAGAATCCGTTGAATATATTTGCATATCTCTTGAAGAATATTTTTAATGAATTTTTGAAAATCCGGAAAGCGATCCATGCACTTGGACATTCCAAGTATGTTGGAATGTCTTGAAATTGTACTCGGTCATAGTCAACGACGCCCTGAACAAGAATCCATTGAAAATATTTGCATATCTCTTAAGGAATATTTTTAATGAATTTTTGAAAATGATGAAAGTCTGTGCACTTAGGCAGTGACTTAACTTTTTATTCAAAAAAGACCCCAAAGGTATCTTGGAATGTCTTGAAATTGTACACAGTCATAGTCAAGCATGCCCTGAACAAGAATCCGTTGAATATATTTGCATATCTCTTGAAGAATATTTTTAATGAACTTTTGAAAATCAGGAAAGCGATCCATGCACTTGGACATTCCAAGTATGTTGGAATGTCTTTAAATTGTACTCAGTCATAGTCAACGACGCCCTGAACAAGAATCAATTGAAAATATTTGCATATCTCTTAAGGAATATTTTTAATGAATTTTTGAAAATGAGGAAAGTCTGTGCACTTAGGCAGTGACTTAACTTTTTATTCAAAAAAGACCCCAAAAGTATCTTGGAATGTCTTGAAATTGTACACAGTCATAGTCAAGCATGCCCTGAACAAGAATCCGTTGAATATATTTGCATATCTCTTGAAGAATATTTTTAATGATCTTTTGAAAATCCGGAAAGCGATCCATGCACTTGGACATTCCAAGTATGTTGGAATGTCTTGAAATTGTACTCAGTCATAGTCAACGACGCCCTGAACAAGAATCCGTTGAAAATATTTGCATATCGTTTAAGGAATATTTTTAAAGAATTTCTGAAAATCAGGAAAGCGATCCATGCACTTAGGCAGTGACTTAACTTTTTCGTCAAAAAAGACCCCAAAAGTATCTTGGAATGTCTTGAAATTGTACACAGTCATAGTCAAGAATGCCCTGAACAAGAATCCGTTGAATATATTTGCATATCTCTTGAAGAATATTTTTAATGAATTTTTGAAAATCCGGAAAGCGATCCATGCACTTGGACATTCCAAGTATGTTGGAATGTCTTGAAATTGTACTCGGTCATAGTCAACGACGCCCTGAACAAGAATCCATTGAAAATATTTGCATATCTCTTAAGGAATATTTTTAATGAATTTTTGAAAATGATGAAAGTCTGTGCACTTAGGCAGTGACTTAACTTTTTATTCAAAAAAGACCCCAAAGGTATCTTGGAATGTCTTGAAATTGTACACAGTCATAGTCAAGCATGCCCTGAACAAGAATCCGTTGAATATATTTGCATATCTCTTGAAGAATATTTTTAATGAACTTTTGAAAATCAGGAAAGCGATCCATGCACTTGGACATTCCAAGTATGTTGGAATGTCTTGAAATTGTACTCAGTCATAGTCAACGACGCCCTGAACAAGAATCCGTTGAAAATATTTGCATATCGTTTAAGGAATATTTTTAATGAATTTTTGAAAATCAGGAAAGCGATCCATGCACTTAGGCAGTGACTTAACTTTTTCGTCAAAAAAGACCCCAAAAGTATCTTGGAATGTCTTGAAATTGTACACAGTCATAGTCAAGCATGCCCTGAACAAGAATCCGTTGAATATATTTGCATATCTCTTGAAGAATATTTTTAATGAATTTTTGAAAATCCGAAAAGCGATCCATGCACTTGGACATTCCAAGTATGTTGGAATGTCTTGAAATTGTACTCAGTCATAGTCAACGACGCCCTGAACAAGAATCAATTGAAAATATTTGCATATCTCTTAAGGAATATTTTTAATGAATTTTTGAAAATGAGGAAAGTCTGTGCACTTAGGCAGTGACTTAACTTTTTATTCAAAAAAGACCCCAAAAGTATCTTGGAATGTCTTGAAATTGTACACAGTCATAGTCAAGCATGCCCTGAACAAGAATCCGTTGAATATATTTGCATATCTCTTGAAGAATATTTTTAATGAACTTTTGAAAATCAGGAAAGCGATCCATGCACTTGGACATTCCAAGTATGTTGGAATGTCTTGAAATTGTACTCAGTCATAGTCAACGACGCCCTGAACAAGAATCCGTTGAAAATATTTGCATATCGTTTAAGGAATATTTTTAAAGAATTTCTGAAAATCAGGAAAGCGATCCATGCACTTAGGCAGTGACTTAACTTTTTCGTCAAAAAAGACCCCAAAAGTATCTTGGAATGTCTTGAAATTGTACACAGTCATAGTCAAGCATGCCCTGAACAAGAATCCGTTGAATATATTTGCATATCTCTTGAAGAATATTTTTAATGAATTTTTGAAAATCCGGAAAGCGATCCATGCACTTGGACATTCCAAGTATGTTGGAATGTCTTGAAATTGTACTCGGTCATAGTCAACGACGCCCTGAACAAGAATCCATTGAAAATATTTGCATATCTCTTAAGGAATATTTTTAATGAATTTTTGAAAATGATGAAAGTCTGTGCACTTAGGCAGTGACTTAACTTTTTATTCAAAAAAGACCCCAAAGGTATCTTGGAATGTCTTGAAATTGTACACAGTCATAGTCAAGCATGCCCTGAACAAGAATCCGTTGAATATATTTGCATATCTCTTGAAGAATATTTTTAATGAACTTTTGAAAATCAGGAAAGCGATCCATGCACTTGGACATTCCAAGTATGTTGGAATGTCTTGAAATTGTACTCAGTCATAGTCAACGACGCCCTGAACAAGAATCCGTTGAAAATATTTGCATATCGTTTAAGGAATATTTTTAATGAATTTTTGAAAATCAGGAAAGCGATCCATGCACTTAGGCAGTGACTTAACTTTTTCGTCAAAAAAGACCCCAAAAGTATCTTGGAATGTCTTGAAATTGTACACAGTCATAGTCAAGCATGCCCTGAACAAGAATCCGTTGAATATATTTGCATATCTCTTGAAGAATATTTTTAATGAATTTTTGAAAATCCGAAAAGCGATCCATGCACTTGGACATTCCAAGTATGTTGGAATGTCTTGAAATTGTACTCAGTCATAGTTAACGACGCCCTGAACAAGAATCAATTGAAAATATTTGCATATCTCTTAAGGAATATTTTTAATGAATTTTTGAAAATGAGGAAAGTCTGTGCACTTAGGCAGTGACTTAACTTTTTATTCAAAAAAGACCCCAAAAGTATCTTGGAATGTCTTGAAATTGTACACAGTCATAGTCAAGCATGCCCTGAACAAGAATCCGTTGAATATATTTGCATATCTCTTGAAGAATATTTTTAATGAACTTTTGAAAATCAGGAAAGCGATCCATGCACTTGGACATTCCAAGTATGTTGGAATGTCTTGAAATTGTACTCAGTCATAGTCAACGACGCCCTGAACAAGAATCCGTTGAAAATATTTGCATATCGTTTAAGGAATATTTTTAAAGAATTTCTGAAAATCAGGAAAGCGATCCATGCACTTAGGCAGTGACTTAACTTTTTCGTCAAAAAAGACCCCAAAAGTATCTTGGAATGTCTTGAAATTGTACACAGTCATAGTCAAGCATGCCCTGAACAAGAATCCGTTGAATATATTTGCATATCTCTTGAAGAATATTTTTAATGAATTTTTGAAAATCCGGAAAGCGATCCATGCACTTGGACATTCCAAGTATGTTGGAATGTCTTGAAATTGTACTCGGTCATAGTCAACGACGCCCTGAACAAGAATCCATTGAAAATATTTGCATATCTCTTAAGGAATATTTTTAATGAATTTTTGAAAATGATGAAAGTCTGTGCACTTAGGCAGTGACTTAACTTTTTATTCAAAAAAGACCCCAAAGGTATCTTGGAATGTCTTGAAATTGTACACAGTCATAGTCAAGCATGCCCTGAACAAGAATCCGTTGAATATATTTGCATATCTCTTGAAGAATATTTTTAATGAACTTTTGAAAATCAGGAAAGCGATCCATGCACTTGGACATTCCAAGTATGTTGGAATGTCTTGAAATTGTACTCAGTCATAGTCAACGACGCCCTGAACAAGAATCCGTTGAAAATATTTGCATATTGCTTAAGGAATATTTTTAATGAATTTTTGAAAATCAGGAAAGCGATCCATGCACTTCGGCAGTGACTTAACTTTTTTGTCAAAAAAGACCCCAAAAGTATCTTGGAATGTCTTGAAATTGTACACAGTCATAGTCAAGCATGCCCTGAACAAGAATCCGTTGAATATATTTGCATATCTCTTGAAGAATATTTTTAATGAATTTTTGAAAATCCGAAAAGCGATCCATGCACTTGGACATTCCAAGTATGTTGGAATGTCTTGAAATTGTACTCAGTCATAGTCAACGACGCCCTGAACAAGAATCAATTGAAAATATTTGCATATCTCTTAAGGAATATTTTTAATGAATTTTTGAAAATGAGGAAAGTCTGTGCACTTAGGCAGTGACTTAACTTTTTATTCAAAAAAGACCCCAAAAGTATCTTGGAATGTCTTGAAATTGTACACAGTCATAGTCAAGCATGCCCTGAACAAGAATCCGTTGAATATATTTGCATATCTCTTGAAGAATATTTTTAATGAACTTTTGAAAATCAGGAAAGCGATCCATGCACTTGGACATTCCAAGTATGTTGGAATGTCTTGAAATTGTACTCAGTCATAGTCAACGACGCCCTGAACAAGAATCCGTTGAAAATATTTGCATATCGTTTAAGGAATATTTTTAAAGAATTTCTGAAAATCAGGAAAGCGATCCATGCACTTAGGCAGTGACTTAACTTTTTTGTCAAAAAAGACCCCAAAAGTATCTTGGAATGTCTTGAAATTGTACACAGTCATAGTCAAGCATGCCCTGAACAAGAATCCGTTGAATATATTTGCATATCTCTTGAAGAATATTTTTAATGAATTTTTGAAAATCCGGAAAGCGATCCATGCACTTGGACATTCCAAGTATGTTGGAATGTCTTGAAATTGTACTCGGTCATAGTCAACGACGCCCTGAACAAGAATCCATTGAAAATATTTGCAGATCTCTTAAGGAATATTTTTAATGAATTTTTGAAAATGATGAAAGTCTGTGCACTTAGGCAGTGACTTAACTTTTTATTCAAAAAAGACCCCAAAGGTATCTTGGAATGTCTTGAAATTGTACACAGTCATAGTCAAGCATGCCCTGAACAAGAATCCGTTGAATATATTTGCATATCTCTTGAAGAATATTTTTAATGAACTTTTGAAAATCAGGAAAGCGATCCATGCACTTGGACATTCCAAGTATGTTGGAATGTCTTGAAATTGTACTCAGTCATAGTCAACGACGCCCTGAACAAGAATCCGTTGAAAATATTTGCATATCGCTTAAGGAATATTTTTAATGAATTTTTGAAAATCAGGAAAGCGATCCATGCACTTAGGCAGTGACTTAACTTTTTTGTCAAAAAAGACCCCAAAAGTATCTTGGAATGTCTTGAAATTGTACACAGTCATAGTCAAGCATGCCCTGAACAAGAATCCGTTGAATATATTTGCATATCTCTTGAAGAATATTTTTAATGAATTTTTGAAAATCCGAAAAGCGATCCATGCACTTGGACATTCCAAGTATGTTGGAATGTCTTGAAATTGTACTCAGTCATAGTCAACGACGCCCTGAACAAGAATCAATTGAAAATATTTGCATATCTCTTAAGGAATATTTTTAATGAATTTTTGAAAATGAGGAAAGTCTGTGCACTTCGGCAGTGACTTAACTTTTTCGTCAAAAAAGACCCCAAAAGTATCTTGGAATGTCTTGAAATTGTACACAGTCATAGTCAAGCATGCCCTGAACAAGAATCCGTTGAATATATTTGCATATCTCTTGAAGAATATTTTTAATGAATTTTTGAAAATCCGGAAAGCGATCCATGCACTTGGACATTCCAAGTATGTTGGAATGTCTTGAAATTGTACTCGGTCATAGTCAACGACGCCCTGAACAAGAATCCATTGAAAATATTTGCATATCTCTTAAGGAATATTTTTAATGAATTTTTGGAAATGAGGAAAGTCTGTGCACTTAGGCAGTGACTTAACTTTTTATTCAAAAAAGACCCCAAAAGTATCTTGGAATGTCTTGAAATTGTACACAGTCATAGTCAAGCATGCCCTGAACAAGAATCCGTTGAATATATTTGCATATCTCTTGAAGAATATTTTTAATGAACTTTTGAAAATCAGGAAAGCGATCCATGCACTTGGACATTCCAAGTATGTTGGAATGTCTTGAAATTGTACTCAGTCATAGTCAACGACGCCCTGAACAAGAATCCGTTGAAAATATTTGCATATCGTTTAAGGAATATTTTTAAAGAATTTCTGAAAATCAGGAAAGCGATCCATGCACTTAGGCAGTGACTAAACTTTTTTGTCAAAAAAGACCCCAAAAGTATCTTGGAATGTGTTGAAATTGTACACAGTCATAGTCAAGCATGCCCTGAACAAGAATATGTTGAATATATTTGCATATCTGTTGAAGAATATTTTAAATTAATTTTTGAAAATCCTAAAAGCGATCCATGCACTTGGACATTCCAAGTATGTTGGAATGTCTTGAAATTGTACTCAGTCATAGTCAACGACGCCCTGAACAAGAATCAATTGAAAATATTTGCATATCTCTTAAGGAATATTTTTA
Source organism: Microchirus variegatus (assembly GCF_963457635.1). Taxonomy (NCBI): domain Eukaryota; kingdom Metazoa; phylum Chordata; class Actinopteri; order Pleuronectiformes; family Soleidae; genus Microchirus; species Microchirus variegatus. The sequence continues at coordinate 165,761 of NW_028154739.1, forward strand.
ATGAATTTTTGAAAATGAGGAAAGTCTGTGCACTTAGGCAGTGACTTAACTTTTTATTCAAAAAAGACCCCAAAAGTATCTTGGAATGTCTTGAAATTGTACACAGTCATAGTCAAGCATGCCCTGAACAAGAATCCGTTGAATATATTTGCATATCTCTTGAAGAATATTTTTAATGAACTTTTGAAAATCAGGAAAGCGATCCATGCACTTGGACATTCCAAGTATGTTGGAATGTCTTGAAATTGTACTCAGTCATAGTCAACGACGCCCTGAACAAGAATCCGTTGAAAATATTTGCATATCGTTTAAGGAATATTTTTAAAGAATTTCTGAAAATCAGGAAAGCGATCCATGCACTTAGGCAGTGACTTAACTTTTTCGTCAAAAAAGACCCCAAAAGTATCTTGGAATGTCTTGAAATTGTACACAGTCATAGTCAAGAATGCCCTGAACAAGAATCCGTTGAATATATTTGCATATCTCTTGAAGAATATTTTTAATGAATTTTTGAAAATCCGGAAAGCGATCCATGCACTTGGACATTCCAAGTATGTTGGAATGTCTTGAAATTGTTCTCGGTCATAGTCAACGACACCCTGAACAAGAATCCATTGAAAATATTTGCATATCTCTTAAGGAATATTTTTAATGAATTTTTGAAAATGATGAAAGTCTGTGCACTGAGGCAGTGACTTAACTTTTTATTCAAAAAAGACCCCAAAGGTATCTTGGAATGTCTTGAAATTGTACACAGTCATAGTCAAGCATGCCCTGAACAAGAATCCGTTGAATATATTTGCATATCTCTTGAAGAATATTTTTAATGAACTTTTGAAAATCAGGAAAGCGATCCATGCACTTGGACATTCCAAGTATGTTGGAATGTCTTGAAATTGTACTCAGTCATAGTCAACGACGCCCTGAACAAGAATCCGTTGAAAATATTTGCATATCGCTTAAGGAATATTTCTAATGAATTTTTGAAAATCAGGAAAGCGATCCATGCACTTAGGCAGTGACTTAACTTTTTTGTCAAAAAAGACCCCAAAAGTATCTTGGAATGTCTTGAAATTGTACACAGTCATAGTCAAGCATGCCCTGAACAAGAATCCGTTGAATATATTTGCATATCTCTTGAAGAATATTTTTAATGAACTTTTGAAAATCCGAAAAGCGATCCATGCACTTGGACATTCCAAGTATGTTGGAATGTCTTGAAATTGTACTCAGTCATAGTCAACGACGCCCTGAACAAGAATCAATTGAAAATATTTGCATATCTCTTAAGGAATATTTTTAATGAATTTTTGAAAATGAGGAAAGTCTGTGCACTTAGGCAGTGACTTAACTTTTTATTCAAAAAAGACCCCAAAAGTATCTTGGAATGTCTTGAAATTGTACACAGTCATAGTCAAGCATGCCCTGAACAAGAATCTGTTGAATATATTTGCATATCTCTTGAAGAATATTTTTAATGAACTTTTGAAAATCAGGAAAGCGATCCATGCACTTGGACATTCCAAGTATGTTGGAATGTCTTGAAATTGTACTCAGTCATAGTCAACGACGCCCTGAACAAGAATCCGTTGAAAATATTTGCATATCGTTTAAGGAATATTTTTAAAGAATTTCTGAAAATCAGGAAAGCGATCCATGCACTTAGGCAGTGACTTAACTTTTTATTCAAAAAAGACCCCAAAAGTATCTTGGAATGTCTTGAAATTGTACACAGTCATAGTCAAGCATGCCCTGAACAAGAATCCGTTGAATATATTTGCATATCTCTTGAAGAATATTTTTAATGAATTTTTGAAAATCCGAAAAGCGATCCATGCACTTGGACATTCCAAGTATGTTGGAATGTCTTGAAATTGTACTCAGTCATAGTCAACGACGCCCTGAACAAGAATCAATTGAAAATATTTGCATATCTCTTAAGGAATATTTTTAATGAATTTTTGAAAATGAGGAAAGTCTGTGCACTTAGGCAGTGACTTAACTTTTTATTCAAAAAAGACCCCAAAAGTATCTTGGAATGTCTTGAAATTGTACACAGTCATAGTCAAGCATGCCCTGAACAAGAATCCGTTGAATATATTTGCATATCTCTTGAAGAATATTTTTAATGAACTTTTGAAAATCAGGAAAGCGATCCATGCACTTGGACATTCCAAGTATGTTGGAATGTCTTGAAATTGTACTCAGTCATAGTCAACGACGCCCTGAACAAGAATCCGTTGAAAATATTTGCATATCGTTTAAGGAATTTTTTTTAAGAATTTCTGAAAATCAGGAAAGCGATCCATGCACTTAGGCAGTGACTTAACTTTTTCGTCAAAAAAGACCCCAAAAGTATCTTGGAATGTCTTGAAATTGTACACAGTCATAGTCAAGCATGCCCTGAACAAGAATCCGTTGAATATATTTGCATATCTCTTGAAGAATATTTTTAATGAATTTTTGAAAATCAGGAAAGCGATCCATGCACTTGGACATTCCAAGTATGTTGGAATGTCTTGAAATTGTACTCAGTCATAGTCAACAACGCCCTGAACAAGAATCCATTGAAAATATTTGCATATCGCTTAAGGAATATTTTTAATGAATTTTTGAAAATCAGGAAAGCGATCCATGCACTTAGGCAGTGACTTAACTTTTTATTCAAAAAAGACCCCAAAAGTATCTTGGAATGTCTTGAAATTTTACACAGTCATAGTCAAGCATGCCCTGAACAAGAAACCGTTGAATATATTTGCATATCTCTTGAAGAATATTTTTAATGAATTTTTGAAAATCCGAAAAGCGATCCATGCACTTGGACATTCCAAGTATGTTGGAATGTGTTGAAATTGTACTCAGTCATAGTCAACGAAGCCCTGAACAAGAATCCATTGAAAATATTTGCATATCTCTTAAGGAATATTTTTAATGAATTTTTGGAAATGAGGAAAGTCTGTGCACTTAGGCAGTGACTTAACTTTTTATTCAAAAAAGACCCCAAAAGTATCTTGGAATGTCTTGAAATTGTACACAGTCATAGTCAAGCATGCCCTGAACAAGAATCCGTTGAATATATTTGCATATCTCTTGAAGAATATTTTTAATGAATTTTTGAAAATCCGGAAAGCGATCCATGCACTTGGACATTCCAAGTATGTTGGAATGTCTTGAAATTGTACTCAGTCATAGTCAACGACGCCCTGAACGAGAATCTGTTGAAAATATTTGCATATCACTTAAGGAATATTTTTAATGAATTTTTGAAAATCAGGAAAGCGATCCATGCACTTAGGCAGTGACTTAACTTTTTCGTCAAAAAAGACCCCAAAAGTATCTTGGAATGTCTTGAAATTGTTCACAGTCATAGTCAAGCATGCCCTGAACAAGAATCCGTTGAATATATTTGCATATCTCTTGAAGAATATTTTTAATGAATTTTTGAAAATCCCGAAAGCGATCCATGCACTTGGACATTCCAAGTATGTTGGAATGTCTTGAAATTGTACTCAGTCATAGTCAACGACGCCCTGAACAAGAATCCGTTGAAAATATTTGCATATCGCTTAAGGAATATTTTTAATGAATTTTTGAAAATCAGGAAAGCAATCCATGCACTTAGGCAGTGACTTAACTTTTTTGTCAAAAAAGACCCCAAAAGTATCTTGGAATGTCTTGAAATTGTACACAGTCATAGTCAAGCATGCCCTGAACAAGAAACCGTTGAATATATTTGCATATCTCTTGAAGAATATTTTTATTAATTTTTGAAAATCCGAAATGCGATCCATGCACTTGGACATTCCAAGTATGTTGGAATGTTTTGAAATTGTACTCAGTCATAGTCGACGACGCCCTGAACAAGAATCAATTGAAAGTATTCGCATATCTCTTAAGGAATATTTTTAATGAATTTTTGAAAATCAGGAAAGCAATCCATGCACTTAGGCAGTGACTTAACTTTTTTGTCAAAAAAGACCCCAAAAGTATCTTGGAATGTCTTGAAATTGTACACAGTCATAGTCAAGCATGCCCTGAACAAGAATCCGTTGAATATATTTGCATATCTCTTGAAGAATATTTTTAATGAACTTTTGAAAATCAGGAAAGCGATCCATGTACTTGGACATTCAAAGTATGTTGGAATGTCTTGAAATTGTACTCGGTCATAGTCAACGACGCCCTGAACAAGAATCCGTTGAAAATATTTGCATATCGCTTAAGGAATATTTTTAATGAATTTCTGAAAATCAGGAAAGCGATCCATGCACTTAGGCAGTGACTTAACTTTTTCGTCAAAAAAGACCCCAAAAGTATCTTGGAATGTCTTGAAATTGTACACAGTCATAGTCAAGCATGCCCTGAACAAGAATCCGTTGAATATATTTGCATATCTCTTGAAGAATATTTTTAATGAATTTTTGAAAATCCGGAAAGCGATCCATGCACTTGGACATTCCAAGTATGTTGGAATGTCTTGAAATTGTACTCGGTCATAGTCAATGACGCCCTGAACAAGAATCCATTGAAAATATTTGCATATCTCTTAAGGAATATTTTTAATGAATTTTTGGAAATGAGGAAAGTCTGTGCACTTAGGCAGTGACTTAACTTTTTATTCAAAAAAGACCCCAAAAGTATCTTGGAATGTCTTGAAATTGTACACAGTCATAGTCAAGCATGCCCTGAACAAGAATCCGTTGAATATATTTGCATATCTCTTGAAGAATATTTTTAATGAACTTTTGAAAATCAGGAAAGCGATCCATGCACTTGGACATTCCAAGTATGTTGGAATGTCTTGAAATTGTACTCAGTCATAGTCAACGACGCCCTGAACAAGAATCCGTTGAAAATATTTGCATATCGCTTAAGGAATATTTTTAATGAATTTTTGAAAATCAGGAAAGCGATCCATGCACTTAGGCAGTGACTTAACTTTTTTGTCAAAAAAGACCCCAAAAGTATCTTGGAATGTCTTGAAATTGTACACAATCATAGTCAAGCATGCCCTGAACAAGAATCCGTTGAATATATTTGCATATCTCTTGAAGAATATTTTTAATGAATTTTTGAAAATCCGAAAAGCGATCCATGCACTTGGACATTCCAAGTATGTTGGAATGTCTTGAAATTGTACTCAGTCATAGTCAACGACGCCCTGAACAAGAATCAATTGAAAATATTTGTATATCTCTTAAGGAATATTTTTAATGAATTTTTGAAAATGAGGAAAGTCTGTGCACTGAGGCAGTGACTTGACTTTTTATTAAAAAAAGACCCCAAAAGTATCTTGGAATGTCTTGAAATTGTACACAGTCATAGTCAAGCATGCCCTGAACAAGAATCCGTTGAATATATTTGCATATCTCTTGAAGAATATTTTTAATGAACTTTTGAAAATCAGGAAAGCGATCCATGCACTTGGACATTCCAAGTATGTTGGAATGTCTTGAAATTGTACTCAGTCATAGTCAACGAAGCCCTGAACAAGAATCCGTTGAAAATATTTGCATATCGTTTAAGGAATATTTTTAAAGAATTTTTGAAAATGAGGAAAGTCTGTGCACTTCGGCAGTGACTTAACTTTTTATTCAAAAAAGACCCCAAAAGTATCTTGGAATGTCTTGAAATTGTACACAGTCATAGTCAAGCATGCCCTGAACAAGAATCCGTTGAATATATTTGCATATCTCTTGAAGAATATTTTTAATGAACCTTTGAAAATCAGGAAAGCGATCCATGTACTTGGACATTCAAAGTAAGTTGGAATGTCTTGAAATTGTACTCGGTCATAGTCAACGACGCCCTGAACAAGAATCCGTTGAAAATATTTGCATATCGCTTAAGGAATATTTTTAATGAATTTTTGAAAATCAGGAAAGCGATCCATGCACTTAGGCAGTGACTTAACTTTTTATTCAAAAAAGACCCCAAAAGTATCTTGGAATGTCTTGAAATTGTACACAGTCATAGTCAAGCATGCCCTGAACAAGAATCCGTTGAATATATTTGCATATCTCTTGAAGAATATTTTTAATGAATTTTTGAAAATCCGGAAAGCGATCCATGCACTTGGACATTCCAAGTATGTTGGAATGTCTTGAAATTGTACTCGGTCATAGTCAACGACGCCCTGAACAAGAATCCATTGAAAATATTTGCATATCTCTTAAGGAATATTTTTAATGAATTTTTGAAAATGATGAAAGTCTATGCACTTAGGCAGTGACTTAACTTTTTATTCAAAAAAGACCCCAAAGGTATCTTGGAATGTCTTGAAATTGTACACAGTCATAGTCAAGCATGCCCTGAACAAGAATCCGTTGAATATATTTGCATATCTCTTGAAGAATATTTTTAATGAACTTTTGAAAATCAGGAAAGCGATCCATGCACTTGGACATTCCAAGTATGTTGGAATGTCTTGAAATTGTACTCAGTCATAGTCAACGACGCCCTGAACAAGAATCCGTTGAAAATATTTGCATATCGTTTAAGGAATATTTTTAAAGAATTTCTGAAAATCAGGAAAGCGATCCATGCACTTAGGCAGTGACTAAACTTTTTTGTCAAAAAAGACCCCAAAAGTATCTTGGAATGTGTTGAAATTGTACACAGTCATAGTCAAGCATGCCCTGAACAAGAATATGTTGAATATATTTGCATATCTGTTGAAGAATATTTTAAATTAATTTTTGAAAATCCGAAAAGCGATCCATGCACTTGGACATTCCAAGTATGTTGGAATGTCTTGAAATTGTACTCAGTCATAGTCAACGACGCCCTGAACAAGAATCAATTGAAAATATTTGCATATCTCTTAAGGAATATTTTTAATGAATTTTTGAAAATGAGGAAAGTCTGTGCACTTAGGCAGTGACTTAACTTTTTATTCAAAAAAGACCCCAAAGGTATCTTGGAATGTCTTGAAATTGTACACAGTCATAGTCAAGCATGCCCTGAACAAGAATCCGTTGAATATATTTGCATATCTCTTGAAGAATATTTTTAATGAACTTTTGAAAATCAGGAAAGCGATCCATGCACTTGGACATTCCAAGTATGTTGGAATGTCTTGAAATTGTACTCAGTCATAGTCAACGACGCCCTGAACAAGAATCCGTTGAAAATATTTGCATATCGCTTAAGGAATATTTCTAATGAATTTTTGAAAATCAGGAAAGCGATCCATGCACTTAGGCAGTGACTTAACTTTTTTGTCAAAAAAGACCCCAAAAGTATCTTGGAATGTCTTGAAATTGTACACAGTCATAGTCAAGCATGCCCTGAACAAGAATCCGTTGAATATATTTGCATATCTCTTGAAGAATATTTTTAATGAATTTTTGAAAATCCGAAAAGCGATCCATGCACTTGGACATTCCAAGTATGTTGGAATGTCTTGAAATTGTACTCAGTCATAGTCAACGACGCCCTGAACAAGAATCAATTGAAAATATTTGCATATCTCTTAAGGAATATTTTTAATGAATTTTTGAAAATGAGGAAAGTCTGTGCACTTAGGCAGTGACTTAACTTTTTATTCAAAAAAGACCCCAAAAGTATCTTGGAATGTCTTGAAATTGTACACAGTCATAGTCAAGCATGCCCTGAACAAGAATCCGTTGAATATATTTGCATATCTCTTGAAGAATATTTTTAATGAACTTTTGAAAATCAGGAAAGCGATCCATGCACTTGGACATTCCAAGTATGTTGGAATGTCTTGAAATTGTACTCAGTCATAGTCAACGACGCCCTGAACAAGAATCCGTTGAAAATATTTGCATATCGTTTAAGGAATATTTTTAAAGAATTTCTGAAAATCAGGAAAGCGATCCATGCACTTAGGCAGTGACTTAACTTTTTCGTCAAAAAAGACCCCAAAAGTATCTTGGAATGTCTTGAAATTGTACACAGTCATAGTCAAGAATGCCCTGAACAAGAATCCGTTGAATATATTTGCATATCTCTTGAAGAATATTTTTAATGAATTTTTGAAAATCCGGAAAGCGATCCATGCACTTGGACATTCCAAGTATGTTGGAATGTCTTGAAATTGTACTCGGTCATAGTCAACGACGCCCTGAACAAGAATCCATTGAAAATATTTGCATATCTCTTAAGGAATATTTTTAATGAATTTTTGAAAATGATGAAAGTCTGTGCACTTAGGCAGTGACTTAACTTTTTATCCAAAAAAGACCCCAAAGGTATCTTGGAATGTCTTGAAATTGTACACAGTCATAGTCAAACATGCCCTGAACAAGAATCCGTTGAATATATTTGCATATCTCTTGAAGAATATTTTTAATGAACTTTTGAAAATCAGGAAAGCGATCCATGCACTTGGACATTCCAAGTATGTTGGAATGTCTTGAAATTGTACTCAGTCATAGTCAACGACGCCCTGAACAAGAATCCGTTGAAAATATTTGCATATCGTTTAAGGAATATTTTTAAAGAATTTCTGAAAATCAGGAAAGCGATCCATGCACTTAGGCAGTGACTTAACTTTTTCGTCAAAAAAGACCCCAAAAGTATCTTGGAATGTCTTGAAATTGTACACAGTCATAGTCAAGAATGCCCTGAACAAGAATCCGTTGAATATATTTGCATATCTCTTGAAGAATATTTTTAATGAATTTTTGAAAATCCGGAAAGCGATCCATGCACTTGGACATTCCAAGTATGTTGGAATGTCTTGAAATTGTACTCGGTCATAGTCAACGACGCCCTGAACAAGAATCCATTGAAAATATTTGCATATCTCTTAAGGAATATTTTTAATGAATTTTTGAAAATGATGAAAGTCTGTGCACTTAGGCAGTGACTTAACTTTTTATTCAAAAAAGACCCCAAAAGTATCTTGGAATGTCTTGAAATTGTACACAGTCATAGTCAAGCATGCCCTGAACAAGAATCCGTTGAATATATTTGCATATCTCTTGAAGAATATTTTTAATGAATTTTTGAAAATCCGGAAAGCGATCCATGCACTTGGACATTCCAAGTATGTTGGAATGTCTTGAAATTGTACTCGGTCATAGTCAACGACGCCCTGAACAAGAATCCATTGAAAATATTTGCATATCTCTTAAGGAATATTTTTAATGAATTTTTGAAAATGAGGAAAGTCTGTGCACTTAGGCAGTGACTTAACTTTTTATTCAAAAAAGACCCCAAAGGTATCTTGGAATGTCTTGAAATTGTACACAGTCATAGTCAAGCATGCCCTGAACAAGAATCCGTTGAATATATTTGCATATCTCTTGAAGAATATTTTTAATGAACTTTTGAAAATCAGGAAAGCGATCCATGCACTTGGACATTACAAGTATGTTGGAATGTCTTGAAATTGTACTCAGTCATAGTCAACGACGCCCTGAACAAGAATCCGTTGAAAATATTTGCATATCGTTTAAGGAATATTTTTAAAGAATTTCTGAAAATCAGGAAAGCGATCCATGCACTTAGGCAGTGACTAAACTTTTTTGTCAAAAAAGACCCCAAAAGTATCTTGGAATGTGTTGAAATTGTACACAGTCATAGTCAAGCATGCCCTGAACAAGAATATGTTGAATATATTTGCATATCTGTTGAAGAATATTTTAAATTAATTTTTGAAAATCCGAAAAGCGATCCATGCACTTGGACATTCCAAGTATGTTGGAATGTCTTGAAATTGTACTCAGTCATAGTCAACGACGCCCTGAACAAGAATCAATTGAAAATATTTGCATATCTCTTAAGGAATATTTTTAATGAATTTTTGAAAATGAGGAAAGTCTGTGCACTTAGGCAGTGACTTAACTTTTTATTCAAAAAAGACCCCAAAAGTATCTTGGAATATCTTGAAATTGTACACAGTCATAGTCAAGCATGCCCTGAACAAGAATCCGTTGAATATATTTGCATATCTCTTGAAGAATATTTTTAATGAACTTTTGAAAATCAGGAAAGCGATCCATGCACTTGGACATTCCAAGTATGTTGGAATGTCTTGAAATTGTACTCAGTCATAGTCAACGACGCCCTGAACAAGAATCCGTTGAAAATATTTGCATATCGTTTAAGGAATATTTTTAAAGAATTTCTGAAAATCAGGAAAGCGATCCATGCACTTAGGCAGTGACTTAACTTTTTCGTCAAAAAAGACCCCAAAAGTATCTTGGAATGTCTTGAAATTGTACACAGTCATAGTCAAGAATGCCCTGAACAAGAATCCGTTGAATATATTTGCATATCTCTTGAAGAATATTTTGAATGAATTTTTGAAAATCCGGAAAGCGATCCATGCACTTGGACATTCCAAGTATGTTGGAATGTCTTGAAATTGTTCTCGGTCATAGTCAACGACGCCCTGAACAAGAATCCATTGAAAATATTTGCATATCTCTTAAGGAATATTTTTAATGAATTTTTGAAAATGATGAAAGTCTGTGCACTGAGGCAGTGACTTAACTTTTTATTCAAAAAAGACCCCAAAGGTATCTTGGAATGTCTTGAAATTGTACACAGTCATAGTCAAGCATGCCCTGAACAAGAATCCGTTGAATATATTTGCATATCTCTTGAAGAATATTTTTAATGAACTTTTGAAAATCAGGAAAGCGATCCATGCACTTGGACATTCCAAGTATGTTGGAATGTCTTGAAATTGTTCTCGGTCATAGTCAACGACGCCCTGAACAAGAATCCATTGAAAATATTTGCATATCTCTTAAGGAATATTTTTAATGAATTTTTGAAAATGATGAAAGTCTGTGCACTGAGGCAGTGACTTAACTTTTTATTCAAAAAAGACCCCAAAGGTATCTTGGAATGTCTTGAAATTGTACACAGTCATAGTCAAGCATGCCCTGAACAAGAATCCGTTGAATATATTTGCATATCTCTTGAAGAATATTTTTAATGAACTTTTGAAAATCAGGAAAGCGATCCATGCACTTGGACATTCCAAGTATGTTGGAATGTCTTGAAATTGTACTCAGTCATAGTCAACGACGCCCTGAACAAGAATCCGTTGAAAATATTTGCATATCGCTTAAGGAATATTTCTAATGAATTTTTGAAAATCAGGAAAGCGATCCATGCACTTAGGCAGTGACTTAACTTTTTTGTCAAAAAAGACCCCAAAAGTATCTTGGAATGTCTTGAAATTGTACACAGTCATAGTCAAGCATGCCCTGAACAAGAATCCGTTGAATATATTTGCATATCTCTTGAAGAATATTTTTAATGAATTTTTGAAAATCCGAAAAGCGATCCATGCACTTGGACATTCCAAGTATGTTGGAATGTCTTGAAATTGTACTCAGTCATAGTCAACGACGCCCTGAACAAGAATCAATTGAAAATATTTGCATATCTCTTAAGGAATATTTTTAATGAATTTTTGAAAATGAGGAAAGTCTGTGCACTTAGGCAGTGACTTAACTTTTTATTCAAAAAAGACCCCAAAAGTATCTTGGAATGTCTTGAAATTGTACACAGTCATAGTCAAGCATGCCCTGAACAAGAATCCGTTGAATATATTTGCATATCTCTTGAAGAATATTTTTAATGAACTTTTGAAAATCAGGAAAGCGATCCATGCACTTGGACATTCCAAGTATGTTGGAATGTCTTGAAATTGTACTCAGTCATAGTCAACGACGCCCTGAACAAGAATCCGTTGAAAATATTTGCATATCGTTTAAGGAATATTTTTAAAGAATTTCTGAAAATCAGGAAAGCAATCCATGCACTTAGGCAGTGACTTAACTTTTTTGTCAAAAAAGACCCCAAAAGTATCTTGGAATGTCTTGAAATTGTACACAGTCATAGTCAAGAATGCCCTGAACAAGAATCCGTTGAATATATTTGCATATCTCTTGAAGAATATTTTTAATGAATTTTTGAAAATCCGGAAAGCGATCCATGCACTTGGACATTCCAAGTATGTTGGAATGTCTTGAAATTGTACTCGGTCATAGTCAACGACGCCCTGAACAAGAATCCATTGAAAATATTTGCATATCTCTTAAGGAATATTTTTAATGAATTTTTGAAAATGATGAAAGTCTGTGCACTTAGGCAGTGACTTAACTTTTTATCCAAAAAAGACCCCAAAGGTATCTTGGAATGTCTTGAAATTGTACACAGTCATAGTCAAGCATGCCCTGAACAAGAATCCGTTGAATATATTTGCATATCTCTTGAAGAATATTTTTAATGAACTTTTGAAAATCAGGAAAGCGATCCATGCACTTGGACATTCCAAGTATGTTGGAATGTCTTGAAATTGTACTCAGTCATAGTCAACGACGCCCTGAACAAGAATCCGTTGAAAATATTTGCATATCGTTTAAGGAATATTTTTAAAGAATTTCTGAAAATCAGGAAAGCGATCCATGCACTTAGGCAGTGACTTAACTTTTTCGTCAAAAAAGACCCCAAAAGTATCTTGGAATGTCTTGAAATTGTACACAGTCATAGTCAAGAATGCCCTGAACAAGAATCCGTTGAATATATTTGCATATCTCTTGAAGAATATTTTTAATGAATTTTTGAAAATCCGGAAAGCGATCCATGCACTTGGACATTCCAAATATGTTGGAATGTCTTGAAATTGTTCTCGGTCATAGTCAACGACGCCCTGAACAAGAATCCATTGAAAATATTTGCATATCTCTTAAGGAATATTTTTAATGAATTTTTGAAAATGATGAAAGTCTGTGCACTTAGGCAGTGACTTAACTTTTTATTCAAAAAAGACCCCAAAAGTATCTTGGAATGTCTTGAAATTGTACACAGTCATAGTCAAGCATGCCCTGAACAAGAATCCGTTGAATATATTTGCATATCTCTTGAAGAATATTTTTAATGAATTTTTGAAAATCCGGAAAGCGATCCATGCACTTGGACATTCCAAGTATGTTGGAATGTCTTGAAATTGTACTCGGTCATAGTCAACGACGCCCTGAACAAGAATCCATTGAAAATATTTGCATATCTCTTAAGGAATATTTTTAATGAATTTTTGAAAATGATGAAAGTCTATGCACTTAGGCAGTGACTTAACTTTTTATTCAAAAAAGACCCCAAAGGTATCTTGGAATGTCTTGAAATTGTACACAGTCATAGTCAAGCATGCCCTGAACAAGAATCCGTTGAATATATTTGCATATCTCTTGAAGAATATTTTTAATGAACTTTTGAAAATCAGGAAAGCGATCCATGCACTTGGACATTCCAAGTATGTTGGAATGTCTTGAAATTGTACTCAGTCATAGTCAACGACGCCCTGAACAAGAATCCGTTGAAAATATTTGCATATCGTTTAAGGAATATTTTTAAAGAATTTTTGAAAATCAGGAAAGCGATCCATGCACTTAGGCAGTGACTAAACTTTTTTGTCAAAAAAGACCCCAAAAGTATCTTGGAATGTGTTGAAATTGTACACAGTCATAGTCAAGCATGCCCTGAACAAGAATATGTTGAATATATTTGCATATCTGTTGAAGAATATTTTAAATTAATTTTTGAAAATCCGAAAAGCGATCCATGCACTTGGACATTCCAAGTATGTTGGAATGTCTTGAAATTGTACTCAGTCATAGTCAACGACGCCCTGAACAAGAATCAATTGAAAATATTTGCATATCTCTTAAGGAATATTTTTAATGAATTTTTGAAAATGAGGAAAGTCTGTGCACTTAGGCAGTGACTTAACTTTTTATTCAAAAAAGACCCCAAAAGTATCTTGGAATGTCTTGAAATTGTACACAGTCATAGTCAAGCATGCCCTGAACAAGAATCCGTTGAATATATTTGCATATCTCTTGAAGAATATTTTTAATGAACTTTTGAAAATCAGGAAAGCGATCCATGCACTTGGACATTCCAAGTATGTTGGAATGTCTTGAAATTGTACTCAGTCATAGTCAACGACGCCCTGAACAAGAATCCGTTGAAAATATTTGCATATCGTTTAAGGAATATTTTTAAAGAATTTCTGAAAATCAGGAAAGCGATCCATGCACTTAGGCAGTGACTTAACTTTTTCGTCAAAAAAGACCCCAAAAGTATCTTGGAATGTCTTGAAATTGTACACAGTCATAGTCAAGAATGCCCTGAACAAGAATCCATTGAAAATATTTGCATATCTCTTAAGGAATATTTTTAATGAATTTTTGAAAATGAGGAATTTCTGTGCACTTAGGCAGTGACTTAACTTTATTCAAAAAAGACCCCAAAAGTATCTTGGAATGTCTTGAAATTGTACACAGTCATAGTCAAGCATGCCCTGAACAAGAATCCGTTGAATATATTTGCATATCGCTTAAGGAATATTTTTAATGAATTTTTGAAAATCAGGAAAGCGATCCATGCACTTGGACATTCCAAGTATGTTGGAATGTCTTGAAATTGTACTCAGTCATAGTCAACGACGCACTGAACAAGAATCCGTTGAAAATATTTGCATATCGCTTCAGGAATATTTTAAATGAATTTTTGAAAATCAGGAAAGCGATCCATGCACTTAGGCAGTGACTTAACTTTTTTGTCAAAAAAGACCCCAAAAGTATCTTGGAATGTCTTGAAATTGTACACAGTCATAGTCAAGCATGCCCTGAACAAGAATCCGTTGAATATATTTGCATATCTCTTGAAGAATATTTTTAATGAACTTTTGAAAATCAGGAAAGCGATCCATGCACTTGGACATTCCAAGTATGTTGGAATGTCTTGAAATTGTACTCAGTCATAGTCAACGACGCCCTGAACAAGAATCCGTTGAAAATATTTGCATATCGCTTAAGGAATATTTTTAATGAATTTTTGAAAATGAGGAAAGTCTGTGCACTTAGGCAGTGACTTAACTTTTTCGTCAAAAAAGACCCCAAAAGTATCTTGGAATGTCTTGAAATTGTACACAGTCATAGTCAAGCATGCCCTGAACAAGAATCCGTTGAATATATTTGCATATCTCTTGAAGAATATTTTTAATGAACTTTTGAAAATCAGGAAAGCGATCCATGCACTTGGACATTCCAAGTATGTTGGAATGTCTTGAAATTGTACTCAGTCATAGTCAACGACGCCCTGAACAAGAATCCGTTGATAATATTTGCATATCGCTTAAGGAATATTTTTAATGAATTTTTGAAAATCAGGAAATCGATCCATGCACTTAGGCAGTGACTTAACTTTTTCGTCAAAAAAGACCCCAAAAGTATCTTGGAATGTCTTGAAATTGTACACAGTCATAGTCAAGCATGCCCTGAACAAGAATCCGTTGAATATATTTGCATATCTCTTGAAGAATATTTTTAATGAATTTTTGAAAATCCGAAAAGCACCATGCACTTGGACATTCCAAGTATGTTGGAATGTCTTGAAATTGTACTCAGTCATAGTCAACGACGCTCTGAACAAGAATCAATTGAAAATATTTGCATATCTCTTAAGGAATATTTTTAATGAATTTTTGAAAATGAGGAAAGTCTGTGCACTTAGGCAGTGACTTAACTTTTTATTCAAAAAAGACCCCAAAAGTATCTTGGAATGTCTTGAAATTGTACACAGTCATAGTCAAGCATGCCCTGAACAAGAATCCGTTGAATATATTTGCATATCTCTTGAAGAATATTTTTAATGAACTTTTGAAAATCCGGAAAGCGATCCATGTACTTGGACATTCAAAGTATGTTGGAATGTCTTGAAATTGTACTCGGTCATAGTCAACGACGCCCTGAACAAGAATCCGTTGAAAATATTTGCATATCGCTTAAGGAATATTTTTAATGAATTTTTGAAAATCAGGAAAGTGATCCATGCACTTAGGCAGTGACTTAACTTTTTCGTCAAAAAAGACCCCAAAAGTATCTTGGAATGTCTTGAAATTGTACACAGTCATAGTCAAGCATGCCCTGAACAAGAATCCGTTGAATATATTTGCATATCTCTTGAAGAATATTTTTAATGAATTTTTGAAAATCCGGAAAGCGATCCATGCACTTGGACATTCCAAGTATGTTGGAATGTCTTGAAATTGTACTCAGTCATAGTCAACGACGCTCTGAACAAGAATCCATTGAAAATATTTGCATATCTCTTAAGGAATATTTTTAATGAATTTTTGAAAATGAGGAAAGTCTGTGCACTTAGGCAGTGACTTAACTTTTTATTCAAAAAAGACCCCAAAAGTATCTTGGAATGTCTTGAAATTGTACACAGTCATAGTCAAGCATGCCCTGAACAAGAATCCGTTGAATATATTTGCATATCTCTTGAAGAATATTTTTAATGAACTTTTGAAAATCAGGAAAGCGATCCATGTACCTTGGACATTCAAAGTATGTTGGAATGTCTTGAAATTGTACTCGGTCATAGTCAACGACGCCCTGAACAAGAATCCGTTGAAAATATTGCATATCTCTTAAGGAATATTTTTAATGAATTTTTGAAAATCAGGAAAGTGATCCATGCACTTAGGCAGTGACTTAACTTTTTCGTCAAAAAAGACCCCAAAAGTATCTTGGAATGTCTTGAAATTGTACACAGTCATAGTCAAGCATGCCCTGAACAAGAATCCGTTGAATATATTTGCATATCTCTTGAAGAATATTTTTAATGAATTTTTGAAAATCCGGAAAGCGATCCATGCACTTGGACATTCCAAGTATGTTGGAATGTCTTGAAATTGTACTCGGTCATAGTCAACGACGCCCTGAACAAGAATCCATTGAAAATATTTGCATATCTCTTAAGGAATATTTTTAATGAATTTTTGAAAATGATGAAAGTCTGTGCACTTAGGCAGTGACTAAACTTTTTTGTCAAAAAAGACCCCAAAAGTATCTTGGAATGTCTTGAAATTGTACACAGTCATAGTCAAGCATGCCCTGAACAAGAATATGTTGAATATATTTGCATATCTCTTGAAGAATATTTTTAATTAATTTTTGAAAATCCGAAAAGCGATCCATGCACTTGGACATTCCAAGTATGTTGGAATGTCTTGAAATTGTACTCAGTCATAGTCAACGACGCCCTGAACAAGAATCAATTGAAAATATTTGCATATCTCTTAAGGAATATTTTTAATGAATTTTTGAAAATGAGGAAAGTCTGTGCACTTAGGCAGTGACTTAACTTTTTATTCAAAAAAGACCCCAAAAGTATCTTGGAATGTCTTGAAATTGTACACAGTCATAGTCAAGCATGCCCTGAACAAGAATCCGTTGAATATATTTGCATATCTCTTGAAGAATATTTTTAATGAACTTTTGAAAATCAGGAAAGCGATCCATGCACTTGGACATTCCAAGTATGTTGGAATGTCTTGAAATTGTACTCAGTCATAGTCAACGACGCCCTGAACAAGAATCCGTTGAAAATATTTGCATATCGTTTAAGGAATATTTTTAAAGAATTTCTGAAAATCAGGAAAGCAATCCATGCACTTAGGCAGTGACTTAACTTTTTTGTCAAAAAAGACCCCAAAAGTATCTTGGAATGTCTTGAAATTGTACACAGTCATAGTCAAGAATGCCCTGAACAAGAATCCGTTGAATATATTTGCATATCGTTTAAGGAATATTTTTAAAGAATTTCTGAAAATCAGGAAAGCGATCCATGCACTTAGGCAGTGACTTAACTTTTTCGTCAAAAAAGACCCCAAAGGTATCTTGGAATGTCTTGAAATTGTACACAGTCATAGTCAAGAATGCCCTGAACAAGAATCCGTTGAATATATTTGCATATCTCTTGAAGAATATTTTTAATGAATTTTTGAAAATCCGGAAAGCGATCCATGCACTTGGACATTCCAAGTATGTTGGAATGTCTTGAAATTGTACTCGGTCATAGTCAACGACGCCCTGAACAAGAATCCATTGAAAATATTTGCATATCTCTTAACGAATATTTTTAATGAATTTTTGAAAATGATGAAAGTCTGTGCACTGAGGCAGTGACTTAACTTTTTATTCAAAAAAGACCCCAAAGGTATCTTGGAATGTCTTGAAATTGTACACAGTCATAGTCAAGCATGCCCTGAACAAGAATCCGTTGAATATATTTGCATATCTCTTGAAGAATATTTTTAATGAACTTTTGAAAATCAGGAAAGCGATCCATGCACTTGGACATTCCGAGTATGTTGGAATGTCTTGAAATTGTACTCAGTCATAGCCAACGACGCCCTGAACAAGAATCCGTTGAAAATATTTGCATATCGTTTAAGGAATATTTTTAAAGAATTTCTGAAAATCAGGAAAGCGGTCCATGCACTTAGGCAGTGACTTAACTTTTTCGTCAAAAAAGACCCCAAAAGTATCTTGGAATGTCTTGAAATTGTACACAGTCATAGTCAAGCATGCCCTGAACAAGAATCCGTTGAATATATTTGCATATCTCTTGAAGAATATTTTTAATGAACTTTTGAAAATCAGGAAAGCGATCCATGCACTTGGACATTCCAAGTATGTTGGAATGTCTTGAAATTGTACTCAGTCATAGTCAACGACGCTCTGAACAAGAATCAATTGAAAATATTTGCATATCTCTTAAGGAATATTTTTAATGAATTTTTGAAAATGAGGAAAGTCTGTGCACTTAGGCAGTGACTTAACTTTTTATTCAAAAAAGACCCCAAAAGTATCTTGGAATGTCTTGAAATTGTACACAGTCATAGTCAAGCATGCCCTGAACAAGAATCTGTTGAATATATTTGCATATCTCTTGAAGAATATTTTTAATGAACTTTTGAAAATCAGGAAAGCGATCCATGCACTTGGACATTCCAAGTATGTTGGAATGTCTTGAAATTGTACTCAGTCATAGTCAACGACGCCCTGAACAAGAATCCGTTGATAATATTTGCATATCGCTTAAGGAATATTTTTAATGAATTTTTGAAAATCAGGAAAGCGATCCATGCACTTAGGCAGTGACTTAACTTTTTCGTCAAAAAAGACCCCAAAAGTATCTTGGAGTGTCTTGAAATTGTACACAGTCATAGTCAAGCATGCCCTGAACAAGAATCCGTTGAATATATTTGCATATCTCTTGAAGAATATTTTTAATGAATTTTTGAAAATCCGAAAAGCACCATGTACTTGGACATTCCAAGTATGTTGGAATGTCTTGAAATTGTACTCAGTCATAGTCAACGACGCTCTGAACAAGAATCAATTGAAAATATTTGCATATCTCTTAAGGAATATTTTTAATGAATTTTTGAAAATGAGGAAAGTCTGTGCACTTAGGCAGTGACTTAACTTTTTATTCAAAAAAGACCCCAAAAGTATCTTGGAATGTCTTGAAATTGTACACAGTCATAGTCAAGCATGCCCTGAACAAGAATCCGTTGAATATATTTGCATATCTCTTGAAGAATATTTTTAATGAACTTTTGAAAATCCGGAAAGCGATCCATGTACTTGGACATTCAAAGTATGTTGGAATGTCTTGAAATTGTACTCGGTCATAGTCAACGACGCCCTGAACAAGAATCCGTTGAAAATATTTGCATATCGCTTAAGGAATATTTTTAATGAATTTTTGAAAATCAGGAAAGTGATCCATGCACTTAGGCAGTGACTTAACTTTTTCGTCAAAAAAGACCCCAAAAGTATCTTGGAATGTCTTGAAATTGTACACAGTCATAGTCAAGCATGCCCTGAACAAGAATCCGTTGAATATATTTGCATATCTCTTGAAGAATATTTTTAATGAATTTTTGAAAATCCGGAAAGCGATCCATGCACTTGGACATTCCAAGTATGTTGGAATGTCTTGAAATTGTACTCGGTCATGGTCAACGACGCCCTGAACAAGAATCCATTGAAAATATTTGCATATCTCTTAAGGAATATTTTTAATGAATTTTTGAAAATGATGAAAGTCTGTGCACTTAGGCAGTGACTTAACTTTTTATTCAAAAAAGACCCCAAAGGTATCTTGGAATGTCTTGAAATTGTACACAGTCATAGTCAAGCATGCCCTGAACAAGAATCCGTTGAATATATTTGCATATCTCTTGAAGAATATTTTTAATGAACTTTTGAAAATCAGGAAAGCGATCCATGCACTTGGACATTCCAAGTATGTTGGAATGTCTTGAAATTGTACTCAGTCATAGTCAACGACGCCCTGAACAAGAATCCGTTGAAAATATTTGCATATCGTTTAAGGAATATTTTTAAAGAATTTCTGAAAATCAGGAAAGCGATCCATGCACTTAGGCAGTGACTAAACTTTTTTGTCAAAAAAGACCCCAAAAGTATCTTGGAATGTCTTGAAATTGTACACAGTCATAGTCAAGCATGCCCTGAACAAGAAAATGTTGAATATATTTGCATATCTCTTGAAGAATATTTTTAATTAATTTTTGAAAATCCGAAAAGCGATCCATGCACTTGGACATTCCAAGTATGTTGGAATGTCTTGAAATTGTACTCAGTCATAGTCAACGACGCCCTGAACAAGAATCAATTGAAAATATTTGCATATCTCTTAAGGAATATTTTTAATGAATTTTTGAAAATGAGGAAAGTCTGTGCACTTAGGCAGTGACTTAACTTTTTATTCAAAAAAGACCCCAAAAGTATCTTGGAATGTCTTGAAATTGTACACAGTCATAGTCAAGCATGCCCTGAACAAGAATCCGTTGAATATATTTGCATATCTCTTGAAGAATATTTTTAATGAACTTTTGAAAATCAGGAAAGCGATCCATGCACTTGGACATTCCAAGTATGTTGGAATGTCTTGAAATTGTACTCAGTCATAGTCAACGACGCCCTGAACAAGAATCCGTTGAAAATATTTGCATATCGTTTAAGGAATATTTTTAAAGAATTTCTGAAAATCAGGAAAGCGATCCATGCACTTAGGCAGTGACTTAACTTTTTCGTCAAAAAAGACCCCAAAGGTATCTTGGAATGTCTTGAAATTGTACACAGTCATAGTCAATAATGCCCTGAACAAGAATCCGTTGAATATATTTGCATATCTCTTGAAGAATATTTTTAATGAATTTTTGAAAATCCGGAAAGCGATCCATGCACTTGGACATTCCAAGTATGTTGGAATGTCTTGAAATTGTACTCGGTCATAGTCAACGACGCCCTGAACAAGAATCCATTGAAAATATTTGCATATCTCTTAAGGAATATTTTTAATGAATTTTTGAAAATGATGAAAGTCTGTGCACTGAGGCAGTGACTTAACTTTTTATTCAAAAAAGACCCCAAAGGTATCTTGGAATGTCTTGAAATTGTACACAGTCATAGTCAAGCATGCCCTGAACAAGAATCCGTTGAATATATTTGCATATCTCTTGAAGAATATTTTTAATGAACTTTTGAAAATCAGGAAAGCGATCCATGCACTTGGACATTCCAAGTATGTTGGAATGTCTTGAAATTGTACTCAGTCATAGCCAACGACGCCCTGAACAAGAATCCGTTGAAAATATTTGCATATCGTTTAAGGAATATTTTTAAAGAATTTCTGAAAATCAGGAAAGCGGTCCATGCACTTAGGCAGTGACTTAACTTTTTCGTCAAAAAAGACCCCAAAAGTATCTTGGAATGTCTTGAAATTGTACACAGTCATAGTCAAGCATGCCCTGAACAAGAATCCGTTGAATATATTTGCATATCTCTTGAAGAATATTTTTAATGAACTTTTGAAAATCAGGAAAGCGATCCATGCACTTGGACATTCCAAGTATGTTGGAATGTCTTGAAATTGTACTCAGTCATAGTCAACGACGCCCTGAACAAGAATCCGTTGAAAATATTTGCATATCGCTTAAGGAATATTTTTAATGAATTTTTGAAAATCAGGAAAGCGATCCATGCACTTAGGCAGTGACTTAACTTTTTCGTCAAAAAAGACCCCAAAAGTATCTTGGAATGTCTTGAAATTGTACACAGTCATAGTCAAGCATGCCCTGAACAAGAATCCGTTGAATATATTTGCATATCTCTTGAAGAATATTTTTAATGAATTTTTGAAAATCCGAAAAAGCACCATGCACTTGGACATTCCAAGTATGTTGGAATGTCTTGAAATTGTACTCAGTCATAGTCAACGACGCTCTGAACAAGAATCCATTGAAAATATTTGCATATGTCTTAAGGAATATTTTTAATGAATTTTTGAAAATGATGAAAGTCTGTGCACTTAGGCAGTGACTTAACTTTTTATTCAAAAAAGACCCCAAAGGTATCTTGGAATGTCTTGAAATTGTACACAGTCATAGTCAAGAATGCCCTGAACAAGAATCCGTTGAATATATTTGCATATCTCTTGAAGAATATTTTTAATGAATTTTTGAAAATCCGGAAAGCGATCCATGCACTTGGACATTCCAAGTATGTTGGAATGTCTTGAAATTGTACTCGGTCATAGTCAACGACGCCCTGAACAAGAATCCATTGAAAATATTTGCATATCTCTTAAGGAATATTTTTAATGAATTTTTGAAAATGAGGAAAGTCTGTGCACTTAGGCAGTGACTTAACTTTTTATTCAAAAAAGACCCCAAAAGTATCTTGGAATGTCTTGAAATTGTACACAGTCATAGTCAAGCATGCCCTGAACAAGAATCCGTTGAATATATTTGCATATCTCTTGAAGAATATTTTTAATGAACTTTTGAAAATCAGGAAAGCGATCCATGCACTTGGACATTCCAAGTATGTTGGAATGTCTTGAAATTGTACTCAGTCATAGCCAACGACGCCCTGAACAAGAATCCGTTGGAAATATTTGCATATCGTTTAAGGAATATTTTTAAAGAATTTCTGAAAATCAGGAAAGCGATCCATGCACTTAGGCAGTGACTTAACTTTTTCGTCAAAAAAGACCCCAAAAGTATCTTGGAATGTCTTGAAATTGTACACAGTCATAGTCAAGAATGCCCTGAACAAGAATCCGTTGAATATATTTGCATATCTCTTGAAGAATATTTTTAATGAATTTTTGAAAATCCGGAAAGCGATCCATGCACTTGGACATTCCTAGTATGTTGGAATGTCTTGAAATTGTACTCGGTCATAGTCAACGACGCCCTGAACAAGAATCCATTGAAAATATTTGCATATGTCTTAAGGAATATTTTTAATGAATTTTTGAAAATGATGAAAGTCTGTGCACCTAGGCAGTGACTTAACTTTTTATTCAAAAAAGACCCCAAAGGTATCTTGGAATGTCTTGAAATTGTACACAGTCATAGTCAAGCATGCCCTGAACAAGAATCCGTTGAATATATTTGCATATCTCTTGAAGAATATTTTTAATGAACTTTTGAAAATCAGGAAAGCGATCCATGCACTTGGACATTCCAAGTATGTTGGAATGTCTTGAAATTGTACTCAGTCATAGTCAACGACGCCCTGAACAAGAATCCGTTGAAAATATTTGCATATCTCTTAAGGAATATTTCTAATGAATTTTTGAAAATCAGGAAAGCGATCCATGCACTTAGGCAGTGACTTAACTTTTTTGTCAAAAAAGACCCCAAAAGTATCTTGGAATGTCTTGAAATTGTACACAGTCATAGTCAAGCATGCCCTGAACAAGAATCCGTTGAATATATTTGCATATCTCTTGAAGAATATTTTTAATGAATTTTTGAAAATCCGAAAAGCGATCCATGCACTTGGACATTCCAAGTATGTTGGAATGTCTTGAAATTGTACTCAGTCATAGTCAACGACGCCCTGAACAAGAATCAATTGAAAATATTTGCATATCTCTTCAGGAATATTTTTAATGAATTTTTGAAAATGAGGAAAGTCTGTGCACTTAGGCAGTGACTTAACTTTTTATTCAAAAAAGACCCCAAAAGTATCTTGGAATGTCTTGAAATTGTACACAGTCATAGTCAAGCATGCCCTGAACAAGAATCCGTTGAATATATTTGCATATCTCTTGAAGAATATTTTTAATGAACTTTTGAAAATCAGGAAAGCGATCCATGCACTTGGACATTCCAAGTATGTTGGAATGTCTTGAAATTGTACTCAGTCATAGTCAACGACGCCCTGAACAAGAATCCGTTGAAAATATTTGCATATCGTTTAAGGAATATTTTTAAAGAATTTCTGAAAATCAGGAAAGCGATCCATGCACTTAGGCAGTGACTTAACTTTTTCGTCAAAAAAGACCCCAAAAGTATCTTGGAATGTCTTGAAATTGTACACAGTCATAGTCAAGCATGACCTGAACAAGAATCCGTTGAATATATTTGCATATCTCTTGAAGAATATTTTTAATGAATTTTTGAAAATCCGGAAAGCGATCCATGCACTTGGACATTCCAAGTATGTTGGAATGTCTTGAAATTGTACTCAGTCATAGTCAACGACGCCCTGAACAAGAATCCATTGAAAATATTTGCATATCTCTTAAGGAATATTTTTAATGAATTTTTGAAAATGATGAAAGTCTGTGCACTTAGGCAGTGACTTAACTTTTTATTCAAAAAAGACCCCAAAGGTATCTTGGAATGTCTTGAAATTGTACACAGTCATAGTCAAGAATGCCCTGAACAAGAATCCGTTGAATATATTTGCATATCTCTTGAAGAATATTTTTAATGAATTTTTGAAAATCCGGAAAGCGATCCATGCACTTGGACATTCCAAGTATGTTGGAATGTCTTGAAATTGTACTCGGTCATAGTCAACGACGCCCTGAACAAGAATCCATTGAAAATATTTGCATATCTCTTAAGGAATATTTTTAATGAATTTTTGAAAATGACGAAAGTCTGTGCACTGAGGCAGTGACTTAACTTTTTATTCAAAAAAGACCCCAAAGGTATCTTGGAATGTCTTGAAATTGTACACAGTCATAGTCAAGCATGCCCTGAACAAGAATCCGTTGAATATATTTGCATATCTCTTGAAGAATATTTTTAATGAACTTTTGAAAATCAGGAAAGCGATCCATGCACTTGGACATTCCAAGTATGTTGGAATGTCTTGAAATTGTACTCAGTCATAGCCAACGACGCCCTGAACAAGAATCCGTTGAAAATTTTTGCATATCTCTTAAGGAATATTTCTAATGAATTTTTGAAAATCAGGAAAGCGATCCATGCACTTAGGCAGTGACTTAACTTTTTTGTCAAAAAAGACCCCAAAAGTATCTTGGAATGTCTTGAAATTGTACACAGTCATAGTCAAGCATGCCCTGAACAAGAATCCGTTGAATATATTTGCATATCTCTTGAAGAATATTTTTAATGAATTTTTGAAAATCCGAAAAGCGATCCATGCACTTGGACATTCCAAGTATGTTGGAATGTCTTGAAATTGTACTCAGTCATAGTCAACGACGCCCTGAACAAGAATCAATTGAAAATATTTGCATATCTCTTAAGGAATATTTTTAATGAATTTTTGAAAATGAGGAAAGTCTGTGCACTTAGGCAGTGACTTAACTTTTTATTCAAAAAAGACCCCAAAAGTATCTTGGAATGTCTTGAAATTGTACACAGTCATAGTCAAGCATGCCCTGAACAAGAATCCGTTGAATATATTTGCATATCTCTTGAAGAATATTTTTAATGAACTTTTGAAAATCAGGAAAGCGATCCATGCACTTGGACATTCCAAGTATGTTGGAATGTCTTGAAATTGTACTCAGTCATAGTCAACGACGCCCTGAACAAGAATCCGTTGAAAATATTTGCATATCGTTTAAGGAATATTTTTAAAGAATTTCTGAAAATCAGGAAAGCGATCCATGCACTTAGGCAGTCACTTAACTTTTTCGTCAAAAAAGACCCCAAAAGTATCTTGGAATGTCTTGAAATTGTACACAGTCATAGTCAAGCATGCCCTGAACAAGAATCCGTTGAATATATTTGCATATCTCTTGAAGAATATTTTTAATGAACTTTTGAAAATCAGGAAAGCGATCCATGCACTTGGACATTCCAAGTATGTTGGAATGTCTTGAAATTGTACTCAGTCATAGTCAACAACGCCCTGAACAAGAATCCGTTGAAAATATTTGCATATCGTTTAAGGAATATTTTTAAAGAATTTCTGAAAATCAGGAAAGCGATCCATGCACTTAGGCAGTGACTAAACTTTTTTGTCAAAAAAGACCCCAAAAGTATCTTGGAATGTCTTGAAATTGTACACAGTCATAGTCAAGCATGCCCTGAACAAGAATATGTTGAATATATTTGCATATCTCTTGAAGAATATTTTTAATTAATTTTTGAAAATCCGAAAAGCGATCCATGCACTTGGACATTCCAAGTATGTTGGAATGTCTTGAAATTGTACTCAGTCATATTCAACGACGCCCTGAACAAGAATCAATTGAAAATATTTGCATATCTCTTAAGGAATATTTTTAATGAATTTTTGAAAATGAGGAAAGTCTGTGCACTTAGGCAGTGACTTAACTTTTTATTCAAAAAAGACCCCAAAAGTATCTTGGAATGTCTTGAAATTGTACACAGTCATAGTCAAGCATGCCCTGAACAAGAACGTTGAATATATTTGCATATCTCTTGAAGAATATTTTTAATGAATTTTTGAAAATCCGGAAAGCGATCCATGCACTTGGACATTCCAAGTATGTTGGAATGTCTTGAAATTGTACTCAGTCATAGTCAACGACGCCCTGAACAAGAATCCATTGAAAATATTTGCATATCTCTTAAGGAATATTTTTAATGAATTTTTGAAAATGATGAAAGTCTGTGCACTTAGGCAGTGACTTAACTTTTTATTCAAAAAAGACCCCAAAGGTATCTTGGAATGTCTTGAAATTGTACACAGTCATAGTCAAGCATGCCCTGAACAAGAATCCGTTGAATATATTTGCATATCTCTTGAAGAATATTTTTAATGAATTTTTGAAAATCCGGAAAGCGATCCATGCACTTGGACATTCCAAGTATGTTGGAATGTCTTGAAATTGTACTCGGTCATAGTCAACGACGCCCTGAACAAGAATCCATTGAAAATATTTGCATATCTCTTAAGGAATATTTTTAATGAATTTTTGAAAATGATGAAAGTCTGTGCACTGAGGCAGTGACTTAACTTTTTATTCAAAAAAGACCCCAAAGGTATCTTGGAATGTCTTGAAATTGTACACAGTCATAGTCAAGCATGCCCTGAACAAGAATCCGTTGAATATATTTGCATATCTCTTGAAGAATATTTTTAATGAACTTTTGAAAATCAGGAAAGCGATCCATGCACTTGGACATTCCAAGTATGTTGGAATGTCTTGAAATTGTACTCAGTCATAGCCAACGACGCCCTGAACAAGAATCCGTTGAAAATATTTGCATATCGTTTAAGGAATATTTTTAAAGAATTTCTGAAAATCAGGAAAGCGATCCATGCACTTAGGCAGTGACTTAACTTTTTCGTCAAAAAAGACCCCAAAAGTATCTTGGAATGTCTTGAAATTGTACACAGTCATAGTCAAGAATGCCCTGAACAAGAATCCGTTGAATATATTTGCATATCTCTTGAAGAATATTTTTAATGAATTTTTGAAAATCCGGAAAGCGATCCATGCACTTGGACATTCCTAGTATGTTGGAATGTCTTGAAATTGTACTCGGTCATAGTCAACGACGCCCTGAACAAGAATCCATTGAAAATATTTGCATATGTCTTAAGGAATATTTTTAATGAATTTTTGAAAATGATGAAAGTCTGTGCACTTAGGCAGTGACTTAACTTTTTATTCAAAAAAGACCCCAAAGGTATCTTGGAATGTCTTGAAATTGTACACAGTCATAGTCAAGCATGCCCTGAACAAGAATCCGTTGAATATATTTGCATATCTCTTGAAGAATATTTTTAATGAACTTTTGAAAATCAGGAAAGCGATCCATGCACTTGGACATTCCAAGTATGTTGGAATGTCTTGAAATTGTACTCAGTCATAGTCAACGACGCCCTGAACAAGAATCCGTTGAAAATATTTGCATATCTCTTAAGGAATATTTCTAATGAATTTTTGAAAATCAGGAAAGCGATCCATGCACTTAGGCAGTGACTTAACTTTTTTGTCAAAAAAGACCCCAAAAGTATCTTGGAATGTCTTGAAATTGTACACAGTCATAGTCAAGCATGCCCTGAACAAGAATCCGTTGAATATATTTGCATATCTCTTGAAGAATATTTTTAATGAATTTTTGAAAATCCGGAAAGCGATCCATGCACTTGGACATTCCTAGTATGTTGGAATGTCTTGAAATTGTACTCGGTCATAGTCAACGACGCCCTGAACAAGAATCCATTGAAAATATTTGCATATGTCTTAAGGAATATTTTTAATGAATTTTTGAAAATGATGAAAGTCTGTGCACTTAGGCAGTGACTTAACTTTTTATTCAAAAAAGACCCCAAAGGTATCTTGGAATGTCTTGAAATTGTACACAGTCATAGTCAAGCATGCCCTGAACAAGAATCCGTTGAATATATTTGCATATCTCTTGAAGAATATTTTTAATGAACTTTTGAAAATCAGGAAAGCGATCCATGCACTTGGACATTCCAAGTATGTTGGAATGTCTTGAAATTGTACTCAGTCATAGTCAACGACGCCCTGAACAAGAATCCGTTGAAAATATTTGCATATCTCTTAAGGAATATTTCTAATGAATTTTTGAAAATCAGGAAAGCGATCCATGCACTTAGGCAGTGACTTAACTTTTTTGTCAAAAAAGACCCCAAAAGTATCTTGGAATGTCTTGAAATTGTACACAGTCATAGTCAAGCATGCCCTGAACAAGAATCCGTTGAATATATTTGCATATCTCTTGAAGAATATTTTTAATGAATTTTTGAAAATCCGAAAAGCGATCCATGCACTTGGACATTCCAAGTATGTTGGAATGTCTTGAAATTGTACTCAGTCATAGTCAACGACGCCCTGAACAAGAATCAATTGAAAATATTTGCATATCTCTTAAGGAATATTTTTAATGAATTTTTGAAAATGAGGAAAGTCTGTGCACTTAGGCAGTGACTTAACTTTTTATTCAAAAAAGACCCCAAAAGTATCTTGGAATGTCTTGAAATTGTACACAGTCATAGTCAAGCATGCCCTGAACAAGAATCCGTTGAATATATTTGCATATCTCTTGAAGAATATTTTTAATGAACTTTTGAAAATCAGGAAAGCGATCCATGCACTTGGACATTCCAAGTATGTTGGAATGTCTTGAAATTGTACTCAGTCATAGTCAACGACGCCCTGAACAAGAATCCGTTGAAAATATTTGCATATCGTTTAAGGAATATTTTTAAAGAATTTCTGAAAATCAGGAAAGCGATCCATGCACTTAGGCAGTGACTTAACTTTTTCGTCAAAAAAGACCCCAAAAGTATCTTGGAATGTCTTGAAATTGTACACAGTCATAGTCAAGCATGCCCTGAACAAGAATCCGTTGAATATATTTGCATATCTCTTGAAGAATATTTTTAATGAACTTTTGAAAATCAGGAAAGCGATCCATGCACTTGGACATTCCAAGTATGTTGGAATGTCTTGAAATTGTACTCAGTCATAGTCAACAACGCCCTGAACAAGAATCCGTTGAAAATATTTGCATATCGTTTAAGGAATATTTTTAAAGAATTTCTGAAAATCAGGAAAGCGATCCATGCACTTAGGCAGTGACTAAACTTTTTTGTCAAAAAAGACCCCAAAAGTATCTTGGAATGTCTTGAAATTGTACACAGTCATAGTCAAGCATGCCCTGAACAAGAATATGTTGAATATATTTGCATATCTCTTGAAGAATATTTTTAATTAATTTTTGAAAATCCGAAAAGCGATCCATGCACTTGGACATTCCAAGTATGTTGGAATGTCTTGAAATTGTACTCAGTCATATTCAACGACGCCCTGAACAAGAATCAATTGAAAATATTTGCATATCTCTTAAGGAATATTTTTAATGAATTTTTGAAAATGAGGAAAGTCTGTGCACTTAGGCAGTGACTTAACTTTTTATTCAAAAAAGACCCCAAAAGTATCTTGGAATGTCTTGAAATTGTACACAGTCATAGTCAAGCATGCCCTGAACAAGAACGTTGAATATATTTGCATATCTCTTGAAGAATATTTTTAATGAATTTTTGAAAATCCGGAAAGCGATCCATGCACTTGGACATTCCAAGTATGTTGGAATGTCTTGAAATTGTACTCAGTCATAGTCAACGACGCCCTGAACAAGAATCCATTGAAAATATTTGCATATCTCTTAAGGAATATTTTTAATGAATTTTTGAAAATGATGAAAGTCTGTGCACTTAGGCAGTGACTTAACTTTTTATTCAAAAAAGACCCCAAAGGTATCTTGGAATGTCTTGAAATTGTACACAGTCATAGTCAAGCATGCCCTGAACAAGAATCCGTTGAATATATTTGCATATCTCTTGAAGAATATTTTTAATGAATTTTTGAAAATCCGGAAAGCGATCCATGCACTTGGACATTCCAAGTATGTTGGAATGTCTTGAAATTGTACTCGGTCATAGTCAACGACGCCCTGAACAAGAATCCATTGAAAATATTTGCATATCTCTTAAGGAATATTTTTAATGAATTTTTGAAAATGATGAAAGTCTGTGCACTGAGGCAGTGACTTAACTTTTTATTCAAAAAAGACCCCAAAGGTATCTTGGAATGTCTTGAAATTGTACACAGTCATAGTCAAGCATGCCCTGAACAAGAATCCGTTGAATATATTTGCATATCTCTTGAAGAATATTTTTAATGAACTTTTGAAAATCAGGAAAGCGATCCATGCACTTGGACATTCCAAGTATGTTGGAATGTCTTGAAATTGTACTCAGTCATAGCCAACGACGCCCTGAACAAGAATCCGTTGAAAATATTTGCATATCGTTTAAGGAATATTTTTAAAGAATTTCTGAAAATCAGGAAAGCGATCCATGCACTTAGGCAGTGACTTAACTTTTTCGTCAAAAAAGACCCCAAAAGTATCTTGGAATGTCTTGAAATTGTACACAGTCATAGTCAAGAATGCCCTGAACAAGAATCCGTTGAATATATTTGCATATCTCTTGAAGAATATTTTTAATGAATTTTTGAAAATCCGGAAAGCGATCCATGCACTTGGACATTCCTAGTATGTTGGAATGTCTTGAAATTGTACTCGGTCATAGTCAACGACGCCCTGAACAAGAATCCATTGAAAATATTTGCATATGTCTTAAGGAATATTTTTAATGAATTTTTGAAAATGATGAAAGTCTGTGCACTTAGGCAGTGACTTAACTTTTTATTCAAAAAAGACCCCAAAGGTATCTTGGAATGTCTTGAAATTGTACACAGTCATAGTCAAGCATGCCCTGAACAAGAATCCGTTGAATATATTTGCATATCTCTTGAAGAATATTTTTAATGAACTTTTGAAAATCAGGAAAGCGATCCATGCACTTGGACATTCCAAGTATGTTGGAATGTCTTGAAATTGTACTCAGTCATAGTCAACGACGCCCTGAACAAGAATCCGTTGAAAATATTTGCATATCTCTTAAGGAATATTTCTAATGAATTTTTGAAAATCAGGAAAGCGATCCATGCACTTAGGCAGTGACTTAACTTTTTTGTCAAAAAAGACCCCAAAAGTATCTTGGAATGTCTTGAAATTGTACACAGTCATAGTCAAGCATGCCCTGAACAAGAATCCGTTGAATATATTTGCATATCTCTTGAAGAATATTTTTAATGAATTTTTGAAAATCCGAAAAGCGATCCATGCACTTGGACATTCCAAGTATGTTGGAATGTCTTGAAATTGTACTCAGTCATAGTCAACGACGCCCTGAACAAGAATCAATTGAAAATATTTGCATATCTCTTAAGGAATATTTTTAATGAATTTTTGAAAATGAGGAAAGTCTGTGCAC
Source organism: Microchirus variegatus (assembly GCF_963457635.1). Classification (NCBI taxonomy): domain Eukaryota; kingdom Metazoa; phylum Chordata; class Actinopteri; order Pleuronectiformes; family Soleidae; genus Microchirus; species Microchirus variegatus. The sequence continues at coordinate 197,704 of NW_028154739.1, forward strand.
TTAGGCAGTGACTTAACTTTTAATTCAAAAAAGACCCCAAAAGTATCTTGGAATGTCTTGAAATTGTACACAGTCATAGTCAAGCATGCCCTGAACAAGAATCCGTTGAATATATTTGCATATCTCTTGAAGAATATTTTTAATGAACTTTTGAAAATCAGGAAAGCGATCCATGCACTTGGACATTCCAAGTATGTTGGAATGTCTTGAAATTGTACTCAGTCATAGTCAACGACGCCCTGAACAAGAATCCGTTGAAAATATTTGCATATCGTTTAAGGAATATTTTTAAAGAATTTCTGAAAATCAGGAAAGCGATCCATGCACTTAGGCAGTGACTTAACTTTTTCGTCAAAAAAGACCCCAAAAGTATCTTGGAATGTCTTGAAATTGTACACAGTCATAGTCAAGCATGCCCTGAACAAGAATCCGTTGAATATATTTGCATATCTCTTGAAGAATATTTTTAATGAATTTTTGAAAATCCGAAAAGCGATCCATGCACTTGGACATTCCAAGTATGTTGGAATGTCTTGAAATTGTACTCAGTCATAGTCAACGACGCCCTGAACAAGAATCAATTGAAAATATTTGCATATCTCTTAAGGAATATTTTTAATGAATTTTTGAAAATGAGGAAAGTCTGTGCACTTAGGCAGTGACTTAACTTTTTATTCAAAAAAGACCCCAAAAGTATCTTGGAATGTCTTGAAATTGTACACAGTCATAGTCAAGCATGCCCTGAACAAGAATCCGTTGAATATATTTGCATATCTCTTGAAGAATATTTTTAATGAACTTTTGAAAATCAGGAAAGCGATCCATGCACTTGGACATTCCAAGTATGTTGGAATGTCTTGAAATTGTACTCAGTCATAGTCAACGACGCCCTGAACAAGAATCCGTTGAAAATATTTGCATATCGTTTAAGGAATATTTTTAAAGAATTTCTGAAAATCAGGAAAGCGATCCATGCACTTAGGCAGTGACTTAACTTTTTCGTCAAAAAAGACCCCAAAAGTATCTTGGAATGTCTTGAAATTGTACACAGTCATAGTCAAGCATGCCCTGAACAAGAATCCGTTGAATATATTTGCATATCTCTTGAAGAATATTTTTAATGAACTTTTGAAAATCAGGAAAGCGATCCATGCACTTGGACATTCCAAGTATGTTGGAATGTCTTGAAATTGTACTCAGTCATAGTCAACAACGCCCTGAACAAGAATCCGTTGAAAATATTTGCATATCGTTTAAGGAATATTTTTAAAGAATTTCTGAAAATCAGGAAAGCGATCCATGCACTTAGGCAGTGACTAAACTTTTTTGTCAAAAAAGACCCCAAAAGTATCTTGGAATGTCTTGAAATTGTACACAGTCATAGTCAAGCATGCCCTGAACAAGAATATGTTGAATATATTTGCATATCTCTTGAAGAATATTTTTAATTAATTTTTGAAAATCCGAAAAGCGATCCATGCACTTGGACATTCCAAGTATGTTGGAATGTCTTGAAATTGTACTCAGTCATATTCAACGACGCCCTGAACAAGAATCAATTGAAAATATTTGCATATCTCTTAAGGAATATTTTTAATGAATTTTTGAAAATGAGGAAAGTCTGTGCACTTAGGCAGTGACTTAACTTTTTATTCAAAAAAGACCCCAAAAGTATCTTGGAATGTCTTGAAATTGTACACAGTCATAGTCAAGCATGCCCTGAACAAGAATCCGTTGAATATATTTGCATATCTCTTGAAGAATATTTTTAATGAACTTTTGAAAATCAGGAAAGCGATCCATGCACTTGGACATTCCAAGTATGTTGGAATGTCTTGAAATTGTACTCAGTCATAGTCAACGACGCCCTGAACAAGAATCCGTTGAAAATATTTGCATATCGTTTAAGGAATATTTTTAAAGAATTTCTGAAAATCAGGAAAGCGATCCATGCACTTAGGCAGTGACTTAACTTTTTCGTCAAAAAAGACCCCAAAAGTATCTTGGAATGTCTTGAAATTGTACACAGTCATAGTCAAGCATGCCCTGAACAAGAATCCGTTGAATATATTTGCATATCTCTTGAAGAATATTTTTAATGAATTTTTGAAAATCAGGAAAGCGATCCATGCACTTGGACATTCCAAGTATGTTGGAATGTCTTGAAATTGTACTCAGTCATAGTCAACGACGCCCTGAACAAGAATCCATTGAAAATATTTGCATATCTCTTAAGGAATATTTTTAATGAATTTTTGAAAATGATGAAAGTCTGTGCACTTAGGCAGTGACTTAACTTTTTATTCAAAAAAGACCCCAAAGGTATCTTGGAATGTCTTGAAATTGTACACAGTCATAGTCAAGCATGCCCTGAACAAGAATCCGTTGAATATATTTGCATATCTCTTGAAGAATATTTTTAATGAACTTTTGAAAATCAGGAAAGCGATCCATGCACTTGGACATTCCAAGTATGTTGGAATGTCTTGAAATTGTACTCAGTCATAGCCAACGACGCCCTGAACAAGAATCCGTTGAAAATATTTGCATATCGTTTAAGGAATATTTTTAAAGAATTTCTGAAAATCAGGAAAGCGATCCATGCACTTAGGCAGTGACTTAACTTTTTATTCAAAAAAGACCCCAAAAGCATCTTGGAATGTCTTGAAATTGTACACAGTCATAGTCAAGAATGCCCTGAACAAGAATCCGTTGAATATATTTGCATATCTCTTGAAGAATATTTTTAATGAATTTTTGAAAATCCGGAAAGCGATCCATGCACTTGGACATTCCAAGTATGTTGGAATGTCTTGAAATTGTACTCGGTCATAGTCAACGACGCCCTGAACAAGAATCCATTGAAAATATTTGCATATGTCTTAAGGAATATTTTTAATGAATTTTTGAAAATGATGAAAGTCTGTGCACTTAGGCAGTGACTTAACTTTTTATTCAAAAAAGACCCCAAAGGTATCTTGGAATGTCTTGAAATTGTACACAGTCATAGTCAAGCATGCCCTGAACAAGAATCCGTTGAATATATTTGCATATCTCTTGAAGAATATTTTTAATGAATTTTTGAAAATCCGGAAAGCGATCCATGCACTTGGACATTCCAAGTATGTTGGAATGTCTTGAAATTGTACTCAGTCATAGTCAACGACGCCCTGAACAAGAATCCATTGAAAATATTTGCATATCTCTTAAGGAATATTTTTAATGAATTTTTGAAAATGATGAAAGTCTGTGCACTGAGGCAGTGACTTAACTTTTTATTCAAAAAAGACCCCAAAGGTATCTTGGAATGTCTTGAAATTGTACACAGTCATAGTCAAGCATGCCCTGAACAAGAATCCGTTGAATATATTTGCATATCTCTTGAAGAATATTTTTAATGAACTTTTGAAAATCAGGAAAGCGATCCATGCACTTGGACATTCCAAGTATGTTGGAATGTCTTGAAATTGTACTCAGTCATAGCCAACGACGCCCTGAACAAGAATCCGTTGAAAATATTTGCATATCGTTTAAGGAATATTTTTAAAGAATTTCTGAAAATCAGGAAAGCGATCCATGCACTTAGGCAGTGACTTAACTTTTTATTCAAAAAAGACCCCAAAAGTATCTTGGAATGTCTTGAAATTGTACACAGTCATAGTCAAGAATGCCCTGAACAAGAATCCGTTGAATATATTTGCATATCTCTTGAAGAATATTTTTAATGAATTTTTGAAAATCCGGAAAGCGATCCATGCACTTGGACATTCCAAGTATGTTGGAATGTCTTGAAATTGTACTCGGTCATAGTCAACGACGCCCTGAACAAGAATCCATTGAAAATATTTGCATATGTCTTAAGGAATATTTTTAATGAATTTTTGAAAATGATGAAAGTCTGTGCACTTAGGCAGTGACTTAACTTTTTATTCAAAAAAGACCCCAAAGGTATCTTGGAATGTCTTGAAATTGTACACAGTCATAGTCAAGAATGCCCTGAACAAGAATCCGTTGAATATATTTGCATATCTCTTGAAGAATATTTTTAATGAATTTTTGAAAATCCGGAAAGCGATCCATGCACTTGGACATTCCAAGTATGTTGGAATGTCTTGAAATTGTACTCGGTCATAGTCAACGACGCCCTGAACAAGAATCCATTGAAAATATTTGCATATCTCTTAAGGAATATTTTTAATGAATTTTTGAAAATGATGAAAGTCTGTGCACTGAGGCAGTGACTTAACTTTTTATTCAAAAAAGACCCCAAAGGTATCTTGGAATGTCTTGAAATTGTACACAGTCATAGTCAAGCATGCCCTGAACAAGAATCCGTTGAATATATTTGCATATCTCTTGAAGAATATTTTTAATGAACTTTTGAAAATCAGGAAAGCGATCCATGCACTTGGACATTCCAAGTATGTTGGAATGTCTTGAAATTGTACTCAGTCATAGCCAACGACGCCCTGAACAAGAATCCGTTGAAAATATTTGCATATCGTTAAAGGAATATTTTTAAAGAATTTCTGAAAATCAGGAAAGCGATCCATGCACTTAGGCAGTGACTTAACTTTTTCGTCAAAAAAGACCCCAAAAGTATCTTGGAATGTCTTGAAATTGTACACAGTCATAGTCAAGAATGCCCTGAACAAGAATCCGTTGAATATATTTGCATATCTCTTGAAGAATATTTTAAATGAATTTTTGAAAATCCGGAAAGCGATCCATGCACTTGGACATTCCAAGTATGTTGGAATGTCTTGAAATTGTACTCGGTCATAGTCAACGACGCCCTGAACAAGAATCCATTGAAAATATTTGCATATGTCTTAAGGAATATTTTTAATGAATTTTTGAAAATGATGAAAGTCTGTGCACTTAGGCAGTGACTTAACTTTTTATTCAAAAAAGACCCCAAAGGTATCTTGGAATGTCTTGAAATTGTACACAGTCATAGTCAAGCATGCCCTGAACAAGAATCCGTTGAATATATTTGCATATCTCTTGAAGAATATTTTTAATGAACTTTTGAAAATCAGGAAAGCGATCCATGCACTTGGACATTCCAAGTATGTTGGAATGTCTTGAAATTGTACTCAGTCATAGTCAACGACGCCCTGAACAAGAATCCGTTGAAAATATTTGCATATCTCTTAAGGAATATTTCTAATGAATTTTTGAAAATCAGGAAAGCGATCCATGCACTTAGGCAGTGACTTAACTTTTCTGTCAAAAAAGACCCCAAAAGTATCTTGGAATGTCTTGAAATTGTACACAGTCATAGTCAAGCATGCCCTGAACAAGAATCCGTTGAATATATTTGCATATCTCTTGAAGAATATTTTTAATGAATTTTTGAAAATCCGAAAAGCGATCCATGCACTTGGACATTCCAAGTATGTTGGAATGTCTTGAAATTGTACCCAGTCATAGTCAACGACGCCCTGAACAAGAATCAATTGAAAATATTTGCATATCTCTTAAGGAATATTTTTAATGAATTTTTGAAAATGAGGAAAGTCTGTGCACTAAGGCAGTGACTTAACTTTTTATTCAAAAAAGACCCCAAAAGTATCTTGGAATGTCTTGAAATTGTACACAGTCATAGTCAAGCATGCCCTGAACAAGAATCCGTTGAATATATTTGCATATCTCTTGAAGAATATTTTTAATGAACTTTTGAAAATCAGGAAAGCGATCCATGCACTTGGACATTCCAAGTATGTTGGAATGTCTTGAAATTGTACTCAGTCATAGTCAACGACGCCCTGAACAAGAATCCGTTGAAAATATTTGCATATCGTTTAAGGAATATTTTTAAAGAATTTCTGAAAATCAGGAAAGCGATCCATGCACTTAGGCAGTGACTTAACTTTTTCGTCAAAAAAGACCCCAAAAGTATCTTGGAATGTCTTGAAATTGTACACAGTCATAGTCAAGCATGCCCTGAACAAGAATCCGTTGAATATATTTGCATATCTCTTGAAGAATATTTTTAATGAACTTTTGAAAATCAGGAAAGCGATCCATGCACTTGGACATTCCAAGTATGTTGGAATGTCTTGAAATTGTACTCAGTCATAGTCAACGACGCCCTGAACAAGAATCCGTTGAAAATATTTGCATATCGTTTAAGGAATATTTTTAAAGAATTTCTGAAAATCAGGAAAGCGATCCATGCACTTAGGCAGTGACTAAACTTTTTTGTCAAAAAAGACCCCAAAAGTATCTTGGAATGTCTTGAAATTGTACACAGTCATAGTCAAGCATGCCCTGAACAAGAATATGTTGAATATATTTGCATATCTCTTGAAGAATATTTTTAATTAATTTTTGAAAATCCGAAAAGCGATCCATGCACTTGGACATTCCAAGTATGTTGGAATGTCTTGAAATTGTACTCAGTCATAGTCAACGACGCCCTGAACAAGAATCCGTTGAAAATATTTGCATATCGTTTAAGGAATATTTTTAAAGAATTTCTGAAAATCAGGAAAGCGATCCATGCACTTAGGCAGTGACTAAACTTTTTTGTCAAAAAAGACCCCAAAAGTATCTTGGAATGTCTTGAAATTGTACACAGTCATAGTCAAGCATGCCCTGAACAAGAATATGTTGAATATATTTGCATATCTCTTGAAGAATATTTTTAATTAATTTTTGAAAATCCGAAAAGCGATCCATGCACTTGGACATTCCAAGTATGTTGGAATGTCTTGAAATTGTACTCAGTCATAGTCAACGACGCCCTGAACAAGAATCCGTTGAAAATATTTGCATATCGTTTAAGGAATATTTTTTAAGAATTTCTGAAAATCAGGAAAGAGATCCATGCACTTAGGCAGTGACTAAACTTTTTTGTCAAAAAAGACCCCAAAAGTATCTTGGAATGTCTTGAAATTGTACACAGTCATAGTCAAGCATGCCCTGAACAAGAATATGTTGAATATATTTGCATATCTCTTGAAGAATATTTTTAATTAATTTTTGAAAATCCGAAAAGCGATCCATGCACTTGGACATTCCAAGTATGTTGGAATGTCTTGAAATTGTACTCAGTCATAGTCAACGACGCCCTGAACAAGAATCCGTTGAAAATATTTGCATATCGTTTAAGGAATATTTTTAAAGAATTTCTGAAAATCAGGAAAGCGATCCATGCACTTAGGCAGTGACTAAACTTTTTTGTCAAAAAAGACCCCAAAAGTATCTTGGAATGTCTTGAAATTGTACACAGTCATAGTCATGCATGCCCTGAACAAGAATATGTTGAATATATTTGCATATCTCTTGAAGAATATTTTTAATTAATTTTTGAAAATCCGAAAAGCGATCCATGCACTTGGACATTCCAAGTATGTTGGAATGTCTTGAAATTGTACTCAGTCATAGTCAACGACGCCCTGAACAAGAATCAATTGAAAATATTTGCATATCTCTTAAGGAATATTTTTAATGAATTTTTGAAAATGAGGAAAGTCTGTGCACTTAGGCAGTGACTTAACTTTTTCGTCAAAAAAGACCCCAAAGGTATCTTGGAATGTCTTGAAATTGTACACAGTCATAGTCAAGCATGCCCTGAACAAGAATCCGTTGAATATATTTGCATATCTCTTGAAGAATATTTTTAATGAACTTTTGAAAATCAGGAAAGCGATCCATGCACTTGGACATTCCAAGTATGTTGGAATGTCTTGAAATTGTACTCAGTCATAGTCAACGACGCCCTGAACAAGAATCCGTTGAAAGTATTTGCATATCGCTTAAGGAATATTTCTAATGAATTTTTGAAAATCAGGAAAGCGATCCATGCACTTAGGCAGTGACTTAACTTTTTTGTCAAAAAAGACCCCAAAAGTATCTTGGAATGTCTTGAAATTGTAAAAAGGTCATAGTCAAGCATGCCCTGAACAAGAATCCGTTGAATATATTTGCATATCTCTTGAAGAATATTTTTAATGAATTTTTGAAAATCTGAAAAGCGATCCATGCACTTGGACATTCCAAGTATGTTGGAATGTCTTGAAATTGTACTCAGTCATAGTCAACGACGCCCTGAACAAGAATCAATTGAAAATATTTGCATATCTCTTAAGGAATATTTTTAATGAATTTTTGAAAATGAGGAAAGTCTGTGCACTTAGGCAGTGACTTAACTTTTTATTCAAAAAAGACCCCAAAAGTATCTTGGAATGTCTTGAAATTGTACACAGTCATAGTCAAGCATGCCCTGAACAAGAATCCGTTGAATATATTTGCATATCTCTTGAAGAATATTTTTAATGAACTTTTGAAAATCAGGAAAGCGATCCATGCACTTGGACATTCCAAGTATGTTGGAATGTCTTGAAATTGTACTCAGTCATAGTCAACGACGCCCTGAACAAGAATCCGTTGAAAATATTTGCATATCGTTTAAGGAATATTTTTAAAGAATTTCTGAAAATCAGGAAAGCGATCCATGCACTTAGGCAGTGACTTAACTTTTTTGTCAAAAAAGACCCCAAAAGTATCTTGGAATGTCTTGAAATTGTACACAGTCATAGTCAAGAATGCCCTGAACAAGAATCCGTTGAATATATTTGCATATCTCTTGAAGAATATTTTTAATGAATTTTTGAAAATCCGGAAAGCGATCCATGCACTTGGACATTCCAAGTATGTTGGAATGTCTTGAAATTGTACTCGGTCATAGTCAACGACGCCCTGAACAAGAATCCATTGAAAATATTTGCATATCTCTTAAGGAATATTTTTAATGAATTTTTGAAAATGATGAAAGTCTGTGCACTTAGGCAGTGACTTAACTTTTTATTCAAAAAAGACCCCAAAGGTATCTTGGAATGTCTTGAAATTGTACACAGTCATAGTCAAGCATGCCCTGAACAAGAATCCATTGAAAATATTTGCATATCTCTTAAGGAATATTTTTAATGAATTTTTGAAAATGATGAAAGTCTGTGCACTTAGGCAGTGACTTAACTTTTTATTCAAAAAAGACCCCAAAGGTATCTTGGAATGTCTTGAAATTGTACACAGTCATAGTCAAGCATGCCCTGAACAAGAATCCGTTGAATATATTTGCATATCTCTTGAAGAATATTTTTAATGAACTTTTGAAAATCAGGAAAGCGATCCATGCACTTGGACATTCCAAGTACGTTGGAATGTCTTGAAATTGTACTCAGTCATAGTCAACGACGCCCTGAACAAGAATCCGTTGAAAATATTTGCATATCGCTTAAGGAATATTTTTAATGAATTTTTGAAAATCAGGAAAGCGATCCATGCACTTAGGCAGTGACTTAACTTTTTTGTCAAAAAAGACCCCAAAAGTATCTTGGAATGTCTTGAAATTGTACACAGTCATAGTCAAGCATGCCCTGAACAAGAATCCGTTGAATATATTTGCATATCTCTTGAAGAATATTTTTAATGAATTTTTGAAAATCCGAAAAGCGATCCATGCACTTGGACATTCCAAGTATGTTGGAATGTCTTGAAATTGTACTCAGTCATAGTCAACGACGCCCTGAACAAGAATCAATTGAAAATATTTGCATATCTCTTAAGGAAAATTTTAATGAATTTTTGAAAATGAGGAAAGTCTGTGCACTTAGGCAGTGACTTAACTTTTTATTCAAAAAAGACCCCAAAAGTATCTTGGAATGTCTTGAAATTGTACACAGTCATAGTCAAGCATGCCCTGAACAAGAATCCGTTGAATATATTTGCATATCTCTTGAAGAATATTTTTAATGAACTTTTGAAAATCAGGAAAGCGATCCATGCACTTGGACATTCCAAGTATGTTGGAATGTCTTATTTTGTACTCAGTCATAGTCAACGACGCCCTGAACAAGAATCCGTTGAAAATATTTGCATATCGTTTAAGGAATATTTTTAAAGAATTTCTGAAAATCAGGAAAGCGATCCATGCACTTAGGCAGTGACTTAACTTTTTCGTCAAAAAAGACCCCAAAAGTATCTTGGAATGTCTTGAAATTGTACACAGTCATAGTCAAGCATGCCCTGAACAAGAATCCGTTGAATATATTTGCATATCTCTTGAAGAATATTTTTAATGAACTTTTGAAAATCAGGAAAGCGATCCATGCACTTGGACATTCCAAGTATGTTGGAATGTCTTGAAATTGTACTCGGTCATAGTCAACGACGCCCTGAACAAGAATCCATTGAAAATATTTGCATATCTCTTAAGGAATATTTTTAATGAATTTTTGAAAATGATGAAAGTCTGTGCACTTAGGCAGTGACTTAACTTTTTATCCAAAAAAGACCCCAAAGGTATCTTGGAATGTCTTGAAATTGTACACAGTCATAGTCAAGCATGCCCTGAACAAGAATCCGTTGAATATATTTGCATATCTCTTGAAGAATATTTTTAATGAACTTTTGAAAATCAGGAAAGCGATCCATGCACTTAGGCAGTGACTTAACTTTTTTGTCAAAAAAGACCCCAAAAGTATCTTGGAATGTCTTGAAATTGTACACAGTCATAGTCAAGCATGCCCTGAACAAGAATCCGTTGAATATATTTGCATATCTCTTGAAGAATATTTTTAATGAATTTTTGAAAATCCGAAAAGCGATCCATGCACTTGGACATTCCAAGTATGTTGGAATGTCTTTAAATTGTACTCAGTCATAGTCAACGACGCCCTGAACAAGAATCAATTGAAAATATTTGCATATCTCTTAAGGAATATTTTTAATGAATTTTTGAAAATGAGGAAAGTCTGTGCACTTAGGCAGTGACTTAACTTTTTATTCAAAAAAGACCCCAAAAGTATCTTGGAATGTCTTGAAATTGTACACAGTCATAGTCAAGCATGCCCTGAACAAGAATCCGTTGAATATATTTGCATATCTCTTGAAGAATATTTTTAATGAACTTTTGAAAATCAGGAAAGCGATCCATGCACTTGGACATTCCAAGTATGTTGGAATGTTTTGAAATTGTACTCAGTCATAGTCAACGACGCCCTGAACAAGAATCCGTTGAAAATATTTGCATATCGCTTAAGGAATATTTTTAATGAATTTTTGAAAATCAGGAAAGCGATCCATGCACTTAGGCAGTGACTTAACTTTTTATTCAAAAAAGACCCCAAAAGTATCTTGGAATGTCTTGAAATTGTACACAGTCATAGTCAAGCATGCCCTGAACAAGAATCCGTTGAATATATTTGCATATCTCTTGAAGAATATTTTTAATGAACTTTTGAAAATCAGGAAAGCGATCCATGCACTTGGACATTCCAAGTATGTTGGAATGTCTTGAAATTGTACTCAGTCATAGTCAACGACGCCCTGAACAAGAATCCGTTGAAAATATTTGCATATCGCTTAAGGAATATTTTTAATGAATTTTTGAAAATCAGGAAAGCGATCCATGCACTTAGGCAGTGACTTAACTTTTTCGTCAAAAAAGACCCCAAAAGTATCTTGGAATGTCTTGAAATTGTACACAGTCATAGTCAAGCATGCCCTGAACAAGAATCCGTTGAATATATTTGCATATCTCTTGAAGAATATTTTTAATGAACTTTTGAAAATCAGGAAAGCGATCCATGCACTTGGACATTCCAAGTATGTTGGAATGTTTTGAAATTGTACTCAGTCATAGTCAACGACGCCCTGAACAAGAATCCGTTGAAAATATTTGCATATCGCTTAAGGAATATTTTTAATGAATTTTTGAAAATCAGGAAAGCGATCCATGCACTTAGGCAGTGACTTAACTTTTTATTCAAAAAAGACCCCAAAAGTATCTTGGAATGTCTTGAAATTGTACACAGTCATAGTCAAGCATGCCCTGAACAAGAATCCGTTGAATATATTTGCATATCTCTTGAAGAATATTTTTAATGAATTTTTGAAAATCCGGAAAGCGATCCATGCACTTGGACATTCCAAGTATGTTGGAATGTCTTGAAATTGTACTCGGTCATAGTCAACGACGCCCTGAACAAGAATCCATTGAAAATATTTGCATATCTCTTAAGGAATATTTTTAATGAATTTTTGAAAATGATGAAGGTCTGTGCACTTAGGCAGTGACTTAACTTTTTATTCAAAAAAGACCCCAAAGGTATCTTGGAATGTCTTGAAATTGTACACAGTCATAGTCAAGCATGCCCTGAACAAGAATCCGTTGAATATATTTGCATATCTCTTGAAGAATATTTTAAATGAACTTTTGAAAATCAGGAAAGCGATCCATGCACTTGGACATTCCAAGTATGTTGGAATGTCTTGAAATTGTACTCAGTCATAGTCAACGACGCCCTGAACAAGAATCCGTTGAATATATTTGCATATCGTTTAAGGAATATTTTTAAAGAATTTCTGAAAATCAGGAAAGCGATCCATGCACTTAGGCAGTGACTAAACTTTTTTGTCAAAAAAGACCCCAAAAGTATCTTGGAATGTCTTGAAATTGTACACAGTCATAGTCAAGCATGCCCTGAACAAGAATCCGTTGAATATATTTGCATATCTCTTGAAGAATATTTTTAATGAACTTTTGAAAATCAGGAAAGCGATCCATGTACTTGGACATTCAAAGTATGTTGGAATGTCTTGAAATTGAACTCGGTCATAGTCAACGACGCCCTGAACAAGAATCCGTTGAAAATATTTGCATATCGCTTAAGGAATATTTTTAATGAATTTTTGGAAATCAGGAAAGCGATCCATGCACTTAGGCAGTGACTTAACTTTTTTGTCAAAAAAGACCCCAAAAGTATCTTGGAATGTCTTGAAATTGTACACAGTCATAGTCAAGCATGCCCTGAACAAGAAACCGTTGAATATATTTGCATATCTCTTGAAGAATATTTTTAATGAATTTTTGAAAATCCGAAAAGCGATCCATGCACTTGGACATTCCAAGTATGTTGGAATGTTTTGAAATTGTACACAGTCATAGTCAAGCATGCCCTGAACAAGAATCCGTTGAATATATTTGCATATCGCTTAAGGAATATTTTTAATGAATTTTTGAAAATCAGGAAAGCAATCCATGCACTTAGGCAGTGACTTAACTTTTTTGTCAAAAAAGACCCCAAAAGTATCTTGGAATGTCTTGAAATTGTACACAGTCATAGTCAAGCATGCCCTGAACAAGAAACCGTTGAATATATTTGCATATCTCTTGAAGAATATTTTTAATGAATTTTTGAAAATCCGAAAAGCGATCCATGCACTTGGACATTCCAAGTATGTTGGAATGTCTTGAAATTGTACTCAGTCATAGTCAACGACGCCCTGAACAAGAATCAATTGAAAATATTTGCATATCTCTTAAGGAATATTTTTAATGAATTTTTGAAAATGAGGAAAGTCTGTGCACTTAGGCAGTGACTTAACTTTTTATTCAAAAAAGACCCCAAAAGTATCTTGGAATGTCTTGAAATTGTACACAGTCATAGTCAAGCATGCCCTGAACAAGAATCCGTTGAATATATTTGCATATCTCTTGAAGAATATTTTTAATGAACTTTTGAAAATCAGGAAAGCGATCCATGCACTTGGACATTCCAAGTATGTTGGAATGTCTTGAAATTGTACTCAGTCATAGTCAACTACGCCCTGAACAAGAATCCGTTGAAAATATTTGCATATCGTTTAAGGAATATTTTTAAAGAATTTCTGAAAATCAGGAAAGCGATCCATGCACTTAGGCATTGACTTAACTTTTTCGTCAAAAAAGACCCCAAAAGTATCTTGGAATGTCTTGAAATTGTACACAGTCATAGTCAAGCATGCCCTGAACAAGAATCCGTTGAATATATTTGCATATCTCTTGAAGAATATTTTTAATGAACTTTTGAAAATCAGGAAAGCGATCAATGTACTTGGACATTCAAAGTATGTTGGAATGTCTTGAAATTGTACTCGGTCATAGTCAACGACGCCCTGAACAAGAATCCGTTGAAAATATTTGCATATCGCTTAAGGAATATTTTTAATGAATTTTTGAAAATCAGGAAAGCAATCCATGCACTTAGGCAGTGACTTAACTTTTTCGTCAAAAAAGACCCCAAAAGTATCTTGGAATGTCTTGAAATTGTACACAGTCATAGTCAAGCATGCCCTGAACAAGAATCCGTTGAATATATTTGCATATCTCTTGAAGAATATTTTTAATGAATTTTTGAAAATCCGGAAAGCGATCCATGCACTTGGACATTCCAAGTATGTTGGAATGTCTTGAAATTGTACTCGGTCATAGTCAACGACGCCCTGAACAAGAATCCATTGAAAATATTTGCATATCTCTTAAGGAATATTTTTAATGAATTTTTGAAAATGATGAAAGTCTGTGCACTTAGGCAGTGACTTAACTTTTTATCCAAAAAAGACCCCAAAGGTATCTTGGAATGTCTTGAAATTGTACACAGTCATAGTCAAGCATGCCCTGAACAAGAATCCGTTGAATATATTTGCATATCTCTTGAAGAATATTTTTAATGAACTTTTGAAAATCAGGAAAGCGATCCATGCACTTGGACATTCCAAGTATGTTGGAATGTCTTGAAATTGTACTCAGTCATAGTCAACGACGCCCTGAACAAGAATCCGTTGAAAATATTTGCATATCGCTTAAGGAATATTTTTAATGAATTTTTGAAAATCAGGAAAGCGATCCATGCACTTAGGCAGTGACTTAACTTTTTTGTCAAAAAAGACCCCAAAAGTATCTTGGAATGTCTTGAAATTGTACACAGTCATAGTCAAGCATGCCCTGAACAAGAATCCGTTGAATATATTTGCATATCTCTTGAAGAATATTTTTAATGAATTTTTGAAAATCCGAAAAGCGATCCATGCACTTGGACATTCCAAGTATATTGGAATGTCTTTAAATTGTACTCAGTCATAGTCAACGACGCCCTGAACAAGAATCAATTGAAAATATTTGCATATCTCTTAAGGAATATTTTTAATGAATTTTTGAAAATGAGGAAAGTCTGTGCACTTAGGCAGTGACTTAACTTTTTATTCAAAAAAGACCCCAAAAGTATCTTGGAATGTCTTGAAATTGTACACAGTCATAGTCAAGCATGCCCTGAACAAGAATCCGTTGAATATATTTGCATATCTCTTGAAGAATATTTTTAATGAACTTTTGAAAATCAGGAAAGCGATCCATGCACTTGGACATTCCAAGTATGTTGGAATGTTTTGAAATTGTACTCAGTCATAGTCAACGACGCCCTGAACAAGAATCCGTTGAAAATATTTGCATATCGCTTAAGGAATATTTTTAATGAATTTTTGAAAATCAGGAAAGCGATCCATGCACTTAGGCAGTGACTTAACTTTTTATTCAAAAAAGACCCCAAAAGTATCTTGGAATGTCTTGAAATTGTACACAGTCATAGTCAAGCATGCCCTGAACAAGAATCCGTTGAATATATTTGCATATCTCTTGAAGAATATTTTTAATGAACTTTTGAAAATCAGGAAAGCGATCCATGCACTTGGACATTCCAAGTATGTTGGAATGTCTTGAAATTGTACTCAGTCATAGTCAACGACGCCCTGAACAAGAATCCGTTGAAAATATTTGCATATCGCTTAAGGAATATTTTTAATGAATTTTTGAAAATCAGGAAAGCGATCCATGCACTTAGGCAGTGACTTAACTTTTTCGTCAAAAAAGACCCCAAAAGTATCTTGGAATGTCTTGAAATTGTACACAGTCATAGTCAAGCATGCCCTGAACAAGAATCCGTTGAATATATTTGCATATCTCTTGAAGAATATTTTTAATGAATTTTTGAAAGTCCGAAAAGCGATCCATGCACTTGGACATTCCAAGTATGTTGGAATGTCTTGAAATTGTACTCAGTCATAGTCAACGATGCTCTGAACAAGAATCAATTGAAAATATTTGCATATCTCTTAAGGAATATTTTTAATGAATTTTTGAAAATTAGGAAAGTCTGTGCACTTAGGCAGTGACTTAACTTTTTATTCAAAAAAGACCCCAAAAGTATCTTGGAATGTCTTGAAATTGTACACAGTCATAGTCAAGCATGCCCTGAACAAGAATCCGTTGAATATATTTGCATATCTCTTGAAGAATATTTTTAATGAACTTTTGAAAATCAGGAAAGCGATCCATGTACTTGGACATTCAAAGTATGTTGGAATGTCTTGAAATTGTACTCGGTCATAGTCAACGACGCCCTGAACAAGAATCCGTTGAAAATATTTGCATATCGCTTAAGGAATATTTTTAATGAATTTTTGAAAATCAGGAAAGCGATCCATGCACTTAGGCAGTGACTTAACTTTTTCGTCAAAAAAGACCCCAAAAGTATCTTGGAATGTCTTGAAATTGTACACAGTCATAGTCAAGCATGCCCTGAACAAGAATCCGTTGAATATATTTGCATATCTCTTGAAGAATATTTTTAATGAATTTTTGAAAATCCGGAAAGCGATCCATGCACTTGGACATTCCAAGTATGTTGGAATGTCTTGAAATTGTACTCGGTCATAGTCAACGACGCCCTGAACAAGAATCCATTGAAAATATTTGCATATCTCTTAAGGAATATTTTTAATGAATTTTTGAAAATGATGAAGGTCTGTGCACTTAGGCAGTGACTTAACTTTTTATTCAAAAAAGACCCCAAAGGTATCTTGGAATGTCTTGAAATTGTACACAGTCATAGTCAAGCATGCCCTGAACAAGAATCCGTTGAATATATTTGCATATCTCTTGAAGAATATTTTAAATGAACTTTTGAAAATCAGGAAAGCGATCCATGCACTTGGACATTCCAAGTATGTTGGAATGTCTTGAAATTGTACTCAGTCATAGTCAACGACGCCCTGAACAAGAATCCGTTGAAAATATTTGCATATCGTTTAAGGAATATTTTTAAAGAATTTCTGAAAATCAGGAAAGCGATCCATGCACTTAGGCAGTGACTAAACTTTTTTGTCAAAAAAGACCCCAAAAGTATCTTGGAATGTCTTGAAATTGTACACAGTCATAGTCAAGCATGCCCTGAACAAGAATCCGTTGAATATATTTGCATATCTCTTGAAGAATATTTTTAATGAACTTTTGAAAATCAGGAAAGCGATCCATGTACTTGGACATTCAAAGTATGTTGGAATGTCTTGAAATTGAACTCGGTCATAGTCAACGACGCCCTGAACAAGAATCCGTTGAAAATATTTGCATATCGCTTAAGGAATATTTTTAATGAATTTTTGAAAATCAGGAAAGCGATCCATGCACTTAGGCAGTGACTTAACTTTTTTGTCAAAAAAGACCCCAAAAGTATCTTGGAATGTCTTGAAATTGTACACAGTCATAGTCAAGCATGCCCTGAACAAGAAACCGTTGAATATATTTGCATATCTCTTGAAGAATATTTTTAATGAATTTTTGAAAATCCGAAAAGCGATCCATGCACTTGGACATTCCAAGTATGTTGGAATGTTTTGAAATTGTACACAGTCATAGTCAAGCATGCCCTGAACAAGAATCCGTTGAATATATTTGCATATCGCTTAAGGAATATTTTTAATGAATTTTTGAAAATCAGGAAAGCAATCCATGCACTTAGGCAGTGACTTAACTTTTTTGTCAAAAAAGACCCCAAAAGTATCTTGGAATGTCTTGAAATTGTACACAGTCATAGTCAAGCATGCCCTGAACAAGAAACCGTTGAATATATTTGCATATCTCTTGAAGAATATTTTTAATGAATTTTTGAAAATCCGAAAAGCGATCCATGCACTTGGACATTCCAAGTATGTTGGAATGTCTTGAAATTGTACTCAGTCATAGTCAACGACGCCCTGAACAAGAATCAATTGAAAATATTTGCATATCTCTTAAGGAATATTTTTAATGAATTTTTGAAAATGAGGAAAGTCTGTGCACTTAGGCAGTGACTTAACTTTTTATTCAAAAAAGACCCCAAAAGTATCTTGGAATGTCTTGAAATTGTACACAGTCATAGTCAAGCATGCCCTGAACAAGAATCCGTTGAATATATTTGCATATCTCTTGAAGAATATTTTTAATGAACTTTTGAAAATCAGGAAAGCGATCCATGCACTTGGACATTCCAAGTATGTTGGAATGTCTTGAAATTGTACTCAGTCATAGTCAACTACGCCCTGAACAAGAATCCGTTGAAAATATTTGCATATCGTTTAAGGAATATTTTTAAAGAATTTCTGAAAATCAGGAAAGCGATCCATGCACTTAGGCATTGACTTAACTTTTTCGTCAAAAAAGACCCCAAAAGTATCTTGGAATGTCTTGAAATTGTACACAGTCATAGTCAAGCATGCCCTGAACAAGAATCCGTTGAATATATTTGCATATCTCTTGAAGAATATTTTTAATGAACTTTTGAAAATCAGGAAAGCGATCAATGTACTTGGACATTCAAAGTATGTTGGAATGTCTTGAAATTGTACTCGGTCATAGTCAACGACGCCCTGAACAAGAATCCGTTGAAAATATTTGCATATCGCTTAAGGAATATTTTTAATGAATTTTTGAAAATCAGGAAAGCGATCCATGCACTTAGGCAGTGACTTAACTTTTTCGTCAAAAAAGACCCCAAAAGTATCTTGGAATGTCTTGAAATTGTACACAGTCATAGTCAAGCATGCCCTGAACAAGAATCCGTTGAATATATTTGCATATCTCTTGAAGAATATTTTTAATGAATTTTTGAAAATCCGGAAAGCGATCCATGCACTTGGACATTCCAAGTATGTTGGAATGTCTTGAAATTGTACTCGGTCATAGTCAACGACGCCCTGAACAAGAATCCATTGAAAATATTTGCATATCTCTTAAGGAATATTTTTAATGAATTTTTGAAAATGATGAAGGTCTGTGCACTTAGGCAGTGACTTAACTTTTTATTCAAAAAAGACCCCAAAGGTATCTTGGAATGTCTTGAAATTGTACACAGTCATAGTCAAGCATGCCCTGAACAAGAATCCGTTGAATATATTTGCATATCTCTTGAAGAATATTTTTAATTAACTTTTGAAAATCAGGAAAGCGATCCATGCACTTGGACATTCCAAGTATGTTGGAATGTCTTGAAATTGTACTCAGTCATAGTCAACGACGCCCTGAACAAGAATCCGTTGAAAATATTTGCATATCGTTTAAGGAATATTTTTAAAGAATTTCTGAAAATCAGGAAAGCGATCCATGCACTTAGGCAGTGACTTAACTTTTTTGTCAAAAAAGACCCCAAAAGTATCTTGGAATGTCTTGAAATTGTACACAGTCATAGTCAAGCATGCCCTGAACAAGAAACCGTTGAATATATTTGCATATCTCTTGAAGAATATTTTTAATGAATTTTTGAAAATCCGAAAAGCGATCCATGCACTTGGACATTCCAAGTATGTTGGAATGTTTTGAAATTGTACACAGTCATAGTCAAGCATGCCCTGAACAAGAATCCGTTGAATATATTTGCATATCGCTTAAGGAATATTTTTAATGAATTTTTGAAAATCAGGAAAGCAATCCATGCACTTAGGCAGTGACTTAACTTTTTTGTCAAAAAAGACCCCAAAAGTATCTTGGAATGTCTTGAAATTGTACACAGTCATAGTCAAGCATGCCCTGAACAAGAAACCGTTGAATATATTTGCATATCTCTTGAAGAATATTTTTAATGAATTTTTGAAAATCCGAAAAGCGATCCATGCACTTGGACATTCCAAGTATGTTGGAATGTCTTGAAATTGTACTCAGTCATAGTCAACGACGCCCTGAACAAGAATCAATTGAAAATATTTGCATATCTCTTAAGGAATATTTTTAATGAATTTTTGAAAATGAGGAAAGTCTGTGCACTTAGGCAGTGACTTAACTTTTTATTCAAAAAAGACCCCAAAAGTATCTTGGAATGTCTTGAAATTGTACACAGTCATAGTCAAGCATGCCCTGAACAAGAATCCGTTGAATATATTTGCATATCTCTTGAAGAATATTTTTAATGAACTTTTGAAAATCAGGAAAGCGATCCATGCACTTGGACATTCCAAGTATGTTGGAATGTCTTGAAATTGTACTCAGTCATAGTCAACTACGCCCTGAACAAGAATCCGTTGAAAATATTTGCATATCGTTTAAGGAATATTTTTAAAGAATTTCTGAAAATCAGGAAAGCGATCCATGCACTTAGGCATTGACTTAACTTTTTCGTCAAAAAAGACCCCAAAAGTATCTTGGAATGTCTTGAAATTGTACACAGTCATAGTCAAGCATGCCCTGAACAAGAATCCGTTGAATATATTTGCATATCTCTTGAAGAATATTTTTAATGAACTTTTGAAAATCAGGAAAGCGATCAATGTACTTGGACATTCAAAGTATGTTGGAATGTCTTGAAATTGTACTCGGTCATAGTCAACGACGCCCTGAACAAGAATCCGTTGAAAATATTTGCATATCGCTTAAGGAATATTTTTAATGAATTTTTGAAAATCAGGAAAGCGATCCATGCACTTAGGCAGTGACTTAACTTTTTCGTCAAAAAAGACCCCAAAAGTATCTTGGAATGTCTTGAAATTGTACACAGTCATAGTCAAGCATGCCCTGAACAAGAATCCGTTGAATATATTTGCATATCTCTTGAAGAATATTTTTAATGAATTTTTGAAAATCCGGAAAGCGATCCATGCACTTGGACATTCCAAGTATGTTGGAATGTCTTGAAATTGTACTCGGTCATAGTCAACGACGCCCTGAACAAGAATCCATTGAAAATATTTGCATATCTCTTAAGGAATATTTTTAATGAATTTTTGAAAATGATGAAGGTCTGTGCACTTAGGCAGTGACTTAACTTTTTATTCAAAAAAGACCCCAAAGGTATCTTGGAATGTCTTGAAATTGTACACAGTCATAGTCAAGCATGCCCTGAACAAGAATCCGTTGAATATATTTGCATATCTCTTGAAGAATATTTTTAATTAACTTTTGAAAATCAGGAAAGCGATCCATGCACTTGGACATTCCAAGTATGTTGGAATGTCTTGAAATTGTACTCAGTCATAGTCAACGACGCCCTGAACAAGAATCCGTTGAAAATATTTGCATATCGCTTAAGGAATATTTTTAATGAATTTTTGAAAATCAGGAAAGCGATCCATGCACTTAGGCAGTGACTTAACTTTTTTGTCAAAAAAGACCCCAAAAGTATCTTGGAATGTCTTGAAATTGTACACAGTCATAGTCAAGCATGCCCTGAACAAGAATCCGTTGAATATATTTGCATATCTCTTGAAGAATATTTTTAATGAATTTTTGAAAATCCGAAAAGCGATCCATGCACTTGGACATTCCAAGTATATTGGAATGTCTTTAAATTGTACTCAGTCATAGTCAACGACGCCCTGAACAAGAATCAATTGAAAATATTTGCATATCTCTTAAGGAATATTTTTAATGAATTTTTGAAAATGAGGAAAGTCTGTGCACTTAGGCAGTGACTTAACTTTTTATTCAAAAAAGACCCCAAAAGTATCTTGGAATGTCTTGAAATTGTACACAGTCATAGTCAAGCATGCCCTGAACAAGAATCCGTTGAATATATTTGCATATCTCTTGAAGAATATTTTTAATGAACTTTTGAAAATCAGGAAAGCGATCCATGCACTTGGACATTCCAAGTATGTTGGAATGTTTTGAAATTGTACTCAGTCATAGTCAACGACGCCCTGAACAAGAATCCGTTGAAAATATTTGCATATCGCTTAAGGAATATTTTTAATGAATTTTTGAAAATCAGGAAAGCGATCCATGCACTTAGGCAGTGACTTAACTTTTTATTCAAAAAAGACCCCAAAAGTATCTTGGAATGTCTTGAAATTGTACACAGTCATAGTCAAGCATGCCCTGAACAAGAATCCGTTGAATATATTTGCATATCTCTTGAAGAATATTTTTAATGAACTTTTGAAAATCAGGAAAGCGATCCATGCACTTGGACATTCCAAGTATGTTGGAATGTCTTGAAATTGTACTCAGTCATAGTCAACGACGCCCTGAACAAGAATCCGTTGAAAATATTTGCATATCGCTTAAGGAATATTTTTAATGAATTTTTGAAAATCAGGAAAGCGATCCATGCACTTAGGCAGTGACTTAACTTTTTCGTCAAAAAAGACCCCAAAAGTATCTTGGAATGTCTTGAAATTGTACACAGTCATAGTCAAGCATGCCCTGAACAAGAATCCGTTGAATATATTTGCATATCTCTTGAAGAATATTTTTAATGAATTTTTGAAAGTCCGAAAAGCGATCCATGCACTTGGACATTCCAAGTATGTTGGAATGTCTTGAAATTGTACTCAGTCATAGTCAACGATGCTCTGAACAAGAATCAATTGAAAATATTTGCATATCTCTTAAGGAATATTTTTAATGAATTTTTGAAAATTAGGAAAGTCTGTGCACTTAGGCAGTGACTTAACTTTTTATTCAAAAAAGACCCCAAAAGTATCTTGGAATGTCTTGAAATTGTACACAGTCATAGTCAAGCATGCCCTGAACAAGAATCCGTTGAATATATTTGCGTATCTCTTGAAGAATATTTTTAATGAACTTTTGAAAATCAGGAAAGCGATCCATGTACTTGGACATTCAAAGTATGTTGGAATGTCTTGAAATTGTACTCGGTCATAGTCAACGACGCCCTGAACAAGAATCCGTTGAAAATATTTGCATATCGCTTAAGGAATATTTTTAATGAATTTTTGAAAATCAGGAAAGCGATCCATGCACTTAGGCAGTGACTTAACTTTTTCGTCAAAAAAGACCCCAAAAGTATCTTGGAATGTCTTGAAATTGTACACAGTCATAGTCAAGCATGCCCTGAACAAGAATCCGTTGAATATATTTGCATATCTCTTGAAGAATATTTTTAATGAATTTTTGAAAATCCGGAAAGCGATCCATGCACTTGGACATTCCAAGTATGTTGGAATGTCTTGAAATTGTACTCGGTCATAGTCAACGACGCCCTGAACAAGAATCCATTGAAAATATTTGCATATCTCTTAAGGAATATTTTTAATGAATTTTTGAAAATGATGAAGGTCTGTGCACTTAGGCAGTGACTTAACTTTTTATTCAAAAAAGACCCCAAAGGTATCTTGGAATGTCTTGAAATTGTACACAGTCATAGTCAAGCATGCCCTGAACAAGAATCCGTTGAATATATTTGCATATCTCTTGAAGAATATTTTAAATGAACTTTTGAAAATCAGGAAAGCGATCCATGCACTTGGACATTCCAAGTATGTTGGAATGTCTTGAAATTGTACTCAGTCATAGTCAACGACGCCCTGAACAAGAATCCGTTGAAAATATTTGCATATCGTTTAAGGAATATTTTTAAAGAATTTCTGAAAATCAGGAAAGCGATCCATGCACTTAGGCAGTGACTAAACTTTTTTGTCAAAAAAGACCCCAAAAGTATCTTGGAATGTCTTGAAATTGTACACAGTCATAGTCAAGCATGCCCTGAACAAGAATCCGTTGAATATATTTGCATATCTCTTGAAGAATATTTTTAATGAACTTTTGAAAATCAGGAAAGCGATCCATGTACTTGGACATTCAAAGTATGTTGGAATGTCTTGAAATTGAACTCGGTCATAGTCAACGACGCCCTGAACAAGAATCCGTTGAAAATATTTGCATATCGCTTAAGGAATATTTTTAATGAATTTTTGAAAATCAGGAAAGCGATCCATGCACTTAGGCAGTGACTTAACTTTTTTGTCAAAAAAGACCCCAAAAGTATCTTGGAATGTCTTGAAATTGTACACAGTCATAGTCAAGCATGCCCTGAACAAGAAACCGTTGAATATATTTGCATATCTCTTGAAGAATATTTTTAATGAATTTTTGAAAATCCGAAAAGCGATCCATGCACTTGGACATTCCAAGTATGTTGGAATGTTTTGAAATTGTACACAGTCATAGTCAAGCATGCCCTGAACAAGAATCCGTTGAATATATTTGCATATCGCTTAAGGAATATTTTTAATGAATTTTTGAAAATCAGGAAAGCAATCCATGCACTTAGGCAGTGACTTAACTTTTTTGTCAAAAAAGACCCCAAAAGTATCTTGGAATGTCTTGAAATTGTACACAGTCATAGTCAAGCATGCCCTGAACAAGAAACCGTTGAATATATTTGCATATCTCTTGAAGAATATTTTTAATGAATTTTTGAAAATCCGAAAAGCGATCCATGCACTTGGACATTCCAAGTATGTTGGAATGTCTTGAAATTGTACTCAGTCATAGTCAACGACGCCCTGAACAAGAATCAATTGAAAATATTTGCATATCTCTTAAGGAATATTTTTAATGAATTTTTGAAAATGAGGAAAGTCTGTGCACTTAGGCAGTGACTTAACTTTTTATTCAAAAAAGACCCCAAAAGTATCTTGGAATGTCTTGAAATTGTACACAGTCATAGTCAAGCATGCCCTGAACAAGAATCCGTTGAATATATTTGCATATCTCTTGAAGAATATTTTTAATGAACTTTTGAAAATCAGGAAAGCGATCAATGTACTTGGACATTCAAAGTATGTTGGAATGTCTTGAAATTGTACTCGGTCATAGTCAACGACGCCCTGAACAAGAATCCGTTGAAAATATTTGCATATCGCTTAAGGAATATTTTTAATGAATTTTTGAAAATCAGGAAAGCGATCCATGCACTTAGGCAGTGACTTAACTTTTTCGTCAAAAAAGACCCCAAAAGTATCTTGGAATGTCTTGAAATTGTACACAGTCATAGTCAAGCATGCCCTGAACAAGAATCCGTTGAATATATTTGCATATCTCTTGAAGAATATTTTTAATGAATTTTTGAAAATCCGGAAAGCGATCCATGCACTTGGACATTCCAAGTATGTTGGAATGTCTTGAAATTGTACTCGGTCATAGTCAACGACGCCCTGAACAAGAATCCATTGAAAATATTTGCATATCTCTTAAGGAATATTTTTAATGAATTTTTGAAAATGATGAAGGTCTGTGCACTTAGGCAGTGACTTAACTTTTTATTCAAAAAAGACCCCAAAGGTATCTTGGAATGTCTTGAAATTGTACACAGTCATAGTCAAGCATGCCCTGAACAAGAATCCGTTGAATATATTTGCATATCTCTTGAAGAATATTTTTAATTAACTTTTGAAAATCAGGAAAGCGATCCATGCACTTGGACATTCCAAGTATGTTGGAATGTCTTGAAATTGTACTCAGTCATAGTCAACGACGCCCTGAACAAGAATCCGTTGAAAATATTTGCATATCGTTTAAGGAATATTTTTAAAGAATTTCTGAAAATCAGGAAAGCGATCCATGCACTTAGGCAGTGACTAAACTTTTTTGTCAAAAAAGACCCCAAAAGTATCTTGGAATGTCTTGAAATTGTACACAGTCATAGTCAAGCATGCCCTGAACAAGAATATGTTGAATATATTTGCATATCTCTTGAAGAATATTTTTAATGAATTTTTGAAAGTCCGAAAAGCGATCCATGCACTTGGACATTCCAAGTATGTTGGAATGTCTTGAAATTGTACTCAGTCATAGTCAACGATGCTCTGAACAAGAATCAATTGAAAATATTTGCATATCTCTTAAGGAATATTTTTAATGAATTTTTGAAAATGAGGAAAGTCTGTGCACTTAGGCAGTGACTTAACTTTTTATTCAAAAAAGACCCCAAAAGTATCTTGGAATGTCTTGAAATTGTAAACAGTCATAGTCAAGCATGCCCTGAACAAGAATCCGTTGAATATATTTGCATATCTCTTGAAGAATATTTTTAATGAACTTTTGAAAATCAGGAAAGCGATCAATGTACTTGGACATTCAAAGTATGTTGGAATGTCTTGAAATTGTACTCGGTCATAGTCAACGACGCCCTGAACAAGAATCCGTTGAAAATATTTGCATATCGCTTAAGGAATATTTTTAATGAATTTTTGAAAATCAGGAAAGCGATCCATGCACTTAGGCAGTGACTTAACTTTTTCGTCAAAAAAGACCCCAAAAGTATCTTGGAATGTCTTGAAATTGTACACAGTCATAGTCAAGCATGCCCTGAACAAGAATCCGTTGAATATATTTGCATATCTCTTGAAGAATATTTTTAATTAACTTTTGAAAATCAGGAAAGCGATCCATGCACTTGGACATTCCAAGTATGTTGGAATGTCTTGAAATTGTACTCAGTCATAGTCAACGACGCCCTGAACAAGAATCCGTTGAAAATATTTGCATATCGTTTAAGGAATATTTTTAAAGAATTTCTGAAAATCAGGAAAGCGATCCATGCACTTAGGCAGTGACTAAACTTTTTTGTCAAAAAAGACCCCAAAAGTATCTTGGAATGTCTTGAAATTGTACACAGTCATAGTCAAGCATGCCCTGAACAAGAATATGTTGAATATATTTGCATATCTCTTGAAGAATATTTTTAATGAATTTTTGAAAATCCGAAAAGCGATCCATGCACTTGGACATTCCAAGTATGTTGGAATGTCTTGAAATTGTACTCAGTCATAGTCAACGACGCCCTGAACAAGAATCAATAGAAAATTTTTGCATATCTCCTAAGGAATATTTTTAATGAATTTCTGAAAATGAGGAAAGTCTGTGCACTTAGGCAGTGACTTAACTTTTTATTCAAAAAAGACCCCAAAAGTATCTTGGAATGTCTTGAAATTGTACACAGTCATAGTCAAGCATGCCCTGAACAAGAATCCGTTGAATATATTTGCATATCTCTTGAAGAATATTTTTAATGAACTTTTGAAAATCAGGAAAGCGATCCATGCACTTGGACATTCCAAGTATGTTGGAATGTCTTGAAATTGTACTCAGTCATAGTCAACGACGCCCTGAACAAGAATCCGTTGAAAATATTTGCATATCGTTTAAGGAATATTTTTAAAGAATTTCTGAAAATCAGGAAAGCGATCCATGCACTTAGGCAGTGACTTAACTTTTTCGTCAAAAAAGACCCCAAAAGTATCTTGGAATGTCTTGAAATTGTACACAGTCATAGTCAAGCATGCCCTGAACAAGAATCCGTTGAATATATTTGCATATCTCTTGAAGAATATTTTTAATGAACTTTTGAAAATCCGGAAAGCGATCCATGTACTTGGACATTCAAAGTATGTTGGAATGTCTTGAAATTGAACTCGGTCATAGTCAACGACGCCCTGAACAAGAATCCGTTGAAAATATTTGCATATCGCTTAAGGAATATTTTTAATGAATTTTTGAAAATCAGGAAAGCGATCCATGCACTTAGGCAGTGACTTAACTTTTTATTCAAAAAAGACCCCAAAAGTATCTTGGAATGTCTTGAAATTGTACACAGTCATAGTCAAGCATGCCCTGAACAAGAAACCGTTGAATATATTTGCATATCTCTTGAAGAATATTTTTAATGAATTTTTGAAAATCCGAAAAGCGATCCATGCACTTGGACATTCCAAGTATGTTGGAATGTTTTGAAATTGTACACAGTCATAGTCAAGCATGCCCTGAACAAGAATCCGTTGAATATATTTGCATATCGCTTAAGGAATATTTTTAATGAATTTTTGAAAATCAGGAAAGCAATCCATGCACTTAGGCAGTGACTTAACTTTTTTGTCAAAAAAGACCCCAAAAGTATCTTGGAATGTCTTGAAATTGTACACAGTCATAGTCAAGCATGCCCTGAACAAGAAACCGTTGAATATATTTGCATATCTCTTGAAGAATATTTTTAATGAACTTTTGAAAATCAGGAAAGCGATCCATGCACTTGGACATTCCAAGTATGTTGGAATGTCTTGAAATTGTACTCAGTCATAGTCAACTACGCCCTGAACAAGAATCCGTTGAAAATATTTGCATATCGTTTAAGGAATATTTTTAAAGAATTTCTGAAAATCAGGAAAGCGATCCATGCACTTAGGCATTGACTTAACTTTTTCGTCAAAAAAGACCCCAAAAGTATCTTGGAATGTCTTGAAATTGTACACAGTCATAGTCAAGCATGCCCTGAACAAGAATCCGTTGAATATATTTGCATATCTCTTGAAGAATATTTTTAATGAACTTTTGAAAATCAGGAAAGCGATCCATGCACTTGGACATTCCAAGTATGTTGGAATGTCTTGAAATTGTACTCAGTCATAGTCAACGACGCCCTGAACAAGAATCCGTTGAAAATATTTGCATATCGCTTAAGGAATATTTTTAATGAATTTTTGAAAATCAGGAAAGCGATCCATGCACTTAGGCAGTGACTTAACTTTTTCGTCAAAAAAGACCCCAAAAGTATCTTGGAATGTCTTGAAATTGTACACAGTCATAGTCAAGCATGCCCTGAACAAGAATCCGTTGAATATATTTGCATATCTCTGGAAGAATATTTTTAATGAATTTTTGAAAATCCGGAAAGCGATCCATGCACTTGGACATTCCAAGTATGTTGGAATGTCTTGAAATTGTACTCGGTCATAGTCAACGACGCCCTGAACAAGAATCCATTGAAAATATTTGCATATCTCTTAAGGAATATTTTTAATGAATTTTTGAAAATGATGAAGGTCTGTGCACTTAGGCAGTGACTTAACTTTTTATTCAAAAAAGACCCCAAAGGTATCTTGGAATGTCTTGAAATTGTACACAGTCATAGTCAAGCATGCCCTGAACAAGAATCCGTTGAATATATTTGCATATCTCTTGAAGAATATTTTTAATTAACTTTTGAAAATCAGGAAAGCGATCCATGCACTTGGACATTCCAAGTATGTTGGAATGTCTTGAAATTGTACTCAGTCATAGTCAACGACGCCCTGAACAAGAATCCGTTGAAAATATTTGCATATCGTTTAAGGAATATTTTTAAAGAATTTCTGAAAATCAGGAAAGCGATCCATGCACTTAGGCAGTGACTAAACTTTTTTGTCAAAAAAGACCCCAAAAGTATCTTGGAATGTCTTGAAATTGTACACAGTCATAGTCAAGCATGCCCTGAACAAGAATATGTTGAATATATTTGCATATCTCTTGAAGAATATTTTTAATGAATTTTTGAAAATCCGAAAAGCGATCCATGCACTTGGACATTCCAAGTATGTTGGAATGTCTTGAAATTGTACTCAGTCATAGTCAACGACGCCCTGAACAAGAATCAATTGAAAATATTTGCATATCTCTTAAGGAATATTTTTAATGAATTTCTGAAAATGAGGAAAGTCTGTGCACTTAGGCAGTGACTTAACTTTTTATTCAAAAAAGACCCCAAAAGTATCTTGGAATGTCTTGAAATTGTACACAGTCATAGTCAAGCATGCCCTGAACAAGAATCCGTTGAATATATTTGCATATCTCTTGAAGAATATTTTTAATGAATTTTTGAAAATCCGAAAAGCGATCCATGCACTTGGACATTCCAAGTATGTTGGAAT
Organism: Microchirus variegatus; assembly: GCF_963457635.1. Classification (NCBI taxonomy): domain Eukaryota; kingdom Metazoa; phylum Chordata; class Actinopteri; order Pleuronectiformes; family Soleidae; genus Microchirus; species Microchirus variegatus. Next base: position 227,260 of record NW_028154739.1, read on the forward strand.
GTCTTGAAATTGTACTCAGTCATAGTCAACGACGCCCTGAACAAGAATCAATTGAAAATATTTGCATATCTCTTAAGGAATATTTTTAATGAATTTTTGAAAATGAGGAAAGTCTGTGCACTTAGGCAGTGACTTAACTTTTTATTCAAAAAAGACCCCAAAAGTATCTTGGAATGTCTTGAAATTGTACACAGTCATAGTCAAGCATGCCCTGAACAAGAATCCGTTGAATATATTTGCATATCTCTTGAAGAATATTTTTAATGAATTTTTGAAAATCCGGAAAGCGATCCATGCACTTGGACATTCCAAGTATGTTGGAATGTCTTGAAATTGTACTCTGTCATAGTCAACGACGCCCTGAACAAGAATCCATTGAAAATATTTGCATATCTCTTAAGGAATATTTTTAATGAATTTTTGAAAATGATGAAAGTCTGTGCACTTAGGCAGTGACTTAACTTTTTATTCAAAAAAGACCCCAAAGGTATCTTGGAATGTCTTGAAATTGTACACAGTCATAGTCAAGCATGCCCTGAACAAGAATCCGTTGAATATATTTGCATATCTCTTGAAGAATATTTTTAATGAACTTTTGAAAATCAGGAAAGCGATCCATGCACTTGGACATTCCAAGTATGTTGGAATGTCTTGAAATTGTACTCAGTCATAGTCAACGACGCCCTGAACAAGAATCCGTTGAAAATATTTGCATATCGCTTAAGGAATATTTTTAATGAATTTTTGAAAATCAGGAAAGCGATCCATGCACTTAGGCAGTGACTTAACTTTTTTGTCAAAAAAGACCCCAAAAGTATCTTGGAATGTCTTGAAATTGTACACAGTCATAGTCAAGCATGCCCTGAACAAGAATCCGTTGAATATATTTGCATATCTCTTGAAGAATATTTTTAATGAATTTTTGAAAATCCGAAAAGCGATCCATGCACTTGGACATTCCAAGTATGTTGGAATGTCTTGAAATTGTACTCAGTCATAGTCAACGACGCCCTGAACAAGAATCAATTGAAAATATTTGCATATCTCTTAAGGAATATTTTTAATGAATTTTTGAAAATGAGGAAAGTCTGTGCACTTAGGCAGTGACTTAACTTTTTATTCAAAAAAGACCCCAAAAGTATCTTGGAATGTCTTGAAATTGTACACAGTCATAGTCAAGCATGCCCTGAACAAGAATCCGTTGAATATATTTGCATATCTCTTGAAGAATATTTTTAATGAACTTTTGAAAATCAGGAAAGCGATCCATGCACTTGGACATTCCAAGTATGTTGGAATGTTTTGAAATTGTACTCAGTCATAGTCAACGACGCCCTGAACAAGAATCCGTTGAAAATATTTGCATATCGCTTAAGGAATATTTTAAATGAATTTTTGAAAATCAGGAAAGCGATCCATGCACTTAGGCAGTGACTTAACTTTTTATTCAAAAAAGACCCCAAAAGTATCTTGGAATGTCTTGAAATTGTACACAGTCATGGTCAAGCATGCCCTGAACAAGAATCCGTTGAATATATTTGCATATCTCTTGAAGAATATTTTTAATGAATTTTTGAAAATCCGAAAAGCGATCCATGCACTTGGACATTCCAAGTATGTTGGAATGTCTTGAAATTGTACTCAGTCATAGTTAACGACGCCCTGAACAAGAATCAATTGAAAATATTTGCATATCTCTTAAGGAATATTTTTAATGAATTTTTGAAAATGAGGAAAGTCTGTGCACTTAGGCAGTGACTTAACTTTTTATTCAAAAAAGACCCCAAAGGTATCTTGGAATGTCTTGAAATTGTACACAGTCATAGTCAAGCATGCCCTGAACAAGAATCCGTTGAATATATTTGCATATCTCTTGAAGAATATTTTTAATGAACTTTTGAAAATCAGGAAAGCGATCCATGCACTTGGACATTCCAAGTATGTTGGAATGTCTTGAAATTGTACTCAGTCATAGTCAACGACGCCCTGAACAAGAATCCGTTGAAAATATTTGCATATCGTTTAAGGAATATTTTTAAAGAATTTCTGAAAATCAGGAAAGCGATCCATGCACTTAGGCAGTGACTTAACTTTTTCGTCAAAAAAGACCCCAAAAGTATCTTGGAATGTCTTGAAATTGTACACAGTCATAGTCAAGCATGCCCTGAACAAGAATCCGTTGAATATATTTGCATATCTCTTGAAGAATATTTTTAATGAACTTTTGAAAATCAGGAAAGCGATCCATGCACTTGGACATTCCAAGTATGTTGGAATGTCTTGAAATTGTACTCAGTCATAGTCAACGACGCCCTGAACAAGAATCCGTTGAAAATATTTGCATATCTCTTAAGGAATATTTTTAATGAATTTTTGAAAATGAGGAAAGTCTGTGCACTTAGGCAGTGACTTAACTTTTTATTCAAAAAAGACCCCAAAAGTATCTTGGAATGTCTTGAAATTGTACACAGTCATAGTCAAGCATGCCCTGAACAAGAATCCGTTGAATATATTTGCATATCTCTTGAAGAATATTTTTAATGAACTTTTGAAAATCAGGAAAGCGATCCATGCACTTGGACATTCCAAGTATGTTGGAATGTCTTGAAATTGTACTCAGTCATAGTCAACGACGCCCTGAACAAGAATCCGTTGAAAATATTTGCATATCGTTTAAGGAATATTTTTAAAGAATTTCTGAAAATCAGGAAAGCGATCCATGCACTTAGGCAGTGACTAAACTTTTTCGTCAAAAAAGACCCCAAAAGTATCTTGGAATGTCTTGAAATTGTACACAGTCATAGTCAAGCATGCCCTGAACAAGAATCCGTTGAATATATTTGCATATCTCTTGAAGAATATTTTTAATGAATTTTTGAAAATCCGGAAAGCGATCCATGCACTTGGACATTCCAAGTATGTTGGAATGTCTTGAAATTGTACTCTGTCATAGTCAACGACGCCCTGAACAAGAATCCATTGAAAATATTTGCATATCTCTTAAGGAATATTTTTAATGAATTTTTGAAAATGATGAAAGTCTGTGCACTTAGGCAGTGACTTAACTTTTTATTCAAAAAAGACCCCAAAGGTATCTTGGAATGTCTTGAAATTGTACACAGTCATAGTCAAGCATGCCCTGAACAAGAATCCGTTGAATATATTTGCATATCTCTTGAAGAATATTTTTAATGAACTTTTGAAAATCAGGAAAGCGATCCATGCACTTGGACATTCCAAGTATGTTGGAATGTCTTGAAATTGTACTCAGTCATAGTCAACGACGCCCTGAACAAGAATCCGTTGAAAATATTTGCATATCGCTTAAGGAATATTTTTAATGAATTTTTGAAAATCAGGAAAGCGATCCATGCACTTAGGCAGTGACTTAACTTTTTTGTCAAAAAAGACCCCAAAATTATCTTGGAATGTCTTGAAATTGTACACAGTCATAGTCAAGCATGCCCTGAACAAGAATCCATTGAATATATTTGCATATCTCTTGAAGAATATTTTTAATGAATTTTTGAAAATCCGAAAAGCGATCCATGCACTTGGACATTCCAAGTATGTTGGAATGTCTTGAAATTGTACTCAGTCATAGTCAACGACGCCCTGAACAAGAATCAATTGAAAATATTTGCATATCTCTTAAGGAATATTTTTAATGAATTTTTGAAAATGAGGAAAGTCTGTGCACTTAGGCAGTGACTTAACTTTTTATTCAAAAAAGACCCCAAAAGTATCTTGGAATGTCTTGAAATTGTACACAGTCATAGTCAAGCATGCCCTGAACAAGAATCCGTTGAATATATTTGCATATCTCTTGAAGAATATTTTTAATGAACTTTTGAAAATCAGGAAAGCGATCCATGCACTTGGACATTCCAAGTATGTTGGAATGTTTTGAAATTGTACTCAGTCATAGTCAACGACGCCCTGAACAAGAATCCGTTGAAAATATTTGCATATCGCTTAAGGAATATTTTAAATGAATTTTTGAAAATCAGGAAAGCGATCCATGCACTGAGGCAGTGACTTAACTTTTTATTCAAAAAAGACCCCAAAAGTATCTTGGAATGTCTTGAAATTGTACACAGTCATAGTCAAGCATGCCCTGAACAAGAATCCGTTGAATATATTGCATATCTCTTGAAGAATATTTTTAATGAACTTTTGAAAATCAGGAAAGCGATCCATGCACTTGGACATTCCAAGTATGTTGGAATGTCTTGAAATTGTACTCAGTCATAGTCAACGATGCCCTGAACAAGAATCCATTGAAAATATTTGCATATCGCTTAAGGAATATTTTTAATGAATTTTTGAAAATCAGGAAAGCGATCCATGCACTTAGGCAGTGACTTAACTTTTTCGTCAAAAAAGACCCCAAAAGTATCTTGGAATGTCTTGAAATTGTACACAGTCATAGTCAAGCATGCCCTGAACAAGAATCCGTTGAATATATTTGCATATCTCTTGAAGAATATTTTTAATGAATTTTTGAAAATCCGGAAAGCGATCCATGCACTTGGACATTCCAAGTATGTTGGAATGTCTTGAAATTGTACTCGGTCATAGTCAACGACGCCCTGAACAAGAATCCATTGAAAATATTTGCATATCTCTTAAGGAATATTTTTAATGAATTTTTGAAAATGATGAAAGTCTGTGCACTTAGGCAGTGACTTAACTTTTTATTCAAAAAAGACCCCAAAGGTATCTTGGAATGTCTTGAAATTGTACACAGTCATAGTCAAGCATGCCCTGAACAAGAATCCGTTGAATATATTTGCATATCTCTTGAAGAATATTTTTAATGAACTTTTGAAAATCAGGAAAGCGATCCATGCACTTGGACATTCCAAGTATGTTGGAATGTCTTGAAATTGTACTCAGTCATAGTCAACGACGCCCTGAACAAGAATCCGTTGAAAATATTTGCATATCGCTTAAGGAATATTTTTAATGAATTTTTGAAAATCAGGAAAGCAATCCATGCACTTAGGCAGTGACTTAACTTTTTTGTCAAAAAAGACCCCAAAAGTATCTTGGAATGTCTTGAAATTGTACACAGTCATAGTCAAGCATGCCCTGAACAAGAATCCGTTGAATATATTTGCATATCTCTTGAAGAATATTTTTAATGAATTTTTGAAAATCCGGAAAGCGATCCATGCACTTGGACATTCCAAGTATGTTGGAATGTCTTGAAATTGTACTCGGTCATAGTCAACGACGCCCTGAACAAGAATCCATTGAAAATATTTGCATATCTCTTAAGGAATATTTTTAATGAATTTTTGAAAATGATGAAAGTCTGTGCACTTAGGCAGTGACTTAACTTTTTATTCAAAAAAGACCCCAAAGGTATCTTGGAATGTCTTGAAATTGTACACAGTCATAGTCAAGCATGCCCTGAACAAGAATACGTTGAATATATTTGCATATCTCTTGAAGAATTTTTTTAATGAACTTTTGAAAATCAGGAAAGCGATCCATGCACTTGGACATTCCAAGTATGTTGGAATGTCTTGAAATTGTACTCAGTCATAGTCAACGACGCCCTGAACAAGAATCCGTTGAAAATATTTGCATATCGCTTAAGGAATATTTTTAATGAATTTTTGAAAATCAGGAAAGCGATCCATGCACTTAGGCAGTGACTTAACTTTTTCGTCAAAAAAGACCCCAAAAGTATCTTGGAATGTCTTGAAATTGTACACAGTCATAGTCAAGCATGCCCTGAACAAGAATACGTTGAATATATTTGCATATCTCTTGAAGAATTTTTTTAATGAACTTTTGAAAATCAGGAAAGCGATCCATGCACTTGGACATTCCAAGTATGTTGGAATGTCTTGAAATTGTACTCAGTCATAGTCAACGACGCCCTGAACAAGAATCCGTTGAAAATATTTGCATATCGCTTAAGGAATATTTTTAATGAATTTTTGAAAATCAGGAAAGCGATCCATGCACTTAGGCAGTGACTTAACTTTTTCGTCAAAAAAGACCCCAAAAGTATCTTGGAATGTCTTGAAATTGTACACAGTCATAGTCAAGCATGCCCTGAACAAGAATCCGTTGAATATATTTGCATATCTCTTGAAGAATATTTTTAATGAATTTTTGAAAATCCGGAAAGCGATCCATGCACTTGGACATTCCAAGTATGTTGGAATGTCTTGAAATTGTACTCGGTCATAGTCAACGACGCCCTGAACAAGAATCCATTGAAAATATTTGCATATCTCTTAAGGAATATTTTTTGAAAATGATGAAAGTCTGTGCACTTAGGCAGTGACTTAACTTTTTATTCAAAAAAGACCCCAAAGGTATCTTGGAATGTCTTGAAATTGTACACAGTCATAGTCAAGCATGCCCTGAACAAGAATACGTTGAATATATTTGCATATCTCTTGAAGAATTTTTTTAATGAACTTTTGAAAATCAGGAAAGCGATCCATGCACTTGGACATTCCAAGTATGTTGGAATGTCTTGAAATTGTACTCAGTCATAGTCAACGACGCCCTGAACAAGAATCCGTTGAAAATATTTGCATATCGCTTAAGGAATATTTTTAATGAATTTTTGAAAATCAGGAAAGCGATCCATGCACTTAGGCAGTGACTTAACTTTTTCGTCAAAAAAGACCCCAAAAGTATCTTGGAATGTCTTGAAATTGTACACAGTCATAGTCAAGCATGCCCTGAACAAGAATACGTTGAATATATTTGCATATCTCTTGAAGAATTTTTTTAATGAACTTTTGAAAATCAGGAAAGCGATCCATGCACTTGGACATTCCAAGTATGTTGGAATGTCTTGAAATTGTACTCAGTCATAGTCAACGACGCCCTGAACAAGAATCCGTTGAAAATATTTGCATATCGCTTAAGGAATATTTTTAATGAATTTTTGAAAATCAGGAAAGCGATCCATGCACTTAGGCAGTGACTTAACTTTTTCGTCAAAAAAGACCCCAAAAGTATCTTGGAATGTCTTGAAATTGTACACAGTCATAGTCAAGCATGCCCTGAACAAGAATCCGTTGAATATATTTGCATATCTCTTGAAGAATATTTTTAATGAATTTTTGAAAATCCGGAAAGCGATCCATGCACTTGGACATTCCAAGTATGTTGGAATGTCTTGAAATTGTACTCGGTCATAGTCAACGACGCCCTGAACAAGAATCCATTGAAAATATTTGCATATCTCTTAAGGAATATTTTTAATGAATTTTTGAAAATGATGAAAGTCTGTGCACTTAGGCAGTGACTTAACTTTTTATTCAAAAAAGACCCCAAAGGTATCTTGGAATGTCTTGAAATTGTACACAGTCATAGTCAAGCATGCCCTGAACAAGAATACGTTGAATATATTTGCATATCTCTTGAAGAATATTTTTAATGAATTTTTGAAAATCCGGAAAGCGATCCATGCACTTGGACATTCCAAGTATGTTGGAATGTCTTGAAATTGTACTCAGTCATAGTCAACAACGCCCTGAACAAGAATCCGTTGAAAATATTTGCATATCGCTTAAGGAATATTTTTAATGAATTTTTGAAAATCAGGAAAGCGATCCATGCACTTAGGCAGTGACTTAACTTTTTTGTCAAAAAAGACCCCAAAAGTATCTTGGAATGTCTTGAAATTGTACACAGTCATAGTCAAGCATGCCCTGAACAAGAATCTGTTGAATATATTTGCATATCTCTTGAAGAATATTTTTAATGAATTTTTGAAAATCCGAAAAGCGATCCATGCACTTGGACATTCCAAGTATGTTGGAATGTCTTGAAATTGTACTCAGTCATAGTCAACGACGCCCTGAACAAGAATCAATTGAAAATATTTGCATATCTCTTAAGGAATATTTTTAATGAATTTTTGAAAATGAGGAAAGTCTGTGCACTTAGGCAGTGACTTAACTTTTTATTCAAAAAAGACCCCAAAAGTATCTTGGAATGTCTTGAAATTGTACACAGTCATAGTCAAGCATGCCCTGAACAAGAATCCGTTGAATATATTTGCATATCTCTTGAAGAATATTTTTAATGAACTTTTGAAAATCAGGAAAGCGATCCATGCACTTGGACATTCCAAGTATGTTGGAATGTCTTGAAATTGTACTCAGTCATAGTCAACGACGCCCTGAACAAGAATCCGTTGAAAATATTTGCATATCGTTTAAGGAATATTTTTAAAGAATTTCTGAAAATCAGGAAAGCGATCCATGCACTTAGGCAGTGACTTAACTTTTTCTTCAAAAAAGACCCCAAAAGTATCTTGGAATGTCTTGAAATTGTACACAGTCATAGTCAAGCATGCCCTGAACAAGAATCCGTTGAATATATTTGCATATCTCTTGAAGAATATTTTTAATGAATTTTTGAAAATCCGGAAAGCGATCCATGCACTTGGACATTCCAAGTATGTTGGAATGTCTTGAAATTGTACTCAGTTATAGTCAACAACGCCCTGAACAAGAATCCATTGAAAATATTTGCATATCTCTTAAGGAATATTTTTAATGAATTTTTGAAAATGAGGAAAGTCTGTGCACTTAGGCAGTGACTTAACTTTTTATTCAAAAAAGACCCCAAAAGTATCTTGGAATGTCTTGAAATTGTACACAGTCATAGTCAAGCATGCCCTGAACAAGAATCCGTTGAATATATTTGCATATCTCTTGAAGAATATTTTTAATGAATTTTTGAAAATCCGGAAAGCGATCCATGCACTTGGACATTCCAAGTATGTTGGAATGTCTTGAAATTGTACTCGGTCATAGTCAACGACGCCCTGAACAAGAATCCATTGAAAATATTTGCATATCTCTTAAGGAATATTTTTAATGAATTTTTGAAAATGATGAAAGTCTGTGCACTTAGGCAGTGACTTAACTTTTTATTCAAAAAAGACCCCAAAGGTATCTTGGAATGTCTTGAAATTGTACACAGTCATAGTCAAGCATGCCCTGAACAAGAATCTGTTGAATATATTTGCATATCTCTTGAAGAATATTTTTAATGAACTTTTGAAAATCAGGAAAGCGATCCATGCACTTGGACATTCCAAGTATGTTGGAATGTCTTGAAATTGTACTCAGTCATAGTCAACGACGCCCTGAACAAGAATCCGTTGAAAATATTTGCATATCGCTTAAGGAATATTTTTAATGAATTTTTGAAAATCAGGAAAGCGATCCATGCACTTAGGCAGTGACTTAACTTTTTTGTCAAAAAAGACCCCAAAAGTATCTTGGAATGTCTTGAAATTGTACACAGTCATAGTCAAGCATGCCCTGAACAAGAATCCGTTGAATATATTTGCATATCTCTTGAAGAATATTTTTAATGAATTTTTGAAAATCCGAAAAGCGATCCATGCACTTGGACATTCCAAGTATGTTGGAATGTCTTGAAATTGTACTCAGTCATAGTCAACGACGCCCTGAACAAGAATCAATTGAAAATATTTGCATATCTCTTAAGGAATATTTTTAATGAATTTTTGAAAATGAGGAAAGTCTGTGCACTTAGGCAGTGACTTAACTTTTTATTCAAAAAAGACCCCAAAAGTATCTTGGAATGTCTTGAAATTGTACACAGTCATAGTCAAGCATGCCCTGAACAAGAATCCGTTGAATATATTTGCATATCTCTTGAAGAATATTTTTAATGAACTTTTGAAAATCAGGAAAGCGATCCATGCACTTGGACATTCCAAGTATGTTGGAATGTCTTGAAATTGTACTCAGTCATAGTCAACGACGCCCTGAACAAGAATCCGTTGAAAATATTTGCATATCGTTTAAGGAATATTTTTAAAGAATTTCTGAAAATCAGGAAAGCGATCCATGCACTTAGGCAGTGACTTAACTTTTTCGTCAAAAAAGACCCCAAAAGTATCTTGGAATGTCTTGAAATTGTACACAGTCATAGTCAAGAATGCCCTGAACAAGAATCCGTTGAATGTATTTGCATATCTCTTGAAGAATATTTTTAATTAATTTTTGAAAATCCGGAAAGCGATCCATGCACTTGGACATTCCAAGTATGTTGGAATGTCTTGAAATTGTACTCGGTCATAGTCAACGACGCCCTGAACAAGAATCCATTGAAAATATTTGCATATCTCTTAAGGAATATTTTTAATGAATTTTTGAAAATGATGAAAGTCTGTGCACTTAGGCAGTGACTTAACTTTTTATTCAAAAAAGACCCCAAAGGTATCTTGGAATGTCTTGAAATTGTACACAGTCATAGTCAAGCATGCCCTGAACAAGAATCCGTTGAATATATTTGCATATCTCTTGAAGAATATTTTTAATGAACTTTTGAAAATCAGGAAAGCGATCCATGCACTTGGACATTCCAAGTATGTTGGAATGTCTTGAAATTGTACTCAGTCATAGTCAACGACGCCCTGAACAAGAATCCGTTGAAAATATTTGCATATCGCTTAAGGAATATTTTTAATGCATTTTTGAAAATCAGGAAAGCGATCCATGCACTTAGGCAGTGACTTAACTTTTTTGTCAAAAAAGACCCCAAAAGTATCTTGGAATGTCTTGAAATTGTACACAGTCATAGTCAAGCATGCCCTGAACAAGAATCCGTTGAATATATTTGCATATCTCTTGAAGAATATTTTTAATGAATTTTTGAAAATCAGGAAAGCGATCCATGCACTTGGACATTCCAAGTATGTTGGAATGTCTTGAAATTGTACTCAGTCATAGTCAACGACGCCCTGAACAAGAATCCGTTGAAAATATTTGCATATCGCTTAAGGAATATTTTTAATGAATTTTTGAAAATCAGGAAAGCGATCCATGCACTTAGGCAGTGACTTAACTTTTTATTCAAAAAGACCCCAAAAGTATCTTGGAATGTCTTGAAATTGTACACAGTCATAGTCAAGCATGCCCTGAACAAGAATCCGTTGAATATATTTGCATATCTCTTGAAGAATATTTTTAATGAATTTTTGAAAATCCGAAAAGCGATCCATGCACTTGGACATTCCAAGTATGTTGGAATGTCTTGAAATTGTACTCAGTCATAGTCAACGACGCCCTGAACAAGAATCAATTGAAAATATTTGCATATCTCTTAAGGAATATTTTAAATGAATTTTTGAAAATGAGGAAAGTCTGTGCACTTAGGCAGTGACTTAACTTTTTATTCAAAAAAGACCCCAAAAGTATCTTGGAATGTCTTGAAATTGTACACAGTCATAGTCAAGCATGCCCTGAACAAGAATCCGTTGAATATATTTGCATATCTCTTGAAGAATATTTTTAATGAACTTTTGAAAATCAGGAAAGCGATCCATGCACTTGGACATTCCAAGTATGTTGGAATGTCTTGAAATTGTACTCAGTCATAGTCAACGACGCCCTGAAAAAGAATCCGTTGAAAATATTTGCATATCGCTTAAGGAATATTTTTAATGCATTTTTGAAAATCAGGAAAGCGATCCATGCACTTAGGCAGTGACTTAACTTTTTTGTCAAAAAAGACCCCAAAAGTATCTTGGAATGTCTTGAAATTGTACACAGTCATAGTCAAGCATGCCCTGAACAAGAATCCGTTGAATATATTTGCATATCTCTTGAAGAATATTTTTAATGAATTTTTGAAAATCCGAAAAGCGATCCATGCACTTGGACATTCCAAGTATGTTGGAATGTCTTTAAATTGTACTCAGTCATAGTCAACGACGCCCTGAACAAGAATCCATTGAAAATATTTGCATATCTCTTAAGGAATATTTTTAATGAATTTTTGAAAATGAGGAAAGTCTGTGCACTTAGGCAGTGACTTAACTTTTTATTCAAAAAAGACCCCAAAAGTATCTTGGAATGTCTTGAAATTGTACACAGTCATAGTCAAGCATGCCCTGAACAAGAATCCGTTGAATATATTTGCATATCTCTTGAAGAATATTTTTAATGAACTTTTGAAAATCAGGAAAGCGATCCATGCACTTGGACATTCCAAGTATGTTGGAATGTTTTGAAATTGTACTCAGTCATAGTCAACGACGCCCTGAACAAGAATCCGTTGAAAATATTTGCATATCGCATAAGGAATATTTTTAATGAATTTTTGAAAATCAGGAAAGCGATCCATGCACTTAGGCAGTGACTTAACTTTTTATTCAAAAAAGACCCCAAAAGTATCTTGGAATGTCTTGAAATTGTACACAGTCATAGTCAAGCATGCCCTGAACAAGAATCCGTTGAATATATTTGCATATCTCTTGAAGAATATTTTTAATGAATTTTTGAAAATCCGGAAAGCGATCCATGCACTTGGACATTCCAAGTATGTTGGAATGTCTTGAAATTGTACTCAGTCATAGTCAACGACGCCCTGAACAAGAATCCGTTGAAAATATTTGCATATCGCTTAAGGAATATTTTTAATGAATTTTTGAAAATCAGGAAAGCGATCCATGCACTTAGGCAGTGACTTAACTTTTTCGTCAAAAAAGACCCCAAAAGTATCTTGGAATGTCTTGAAATTGTACACAGTCATAGTCAAGCATGCCCTGAACAAGAATCCGTTGAATATATTTGCATATCTCTTGAAGAATATTTTTAATGAATTTTTGAAAATCCGGAAAGCGATCCATGCACTTGGACATTCCAAGTATGTTGGAATGTCTTGAAATTGTACTCAGTCATAGTCAACGACGCCCTGAACAAGAATCCGTTGAAAATATTTGCATATCGCTTAAGGAATATTTTTAATGAATTTTTGAAAATCAGGAAAGCGATCCATGCACTTGGACATTCCAAGTATGTTGGAATGTCTTGAAATTGTACTCAGTCATAGTCAACGACGCCCTGAACAAGAATCCGTTGAAAATATTTGCATATCGTTTAAGGAATATTTTTAAAGAATTTCTGAAAATCAGGAAAGCGATCCATGCACTTTGGCAGTGACTTAACTTTTTCGTCAAAAAAGACCCCAAAAGTATCTTGGAATGTCTTGAAATTGTACACAGTCATAGTCAAGCATGCCCTGAACAAGAATCCGTTGAATATATTTGCATATCTCTTGAAGAATATTTTTAATGAACTTTTGAAAATCATGAAAGCGATCCATGCACTTGGACATTCCAAGTATGTTGGAATGTCTTGAAATTGTACTCAGTCATAGTCAACAACGCCCTGAACAAGAATCCATTGAAAATATTTGCATATCTCTTAAGGAATATTTTTAATGAATTTTTGAAAATGAGGAAAGTCTGTGCACTTAGGCAGTGACTTAACTTTTTATTCAAAAAAGACCCCAAAAGTATCTTGGAATGTCTTGAAATTGTACACAGTCATAGTCAAGCATGCCCTGAACAAGAATCCGTTGAATATATTTGCATATCTCTTGAAGAATATTTTTAATGAACTTTTGAAAATCAGGAAAGCGATCCATGCACTTGGACATTCCAAGTATGTTGGAATGTTTTGAAATTGTACTCAGTCATAGTCAACGACGCCCTGAACAAGAATCCGTTGAAAATATTTGCATATCGCTTAAGGAATATTTTTAATGAATTTTTGAAAATCAGGAAAGCGATCCATGCACTTAGGCAGTGACTTAACTTTTTTGTCAAAAAAGACCCCAAAAGTATCTTGGAATGTCTTGAAATTGTACACAGTCATAGTCAAGCATGCCCTGAACAAGAATCCGTTGAATATATTTGCATATCTCTTGAAGAATATTTTTAATGAACTTTTGAAAATCAGGAAAGCGATCCATGCACTTGGACATTCCAAGTATGTTGGAATGTCTTGAAATTGTACTCAGTCATAGTCAACGACGCCCTGAACAAGAATCCGTTGAAAATATTTGCATATCGCTAAAGGAATATTTTTAATGAATTTTTGAAAATCAGGAAAGCGATCCATGCACTTAGGCAGTGACTTAACTTTTTCGTCAAAAAAGACCCCAAAAGTATCTTGGAATGTCTTGAAATTGTACACAGTCATAGTCAAGCATGCCCTGAACAAGAATCCGTTGAATATATTTGCATATCTCTTGAAGAATATTTTTAATGAATTTTTGAAAATCCGGAAAGCGATCCATGCACTTGGACATTCCAAGTATGTTGGAATGTCTTGAAATTGTACTCAGTCATAGTCAACGACGCCCTGAACAAGAATCCGTTGAAAATATTTGCATATCGCTTAAGGAATATTTTTAATGAATTTTTGAAAATCAGGAAAGCGGTCCATGCACTTAGGCAGTGACTTAACTTTTTTGTCAAAAAAGACCCCAAAAGTATCTTGGAATGTCTTGAAATTGTACACAGTCATAGTCAAGCATGCCCTGAACAAGAATCCGTTGAATATATTTGCATATCTCTTGAAGAATATTTTTAATGAATTTTTGAAAATCCGAAAAGCGATCCATGCACTTGGACATTCCAAGTATGTTGGAATGTCTTGAAATTGTACTCAGTCATAGTCAACGATGCCCTGAACAAGAATCCGTTGAAAATATTTGCATATCGTTTAAGGAATATTTTTAAAGAATTTCTGAAAATCAGGAAAGCGATCCATGCACTTAGGCAGTGACTTAACTTTTTCGTCAAAAAAGACCCCAAAAGTATCTTTGAATGTCTTGAAATTGTACACAGTCATAGTCAAGCATGCCCTGAACAAGAATCCGTTGAATATATTTGCATATCTCTGGAAGAATATTTTTAATGAATTTTTGAAAATCCGGAAAGCGATCCATGCACTTGAACATTCCAAGTATGTTGGAATGTCTTGAAATTGTACTCAGTCATAGTCAACAACGCCCTGAACAAGAATCCATTGAAGATATTTGCATATCTCTTAAGGAATATTTTTAATGAATTTTTGAAAATGAGGAAAGTCTGTGCACTTAGGCAGTGACTTAACTTTTTATTCAAAAAAGACCCCAAAAGTATCTTGGAATGTCTTGAAATTGTACACAGTCATAGTCAAGCATGCCCTGAACAAGAATCCGTTGAATATATTTGCATATCTCTTGAAGAATATTTTTAATGAACTTTTGAAAATCAGGAAAGCGATCCATGCACTTGGACATTCCAAGTATGTTGGAATGTCTTGAAATTGTACTCAGTCATAGTCAACGATGCCCTGAACAAGAATCCGTTGAAAATATTTGCATATCGCTTAAGGAATATTTTTAATTAATTTTTGAAAATCAGGAAAGCGATCCATGCACTTAGGCAGTGACTTAACTTTTTATTCAAAAAAGACCCCAAAAGTATCTTGGAATGTCTTGAAATTGTACACAGTCATAGTCAAGCATGCCCTGAACAAGAATCCGTTGAATATATTTGCATATCTCTTGAAGAATATTTTTAATGAACTTTTGAAAATCAGGAAAGCGATCCATGTACTTGGACATTCAAAGTATGTTGGAATGTCTTGAAATTGAACTCGGTCATAGTCAACGACACCCTGAACAAGAATCCATTGAAAATATTTGCATATCTCTTAAGGAATATTTTTAATGAATTTTTGAAAATGATGAAAGTCTGTGCACTTAGGCAGTGACTTAACTTTTTATTCAAAAAAGACCCCAAAAGTATCTTGGAATGTCTTGAAATTGTACTCAGTCATAGTCAACGACGATCTGAACAAGAATCAATTGAAAATATTTGCATATCTCTTAAGGAATATTTTTAAAGAATTTCTGAAAATCAGGAAAGCGATCCATGCACTTAGGCAGTGACTTAACTTTTTCGTCAAAAAAGACCCCAAAAGTATCTTTGAATGTCTTGAAATTGTACACAGTCATAGTCAAGCATGCCCTGAACAAGAATCCGTTGAATATATTTGCATATCTCTTGAAGAATATTTTTAATGAATTTTTGAAAATCCGGAAAGCGATCCATGCACTTGGACATTCCAAGTATGTTGGAATGTCTTGAAATTGTACTCAGTCATAGTCAACAACGCCCTGAACAAGAATCCATTGAAAATATTTGCATATCTCTTAAGGAATATTTTTAATGAATTTTTGAAAATGAGGAAAGTCTGTGCACTTAGGCAGTGACTTAACTTTTTATTCAAAAAAGACCCCAAAAGTATCTTGGAATGTCTTGAAATTGTACACAGTCATAGTCAAGCATGCCCTGAACAAGAATCCGTTGAATATATTTGCATATCTCTTGAAGAATATTTTTAATGAACTTTTGAAAATCCGGAAAGCGATCCATGCACTTGGACATTCCAAGTATGTTGGAATGTCTTGAAATTGTACTCAGTCATAGTCAACGACGCCCTGAACAAGAATCCGTTGAAAATATTTGCATATCGCTTAAGGAATATTTTTAATGAATTTTTTAAAAAATCAGGAAAGCGATCCATGCACTTAGACAGTGACTTAACTTTTTCGTCAAAAAAGACCCCAAAAGTATCTTGGAATGTCTTGAAATTGTACACAGTCATAGTCAAGCATGCCCTGAACAAGAAACCGTTGAATATATTTGCATATCTCTTGAAGAATATTTTTAATGAATTTTTGAAAATCCGAAAAGCGATCCATGCACTTGGACATTCCAAGTATGTTAGAATGTCTTGAAATTGTACTCAGTCATAGTCAACGACGCCCTGAACAAGAATCAATTGAAAATGTTTGCATATCTCTTAAGGAATATTTTTAATGAATTTTTGAAAATGAGAAAAGTCTGTGCACTTCGGCAGTGACTTAACTTTTTATTCAAAAAAGACCCCAAAAGTATCTTGGAATGTCTTGAAATTGTACACAGTCATAGTCAAGCATGCCCTGAACAAGAATCCGTTGAATATATTTGCATATCTCTTGAAGAATATTTTTAATGAACTTTTGAAAATCAGGAAAGCGATCCATGCACTTGGACATTCCAAGTATGTTGGAATGTCTTGAAATTGTACTCAGTCATAGTCAACGACGCCCTGAACAAGAATCCGTTGAAAATATTTGCATATCGTTTAAGGAATATTTTTAAAGAATTTCTGAAAATCAGGAAAGCGATCCATGCACTTAGGCAGTGACTTAACTTTTTCGTCAAAAAAGACCCCAAAAGTATCTTGGAATGTCTTGAAATTGTACACAGTCATAGTCAAGCATGCCCTGAACAAGAATCCGTTGAATATATTTGCATATCTCTTGAAGAATATTTTTAATGAATTTTTGAAAATCCGGAAAGCGATCCATGCACTTAGGCAGTGACTTAACTTTTTCGTCAAAAAAGACCCCAAAAGTATCTTGGAATGTCTTGAAATTGTACACAGTCATAGTCAAGCATGCCCTGAACAAGAAACCGTTGAATATATTTGCATATCTCTGGAAGAATATTTTTAATGAATTTTTGAAAATCCGGAATGCGATCCATGCACTTGGACATTCCAAGTATGTTGGAATGTCTTGAAATTGTACTCAGTCATAGTCAACAACGCCCTGAACAAGAATCCATTGAAAATATTTGCATATCTCTTAAGGAATATTTTTAATGAATTTTTGAAAATGAGGAAAGTCTGTGCACTTAGGCAGTGACTTAACTTTTTATTCAAAAAAGACCCCAAAAGTATCTTGGAATGTCTTGAAATTGTACACAGTCATAGTCAAGCATGCCCTGAACAAGAATCCGTTGAATATATTTGCATATCTCTTGAAGAATATTTTTAATGAACTTTTGAAAATCAGGAAAGCGATCCATGCACTTGGACATTCCAAGTATGTTGGAATGTCTTGAAATTGTACTCAGTCATAGTCAACGACGCCCTGAACAAGAATCCGTTGAAAATATTTGCATATCGCTTAAGGAATATTTTTAATGAATTTTTGAAAATCAGGAAAGCGATCCATGCACTTAGGCAGTGACTTAACTTTTTTGTCAAAAAAGACCCCAAAAGTATCTTGGAATGTCTTGAAATTGTACACAGTCATAGTCAAGCATGCCCTGAACAAGAATCCGTTGAATATATTTGCATATCTCTTGAAGAATATTTTTAATGAATTTTTGAAAATCCAGAAAGCGATCCATGCACTTGGACATTCCAAGTATGTTGGAATGTCTTGAAATTGTACTCAGTCATAGTCAACGACGCCCTGAACAAGAATCCGTTGAAAATATTTGCATATCGCTTAAGGAATATTTTTAATGAATTTTTGAAAATCAGGAAAGCGGTCCATGCACTTAGGCAGTGACTTAACTTTTTTGTCAAAAAAGACCCCAAAAGTATCTTGGAATGTCTTGAAATTGTACACAGTCATAGTCAAGCATGCCCTGAACAAGAATCCGTTGAATATATTTGCATATCTCTTGAAGAATATTTTTAATGAATTTTTGAAAATCCAAAAAGCGATCCATGCACTTGGACATTCCAAGTATGTTGGAATGTCTTGAAATTGTACTCAGTCATAGTCAACGACGCCCTGAACAAGAATCAATTGAAAATATTTGCATATCTCTTAAGGAATATTTTTAATGAATTTTTGAAAATGAGGAAAGTCTGTGCACTTAGGCAGTGACTTAACTTTTTATTCAAAAAAGACCCCAAAAGTATCTTGGAATGTCTTGAAATTGTACACAGTCATAGTCAAGCATGCCCTGAACAAGAATCCGTTGAATATATTTGCATATCTCTTGAAGAATATTTTTAATGAATTTTTGAAAATCCGGAAAGCGATCCATGCACTTAGGCAGTGACTTAACTTTTTCGTCAAAAAAGACCCCAAAAGTATCTTGGAATGTCTTGAAATTGTACACAGTCATAGTCAAGCATGCCCTGAACAAGAAACCGTTGAATATATTTGCATATCTCTGGAAGAATATTTTTAATGAATTTTTGAAAATCCGGAAAGCGATCCATGCACTTGGACATTCCAAGTATGTTGGAATGTCTTGAAATTGTACTCAGTCATAGTCAACAACGCCCTGAACAAGAATCCATTGAAAATATTTGCATATCTCTTAAGGAATATTTTTAATGAATTTTTGAAAATGAGGAAAGTCTGTGCACTTAGGCAGTGACTTAACTTTTTATTCAAAAAAGACCCCAAAAGTATCTTGGAATGTCTTGAAATTGTACACAGTCATAGTCAAGCATGCCCTGAACAAGAATCCGTTGAATATATTTGCATATCTCTTGAAGAATATTTTTAATGAACTTTTGAAAATCAGGAAAGCGATCCATGCACTTGGACATTCCAAGTATGTTGGAATGTCTTGAAATTGTACTCAGTCATAGTCAACGACGCCCTGAACAAGAATCCGTTGAAAATATTTGCATATCGCTTAAGGAATATTTTTAAAGAATTTTTGAAAATCAGGAAAGCGATCCATGCACTTAGGCAGTGACTTAACTTTTTTGTCAAAAAAGACCCCAAAAGTATCTTGGAATGTCTTGAAATTGTACACAGTCATAGTCAAGCATGCCCTGAACAAGAATCCGTTGAATATATTTGCATATCTCTTGAAGAATATTTTTAATGAATTTTTGAAAATCCAGAAAGCGATCCATGCACTTGGACATTCCAAGTATGTTGGAATGTCTTGAAATTGTACTCAGTCATAGTCAACGACGCCCTGAACAAGAATCCGTTGAAAATATTTGCATATCGCTTAAGGAATATTTTTAATGAATTTTTGAAAATCAGGAAAGCGGTCCATGCACTTAGGCAGTGACTTAACTTTTTTGTCAAAAAAGACCCCAAAAGTATCTTGGAATGTCTTGAAATTGTACACAGTCATAGTCAAGCATGCCCTGAACAAGAATCCGTTGAATATATTTGCATATCTCTTGAAGAATATTTTTAATGAATTTTTGAAAATCCAAAAAGCGATCCATGCACTTGGACATTCCAAGTATGTTGGAATGTCTTGAAATTGTACTCAGTCATAGTCAACGACGCCCTGAACAAGAATCAATTGAAAATATTTGCATATCTCTTAAGGAATATTTTTAATGAATTTTTGAAAATGAGGAAAGTCTGTGCACTTAGGCAGTGACTTAACTTTTTATTCAAAAAAGACCCCAAAAGTATCTTGGAATGTCTTGAAATTGTACACAGTCATAGTCAAGCATGCCCTGAACAAGAATCCGTTGAATATATTTGCATATCTCTTGAAGAATATTTTTAATGAATTTTTGAAAATCCGGAAAGCGATCCATGCACTTAGGCAGTGACTTAACTTTTTCGTCAAAAAAGACCCCAAAAGTATCTTGGAATGTCTTGAAATTGTACACAGTCATAGTCAAGCATGCCCTGAACAAGAAACCGTTGAATATATTTGCATATCTCTGGAAGAATATTTTTAATGAATTTTTGAAAATCCGGAAAGCGATCCATGCACTTGGACATTCCAAGTATGTTGGAATGTCTTGAAATTGTACTCAGTCATAGTCAACAACGCCCTGAACAAGAATCCATTGAAAATATTTGCATATCTCTTAAGGAATATTTTTAATGAATTTTTGAAAATGAGGAAAGTCTGTGCACTTAGGCAGTGACTTAACTTTTTATTCAAAAAAGACCCCAAAAGTATCTTGGAATGTCTTGAAATTGTACACAGTCATAGTCAAGCATGCCCTGAACAAGAATCCGTTGAATATATTTGCATATCTCTTGAAGAATATTTTTAATGAACTTTTGAAAATCAGGAAAGCGATCCATGCACTTGGACATTCCAAGTATGTTGGAATGTCTTGAAATTGTACTCAGTCATAGTCAACGACGCCCTGAACAAGAATCCGTTGAAAATATTTGCATATCGCTTAAGGAATATTTTTAATGAATTTTTGAAAATCAGGAAAGCGATCCATGCACTTAGGCAGTGACTTAACTTTTTTGTCAAAAAAGACCCCAAAAGTATCTTGGAATGTCTTGAAATTGTACACAGTCATAGTCAAGCATGCCCTGAACAAGAATCCGTTGAATATATTTGCATATCTCTTGAAGAATATTTTTAATGAATTTTTGAAAATCCAGAAAGCGATCCATGCACTTGGACATTCCAAGTATGTTGGAATGTCTTGAAATTGTACTCAGTCATAGTCAACGACGCCCTGAACAAGAATCCGTTGAAAATATTTGCATATCGCTTAAGGAATATTTTTAATGAATTTTTGAAAATCAGGAAAGCGGTCCATGCACTTAGGCAGTGACTTAACTTTTTTGTCAAAAAAGACCCCAAAAGTATCTTGGAATGTCTTGAAATTGTACACAGTCATAGTCAAGCATGCCCTGAACAAGAATCCGTTGAATATATTTGCATATCTCTTGAAGAATATTTTTAATGAATTTTTGAAAATCCAAAAAGCGATCCATGCACTTGGACATTCCAAGTATGTTGGAATGTCTTGAAATTGTACTCAGTCATAGTCAACGACGCCCTGAACAAGAATCAATTGAAAATATTTGCATATCTCTTAAGGAATATTTTTAATGAATTTTTGAAAATGAGGAAAGTCTGTGCACTTAGGCAGTGACTTAACTTTTTATTCAAAAAAGACCCCAAAAGTATCTTGGAATGTCTTGAAATTGTACACAGTCATAGTCAAGCATGCCCTGAACAAGAATCTGTTGAATATATTTGCATATCTCTTGAAGAATATTTTTAATGAACTTTTGAAAATCAGGAAAGCGATCCATGCACTTGGACATTCCAAGTATGTTGGAATGTCTTGAAATTGTACTCAGTCATAGTCAACGATGCCCTGAACAAGAATCCGTTGAAAATATTTGCATATCGTTTAAGGAATATTTTTAAAGAATTTCTGAAAATCAGGAAAGCGATCCATGCACTTAGGCAGTGACTTAACTTTTTCGTCAAAAAAGACCCCAAAAGTATCTTTGAATGTCTTGAAATTGTACACAGTCATAGTCAAGCATGCCCTGAACAAGAATCCGTTGAATATATTTGCATATCTCTGGAAGAATATTTTTAATGAATTTTTGAAAATCCGGAAAGCGATCCATACACTTGGACATTCCAAGTATGTTGGAATGTCTTGAAATTGTACTCAGTCATAGTCAACAACGCCCTGAACAAGAATCCATTGAAAATATTTGCATATCTCTTAAGGAATATTTTTAATGAATTTTTGAAAATGAGGAAAGTCTGTGCACTTAGGCAGTGACTTAACTTTTTATTCAAAAAAGACCCCAAAAGTATCTTGGAATGTCTTGAAATTGTACACAGTCATAGTCAAGCATGCCCTGAACAAGAATCCGTTGAATATATTTGCATATCTCTTGAAGAATATTTTTAATGAACTTTTGAAAATCCGGAAAGCGATCCATGCACTTGGACATTCCAAGTATGTTGGAATGTCTTGAAATTGTACTCAGTCATAGTCAACAACGCCCTGAACAAGAATCAATTGAAAATATTTGCATATCTCTTAAGGAATATTTTTAATGAATTTTTGAAAATGAGGAAAGTCTGTGCACTTAGGCAGTGACTTAACTTTTTATTCAAAAAAGACCCCAAAAGTATCTTGGAATGTCTTGAAATTGTACACAGTCATAGTCAAGCATGCCCTGAACAAGAATCCGTTGAATATATTTGCATATCTCTTGAAGAATATTTTTAATGAACTTTTGAAAATCCGGAAAGCGATCCATGCACTTGGACATTCCAAGTATGTTGGAATGTCTTGAAATTGTACTCAGTCATAGTCAACGACGCCCTGAACAAGAATCCGTTGAAAATATTTGCATATCGTTTAAGGAATATTTTTAAAGAATTTCTGAAAATCAGGAAAGCGATCCATGCACTTAGGCAGTGACTTAACTTTTTTGTCAAAAAAGACCCCAAAAGTATCTTGGAATGTCTTGAAATTGTACACAGTCATAGTCAAGCATGCCCTGAACAAGAATCCGTTGAATATTTTTGCATATCTCTTGAAGAATATTTTTAATTAATTTTTGAAAATCCGGAAAGCGATCCATGCACTTGGACATTCCAAGTATGTTGGAATGTCTTGAAATTGTACTCAGTCATAGTCAACAACGCCCTGAACAAGAATCCATTAAAAATATTTGCATATCTCTTAAGGAATATTTTTAATGAATTTTTGAAAATGAGGAAAGTCTGTGCACTTAGGCAGTGACTTATCTTTTTATTCAAAAAAGACCCCAAAAGTATCTTGGAATGTCTTGAAATTGTACACAGTCATAGTCAAGCATGCCCTGAACAAGAATCCGTTGAATATATTTGCATATCTCTTGAAGAATATTTTTAATGAACTTTTGAAAATCAGGAAAGCGATCCATGCACTTGGACATTCCAAGTATGTTGGAATGTTTTGAAATTGTACTCAGTCATAGTCAACGACGCCCTGAACAAGAATCCGTTGAAAATATTTGCATATCGCTTAAGGAATATTTTTAATGAATTTTTGAAAATCAGGAAAGCGATCCATGCACTTAGGCAGTGACTTAACTTTTTATTCAAAAAAGACCCCAAAAGTATCTTGGAATGTCTTGAAATTTTACTCAGTCATAGTCAACGACGCCCTGAACAAGAATCAATTGAATATATTTGCATATCTCTTAAGGAATATTTTTAATGAATTTTTGAAAATCAGGAAAGCGATCCATGCACTTGGACATTCCAAGTATATTGGAATGTCTTGAAATTGTACTCAGTCATAGTCAACGACGCCCTGAACAAGAATCCGTTGAAAATATTTGCATATCGCTTCAGGAATATTTTAAATGAATTTTTGAAAATCAGGAAAGCGATCCATGCACTTAGGCAGTGACTTAACTTTTTTGTCAAAAAAGACCCCAAAAGTATCTTGGAATGTCTTGAAATTGTACACAGTCATAGTCAAGCATGCCCTGAACAAGAATCCGTTGAATATATTTGCATATCTCTTGAAGAATATTTTTAATGAACTTTTGAAAATCAGGAAAGCGATCCATGCACTTGGACATTCCAAGTATGTTGGAATGTCTTGAAATTGTACTCAGTCATAGTCAACGACGCCCTGAACAAGAATCCGTTGAAAATATTTGCATATCGCTTAAGGAATATTTTTAATGAATTTTTTAAAAAATCAGGAAAGCGATCCATGCACTTAGGCAGTGACTTAACTTTTTCGTCAAAAAAGACCCCAAAAGTATCTTGGAATGTCTTGAAATTGTACTCAGTCATAGTCAACGACGCCCTGAACAAGAATCTATTGAAAATATTTGCATATCTCTTAAGGAATATTTTTAATGAATTTTTGAAAATGAGGAATTTCTGTGCACTTAGGCAGTGACTTAACTTTTTATTCAAAAAAGACCCCAAAAGTATCTTGGAATGTCTTGAAATTGTACACAGTCATAGTCAAGCATGCCCTGAACAAGAATCCGTTGAATATATTTGCATATCGCTTAAGGAATATTTTTAATGAATTTTTGAAAATCAGGAAAGCGATCCATGCACTTGGACATTCCAAGTATGTTGGAATGTCTTGAAATTGTACTCAGTCATAGTCAACGACGCCCTGAACAAGAATCCGTTGAAAATATTTGCATATCGCTTCAGGAATATTTTAAATGAATTTTTGAAAATCAGGAAAGCGATCCATGCACTTAGGCAGTGACTTAACTTTTTTGTCAAAAAAGACCCCAAAAGTATCTTGGAATGTCTTGAAATTGTACACAGTCATAGTCAAGCATGCCCTGAACAAGAATCCGTTGAATATATTTGCATATCTCTTGAAGAATATTTTTAATGAACTTTTGAAAATCAGGAAAGCGATCCATGCACTTGGACATTCCAAGTATGTTGGAATGTCTTGAAATTGTACTCAGTCATAGTCAACGACGCCCTGAACAAGAATCCGTTGAAAATATTTGCATATCGCTTAAGGAATATTTTTAAAGAATTTTTGAAAATCAGGAAAGCGATCCATGCACTTAGGCAGTGACTTAACTTTTTCATCAAAAAAGACCCCAAAAGTATCTTGGAATGTCTTGAAATTGTACACAGTCATAGTCAAGCATGCCCTGAACAAGAAACCGTTGAATATATTTGCATATCTCTTGAAGAATATTTTTAATGAACTTTTGAAAATCCGGAAAGCGATCCATGCACTTGGACATTCCAAGTATGTTGGAATGTCTTGAAATTGTACTCAGTCATAGTCAACGACGCCCTGAACAAGAATCCGTTGAAAATATTTGCATATCGCTTAAGGAATATTTTTAATGAATTTTTTAAAAAATCAGGAAAGCGATCCATGCACTTAGGCAGTGACTTAACTTTTTCGTCAAAAAAGACCCCAAAAGTATCTTGGAATGTCTTGAAATTGTACTCAGTCATAGTCAACGACGCCCTGAACAAGAATCTATTGAAAATATTTGCATATCTCTTAAGGAATATTTTTAATGAATTTTTGAAAATGAGGAATTTCTGTGCACTTAGGCAGTGACTTAACTTTTTATTCAAAAAAGACCCCAAAAGTATCTTGGAATGTCTTGAAATTGTACACAGTCATAGTCAAGCATGCCCTGAACAAGAATCCGTTGAATATATTTGCATATCGCTTAAGGAATATTTTTAATGAATTTTTGAAAATCAGGAAAGCGATCCATGCACTTGGACATTCCAAGTATGTTGGAATGTCTTGAAATTGTACTCAGTCATAGTCAACGACGCCCTGAACAAGAATCAATTGAAAATATTTGCATATCGCTTCAGGAATATTTTAAATGAATTTTTGAAAATCAGGAAAGCGATCCATGCACTTAGGCAGTGACTTAACTTTTTTGTCAAAAAAGACCCCAAAAGTATCTTGGAATGTCTTGAAATTGTACACAGTCATAGTCAAGCATGCCCTGAACAAGAATCCGTTGAATATATTTGCATATCTCTTGAAGAATATTTTTAATGAACTTTTGAAAATCAGGAAAGCGATCCATGCACTTGGACATTCCAAGTATGTTGGAATGTCTTGAAATTGTACTCAGTCATAGTCAACGACGCCCTGAACAAGAATCCGTTGAAAATATTTGCATATCGCTTAAGGAATATTTTTAATGAATTTTTGAAAATCAGGAAAGCGATCCATGCACTTAGGCAGTGACTTAACTTTTTCGTCAAAAAAGACCCCAAAAGTATCTTGGAATGTCTTGAAATTGTACACAGTCATAGTCAAGCATGCCCTGAACAAGAATCCGTTGAATATATTTGCATATCTCTTGAAGAATGTTTTTAATGAATTTTTGAAAATCCGAAAAGTGATCCATGCACTTGGACATTCCAAGTATGTTGGAATGTCTTGAAATTGTACTCAGTCATAGTCAACGACGATCTGAACAAGAATCAATTGAAAATATTTGCATATCTCTTAAGGAATATTTTTAATGAATTTTTGAAAATGAGGAAAGTCTGTGCACTGAGGCAGTGACTTAACTTTTATTCAAAAAAGACCCCAAAAGTATCTTGGAATGTCTTGAAATTGTACACAGTCATAGTCAAGCATGCCCTGAACAAGAATCCGTTGAATATATTTGCATATCTCTTGAAGAATATTTTTAATGAACTTTTGAAAATCAGGAAAGCGATCCATGTACTTGGACATTCAAAGTATGTTGGAATGTCTTGAAATTGTACTCGGTCATAGTCAACGACGCCCTGAACAAGAATCCGTTGAAAATATTTGCATATCGCTTAAGGAATATTTTTAATGAATTTTTGAAAATCAGGAAAGCGATCCATGCACTTAGGCAGTGACTTAACTTTTTCGTCAAAAAAGACCCCAAAAGTATCTTGGAATGTCTTGAAATTGTACACAGTCATAGTCAAGCATGCCCTGAACAAGAATCCGTTGAATATATTTGCATATCTCTTGAAGAATATTTTTAATGAATTTTTGAAAATCCGGAAAGCGATCCATGCACTTGGACATTCCAAGTATGTTGGAATGTCTTTAAATTGTACTCGGTCACAGTCAACGACGCCCTGAACAAGAATCCATTGAAAATATTTGCATATCTCTTAAGGAATATTTTTAATGAATTTTTGAAAATGATGAAAGTCTGTGCACTGAGGCAGTGATTTAACTTTTTATTCAAAAAAGACCCCAAAGGTATCTTGGAATGTCTTGAAATTGTACACAGTCATAGTCAAGCATGCCCTGAACAAGAATCCGTTGAATATATTTGCATATCTCTTGAAGAATATTTTTAATGAACTTTTGAAAATCAGGAAAGCGATCCATGCACTTGGACATTCCAAGTATGTTGGAATGTCTTGAAATTGTACTCAGTCATAGTCAACGACGCCCTGAACAAGAATCCGTTGAAAATATTTGCATATCGCTTAAGGAATATTTTTAATGAATTTTTGAAAATCAGGAAAGCGATCCATGCACTTAGGCAGTGACTTAACTTTTTTGTCAAAAAAGACCCCAAAAGTATCTTGGAATGTCTTGAAATTGTACACAGTCATAGTCAAGCATGCCCTGAACAAGAATCCGTTGAATATATTTGCATATCTCTTGAAGAATATTTTTAATGAACTTTTGAAAATCAGGAAAGCGATCCATGCACTTGGACATTCCAAGTATGTTGGAATGTCTTGAAATTGTACTCAGTCATAGTCAACGACGCCCTGAACAAGAATCCGTTGAAAATATTTGCATATCGTTTAAGGAATATTTTTAAAGAATTTCTGAAAATCAGGAAAGCGATCCATGCACTTAGGCAGTGACTTAACTTTTTCGTCAAAAAAGACCCCAAAAGTATCTTGGAATGTCTTGAAATTGTACACAGTCATAGTCAAGAATGCCCTGAACAAGAATCCGTTGAATATATTTGCATATCTCTTGAAGAATATTTTTAATGAATTTTTGAAAATCCGGAAAGCGATCCATGCACTTGGACATTCCAAGTATGTTGGAATGTCTTGAAATTGTACTCGGTCATAGTCAACGACGCCCTGAACAAGAATCCATTGAAAATATTTGCATATCTCTTAAGGAATATTTTTAATGAATTTTTGAAAATGATGAAAGTCTGTGCACTTAGGCAGTGACTTAACTTTTTATTCAAAAAAGACCCCAAAGGTATCTTGGAATGTCTTGAAATTGTACACAGTCATAGTCAAGCATGCCCTGAACAAGAATCCGTTGAATATATTTGCATATCTCTTGAAGAATATTTTTAATGAACTTTTGAAAATCAGGAAAGCGATCCATGCACTTGGACATTCCAAGTATGTTGGAATGTCTTGAAATTGTACTCAGTCATAGTCAACGACGCCCTGAACAAGAATCCGTTGAAAATATTTGCATATCGCTTAAGGAATATTTTTAATGAATTTTTGAAAATCAGGAAAGCGATCCATGCACTTAGGCAGTGACTTAACTTTTTTGTCAAAAAAGACCCCAAAAGTATCTTGGAATGTCTTGAAATTGTACACAGTCATAGTCAAGCATGCCCTGAACAAGAATCCGTTGAATATATTTGCATATCTCTTGAAGAATATTTTTAATGAATTTTTGAAAATCCGAAAAGCGATCCATGCACTTGGACATTCCAAGTATGTTGGAATGTCTTGAAATTGTACTCAGTCATAGTCAACGACGCCCTGAACAAGAATCCGTTGAAAATATTTGCATATCTCTTAAGGAATATTTTTAATGAATTTTTGAAAATGAGGAAAGTCTGTGCACTTAGGCAGTGACTTAACTTTTTATTCAAAAAAGACCCCAAAAGTATCTTGGAATGTCTTGAAATTGTACACAGTCATAGTCAAGCATGCCCTGAACAAGAATCCGTTGAATATATTTGCATATCTCTTGAAGAATATTTTTAATGAACTTTTGAAAATCAGGAAAGCGATCCATGCACTTGGACATTCCAAGTATGTTGGAATGTCTTGAAAGTGTACTCAGTCATAGTCAACGACGCCCTGAACAAGAATCCGTTGAAAATATTTGCATATCGTTTAAGGAATATTTTTAAAGAATTTCTGAAAATCAGGAAAGCGATCCATGCACTTAGGCAGTGACTTAACTTTTTCGTCAAAAAAGACCCCAAAAGTATCTTGGAATGTCTTGAAATTGTACACAGTCATAGTCAAGAATGCCCTGAACAAGAATCCGTTGAATATATTTGCATATCTCTTGAAGAATATTTTTAATGAATTTTTGAAAATCCGGAAAGCGATCCATGCACTTGGACATTCCAAGTATGTTGGAATGTCTTGAAATTGTACTCAGTCATAGTCAACGACGCCCTGAACAAGAATCCGTTGAAAATATTTGCATATCGCTTAAGGAATATTTTTAATGAATTTTTGAAAATCAGGAAAGCGATCCATGCACTTAGGCAGTGACTTAACTTTTTATTCAAAAAAGACCCCAAAAGTATCTTGGAATGTCTTGAAATTGTACACAGTCATAGTCAAGCATGCCCTGAACAAGAATCCGTTGAATATATTTGCATATCTCTTGAAGAATATTTTTAATGAACTTTTGAAAATCAGGAAAGCGATCCATGCACTTGGACATTCCAAGAATGTTGGAATGTCTTGAAATTGTACTCAGTCATAGTCAACGATGCCCTGAACAAGAATCCGTTGAAAATATTTGCATATCGTTTAAGGAATATTTTTAAAGAATTTCTGAAAATCAGGAAAGCGATCCATGCACTTAGGCAGTGACTTAACTTTTTCGTCAAAAAAGACCCCAAAAGTATCTTTGAATGTCTTGAAATTGTACTCAGTCATAGTCAACAACGCCCTGAACAAGAATCCATTGAAAATATTTGCATATCTCTTAAGGAATATTTTTAATGAATTTTTGAAAATGAGGAAAGTCTGTGCACTTAGGCAGTGACTTAACTTTTTATTCAAAAAAGACCCCAAAAGTATCTTGGAATGTCTTGAAATTGTACACAGTCATAGTCAAGCATGCCCTGAACAAGAATCTGTTGAATATATTTGCATATCTCTTGAAGAATGTTTTTAATGAACTTTTGAAAATCAGGAAAGCGATCCATGCACTTGGACATTCCAAGTATGTTGGAATGTTTTGAAATTGTACTCAGTCATAGTCAACGATGGCCTGAACAAGAATCCGTTGAAAATATTTGCATTTTGCCTAAGGAATATTTTCAATGAATTTTTGAAAATCAGGAAAGCGATCCATGCACTTAGGCAGTGACTTAACTTTTTATTCAAAAAAGACCCCAAAAGTATCTTGGAATGTCTTGAAATTGTACACAGTCATAATCAAGCATGCCCTGAACAAGAATCCGTTGAATATATTTGCATATCTCTTGAAGAATATTTTTAATGAATTTTTGAAAATCCGAAAAGCGATCCATGCACTTGGACATTCCAAGTATGTTGGAATGTCTTGAAATTGTACTCAGTCATAGTCAACGACGCCCTGAACAAGAATCAATTGAGAATATTTGCATATCTCTTAAGGAATATTTTTAATGAATTTTTGAAAATGAGGAAAGTCTGTGCACTTCGGCAGTGACTTAACTTTTTATTCAAAAAAGACCCCAAAAGTATCTTGCAATGTCTTGAAATTGTACACAGTCATAGTCAAGCATGCCCTGAACAAGAATCCGTTGAATATATTTGCATATCTCTTGAAGAATATTTTTAATGAACTTTTGAAAATCAGGAAAGCGATCCATGCACTTTGACATTCCAAGTATGTTGGAATGTCTTGAAATTGTACTCAGTCATAGTCAACGACGCCCTGAACAAGAATCCGTTGAAAATATTTGCATATCGTTTAAGGAATATTTTTAAAGAATTTCTGAAAATCAGGAAAGCGATCCATGCACTTAGGCAGTGACTTAACTTTTTATTCAAAAAAGACCCCAAAAGTATCTTGGAATGTCTTGAAATTGTACACAGTCATAGTCAAGCATGCCCTGAACAAGAATCCGTTGAATATATTTGCATATCTCTTGAAGAATATTTTTAATGAACTTTTGAAAATCAGGAAAGCGATCCATGCACTTGGACATTCCAAGTATGTTGGAATGTTTTGAAATTGTACTCAGTCATAGTCAACGACGCCCTGAACAAGAATCCGTTGAAAATATTTGCATATCGCTTAAGGAATATTTTTAATGAATTTTTGAAAATCAGGAAAGCGATCCATGCACTTAGGCAGTGACTTAACTTTTTATTCAAAAAAGACCCCAAAAGTATCTTGGAATGTCTTGAAATTTTACTCAGTCATAGTCAACGACGCCCTGAACAAGAATCAATTGAATATATTTGCATATCTCTTAAGGAATATTTTTAATGAATTTTTGAAAATCAGGAAAGCGATCCATGCACTTGGACATTCCAAGTATATTGGAATGTCTTGAAATTGTACTCAGTCATAGTCAACGACGCCCTGAACAAGAATCCGTTGAAAATATTTGCATATCGCTTCAGGAATATTTTAAATGAATTTTTGAAAATCAGGAAAGCGATCCATGCACTTAGGCAGTGACTTAACTTTTTTGTCAAAAAAGACCCCAAAAGTATCTTGGAATGTCTTGAAATTGTACACAGTCATAGTCAAGCATGCCCTGAACAAGAATCCGTTGAATATATTTGCATATCTCTTGAAGAATATTTTTAATGAACTTTTGAAAATCAGGAAAGCGATCCATGCACTTGGACATTCCAAGTATGTTGGAATGTCTTGAAATTGTACTCAGTCATAGTCAACGACGCCCTGAACAAGAATCCGTTGAAAATATTTGCATATCGCTTAAGGAATATTTTTAATGAATTTTTTAAAAAATCAGGAAAGCGATCCATGCACTTAGGCAGTGACTTAACTTTTTCGTCAAAAAAGACCCCAAAAGTATCTTGGAATGTCTTGAAATTGTACTCAGTCATAGTCAACGACGCCCTGAACAAGAATCTATTGAAAATATTTGCATATCTCTTAAGGAATATTTTTAATGAATTTTTGAAAATGAGGAATTTCTGTGCACTTAGGCAGTGACTTAACTTTTTATTCAAAAAAGACCCCAAAAGTATCTTGGAATGTCTTGAAATTGTACACAGTCATAGTCAAGCATGCCCTGAACAAGAATCCGTTGAATATATTTGCATATCGCTTAAGGAATATTTTTAATGAATTTTTGAAAATCAGGAAAGCGATCCATGCACTTGGACATTCCAAGTATGTTGGAATGTCTTGAAATTGTACTCAGTCATAGTCAACGACGCCCTGAACAAGAATCCGTTGAAAATATTTGCATATCGCTTCAGGAATATTTTAAATGAATTTTTGAAAATCAGGAAAGCGATCCATGCACTTAGGCAGTGACTTAACTTTTTTGTCAAAAAAGACCCCAAAAGTATCTTGGAATGTCTTGAAATTGTACACAGTCATAGTCAAGCATGCCCTGAACAAGAATCCGTTGAATATATTTGCATATCTCTTGAAGAATATTTTTAATGAACTTTTGAAAATCAGGAAAGCGATCCTACACTTGGACATTCCAAGTATGTTGGAATGTCTTGAAATTGTACTCAATCATAGTCAACGACGCCCTGAACAAGAATCCGTTGAAAATATTTGCATATCGCTTAAGGAATATTTTTAAAGAATTTTTGAAAATCAGGAAAGCGATCCATGCACTTAGGCAGTGACTTAACTTTTTCATCAAAAAAGACCCCAAAAGTATCTTGGAATGTCTTGAAATTGTACACAGTCATAGTCAAGCATGCCCTGAACAAGAAACCGTTGAATATATTTGCATATCTCTTGAAGAATATTTTTAATGAACTTTTGAAAATCCGGAAAGCGATCCATGCACTTGGACATTCCAAGTATGTTGGAATGTCTTGAAATTGTACTCAGTCATAGTCAACGACGCCCTGAACAAGAATCCGTTGAAAATATTTGCATATCGCTTAAGGAATATTTTTAATGAATTTTTTAAAAAATCAGGAAAGCGATCCATGCACTTAGGCAGTGACTTAACTTTTTCGTCAAAAAAGACCCCAAAAGTATCTTGGAATGTCTTGAAATTGTACTCAGTCATAGTCAACGACGCCCTGAACAAGAATCTATTGAAAATATTTGCATATCTCTTAAGGAATATTTTTAATGAATTTTTGAAAATGAGGAATTTCTGTGCACTTAGGCAGTGACTTAACTTTTTATTCAAAAAAGACCCCAAAAGTATCTTGGAATGTCTTGAAATTGTACACAGTCATAGTCAAGCATGCCCTGAACAAGAATCCGTTGAATATATTTGCATATCGCTAAAGGAATATTTTTAATGAATTTTTGAAAATCAGGAAAGCGATCCATGCACTTGGACATTCCAAGTATGTTGGAATGTCTTGAAATTGTACTCAGTCATAGTCAACGACGCCCTGAACAAGAATCAATTGAAAATATTTGCATATCGCTTCAGGAATATTTTAAATGAATTTTTGAAAATCAGGAAAGCGATCCATGCACTTAGGCAGTGACTTAACTTTTTTGTCAAAAAAGACCCCAAAAGTATCTTGGAATGTCTTGAAATTGTACACAGTCATAGTCAAGCATGCCCTGAACAAGAATCCGTTGAATATATTTGCATATCTCTTGAAGAATATTTTTAATGAACTTTTGAAAATCAGGAAAGCGATCCATGCACTTGGACATTCCAAGTATGTTGGAATGTCTTGAAATTGTACTCAGTCATAGTCAACGACGCCCTGAACAAGAATCCGTTGAAAATATTTGCATATCGCTTAAGGAATATTTTTAATGAATTTTTGAAAATCAGGAAAGCGATCCATGCACTTAGGCAGTGACTTAACTTTTTCGTCAAAAAAGACCCCAAAAGTATCTTGGAATGTCTTGAAATTGTACACAGTCATAGTCAAGCATGCCCTGAACAAGAATCCGTTGAATATATTTGCATATCTCTTGAAGAATGTTTTTAATGAATTTTTGAAAATCCGAAAAGTGATCCATGCACTTGGACATTCCAAGTATGTTGGAATGTCTTGAAATTGTACTCAGTCATAGTCAACGACGATCTGAACAAGAATCAATTGAAAATATTTGCATATCTCTTAAGGAATATTTTTAATGAATTTTTGAAAATGAGGAAAGTCTGTGCACTTAGGCAGTGACTTAACTTTTTATTCAAAAAAGACCCCAAAAGTATCTTGGAATGTCTTGAAATTGTACACAGTCATAGTCAAGCATGCCCTGAACAAGAATCCGTTGAATATATTTGCATATCTCTTGAAGAATATTTTTAATGAACTTTTGAAAATCAGGAAAGCGATCCATGTACTTGGACATTCAAAGTATGTTGGAATGTCTTGAAATTGTACTCGGTCATAGTCAACGACGCCCTGAACAAGAATCCGTTGAAAATATTTGCATATCGCTTAAGGAATATTTTTAATGAATTTTTGAAAATCAGGAAAGCGATCCATGCACTTAGGCAGTGACTTAACTTTTTCGTCAAAAAAGACCCCAAAAGTATCTTGGAATGTCTTGAAATTGTACACAGTCATAGTCAAGCATGCCCTGAACAAGAATCCGTTGAATATATTTGCATATCTCTTGAAGAATATTTTTAATGAATTTTTGAAAATCCGGAAAGCGATCCATGCACTTGGACATTCCAAGTATGTTGGAATGTCTTTAAATTGTACTCGGTCACAGTCAACGACGCCCTGAACAAGAATCCATTGAAAATATTTGCATATCTCTTAAGGAATATTTTTAATGAATTTTTGAAAATGATGAAAGTCTGTGCACTGAGGCAGTGATTTAACTTTTTATTCAAAAAAGACCCCAAAGGTATCTTGGAATGTCTTGAAATTGTACACAGTCATAGTCAAGCATGCCCTGAACAAGAATCCGTTGAATATATTTGCATATCTCTTGAAGAATATTTTTAATGAACTTTTGAAAATCAGGAAAGCGATCCATGCACTTGGACATTCCAAGTATGTTGGAATGTCTTGAAATTGTACTCAGTCATAGTCAACGACGCCCTGAACAAGAATCCGTTGAAAATATTTGCATATCGCTTAAGGAATATTTTTAATGAATTTTTGAAAATCAGGAAAGCGATCCATGCACTGAGGCAGTGACTTAACTTTTTTGTCAAAAAAGACCCCAAAAGTATCTTGGAATGTCTTGAAATTGTACACAGTCATAGTCAAGCATGCCCTGAACAAGAATCCGTTGAATATATTTGCATATCTCTTGAAGAATATTTTTAATGAACTTTTGAAAATCAGGAAAGCGATCCATGCACTTGGACATTCCAAGTATGTTGGAATGTCTTGAAATTGTACTCAGTCATAGTCAACGACGCCCTGAACAAGAATCCGTTGAAAATATTTGCATATCGTTTAAGGAATATTTTTAAAGAATTTCTGAAAATCAGGAAAGCGATCCATGCACTTAGGCAGTGACTTAACTTTTTCGTCAAAAAAGACCCCAAAAGTATCTTGGAATGTCTTGAAATTGTACACAGTCATAGTCAAGAATGCCCTGAACAAGAATCCGTTGAATATATTTGCATATCTCTTGAAGAATATTTTTAATGAATTTTTGAAAATCCGGAAAGCGATCCATGCACTTGGACATTCCAAGTATGTTGGAATGTCTTGAAATTGTACTCGGTCATAGTCAACGACGCCCTGAACAAGAATCCATTGAAAATATTTGCATATCTCTTAAGGAATATTTTTAATGAATTTTTGAAAATGATGAAAGTCTGTGCACTTAGGCAGTGACTTAACTTTTTATTCAAAAAAGACCCCAAAGGTATCTTGGAATGTCTTGAAATTGTACACAGTCATAGTCAAGCATGCCCTGAACAAGAATCCGTTGAATATATTTGCATATCTCTTGAAGAATATTTTTAATGAACTTTTGAAAATCAGGAAAGCGATCCATGCACTTGGACATTCCAAGTATGTTGGAATGTCTTGAAATTGTACTCAGTCATAGTCAACGACGCCCTGAACAAGAATCCGTTGAAAATATTTGCATATCGCTTAAGGAATATTTTTAATGAATTTTTGAAAATCAGGAAAGCGATCCATGCACTTAGGCAGTGACTTAACTTTTTTGTCAAAAAAGACCCCAAAAGTATCTTGGAATGTCTTGAAATTGTACACAGTCATAGTCAAGCATGCCCTGAACAAGAATCCGTTGAATATATTTGCATATCTCTTGAAGAATATTTTTAATGAATTTTTGAAAATCCGAAAAGCGATCCATGCACTTGGACATTCCAAGTATGTTGGAATGTCTTGAAATTGTACTCAGTCATAGTCAACGACGCCCTGAACAAGAATCCGTTGAAAATATTTGCATATCTCTTAAGGAATATTTTTAATGAATTTTTGAAAATGAGGAAAGTCTGTGCACTTAGGCAGTGACTTAACTTTTTATTCAAAAAAGACCCCAAAAGTATCTTGGAATGTCTTGAAATTGTACACAGTCATAGTCAAGCATGCCCTGAACAAGAATCCGTTGAATATATTTGCATATCTCTTGAAGAATATTTTTAATGAACTTTTGAAAATCAGGAAAGCGATCCATGCACTTGGACATTCCAAGTATGTTGGAATGTCTTGAAATTGTACTCAGTCATAGTCAACGACGCCCTGAACAAGAATCCGTTGAAAATATTTGCATATCGTTTAAGGAATATTTTTAAAGAATTTCTGAAAATCAGGAAAGCGATCCATGCACTTAGGCAGTGACTTAACTTTTTCGTCAAAAAAGACCCCAAAAGTATCTTGGAATGTCTTGAAATTGTACACAGTCATAGTCAAGAATGCCCTGAACAAGAATCCGTTGAATATATTTGCATATCTCTTGAAGAATATTTTTAATGAATTTTTGAAAATCCGGAAAGCGATCCATGCACTTGGACATTCCAAGTATGTTGGAATGTCTTGAAATTGTACTCAGTCATAGTCAACGACGCCCTGAACAAGAATCCGTTGAAAATATTTGCATATCGCTTAAGGAATATTTTTAATGAATTTTTGAAAATCAGGAAAGCGATCCATGCACTTAGGCAGTGACTTAACTTTTTATTCAAAAAAGACCCCAAAAGTATCTTGGAATGTCTTGAAATTGTACACAGTCATAGTCAAGCATGCCCTGAACAAGAATCCGTTGAATATATTTGCATATCTCTTGAAGAATATTTTTAATGAACTTTTGAAAATCAGGAAAGCGATCCATGCACTTGGACATTCCAAGTATGTTGGAATGTCTTGAAATTGTACTCAGTCATAGTCAACGATGCCCTGAACAAGAATCCGTTGAAAATATTTGCATATCGTTTAAGGAATATTTTTAAAGAATTTCTGAAAATCAGGAAAGCGATCCATGCACTTAGGCAGTGACTTAACTTTTTCGTCAAAAAAGACCCCAAAAGTATCTTTGAATGTCTTGAAATTGTACTCAGTCATAGTCAACAACGCCCTGAACAAGAATCCATTGAAAATATTTGCATATCTCTTAAGGAATATTTTTAATGAATTTTTGAAAATGAGGAAAGTCTGTGCACTTAGGCAGTGACTTAACTTTTTATTCAAAAAAGACCCCAAAAGTATCTTGGAATGTCTTGAAATTGTACACAGTCATAGTCAAGCATGCCCTGAACAAGAATCTGTTGAATATATTTGCATATCTCTTGAAGAATGTTTTTAATGAACTTTTGAAAATCAGGAAAGCGATCCATGCACTTGGACATTCCAAGTATGTTGGAATGTTTTGAAATTGTACTCAGTCATAGTCAACGATGGCCTGAACAAGAATCCGTTGAAAATATTTGCATTTTGCCTAAGGAATATTTTCAATGAATTTTTGAAAATCAGGAAAGCGATCCATGCACTTAGGCAGTGACTTAACTTTTTATTCAAAAAAGACCCCAAAAGTATCTTGGAATGTCTTGAAATTGTACACAGTCATAATCAAGCATGCCCTGAACAAGAATCCGTTGAATATATTTGCATATCTCTTGAAGAATATTTTTAATGAATTTTTGAAAATCCGAAAAGCGATCCATGCACTTGGACATTCCAAGTATGTTGGAATGTCTTGAAATTGTACTCAGTCATAGTCAACGACGCCCTGAACAAGAATCAATTGAAAATATTTGCATATCTCTTAAGGAATATTTTTAATGAATTTTTGAAAATGAGGAAAGTCTGTGCACTTCGGCAGTGACTTAACTTTTTATTCAAAAAAGACCCCAAAAGTATCTTGCAATGTCTTGAAATTGTACACAGTCATAGTCAAGCATGCCCTGAACAAGAATCCGTTGAATATATTTGCATATCTCTTGAAGAATATTTTTAATGAACTTTTGAAAATCAGGAAAGCGATCCATGCACTTGGACATTCCAAGTATGTTGGAATGTCTTGAAATTGTACTCAGTCATAGTCAACGACGCCCTGAACAAGAATCCGTTGAAAATATTTGCATATCGTTTAAGGAATATTTTTAAAGAATTTCTGAAAATCAGGAAAGCGATCCATGCACTTAGGCAGTGACTTAACTTTTTATTCAAAAAAGACCCCAAAAGTATCTTGGAATGTCTTGAAATTGTACACAGTCATAGTCAAGCATGCCCTGAACAAGAATCCGTTGAATATATTTGCATATCTCTTGAAGAATATTTTTAATGAATTTTTGAAAATCCGAAAAGCGATCCATGCACTTGGACATTCCAAGTATGTTGGAATGTCTTGAAATTGTACTCAGTCATAGTCAACGACGCCCTGAACAAGAATCAATTGAAAATATTTGCATATCTCTTAAGGAATATTTTTAATGAATTTTTGAAAATGAGGAAAGTCTGTGCACTTCGGCAGTGACTTAACTTTTTATTCAAAAAAGACCCCAAAAGTATCTTGCAATGTCTTGAAATTGTACACAGTCATAGTCAAGCATGCCCTGAACAAGAATCCGTTGAATATATTTGCATATCTCTTGAAGAATATTTTTAATGAACTTTTGAAAATCAGGAAAGCGATCCATGCACTTGGACATTCCAAGTATGTTGGAATGTCTTGAAATTGTACTCAGTCATAGTCAACGACGCCCTGAACAAGAATCAATTGAAAATATTTGCATATCTCTTAAGGAATATTTTTAATGAATTTTTGAAAATGAGGAAAGTCTGTGCACTTCGGCAGTGACTTAACTTTTTATTCAAAAAAGACCCCAAAAGTATCTTGCAATGTCTTGAAATTGTACACAGTCATAGTCAAGCATGCCCTGAACAAGAATCCGTTGAATATATTTGCATATCTCTTGAAGAATATTTTTAATGAACTTTTGAAAATCAGGAAAGCGATCCATGCACTTGGACATTCCAAGTATGTTGGAATGTCTTGAAATTGTACTCAGTCATAGTCAACGACGCCCTGAACAAGAATCCGTTGAAAATATTTGCATATCGTTTAAGGAATATTTTTAAAGAATTTCTGAAAATCAGGAAAGCGATCCATGCACTTAGGCAGTGACTTAACTTTTTATTCAAAAAAGACCCCAAAAGTATCTTGGAATGTCTTGAAATTGTACACAGTCATAGTCAAGCATGCCCTGAACAAGAATCCGTTGAATATATTTGCATATCTCTTGAAGAATATTTTTAATGAATTTTTGAAAATCCGAAAAGCGATCCATGCACTTGGACATTCCAAGTATGTTGGAATGTCTTGAAATTGTACTCAGTCATAGTCAACGACGCCCTGAACAAGAATCAATTGAAAATATTTGCATATCTCTTAAGGAATATTTTTAATGAATTTTTGAAAATGAGGAAAGTCTGTGCACTTCGGCAGTGACTTAACTTTTTATTCAAAAAAGACCCCAAAAGTATCTTGCAATGTCTTGAAATTGTACACAGTCATAGTCAAGCATGCCCTGAACAAGAATCCGTTGAATATATTTGCATATCTCTTGAAGAATATTTTTAATGAACTTTTGAAAATCAGGAAAGCGATCCATGCACTTGGACATTCCAAGTATGTTGGAATGTCTTGAAATTGTACTCAGTCATAGTCAACGACGCCCTGAACAAGAATCCGTTGAAAATATTTGCATATCGTTTAAGGAATATTTTTAATGAATTTTTGAAAATCAGGAAAGCGATCCATGCACTTAGGCAGTGACTTAACTTTTTCGTCAAAAAAGACCCCAAAAGTATCTTGGAATGTCTTGAAATTGTACACAGTCATAGTCAAGAATGCCCTGAACAAGAATCCGTTGAATATATTTGCATATCTCTTGAAGAATATTTTTAATGAACTTTTGAAAATCAGGAAAGCGATCCATGCACTTGGACATTCCAAGTATGTTAGAATGTCTTGAAATTGTACTCAGTCATAGTCAACGACGCCCTGAACAAGAATCCGTTGAAAATATTTGCATATCGTTTAAGGAATATTTTTAAAGAATTTCTGAAAATCAGGAAAGCGATCCATGCACTTAGGCAGTGACTTAACTTTTTATTCAAAAAAGACCCCAAAAGTATCTTGGAATGTCTTGAAATTGTACTCAGTCATAGTCAACGACGCCCTGAACAAGAATCCGTTGAAAATATTTGCATATCGCTTAAGGAATATTTTTAATTAATTTTTGAAAATGAGGAATTTCTGTGCACTTAGGCAGTGACTTAACTTTTTATTCAAAAAAGACCCCAAAAGTATCTTGGAATGTCTTGAAATTGTACACAGTCATAGTCAAGCATGCCCTGAACAAGAATCCGTTGAATATATTTGCATATCGCTTAAGGAATATTTTTAATGAATTTTTGAAAATCAGGAAATTGATCCATGCACTTGGACATTCCAAGTATGTTGGAATGTCTTGAAATTGTACTCAGTCATAGTCAACGACGCCCTGAACAAGAATCCGTTGAAAATATTTGCATATCGCTTAAGGAATATTTTTAATGAATTTTTGAAAATGAGGAATTTCTGTGCACTTAGGCAGTGACTTAACTTTTTATTCAAAAAAGACCCCAAAAGTATCTTGGAATGTCTTGAAATTGTACACAGTCATAGTCAAGCATGCCCTGAACAAGAATCCGTTGAATATATTTGCATATCGCTTAAGGAATATTTTTAATGAATTTTTGAAAATCAGGAAAGCGATCCATGCACTTGGACATTCCAAGTATGTTGGAATGTCTTGAAATTGTACTCAGTCATAGTCAACGACGCCCTGAACAAGAATCCGTTGAAAATATTTGCATATCGCTTCAGGAATATTTTAAATGAATTTTTGAAAATCAGGAAAGCGATCCATGCACTTAGGCAGTGACTTAACTTTTTTGACAAAAAAGACCCCAAAAGTATCTTGGAATGTCTTGAAATTGTACACAGTCATAGTCAAGCATGCCCTGAACAAGAATCCGTTGAATATATTTGCATATCTCTTGAAGAATATTTTTAATGAACTTTTGAAAATCAGGAAAGCGATCCATGCACTTGGACATTCCAAGTATGTTGGAATGTCTTGAAATTGTACTCAGTCATAGTCAACGACGCCCTGAACAAGAATCCGTTGAAAATATTTGCATATCGCTTAAGGAATATTTTTAATGAATTTTTGAAAATCAGGAAAGCGATCCATGCACTTAGGCAGTGACTTAACTTTTTCGTCAAAAAAGACCCCAAAAGTATCTTGGAATGTCTTGAAATTGTACACAGTCATAGTCAACGACGATCTGAACAAGAATCAATTGAAAATATTTGCATATCTCTTAAGGAATATTTTTAATGAATTTTTGAAAATGAGGAATTTCTGTGCACTTAGGCAGTGACTTAACTTTTTATTCAAAAAAGACCCCAAAAGTATCTTGGAATGTCTTGAAATTGTACACAGTCATAGTCAAGCATGCCCTGAACAAGAATCCGTTGAATATATATGCATATCTCTTGAAGAATATTTTAAATTAATTTTTGAATATCCGGAACGCGATCCATGCACTTGGACATTCCAAATATGTTGGAATGTCTTGAAATTGTACTCAGTCATAGTCAACGACGCCCTGAACAAGAATCCATTGAAAATATTTGCATATCTCTTAAGGAATATTTTTAATGAATTTCTGAAAATGAGGAAAGTCTGTGCACTTAGGCAGTGACTTAACTTTTTATTCAAAAAAGACCCCAAAAGTATCTTGGAATGTCTTGAAATTGTACACAGTCATAGTCAAGCATGCCCTGAACAAGAATCCGTTGAATATATTTGCATATCTCTTGAAGAATATTTTTAATGAATTTTTGAAAATCCGGAAAGCGATCCATGCACTTGGATATTCCAAGTATGTTGGAATGTCTTGAAATTGTACTCGGTCATAGTCAACGACGCCCTGAACAAGAATCCATTAAAAATATTTGCAAATCTCTTAAGGAATATTTTTAATGAATTTTTGAAAAGGAGGAAAGTCTGTGCACTTAGGCAGTGACTTAACTTTTTATTCAAAAAAGACCCCAAAAGTATCTTGGAATGTCTTGAAATTGTACACAGTCATAGTCAAGCATGTCCTGAACAAGAATCCGTTGAATATATTTGCATATCTCTTGAAGAATATTTTTATAGAACTTTTGAAAATCAGGAAAGCGGTCCATGCATTTGGACATTCCAAGTATGTTGGAATGTCTTGAAATTGTACTCAGTCATAGTCAACGACGCCCTGAACAAGAATCCGTTGTAAATATTTGCATATCGCTTAAGGAATATTTTTAATGAATTTTTGAAAATCAGGAAAGCGATCGATGCACTTAGGCAGTGACTTAACTTTTTTGTCAAAAAAGACCCCAAAAGCATCTTGGAATGTCTTGAAATTGTACACAGTCATAGTCAAGCATGCCCTGAACAAGAATCCGTTGAATATATTTGCACATCTCTTGAAGAATATTTTTAATGAATTTTTGAAAATCCGGAAAGCGATCCATGCACTTGGACATTCCAAGTATGTTGGAATGTCTTGAAATTGTACTCAGTCATAGTCAACGACACCCTGAACAAGAATCCGTTGAAAATATTTGCATATCTCTTAAGGAATATTTTTAATGAATTTTTGAAAATCCGGAAAGCGATCCATGCACTTGGACATTCCAAGTATGTTGGAATGTCTTGAAATTGTACTCAGTCATAGTCAACGACACCCTGAACAAGAATCCGTTGAAAATATTTGCATATCGCCTAACAAATATTTTAAATGAATTTTTGAAAATCAGGAAAGCGAACCATGCACTTACGCAGTGACTTAACTTTTTTGTCAAAAAAGACCCCAAAAGTATCTTGGAATGTCTTGAAATTGTACACAGTCATAGTCAAGCATGCCCTGAACAAGAATCCGTTGAATATATTTGCATATCTCTTAAAGAATATTTTTAATGAACTTTTGAACATGACATAGTTTGGCATGGGTTAACCCATGTCATGACAAACATGACATGTTTGTCCACTAGAGGGCAGTTTGAAGAACCAAGCAGCCATGAATCAGATTTGACCTTACTTGTAATGTCAAACTTGTCCACTAGAGGGCAGTTGAAATAATTAAGTATCCATACATTAAATTTGAGCTTACATGTAATGACACCTTTATCCACTAAAGGGCAGTTCCAAGAATTTAGCATGCC
Organism: Microchirus variegatus; assembly: GCF_963457635.1. Taxonomy (NCBI): domain Eukaryota; kingdom Metazoa; phylum Chordata; class Actinopteri; order Pleuronectiformes; family Soleidae; genus Microchirus; species Microchirus variegatus. The sequence continues at coordinate 270,909 of NW_028154739.1, forward strand.
ATAAATCAGATTTGAGCTTACATGTAATGACACATTTGTCCACCAGAGGGCAGTCTGACCAATCCAGCAGCCATAAATCAGATTTGACCTTACTTGCAATGTCAAACTTGTCCACTAGAGGGCAGTTGAAATAATTAGGTATCCATACATCAAATTTGAGCTTACATGTGATGACACCTTTATCCACTAGAGAGCAGTCTGAAGAATTTAGCATGCCATAAATCAGATTTGAGCTTACATGTAATGACACCTTTATCCACTAGAGAGCAGTCTGAAGAATTTAGCATGCCATAAATCAGATTTGAGCTTACATGTAGTGACACATTTGTCCACCAGAGGGCAGTCTGACCAATCCAGCAGCCATAAATCAGATTTGACCTTACTTGTAATGTCAAACTTGTCCACTAGATGGCAGTTGAAATAATAAAGCAGCTATAAATCAGATTTGACATAACATATAATGACATGTTTGTCCACCAGAGGGCAGTTGAAATAATTTAGTATCCATAAATCAAATTTGAGCGTGCATGTTATGACATGTTTATCCACCAGAGGGCAGTCTGAAGAATCCAGCAGCCAAAAGTCAAATTTGACCTTACATGTAATGACACCTTTATCCACTAGAGGGCAGTCTGAAGAATTTAACAGCCATAAATCAGATTTGAGCTTACATGTAATGACACATTTGTCCACCAGAGGGCAGTCTGACCAATCCAGCAGCCATAAATCAGATTTGACCTTACTTGTAATGTCAAACTTGTCCACTAGAGGGCAGTTGAAATAATTTATCAGCTATAAATCAAATTTGAGCGTGCATGTAATGACATGTTTATCCACCAGAGGGCAGTCTGAAGAATCCAGCAGCCAAAAGTCAAATTTGACCTTACATGTAATGACATCTTTTTCCACTAGAGGGCAGTCTGAAGAATTTAGCAGCCATAAATCAGATTTGACCTTACATGTAATAACACCTTTGTCCACCAGAGGGCAGTCTGACCAATCCAGCAGCCATAAATCAGATTTGACCTTACTTGTAATGTCAAACTTGTCCACTAGAGGGCAGTTGAAATAATTAGGTATCCATACATCAAATTTGAGCTTAAATGTAATGACACCTTTATCCACTAGAGGGCAGTCCGAAGAATTTAGCATGCCATAAATCAGATTTGAGCTTACATGTAATGACACATTTGTCCACCAGAGGGCAGTCTGACCAATCCAGCAGCCATAAATCAGATTTGACCTTACTTGTGATGTCAAACTTGTCCACTAGAGGGCAGTTGAAATAATTAAGCAGCTATAAATCAAATTTGAGCGTGCATGTAATGACATGTTTATCCACCAGAGGGCAGTCTGAAGTATCCAGCAGCCAAAAGTCAAATTTGACCTTACATATAATGACACCTTTATCCACTAGAGGGCAGTCTGAAGAATTTAACAGCCATAAATCAGATTTGAGCTTACATGTAATGACACATTTGTCCACCAGAGGGCAGTCTGACCAATCCAGCAGCCATAAATCAGATTTGACCTTACTTGTAATGTCAAACTTGTCCACTAGAGGGCAGTTGAAATAATTTATCAGCTATAAATCAAATTTGAGCGTGCATGTAATGACATGTTTATCCACCAGAGGGCAGTCTGAAGAATCCAGCAGCCAAAAGTCAAATTTGACCTTACATGTAATGACATCTTTTTCCACTAGAGGGCAGTCTGAAGAATTTAGCAGCCATAAATCAGATTTGACCTTACATGTAATAACACATTTGTCCACCAGAGGGCAGTCTGACCAATCCAGCACCCATAAATCAGATTTGAACTTACTTGTAATGTCAAACTTGTCCACTAGAGGGCAGTTGAAATAATTAAGTATCCATACATCAAATTTGAGCTTACATGTAACGACATGTTTGTCCACTAGAGGGCAGTTTGAAGAACCCAGCAGCCATGAATCAGATTTGACCTTACTTGTAATGTCAAACTTGTCCACTAGAGGGCAGTTGAAATAATTAAGTATCCATACATCAAATTTGAGCTTACATGTAATGACACCTTTATCCACTAGAGGGCAATTTGAAGAACCCAGCAGCCATAAATCAGATTTGACCTTACATGTAATAACAACTTTGTCCACCAGAGAGCAGTCTGAATAATTCAGCAGCCATAAATCAAATGTGACCCTCCTTGTAAAAACACATTGGTTCACCAGGAAGCTGTTACACCATGTGAACCAATCCATTACCCATAATGCTTTGTGAAAACTTAAAAGTGAAGAAAACAGTGTCTTTTGTCTAAAATAAATCACATTTTGACTGTGAAACATTTGACAAAAGATGGTAAAACAGTGTCAAAAAGTTTGTGATACATATTTTTGTAATAATTCAAGTTTTATCATTTAATTCTTTACCAGAACCATAAGTGATAAGACTTTAGTGGACTTTAAATACTCTGTCATTCTCCAGTGAATGTAGTTCAATGCAGCACAGATTAAATACTATAACAGCACTGGAAGAAACTCACCATGATATGTCATGGTTTGCCCACAGGAAGGCAGTGTTCAATAGTAATTATATATATAAATATATTACATGTTTTTCAATTAATTTTGTACTTGTCCAGTAGTGGGCTATTTAAATACTTTCAGATTACAAATTATATTACACCTTCAATGTGATGTCATATTTAGCCACTAGAGGGCAGTTGAAATAATTTGGCAGTTGCAAATCAGATTGGACATAACATGTAATGACATGTTTGTCCACTAGAGGGCAGTTTGAAGAACCCAGCAGCCATGAATCAGATTTGACCTTACTTGTAATGTCAAACTTGTCCACTAGAGGGCAGTTGAAATAGTTAAGTATCCATACATCAAATTTGAGCTTGCATGTAATGACATGTTTGTCCACTAGAGGGCAATTTGAAGAACCCAGCAGCCATAAATCAGATTTGACCTTACATGTAATAACAACTTTGTCCACCAGAGAGCAGTCTGAATAATTCAGCAGCCATAAATCAAATGTGACCCTCCTTGTAAAAACACATTGGTTCACCAGGAAGCTGTTACACCATGTGAACCAATCCATTACCCATAATGCTTTGTGAAAACTTAAAAGTGAAGAAAACAGTGTCAGCCAATCGGCTTTTTCAGCCAATCAGCTGACGATCACAGAGAATACACATGGCTAATTATACGGAGAGAGAGAGAGAGACAGGGAGAGAGAGAGAGAGTGTGTCGAATGTCCAGCGTATGTGTGCAGTGTGTGTGTGTGCGCAGTGCGAAATTGAAGCGTGAATATCATCAAAGCAGTCATCATCAAAGCTTTGTTTGACAAAGGAAGACAAAGAGAAAAGGACAATAAGTCTGTGGCTGAGCAGCTTCTTCACGGACAAGGACAGCGAACGTACAGAGACTGCTGTGTGTGGACTGTTAGCATTTTAAGCTAGCGATCTTTATGCTAACGTGTTAGCAGACTTCATCGTCACAAAAACAACAAACAGATGATTATTCCGCGGCTGAAAGAGAGCAGGACACACACGGTAGTTGTCTGAGATGATGACATGACGCCAGCACCGCTCTATCTCCTATCGAATTGGACTTTTGGAGGCGAACAGACGTAAAACTGCAACGAAAAGGAAGCAAGCACGGACCTCTTATGATCAGAGGAACTCATGTTCTTATGGGGTGAGTTTTCCTTAACGTTGTTAATCGATGTTATGTTAGTGTTCATTCAAAGTCACATACAGACGCACATAGGGAAGCTGTCTTTTAATAATCCACTGTGCGTTTCATAACGCCGTTTGGCTACATTGTTATTAGCCATGCTTGCTTAGCTCGCTAGCTTAGCTCGCTAGCTCGGTACTGTATTATTACAATGAGAATGATGCGCACATCGAAACTTTTGTTCGGTCAGATGAGCGTATTATAAGCCGTAAGAGGAGCATGTCACGGCCCTCTTTGAGATTTTGTACACCCGCAGGTTCAGTTTGATAATTCAAATGCTTTGAGACGAAACTCCCGTGTTCGAAACCTAACATTGCATTGAATGATGTGTGAATGCCACACCTTTGCATGCATGAATCACACATGATTAACACAATGTGTGATGAACGTGTTAATTACACGTGCAATTCATGCACATAAAGGTGTGGCATTCACACATAATTCAAGCAATACTACTGATCAATCTATACTGATTCAGTGATTAAATGCCTTTTAACATGAACCATGATCAGAAATAAGTATTTTTTATTTTTTTTTCAGAATCCTGGGCATAAGGATTGGCATGTGAAGTTGCTGCCAACCCATGTGTCCAAGGCCTCAGTGTGGCGTCAATACATGAGGTCGGCTAAGGCTCTTGGTATGTGTATAAATTGATTTCTATACAATAGCCAAATGCTTATATAGACTGCTATATGTAATGTGTAAAATGTGATTTTTTTGGAAAAATAAAATCATTATTTTCATTGTGGTTCTTGCTGTCAACAGGTAGTGGAACACAGCTCTGCTGAAAGTCGCCTCAATATTCCGCAGCTTGTTGGAACGGCAGATGGCAGAGTGATAGTAAAGACCATCGACTGGCAGACACATCTGAGTCCCTACTTTCAAAAGCTCCCACAGATCAAGAGTTATCAGAACTTTAGGTATTTATATTCAAAATTCTGCATTTTATGAATAAAAAAATCACGAATGAACATAATAGTGTTCCATGTGAACAGTGAGCCATGTTTTAAATATCCTGTTGTGTGCTTCTATTCTGTCACAGCTTTGATGCCAACAGACCAGGTGTGGTGCTTGCTCAAACTCACAGTGATGCAGAGCCTATCGAGTTTCAGCTACTGCGCAACCCAGGAGTTCTGCCCCCTGTTGACAGTCTCCCCGTCCTGGCCCCACCTGGACTGACCATGGACAGGCAGACGTATCTTTTTGAAAAAATCCGGCCTTTCTGTTCTGATGAGGCAAAATTCTTCACATGCCCAGCACCAAAGGTTACAGCACAGAAGAGGGTGCGTTTGTGATGTCATCATTTAGTCCGCATATCAACTGTGATGGACAGAGTGGGTACAGCCACATTGTGGGGGAGGAACTGGTATTGAAGATGATAATATAGTCCATGGTCTGGAAAATATTCCTTCACACACTTAGATATATTTTATTTCTTTATTTTAGTTCTATGCACCATATATCTGGAACAAACTCCCAGAAAACTGTAGGTCTGCTGAAACTCTCACCTCTTTTAAATCAAGAGTGAAGACTTTTCTGTTTGCCGCTGCATTTCAGTCATTTCCAATACTGCACTGTAACCTTTATTCCTTATATATACTCTTGATTTTATTTGTTATCTTTTGATTTTATTTGTATCTATTTTATTTTTTAATCTTAATCTTTAAATTTTACCTGCTTGTTTTTATTTTGATGTTATATCTGATTTTATAAATGTCTCTTTTCTATGCTTTTTAATGCTTTATGTAAAGCACTTTGAATTACCTTGTTGTTGAAATGTGCTATACAAATAAACTTGCCTTGCCTTGCCTTACATTGACATGAACTACATTCATTCCTTTTTTTCCCCAAACTGCTACACTGTTACTGTCCTGTGGGCTAACAGACATCAGATGTCACTGACAGCTAGACTGGGTGGGGGGTTGTGACCATGTTAATGTCATGCAAATGAGCAGCTATTGGCCTGGCTCCTCAAGAGGGTCGAAATCTTTCAGGCTGAATTTCTCCCTAAAGCAGTTTGAGGAGTGTCTACATTCAAATGACCACATCTTCTTCAAAAATGATCAGATGGACATGGGTTTGACATTGTTGGAAAGCTTAGATATCACACTTTCGGAATCTGTAAATAACTCCAAATGTCCCGAAGTAGACATGTGAACCCTTTTGCCATGGCTGGACACAAATTTTCTGTTCCAGAATCGAGACCCGACATGGACCTTGTGATGGAACGGTCACGCCTGGTGTATGTCCAGGACAACATTGACGAACTCTGAACACCAGCTGTCAGAAGAGGATGAGTATTGTAAGTTGTTGTGTTTGCTGCGTTTGTCTCTGTTAATTTGTTTGTTGTTCCTAATCTGTTCCAGAATGGAGACCCAACATGGTCGACCTCGAGCCGGGGCTTGGTGGACGTTCTGGACAACTTCGACGAACTCTGAACACAGACTGTTGGAAGAGGATGAGTATGGTGATATTTTTGTTTGAGTTATTGTTGACCTCTACTTTCGTCTACAGTCGCCTCTTCCCTGATCTGGTCGGTGATGATGTGTGTGGTGAGTATATCAGATTCCTTATGACATCAATGACAGTTTGATACTGCTTTTCAGTTTTGTTTTTCCTAATCTGTTCCAGAATGGAGACCCAAGGCTTGGTGGACTTCCTAGGTCCTTGACAACTTCAAACTCTAAACACTAGCTGTCGGAAGAGGATGAGTATTGTTAGTAGTTGTGTTTGCTGCTGCTTTTGTCTCTGTTAATTTGTTTGTTTTTCCTAATCTGTTCCAGAAGGGTGACCCAACATGGTCGACCTCAAGGTGGTGCTTGTTGGACGTTCTACCCTACAGTCGCATCTTCCCTGATCTCATCGGTGACTCCTACTGCACAAGAAGAACCTGCAGTGGTGAGTATATCAGATTCCTTTGGACATCAATGACAGTTTGATACTGCTTTTCAGTTTTGTTTTTCCTAATCTGTTCCAGAATGGAGACCCAACATGGTCGACCTCGAGGCGGTGCTTGGTGGACGTTCTGGACAACTTCGACGAACTCTGAACACAGATTGTCGGAAGAGGAGGAGAATGGTGATATTTATTTTTCTTTGCGTCATTGTTGTTGACTCAACTCAACTCAACTCAACTTTATTTATAGAGCGCTTTAGGCAGCTAAAGCTGGTACAAAGTGCTTAACAGTACAATAAATAAAACATGGCACATTAAACATAGGAGACAAAATAAAAACAATAAAACTATAAAACAGTAACAATGTTTAAATAATAAAAAAAACAATAAAACTATAAAACAATAAAAATGTTTAAACAATAAAACACTAAAACAAGAGCAGAGTCTCATGCTGAGTTGAACGCAGAAGAATAAAAATGTGTTTTAAGATGAGTTTTAAAAATGGACAGTGAGGGGGCCTGTCTAATATGAAGCGGGAGGGCGTTCCAAAGTTTGGGACCGGCAATGGAGAAAGCTCTTTCCCCTCTGAGCTTCCGTTTAGACCTCGGTACCTCCAGGAGCAGCTGGTCAGCTGACCTGAGGCACCGAGCAGGAGTGTAAGGATGGAGAAGCTCAGAGAGGTAAGGCGGGGCAAGACCATTTAAAGATTTAAAAACAAATAAAAGAATCTTAAAATGGACTCTAAAATGCACAGGCAGCCAGTGAAGGGAGGCCAAAATGGGAGTAATGTGCTCCCTCTTACGTGCTCCAGTTAAGAGGCGAGCAGCAGCGTTCTGGACCAACTGGAGACGTGAGAGGGAGGACTGGCTGACTCCAAGATAAAGAGCGTTACAGTAATCCAGCCGAGATGTAACAAAGGCATGGATTACTGTTTCAAAGTGCTTTTGTGAGAGAAAGGGCCTCACCTTTGCCAGCTGCCTGAGGTGAAAAAAGCTGGACTTTACTGTTGCCCCAATTTGCCGGTCCAATTTAAAATCACTGTCCATAATAAAACCTAAGTTTGTCACTAAAGGCTTCACATACGATGCCAAAGGGCCCAAATCAGCAGGGGGGGGGTTCACTAGAGCCGCTAGGACCAAACATTATGACTTCCGTCTTCTTTTCATTAAATTTTAAAAAGTTCAGTGACATCCATGCTTTTATGTCATCAAGACATAATAGAAGTGGTTGCAGACAGGCATTTTTCTTACTCAGTGGGACATAAATCTGACTGTCGTCTGCATAAAAATGAAATGAGATGCCATGTTTTCTCAAGATGGAGCCCAGGGGAAGCAGATACAGGGAGAAGAGCAGGGGCCCTAAAATTGAGCCCTGTGGAACCCCATATGACAGTGGAGCAGAGCGGGACTCAGAGCCACCGAGGCGTACACACATAGATCTTCCCTCAAGATACGATCTAAACCACTTAAGGGCGCTACCACTAATGCCCACTAGGTGCTGCAAGCGTGCCACTAAAATATTGTGGTCCACAGTGTCAAACGCTGCAGTTAGGTCCAGCAGGACAAGGATCACAGAGTCTCCAGAATCAACCGTCAGGAGGATGTCATTGAACACTCTTAATAAAGCTGACTCTGTACTATGCCTTGTTTTAAAGCCAGACTGGAAAATCTCCAGAATATCATGCTCGTCCAGGAACGACTGCAACTGGGCGTGGACAACTTTTTCCAGGATCTTTGAAATAAAAGGCAGCTTGGAGATAGGTCTATAATTGGCTAGCATAACACGATCAAGGCCAGGTTTCTTAAGCAGGGGTTGTACAACAGCATGTTTAAAACATTGGGGGACAACACCAGAAGACAGACTGCTGTTAATAATGGCCAGGACTGACTGCCCTATACAAGGAAATACCTCTTTAAAAAAGTGAGGCGGGACAGTGTCACAGGGAGAGCCTGATGGCTTCATCTGGGCAACCACTTTTTCTAAGGCAATCAGAGACACGGGCTCAAACGAATCAAGCACAGCTGAGAAAAGCACACTGTCAGAGGGGTCAGACACAGGTGTGGTGATTAGAGCCCTTGTGGTAGCAACCTTATCAATGAAGAACTGCAGGAAGCTATTGCACATTTCAGGGGATTCCTCTGTGCACACAGGCTGAGGTGAGCCAAGAACAGACTCTATGGTTTTAAATAACACACGTGGGTTGTGAGAGTTTGATTCAATAATATTTGACAGGTGCTCTCTTCTGGACTCTTTGACAGTGCTCTGGTAGCAGCGCCAGCTGTCTTTTAGGATTTGGCGAGAAACCTGCAGCTTGTCCTTTTTCCACCTGCGTTCAGCTTTGCGGCAATCCTGTCTGGCTGCGCGAGTTCTCGCATTGAACCAGGGCTCAGGTTTAGCTTTGGGCTGCACGGTTTTAAATGGAGCCACAGAGTCCAATATGGTTCGGCAGGAGGAGTGAAACGAAGAACTGAGCACCTCCGTGTTTGGTAATAATTCAGAGGGGACACAGAGCTGGTTAAAGGCAGCAGAAAACTGGCCGGAAAACTGACCTCTACTTTTGTCTACAGTCGCCTCTTCCCTGATCTCATCGGTGACTCCCACTGCACAAGAAGAACCTACAGTGGTGAGTATATCAGATTCCTTTGAACATCAATGAAAGTTTGATGCTGCTTTTCAGTTTCGTTTTTCCTAATCTGTTTCAGAATGGAGACCCAAGGCTTGGTGGATTTCTGACGTCCAGGACAACTTTGAACATCTGAACACCAACTGTCAGAAGAAGATGAGTATTGTTGTTTTCTGCTGCTCTCGTCCCTTTTCATTATTTAGTTTTTTCCATTATTTTTTAAGTGTACAAAAATCACTATAGTCACAAAGCACTGAATACGATTCAAACACAGGTTGTTTTTTGATATATAAACAGACTCAGGGTTCAAGTTTGTTTCATTTTTGAAATGAAATGTTTGGTGTGGTTTAAGGAATATTTGGTTGTTATTAGACCCTGAGATGGGTCAGTGACTAGGAGAAACATTGATTTTGATGCATTATTACTTTTTTGTAGTAGCAGATCCAATGTAATCTTATTTTGTGATATATGATGGATTTTGAATCGGTCTCCGACTACAAGTAAAACATTTTTTTCCTACTAACCCAATTATAACCTGGTTTTGTTTTAAGATAAATAAACATACAATAATAGTTTGAACCTAAAAAAACATTTATTTTGCAAAGGACACCCTAACCCAATATGAACATTGAATATGAAACATGGGGCAGTTTGGTGTGTTGTTGGCGATGGGGAGAAGGGAAAAGATGGAGATGGTGAGTGAGTTCATCATGTGTGAATGTGAGAGTTCAGCTCAGGTGGAGCAGAGACTCCAAATCTCGCTCGTTCACTCGCAGTCACGCTCGCTCACTCTCGCTCGCTCACTCACTCACTCACAGTCACTCACTCACTCTCGCTCGCTCGCTCACTCGCTCCCTCACTCCCTCACTCCCTCACTCCCTCACTCAGTCACACATGATGCACTCACTCACCATCGCTCTTTTCCTTTCTCCCCATCTCCAACAACACACCCAACTGCCCCATGTTTCATATTCAATGTTTATATTTCAGTCTTCATCATTCAGGGTCGTCTTTGCAAAATAAATATTTGTTCAGGTTGAACCTATTCTTGTTTATTTATCTTAAAACAAAACAGGGTAATAATTATTTAGTAGGAAAAAAAGTTTGCTTATATAAGGAGACGATTCAAAATCCATCATATCACAAGATTATTAAATTGCATCTGCCACTACAGAAACTAACAATGCATCAAAATCAATGTTTCTTCCAATCACTGACCATCTCAGGGCCTGATAATAATAAATAGTCCTTGAAAGGTATTTTATGATTGATTGGAAAGGATTGTAGTTTTTTTGTTGATTTAAAGAGTTGCATAAACATTATGGCCTTTAAAGGGTTAGAATTTTAAAAATATAATTTGATGAGTATATCTCAGTCTGAAGTAGCGTTAAAAGAGTGACAATTTAAAGTTGAAAAAAATATGAACAATATTTTTGTAGGAGACTGTTTTTAGAAAAATCTGACATTGCAAAAAATAAGAATGCATCAGAATCAAAAGTTATTGTAGTTTTTTTTTCCCAATAAAAACAGTGTAGTTGCGTAAACAATATGGCCTTTAAAAGGTGAACCTTTTAAAAATAATATTTTTAAAAATATTAATATTTGATATGCATATTTCAGGATGAAGTAGCTTCAAAAGACTGACTCATTTAAAGTGGAAATAAATATTAAGATATTTTTACAGCAGTTTTTGGCAAGGGGCCGTTTTCTGCAACAAGGAACAAATGAGGGGGTTAGGGTTAGCTAACCTTAGTTAGTTATCCCCAAAACACCTGGTTCAGGTGCACAGGTTATCAGAGTTCTGCAGAGCTCGTTAACCACTTCCACTACACAAGAACCTACAGTGGTGAGTATATTAGACTCCTTTTGACATCAATGACACTTTGCTACTGCTTTTCAGTTTTGTTTTTCCTAATCTGTTCCAGAATTGAGACCCTAACACTTGGTGGACTTCTTACGTCCTGGACAACTTAGACGAACTCTGAACACCGGCTGTCAAAACAAGATGAGTGTTTTTTTGTTTGTGTCAATATGCACTTCTACTTTGGTCTGTCGTTTCATCTTCCTGTGTTGTCGTTGTTACACAAATGTGTACACTTAGCAAAACTTAGTTGACAGTAAACGGGTGCAGGTGTCGGAGGATTGATAACTCTGATTGGACGGAACTCTCCATACGTGACAGCAAAACAAAAATCTGCTCACAAGGATGGACAAACTGGAATCATGGCTTGGAAATGCAAAAGTAACTTTCTGGACAACTTTGTCAACACGATGATGCAGCAAATGGAGGAATTCATTCACCTCAGTGAATCTACTCTTGGAAAATGGATGGATCTGCATGATGATCTTTGAGGAAATGGGATCAGTGGATTCAAAACCTGGAGGAACGGAACACAAGAATCTGAAAAAAACCCAACATGAACTGCACAAAATGGCCTCCTTGTGGTCGTCCAACCAAAACCACTGACTAACAAAAGTTACCACCTCTTGTCCTTTCTGTTCCCCTCCCATTCCCCCCAACCGGTCGAGGCAGACGGCCGCACACTTTGAGTCTGGTTCTGCCAGAGATTTCTTCCTGTTAAAAGGGAGTTTTTTCTCTCCACTGTTGCCACGATTGCTTGCTCATTGTGTGAATTGTTGGGTTTCTCTTCTCTCTAATATTATGAATGATTTAAAAAAAAAAAAGGAGTGCAAGTCCGACTTGTCACCTCCACGTGGTGCACTCTGGGTAACGCTAACGACGGCGGCAAACGATAAGTTTACCCGGACATTTGTGACTTATTTGAAAAGTTGATCTTTTTGAGTAAATGTTAATGTGTAGAATGTGTTTGAATGTTTGTCATTGTTGTGACGATAGTCAAGTTAATTTTCACTTCATGTGTTTGCATGTGTCCAGAAACGGCAGCAAAACATGGACTGGATTTCACCGACTGGACTTGATGTGGTTTCCCTGTGAGTCGACAAACTCATTTATTTCCTTGCTGTCCTTTTATTGCTTTCCTTTTCTCTTTCCTTCCATTCTTTTTCATGTCTTTCAGCCCTTTCTTTTTGCCATTTCCTCCATCCCTGTGTTCTCTCCTTCTCTAATGGACTTTATTGCTTCCTTCCTTTTTCTGATTAAATGAGGTTTTAGTCCAACCAGCAGGGGGCGTCACAGCCACTTCAGCCTCAGTGGGTGAAGCTGAGTCTTTTTTCTTTTCCATTTCTAATTCACAGTGTAAGTGGGGTTTAAAGCCAACAGGGTTTATGAAGAATAAGTTCTTGTTTTTATTGTTATTTAAAGCTAACTGTATTTTCTTCTCTGTATTGTTTTATTGCGTTGAAGAAAAGAGCCTGTGATTGTTTGACTTTAATTTCTACTTAACCTTTATATGTTTCTTTGATGCCGTTTTGTTTCTTTTCTGCTTTGTGTTGATGTTTTTTCCATCTTGAATCTTTTGTGTTAAATAAATAAATAAGTCACTTATTTGAAGTCTCTCGCTCTTTCACTCACACTCACTCTGCTGAACTGGCTGAACAAATGTGTGCCACAGTCTGGCCCTCGGTGAAACTCTGTATGGCCTGAACCCTGAATGTTTTCTCAAGTTATTTATGGGCTGGCAGTGACTTGAATTCAGCAGCTTTGAATACATTTTTCATCTACACGTAATGTCACCTTTGTCCACTGGAGGTCAGGTTTTTGCAGTTCTGTTTTATGATGAATTATTTATGGCCTGGCAGGGTCTTAAACATAAAAAAACTGTTTCCCTCACAAAAGTTACTATTTATTTCACCAGTTTAGCAGCTCTAAATCTCATGTGACCTTACATGTAATGTCAAACGTGTCCACCAGAGGGCAGTTTCAACATGTAAACACATTTCAAGATCCTCTTCACCACCTACAAATCCTTCTTACCTTCAGACCTCCTCCATCGCCCCATTCACTCACACCGAACACGCTACACCGTCAAACATCTGTGTAGCCCCAGTTAAGCCCCTCAAGCATTTTATTTTAGATTTTATAAAATATATAATATAGATATATGTTTTTTTGAAGTTTAACATTTAAAAAGTTCAAGTAGCCATTCTGTTCCAATCCAATCCCTGTGTGTGTGAGTAAGAATGGAATAGGTGAGGGCGGGTCGCTACGGTAACTGTGGAGCTTCGGGCGCTGTCCGTGGTGCTGAAAGGCTGCTTTGTTGGATGAGTGTGTGACTTTGTTTTCTTTTTTTTCCCTCTACATGTAAAGTGACTTTTGTGATAGAGGAGGGAAGTGTGATGGAGCCTTGAGGGATTCTGGACTCATCACCAGGCTCGCTTCTCCACGGCCTCAAATCTCCACGGACCTGAAACACAAGGAAAAGCAGCTGAAGCCACTTTCACTCATGACAATCCATCATTATTGAGTCACTGTGATGAACGGAAGAAACTGTAGGGATGTTTTTAAGGTAGAACATTAGCTGAAAGGATGTTGTCGATGAATTTGTTCTTCATTGATGAAGCAGAGCATGAGAGAGAATAGATCAAAGCAGGAGAAACATCTTCTACATACGTAGAGTAAGATTAGAAGTAAGAGGAAGATTCTATTGAATAATATCTCAAATATCCAATGCCTTACCTGAACATTACTGGGCTCAGAGATGGAGAAGCTGGTCTCTTGAAAGTTGCTGCCATCTGCTGGTTTACCAGACAACGCCAGATCGGTCCTGCTGGATCTCAGTGCAGCATTTGATACGATAGATCATGAGATCCTGCTACATAGACTAGAACAAGATGTTGTGATTAGAGGATCTGCACTTGTCTGGTTCAAGTCCTATTTATGGGACAGATTTCAGTTTGTTAGTGTTAACGAGGACTACTCCATATTCACTAAGGTCAACTACGGAGTTCCTCAGGGTTCCGTGCTCGGACCTATTCTTTTTACCCTGTACATGCTGCCATTAGGCAACATTATCAGGAAACACAACATAGATTTCCATTGTTATGCAGACGACACCCAGCTATATGTATCTGTACGACCGGACGACCCAAACCCATCTATAAAACTCCAGGATTGTCTCATAGACATACAGACGTGGATGACTCTGAACTTTCTGATGCTTAACACAGAAAAAACTGAGGTCATGGTCCTTGGGCCAAAAGATATAAGAGCAGCACTTTTAAGTGGAGCTCTAAACCGAGGCAGTAACACTTCAGTCCCTTGCACTACAGTAAGGAACCTAGGAGTCCTGTTTGACCAGGATTTATCACTGGATGAACATATTAAGCATATATGTAGAACAGCCTTCTTCCACCTTCGCAACATTAAGACAATTAGAAATATTATATCACGACAAGACTCTGAGAAACTTATCCACGCCTTTATAACCTCTAGGCTGGATTACTGTAACTCCTTACTGTCTGGATGTCCTAGTAAGTCCTTGAGAAGCCTTCAACTTGTCCAGAACGCAGCAGCACGGATACTGACTGGAACCAGACGACGTGATTATACGACTCCTGTCTTGGCTTCTCTTCACTGGCTCCCAGTGAAAAGTAGAATAGATTTTAAAATACTTCTACTCACATACAAGGCCCTGAATAATCAGGCACCTTCTTATATTTGTGACTTAATCACTTTATATCAACCCAATAGACCCTGAACTCAGGTCTACTGGTTATTCCTAAAATAACTAGAAGTAGAATCGGTGGTAGAACATTTATCTACCAGGCTCCTCTCCTGTGGAACCAACTTCTGCTTTCAGTCAGACAGTCTGACTCTGTCTCTGCCTTTAAGGTGAGACTGAAAACCTACCTTTTTAACATAGACTATAGTCGAAGCTAGATCAGGTATGTCCTGATTAGAATAGTCTATCTTATGCTGCCATAGGCTTAGACTGCTGGAGGAATTTCCCATCATGCACTTAGAATGAGCACACAGACTTTGCACGAGCCGCACTTTCTCTACCCCGTCCTCAATTTCTCAACCCTCACCACTTACCCGATGTCCCCCATGACATGTAGACCATAAATCCACATTTAGACCATAAATCCACATGTAGCACATAAATCCACATGTACACCATACATCCACATGTACACCATAAATCCACATGTAGACCATAAATCCACATGTAGCACATAAATCCACATGTAGACCATAAATTCACATGTAGACCATAAATCCACATGTAGACCATAAATCCACATGTAGCACATAAATTCACATGTAGACCATAAATTCACATGTAGACCTTCTCTAACTGATGTTTAATCTCTTACAGTTCTGCTGACACCAGTGAACGACATGAGGTCAGGACAGGAAAGAGGACTCCGTCATCTTCAAGTCTCTGACCACAACAGCCTTCACGACAGGCTGTGACAGATGATCCTGGCATTTAAAGACTTTTCACTTTTTATTCTTTGTCATTGTGTATTGTATGTTTTTGGTAACATCTACTGCACGTCTGTCCGTCCAGGGAGTGGATCCCTCAACTGTGGTTCTCCTTAAGGTTTCTACCCTTTTCCCTGTTAGAAGAGTTTTTTCGCTGGTAGTTTTTCCTTACCCTGGTCGAAGGTCTAAGGACAGAGGATGTTACCAACCCTGTGAAGTCCCTGAGACAAACTATGTTTTGTAAACTGTGGGCTATACAAAAAATGATTGATTGATTGATTGATTTAACAGAAAAAAACCAAAAGTATCTTGGAATGTCTTGAAATTGTACACAGTCATAGTCAACGACACCCTGAACAAGAATCCGTTGAAAATATTTGCATATCTCTTAAGGAATATTTTTAATGAATTTTTGAAAATTAGGAAAGCGATCCATGCACTTAGGCAGTGACTTAACTTTTGATGTTTTTGGTTTGTTTTTAAAGCATTAAAGCTGCAGGAGTTCATCCATGTCGCCCAGTCGCTGGAAACAAACGTTTGGACACCATGGATCACACAGCAGAAAATAAGGTGAGACGGAGGAAACGATCCATTTGCCCTGATGCACTTAGTGACTTGACTTTTTTTTCAAAAAAGACCCCAAAAGTATCTTGGAATGTCTTGAAATTGTACACAGTCATAGTCAAGCATGCCCTGAACAAGAATCCGTTGAATATATTTGCATATCTCTTGAGGAATATTTTTAATGAATTTTTGAAAATCAGGAAAGCGATCCATGCACTGAGGCAGTGACTTAACTTTTGATGTTTTGGGTTGTTTTTAAAGAATTAAAGCTGCAGGAGTTCATCCATGTCGTCCAGTCGCTGGAAACAAACGTTTGGACACCGTGGATCACACAGCAGGATATCAGGTGAGACGAAGGAAACGATCCATTTGCCCTGATGCACTTAGTGACTTGACTTTTTTTTCAAAAAAAACCCCAAAAGTAAATTGGAATGTCTTGAAATTGTACACAGTCATAGTCAAGCATGCCCTGAACAAGAATCCGTTGAATATATTTGCATATCTCTTGAAGAATATTTTAAATTAATTTTTGAAAATCCGGAAAGCGATCCATGCACTTGGACATTCCAAGTATGTTGGAATGTCTTGAAATTGTACTCAGTCATAGTCAACGACACCCTGAACAAGAATCCGTTGAAAATATTTGCATATCGCTTAAGGAATATTTTAAATGAATTTTTGAAAATCAGGAAAGCGATCCATGCACTTAGGTAAGTGACTTAACTTTTTTGTCAAAAAAGACCCCAAAAGTATCTTGGAATGTCTTGAAATTGTACACAGTCATAGTCAAGCATGCCCTGAACAAGAATCCGTTGAATATATTTGCATATCTCTTGAAGAATATTTTTAATGAATTTTTGAAAATCCGGAAAGCGATCCATGCACTTGGACATTCCAAGTATGTTGGAATGTCTTGAAATTGTACTCAGTCATAGTCAACGACGCCCTGAACAAGAATCAATTGAAAATATTCGCATATCTCTTAAGGAATATTTTTAATGAATTTTTGAAAATCAGGAAAGCAATCCATGCACTTAGGCAGTGACTTAACTTTTTTGTCAAAAAAGACCCCAAAGGTATCTTGGAATGTCTTGAAATTGTACACAGTCATAGTCAAGCATGCCCTGAACAAGAATCCGTTGAATATATTTGCATATCTCTTGAAGAATATTTTTAATGAACTTTTGAAAATCAGGAAAGCGATCCATGCACTTGGACATTCCAAGTATGTTGGAATGTCTTGAAATTGTACTCAGTCATAGTCAACGACGCCCTGAACAAGAATCCGTTGAAAATATATGCATATCGCTTAAAGAATATTTTTAATGAATTTTTGAAAATCAGGAAAGCGATCCATGCACTTAGGCAGTGACTTAACTTTTTTGTCAAAAAAGACCCCAAAAGTATCTTGGAATGTCTTGCAATTGTACACAGTCATAGTCAAGCATGCCCTGAACAAGAATCCGTTGAATATATTTGCATATCTCTTGAAGAATATTTTTAATGAATTTTTGAAAATCCGGAAAGCGATCCATGCACTTGGACATTCCAAGTATGTTGGAATGTCTTGAAATTGTACTCAGTCATAGTCAACGACGCCCTGAACAAGAATCAATTGAAAATATTCGCATATCTCTTAAGGAATATTTTTAATGAATTTTTGAAAATGATGAAAGTCTGTGCACTTAGGCAGTGACTTAACTTTTTATTTAAAAAAGACCCCAAAGGTATCTTGGAATGTCTTGAAATTGTACACAGTCATAGTCAAGCATGCCCTGAACAAGAATCCGTTGAATATATTTGCATATCTCTTGAAGAATATTTTTAATGAACTTTTGAAAATCAGGAAAGCGATCCATGCACTTGGACATTCCAAGTATGTTGGAATGTCTTGAAATTGTACTCAGTCATAGTCAACGACGCCCTGAACAAGAATCCGTTGAAAATATTTGCATATCGTTTAAGGAATATTTTTAAAGAATTTCTGAAAATCAGGAAAGCGATCCATGCACTTAGGCAGTGACTTAACTTTTTCGTCAAAAAAGACCCCAAAAGTATCTTGGAATGTCTTGAAATTGTACACAGTCATAGTCAAGAATGCCCTGAACAAGAATCCGTTGAATATATTTGCATATCTCTTGAAGAATATTTTTAATGAATTTTTGAAAATCCGGAAAGCGATCCATGCACTTGGACATTCCAAGTATGTTGGAATGTCTTGAAATTGTACTCAGTCATAGTCAACGACGCCCTGAACAAGAATCCGTTGAAAATATTTGCATATCGCTTAAGGAATATTTTTAATGAATTTTTGAAAATCAGGAAAGCGATCCATGCACTTAGGCAGTGACTTAACTTTTTCGTCAAAAAAGACCCCAAAAGTATCTTGGAATGTCTTGAAATTGTACACAGTCATAGTCAAGCATGCCCTGAACAAGAATCCGTTGAATATATTTGCATATCTCTTGAGGAATATTTTTAATGAATTTTTGAAAATCAGGAAAGCGATCCATGCACTTAGGCAGTGACTTAACTTTTGATGTTTTTGGGTTGTTTTTAAAGAATTTAAGCTGCAGGAGTTCATCCATGTCGTCCAGTCGCTGGAAACAAACGTTTGGACACCGTGGATCACACAGCAGGATATCAGGTGAGACGAAGGAAACGATCCATTTGCCCTGATGCACTTAGTGACTTGACTTTTTTTTCAAAAAAAAACCCAAAAGTAAATTGGAATGTCTTGAAATTGTACACAGTCATAGTCAAGCATGCCCTGAACAAGAATCCGTTGAATATATTTGCATATCTCTTGAAGAATATTTTTAATGAATTTTTGAAAATCCGGAAAGCGATCCATGCACTTGGACATTCCAAGTATGTTGGAATGTCTTGAAATTGTACTCAGTCATAGTCAACAACGCCCTGAACAAGAATCCATTGAAAATATTTGCATATCTCTTAAGGAATATTTTTAATGAATTTTTGAAAATGAGGAAAGTCTGTGCACTTAGGCAGTGACTTAACTTTTTATTCAAAAAAGACCCCAAAAGTATCTTGGAATGTCTTGAAATTGTACACAGTCATAGTCAAGCATGCCCTGAACAAGAATCCGTTGAATATATTTGCATATCTCTTGAAGAATATTTTTAATGAACTTTTGAAAATCAGGAAAGCGATCCATGCACTTTGGCAGTGACTTAACTTTTTCGTCAAAAAAGACCCCAAAAGTATCTTGGAATGTCTTGAAATTGTACACAGTCATAGTCAAGCATGCCCTGAACAAGAATCCGTTGAATATATTTGCATATCTCTTGAAGAATATTTTTAATGAATTTTTGAAAATCCGGAAAGCGATCCATGCACTTGGACATTCCAAGTATGTTGGAATGTCTTGAAATTGTACTCAGTCATAGTCAACAACGCCCTGAACAAGAATCCATTGAAAATATTTGCATATCTCTTAAGGAATATTTTTAATGAATTTTTGAAAATGAGGAAAGTCTGTGCACTTAGGCAGTGACTTAACTTTTTATTCAAAAAAGACCCCAAAAGTATCTTGGAATGTCTTGAAATTGTACACAGTCATAGTCAAGCATGCCCTGAACAAGAATCCGTTGAATATATTTGCATATCTCTTGAAGAATATTTTTAATGAACTTTTGAAAATCAGGAAAGCGATCCATGCACTTGGACATTCCAAGTATGTTGGAATGTTTTGAAATTGTACTCAGTCATAGTCAACGACGCCCTGAACAAGAATCCGTTGAAAATATTTGCATATCGCTTAAGGAATATTTTTAATGAATTTTTGAAAATCAGAAAAGCGATCCATGCACTTAGGCAGTGACTTAACTTTTTTGTCAAAAAAGACCCCAAAAGTATCTTGGAATGTCTTGAAATTGTACACAGTCATAGTCAAGCATGCCCTGAACAAGAATCCGTTGAATATATTTGCATATCTCTAGAAGAATATTTTTAATGAATTTTTGAAAATCCGAAAAGCGATCCATGCACTTGGACATTCCAAGTATGTTGGAATGTCTTGAAATTGTACTCAGTCATAGTCAACGACGCCCTGAACAAGAATCAATTGAAAATATTTGCATATCTCTTAAGGAATATTTTTAATGAATTTTTGAAAATTAGGAAAGCGATCCATGCACTTAGGCAGTGACTTAACTTTTGATGTTTTTGGTTTGTTTTTAAAGCATTAAAGCTGCAGGAGTTCATCCATGTCGCCCAGTCGCTGGAAACAAACGTTTGGACACCGTGGATCACACAGCAGGATATCAGGTGAGACGGAGGAAACGATCCATTTGCCCTGATGCACTTAGTGACTTGACTTTTTTTTCAAAAAAAACCCCAAAAGTAAATTGGAATGTCTTGAAATTGTACACAGTCATAGTCAAGCATGCCCTGAATAAGAATCCGTTGAATATATTTGCATATCTCTTGAAGAATATTTTTAATGAATTTTTGAAAATCCGGAAAGCGATCCATGCACTTGGACATTCCAAGTATGTTGGAATGTCTTGAAATTGTACTCAGTCATAGTCAACGACGCCCTGAACAAGAATCCGTTGAAAATATTTGCATATCGCTTAAGGAATATTTTTAATGAATTTTTGAAAATCAGGAAAGCGATCCATGCACTTAGGCAGTGACTTAACTTTTTCGTCAAAAAAGACCCCAAAAGTATCTTGGAATGTCTTGAAATTGTACACAGTCATAGTCAAGCATGCCCTGAACAAGAATCCGTTGAATATATTTGCATATCTCTTGAGGAATATTTTTAATGAATTTTTGAAAATCAGGAAAGCGATCCATGCACTTAGGCAGTGACTTAACTTTTGATGTTTTTGGGTTGTTTTTAAAGAATTAAAGCTGCAGGAGTTCATCCATGTCGTCCAGTCGCTGGAAACAAACGTTTGGACACCGTGGATCACACAGCAGGATATCAGGTGAGACGAAGGAAACGATCCATTTGCCCTGATGCACTTAGTGACTTGACTTTTTTTTCAAAAAAAAACCCAAAAGTAAATTGGAATGTCTTGAAATTGTACACAGTCATTGTCAAGCATGCCCTGAACAAGAATCCGTTGAATATATTTGCATATCTCTTGAAGAATATTTTTAATGAATTTTTGAAAATCCGAAAAGCGATCCATGCACTTGGACATTCCAAGTATGTTGGAATGTCTTGAAATTGTACTCAGTCATAGTCAACGACGCCCTGAACAAGAATCAATTGAAAATATTTGCATATCTCTTAAGGAATATTTTTAATGAATTTTTGAAAATGAGGAAAGTCTGTGCACTTAGGCAGTGACTTAACTTTTCATTCAAAAAAGACCCCAAAAGTATCTTGGAATGTCTTGAAATTGTACACAGTCATAGTCAAGCATGCCCTGAACAAGAATCCGTTAAATATATTTGCATATCTCTTGAAGAATATTTTTAATGAACTTTTGAAAATCAGGAAAGCGATCCATGCACTTGGACATTCCAAGTATGTTGGAATGTCTTGAAATTGTACTCAGTCATAGTCAACGACGCCCTGAACAAGAATCCGTTGAAAATATTTGCATATCGTTTAAGGAATATTTTTAAAGAATTTCTGAAAATCAGGAAAGCGATCCATGCACTTAGGCAGTGACTTAACTTTTTCGTCAAAAAAGACCCCAAAAGTATCTTGGAATGTCTTGAAATTGTACACAGTCATAGTCAAGCATGCCCTGAACAAGAATCCGTTGAATATATTTGCATATCTCTTGAAGAATATTTTTAATGAATTTTTGAAAATCCGGAAAGCGATCCATGCACTTGGACATTCCAAGTATGTTGGAATGTCTTGAAATTGTACTCAGTCATAGTCAACGACGCCCTGAACAAGAATCAATTGAAAATATTTGCATATCTCTTAAGGAATATTTTTAATGAATTTTTGAAAATTAGGAAAGCGATCCATGCACTTAGGCAGTGACTTAACTTTTGATGTTTTTGGTTTGTTTTTAAAGCATTAAAGCTGCAGGAGTTCATCCATGTCGCCCAGTCGCTGGAAACAAACGTTTGGACACCGTGGATCACACAGCAGGATATCAGGTGAGACGAAGGAAACGATCCATTTGCCCTGATGCACTTAGTGACTTGACTTTTTTTTCAAAAAAAACCCCAAAAGTAAATTGGAATGTCTTGAAATTGTACACAGTCATAGTCAAGCATGCCCTGAATAAGAATCCGTTGAATATATTTGCATATCTCTTGAAGAATATTTTTAATTAATTTTTGAAAATCCGGAAAGCGATCCATGCACTTGGACATTCCAAGTATGTTGGAATGTCTTGAAATTGTACTCAGTCATAGTCAACGACGCCCTGAACAAGAATCCGTTGAAAATATTTGCATATCGCTTAAGGAATATTTTTAATGAATTTTTGAAAATCAGGAAAGCGATCCATGCACTTAGGCAGTGACTTAACTTTTTCGTCAAAAAAGACCCCAAAAGTATCTTGGAATGTCTTGAAATTGTACACAGTCATAGTCAAGCATGCCCTGAACAAGAATCCGTTGAATATATTTGCATATCTCTTGAGGAATATTTTTAATGAATTTTTGAAAATCAGGAAAGCGATCCATGCACTTAGGCAGTGACTTAACTTTTGATGTTTTTGGGTTGTTTTTAAAGAATTAAAGCTGCAGGAGTTCATCCATGTCGTCCAGTCGCTGGAAACAAACGTTTGGACACCGTGGATCACACAGCAGGATATCAGGTGAGACGAAGGAAACGATCCATTTGCCCTGATGCACTTAGTGACTTGACTTTTTTTTCAAAAAAAACCCCAAAAGTAAATTGGAATGTCTTGAAATTGTACACAGTCATAGTCAAGCATGCCCTGAACAAGAATCCGTTGAATATATTTGCATATCTCTTGAAGAATATTTTTAATGAATTTTTGAAAATCCGAAAAGCGATCCATGCACTTGGACATTCCAAGTATGTTGGAATGTCTTGAAATTGTACTCAGTCATAGTCAACGACGCCCTGAACAAGAATCAATTGAAAATATTTGCATATCTCTTAAGGAATATTTTTAATGAATTTTTGAAAATGAGGAAAGTCTGTGCACTTAGGCAGTGACTTAACTTTTTATTCAAAAAAGACCCCAAAAGTATCTTGGAATGTCTTGAAATTGTACACAGTCATAGTCAAGCATGCCCTGAACAAGAATCCGTTGAATATATTTGCATATCTCTTGAAGAATATTTTTAATGAACTTTTGAAAATCAGGAAAGCGATCCATGCACTTGGACATTCCAAGTATGTTGGAATGTCTTGAAATTGTACTCAGTCATAGTCAACGACGCCCTGAACAAGAATCCGTTGAAAATATTTGCATATCGCTTAAGGAATATTTTTAATGAATTTTTGAAAATCAGGAAAGCGATCCATGCACTTAGGCAGTGACTTAACTTTTTTGTCAAAAAAGACCCCAAAAGTATCTTGGAATGTCTTGAAATTGTACACAGTCATAGTCAAGCATGCCCTGAACAAGAATCCGTTGAATATATTTGCATATCTCTTGAAGAATATTTTTAATGAATTTTTGAAAATCCGAAAAGCAATCCATGCACTTGGACATTCCAAGTATGTTGGAATGTCTTGAAATTGTACTCAGTCATAGTCAACGACGCCCTGAACAAGAATCAATTGAAAATATTTGCATATCTCTTAAGGAATATTTTTAATGAATTTTTGAAAATGAGGAAAGTCTGTGCACTTAGGCAGTGACTTAACTTTTAATTCAAAAAAGACCCCAAAAGTATCTTGGAATGTCTTGAAATTGTACACAGTCATAGTCAAGCATGCCCTGAACAAGAATCCGTTGAATATATTTGCATATCTCTTGAAGAATATTTTTAATGAACTTTTGAAAATCAGGAAAGCGATCCATGCACTTGGACATTCCAAGTATGTTGGAATGTCTTGAAATTGTACTCAGTCATAGTAAACGACGCCCTGAACAAGAATCCGTTGAAAATATTTGCATATCGCTTAAGGAATATTTTTAATGAATTTTTGAAAATCAGGAAAGCGATCCATGCACTTAGGCAGTGACTTAACTTTTTCGTCAAAAAAGACCCCAAAAGTATCTTGGAATGTCTTGAAATTGTACACAGTCATAGTCAAGCATGCCCTGAACAAGAATCCGTTGAATATATTTGCATATCTCTTGAAGAATATTTTTAATGAATTTTTGAAAATCCGAAAAGCGATCCATGCACTTGGACATTCCAAGTATGTTGGAATGTCTTGAAATTGTACTCAGTCATAGTCAACGACGCCCTGAACAAGAATCAATTGAAAATATTTGCATATCTCTTAAGGAATATTTTTAATGAATTTTTGAAAATGAGGAAAGTCTGTGCACTTAGGCAGTGACTTAACTTTTTATTCAAAAAAGACCCCAAAAGTATCTTGGAATGTCTTGAAATTGTACACAGTCATAGTCAAGCATGCCCTGAACAAGAATCCGTTGAATATATTTGCATATCTCTTGAAGAATATTTTTAATGAACTTTTGAAAATCAGGAAAGCGATCCATGCACTTGGACATTCCAAGTATGTTGGAATGTCTTGAAATTGTACACAGTCATAGTCAAGCATGCCCTGAACAAGAATCCGTTGAATATATTTGCATATCTCTTGAAGAATATTTTTAATGAATTTTTGAAAATCCGGAAAGCGATCCATGCACTTGGACATTCCAAGTATGTTGGAATGTCTTGAAATTGTACTCGGTCATAGTCAACGACGCCCTGAACAAGAATCCATTGAAAATATTTGCATATCTCTTAAGGAATATTTTTAATGAATTTTTGAAAATGAGGAAAGTCTGTGCACTTAGGCAGTGACTTAACTTTTTATTCAAAAAAGACCCCAAAAGTATCTTGGAATGTCTTGAAATTGTACACAGTCATAGTCAAGCATGCCCTGAACAAGAATCCGTTGAATATATTTGCATATCTCTTGAAGAATATTTTTAATGAACTTTTGAAAATCAGGAAAGCGATCCATGCACTTGGACATTCCAAGTATGTTGGAATGTCTTGAAATTGTACTCAGTCATAGTCAACGACGCCCTGAACAAGAATCCGTTGAAAATATTTGCATATCGCTTAAGGAATATTTTTAATGAATTTTTGAAAATGATGAAAGTCTGTGCACTTAGGCAGTGACTTAACTTTTTATTCAAAAAAGACCCCAAAAGTATCTTGGAATGTCTTGAAATTGTACACAGTCATAGTCAAGCATGCCCTGAACAAGAATCCGTTGAATATATTTGCATATCTCTTGAAGAATATTTTTAATGAACTTTTGAAAATCAGGAAAGCGATCCATGCACTTGGACATTCCAAGTATGTTGGAATGTCTTGAAATTGTACTCAGTCATAGTCAACGACGCCCTGAACAAGAATCCGTTGAAAATATTTGCATATCGCTTAAGGAATATTTTTAATGAATTTTTGAAAATGATGAAAGTCTGTGCACTTAGGCAGTGACTTAACTTTTTATTCAAAAAAGACCCCAAAAGTATCTTGGAATGTCTTGAAATTGTACACAGTCATAGTCAAGCATGCCCTGAACAAGAATCCGTTGAATATATTTGCATATCTCTTGAAGAATTTTTTTAATGAATTTTTGAAAATCCGAAAAGCGATCCATGCACTTGGACATTCCAAGTATGTTGGAATGTCTTGAAATTGTACTCAGTCATAGTCAACGACGCCCTGAACAAGAATCAATTGAAAATATTTGCATATCTCTTAAGGAATATTTTTAATGAATTTTTGAAAATGATGAAAGTCTGTGCACTTAGGCAGTGACTTAACTTTTTATTCAAAAAAGACCCCAAAAGTATCTTGGAATGTCTTGAAATTGTACACAGTCATAGTCAAGCATGCCCTGAACAAGAATCCGTTGAATATATTTGCATATCTCTTGAAGAATATTTTTAATGAACTTTTGAAAATCAGGAAAGCGATCCATGCACTTGGACATTCCAAGTATGTTGGAATGTCTTGAAATTGTACTCAGTCATAGTAAACAACGCCCTGAACAAGAATCCGTTGAAAATATTTGCATATCGCTTAAGGAATATTTTTAATGAATTTTTGAAAATCAGGAAAGCGATCCATGCACTTAGGCAGTGACTTAACTTTTTCGTCAAAAAAGACCCCAAAAGTATCTTGGAATGTCTTGAAATTGTACACAGTCATAGTCAAGCATGCCCTGAACAAGAATCCGTTGAATATATTTGCATATCTCTTGAAGAATATTTTTAATGAACTTTTGAAAATCAGGAAAGCGATCCATGCACTTGGACATTCCAAGTATGTTGGAATGTCTTGAAATTGTACTCAGTCATAGTCAACGACGCCCTGAACAAGAATCCGTTGAAAATATTTGCATATCGTTTAAGGAATATTTTTAAAGAATTTCTGAAAATCAGGAAAGCGATCCATGCACTTAGGCAGTGACTTAACTTTTTCGTCAAAAAAGACCCCAAAAGTATCTTGGAATGTCTTGAAATTGTACACAGTCATAGTCAAGCATGCCCTGAACAAGAATCCGTTGAATATATTTGCATATCTCTTGAAGAATATTTTTAATGAATTTTTGAAAATCCGGAAAGCGATCCATGCACTTGGACATTCCAAGTATGTTGGAATGTCTTGAAATTGTACTCGGTCATAGTCAACGACGCCCTGAACAAGAATCCATTGAAAATATTTGCATATCGCTTAAGGAATATTTTTAATGAATTTTTGAAAATCAGAAAAGCGATCCATGCACTTAGGCAGTGACTTAACTTTTTTGTCAAAAAAGACCCCAAAAGTATCTTGGAATGTCTTGAAATTGTACACAGTCATAGTCAAGCATGCCCTGAACAAGAATCCGTTGAAAATATTTGCATATTGTTTAAGGAATATTTTTAAAGAATTTCTGAAAATCAGGAAAGCGATCCATGCACTTAGGCAGTGACTTAACTTTTTCGTCAAAAAAGACCCCAAAAGTATCTTGGAATGTCTTGAAATTGTACACAGTCATAGTCAAGCATGCCCTGAACAAGAATCCGTTGAATATATTTGCATATCTCTTGAAGAATATTTTTAATGAATTTTTGAAAATCCGGAAAGCGATCCATGCACTTGGACATTCCAAGTATGTTGGAATGTCTTGTAATTGTACTCGGTCATAGTCAACGACGCCCTGAACAAGAATCCATTGAAAATATTTGCATATCGCTTAAGGAATATTTTTAATGAATTTTTGAAAATCAGAAAAGCGATCCATGCACTTAGGCAGTGACTTAACTTTTTTGTCAAAAAAGACCCCAAAAGTATCTTGGAATGTCTTGAAATTGTACACAGTCATAGTCAAGCATGCCCTGAACAAGAATCCGTTGAATATATTTGCATATCTCTTGAAGAATATTTTTAACGAATTTTTGAAAATCCGGAAAGCGATCCATGCACTTGGACATTCCAAGTATGTTGGAATGTCTTGAAATTGTACTCAGTCATAGTCAACAACGCCCTGAACAAGAATCCATTGAAAATATTTGCATATCTCTTAAGGAATATTTTTAATGAATTTTTGAAAATGAGGAAAGTCTGTGCACTTAGGCAGTGACTTAACTTTTTATTCAAAAAAGACCCCAAAAGTATCTTGGAATGTCTTGAAATTGTACACAGTCATAGTCAAGCATGCCCTGAACAAGAATCCGTTGAATATATTTGCATATCTCTTGAAGAATATTTTTAATGAACTTTTGAAAATCAGGAAAGCGATCCATGCACTTGGACATTCCAAGTATGTTGGAATGTTTTGAAATTGTACTCAGTCATAGTCAACGACGCCCTGAACAAGAATCCGTTGAAAATATTTGCATATCGCTTAAGGAATATTTTAAATGAATTTTTGAAAATCAGAAAAGCGATCCATGCACTTAGGCAGTGACTTAACTTTTTTGTCAAAAAAGACCCCAAAAGTATCTTGGAATGTCTTGAAATTGTACACAGTCATAGTCAAGCATGCCCTGAACAAGAATCCGTTGAATATATTTGCATATCTCTTGGAGAATATTTTTAATGAATTTTTGAAAATCCGAAAAGCGATCCATGCACTTGGACATTCCAAGTATGTTGGAATGTCTTGAAATTGTACTCAGTCATAGTCAACGACGCCCTGAACAAGAATCCGTTGAAAATATATGCATATCGTTTAAGGAATATTTTTAAAGAATTTCTGAAAATCAGGAAAGCGATCCATGCACTTAGGCAGTGACTTAACTTTTTCGTCAAAAAAGACCCCAAAAGTATCTTGGAATGTCTTGAAATTGTACACAGTCATAGTCAAGCATGCCCTGAACAAGAATCCGTTGAATATATTTGCATATCTCTTGAAGAATATTTTTAATGAATTTTTGAAAATCCGAAAAGCGATCCATGCACTTGGACATTCCAAGTATGTTGGAATGTCTTGAAATTGTACTCAGTCATAGTCAACGACGCCCTGAACAAGAATCAATTGAAAATATTTGCATATCTCTTAAGGAATATTTTTAATGAATTTTTGAAAATGAGGAAAGTCTGTGCACTTAGGCAGTGACTTAACTTTTTATTCAAAAAAGACCCCAAAAGTATCTTGGAATGTCTTGAAATTGTACACAGTCATAGTCAAGCATGCCCTGAACAAGAATCCGTTGAATATATTTGCATATCTCTTGAAGAATATTTTTAATGAACTTTTGAAAATCAGGAAAGCGATCCATGCACTTGGACATTCCAAGTATGTTGGAATGTCTTGAAATTGTACTCGGTCATAGTCAACGACGCCCTGAACAAGAATCCATTGAAAATATTTGCATATCGCTTAAGGAATATTTTTAATGAATTTTTGAAAATCAGAAAAGCGATCCATGCACTTAGGCAGTGACTTAACTTTTTTGTCAAAAAAGACCCCAAAAGTATCTTGGAATGTCTTGAAATTGTACACAGTCATAGTCAAGCATGCCCTGAACAAGAATCCGTTGAATATATTTGCATATCTCTTGAAGAATATTTTTAATGAATTTTTGAAAATCCGGAAAGCGATCCATGCACTTGGACATTCCAAGTATGTTGGAATGTCTTGAAATTGTACTCAGTCATAGTCAACAACGCCCTGAACAAGAATCCATTGAAAATATTTGCATATCTCTTAAGGAATATTTTTAATGAATTTTTGAAAATGAGGAAAGTCTGTGCACTTAGGCAGTGACTTAACTTTTTATTCAAAAAAGACCCCAAAAGTATCTTGGAATGTCTTGAAATTGTACACAGTCATAGTCAAGCATGCCCTGAACAAGAATCCGTTGAATATATTTGCATATCTCTTGAAGAATATTTTTAATGAATTTTTGAAAATCCGAAAAGCGATCCATGCACTTGGACATTCCAAGTATGTTGGAATGTCTTGAAATTGTACTCAGTCATAGTCAACGACGCCCTGAACAAGAATCAATTGAAAATATTTGCATATCTCTTAAGGAATATTTTTAATGAATTTTTGAAAATGAGGAAAGTCTGTGCACTTAGGCAGTGACTTAACTTTTTATTCAAAAAAGACCCCAAAAGTATCTTGGAATGTCTTGAAATTGTACACAGTCATAGTCAAGCATGCCCTGAACAAGAATCCGTTGAATATATTTGCATATCTCTTGAAGAATATTTTTAATGAACTTTTGAAAATCAGGAAAGCGATCCATGCACTTGGACATTCCAAGTATGTTGGAATGTCTTGAAATTGTACTCGGTCATAGTCAACGACGCCCTGAACAAGAATCCATTGAAAATATTTGCATATCGCTTAAGGAATATTTTTAATGAATTTTTGAAAATCAGGAAAGCGATCCATGCACTTAGGCAGTGACTTAACTTTTTCGTCAAAAAAGACCCCAAAAGTATCTTGGAATGTCTTGAAATTGTACACAGTCATAGTCAAGCATGCCCTGAACAAGAATCCGTTGAATATATTTGCATATCTCTTGAAGAATATTTTTAATGAATTTTTGAAAATCCGAAAAGCGATCCATGCACTTGGACATTCCAAGTATGTTGGAATGTCTTGAAATTGTACTCAGTCATAGTCAACGACGCCCTGAACAAGAATCCGTTGAAAATATTTGCATATCGCTTAAGGAATATTTTTAATGAATTTTTGAAAATCAGGAAAGCGATCCATGCACTTAGGCAGTGACTTAACATTTTTGTCAAAAAAGACCCCAAAAGTATCTTGGAATGTCTTGAAATTGTACACAGTCATAGTCAAGCATGCCCTGAACAAGAATCCGTTGAATATATTTGCATATCTCTTGAAGAATATTTTTAATGAATTTTTGAAAATCCGAAAAGCGATCCATGCACTTGGACATTCCAAGTATGTTGGAATGTCTTGAAATTGTACTCAGTCATAGTCAACGACGCCCTGAACAAGAATCAATTGAAAATATTTGCATATCTCTTAAGGAATATTTTTAATGAATTTTTGAAAATGAGGAAAGTCTGTGCACTTAGGCAGTGACTTAACTTTTTATTCAAAAAAGACCCCAAAAGTATCTTGGAATGTCTTGAAATTGTACACAGTCATAGTCAAGCATGCCCTGAACAAGAATCCGTTGAATATATTTGCATATCTCTTGAAGAATATTTTTAATGAACTTTTGAAAATCAGGAAAGCGATCCATGCACTTGGACATTCCAAGTATGTTGGAATGTCTTGAAATTGTACTCAGTCATAGTCAACGACGCCCTGAACAAGAATCCGTTGAAAATATTTGCATATCGTTTAAGGAATATTTTTAAAGAATTTCTGAAAATCAGGAAAGCGATCCATGCACTTAGGCAGTGACTTAACTTTTTCGTCAAAAAAGACCCCAAAAGTATCTTGGAATGTCTTGAAATTGTACACAGTCATAGTCAAGCATGCCCTGAACAAGAATCCGTTGAATATATTTGCATATCTCTTGAAGAATATTTTTAATGAATTTTTGAAAATCCGGAAAGCGATCCATGCACTTGGACATTCCAAGTATGTTGGAATGTCTTGAAATTGTACTCGGTCATAGTCAACGACGCCCTGAACAAGAATCCATTGAAAATATTTGCATATCGCTTAAGGAATATTTTTAATGAATTTTTGAAAATCAGAAAAGCGATCCATGCACTTAGGCAGTGACTTAACTTTTTTGTCAAAAAAGACCCCAAAAGTATCTTGGAATGTCTTGAAATTGTACACAGTCATAGTCAAGCATGCCCTGAACAAGAATCCGTTGAAAATATTTGCATATTGTTTAAGGAATATTTTTAAAGAATTTCTGAAAATCAGGAAAGCGATCCATGCACTTTGGCAGTGACTTAACTTTTTCGTCAAAAAAGACCCCAAAAGTATCTTGGAATGTCTTGAAATTGTACACAGTCATAGTCAAGCATGCCCTGAACAAGAATCCGTTGAATATATTTGCATATCTCTTGAAGAATATTTTTAATGAATTTTTGAAAATCCGGAAAGCGATCCATGCACTTGGACATTCCAAGTATGTTGGAATGTCTTGAAATTGTACTCGGTCATAGTCAACGACGCCCTGAACAAGAATCCGTTGAAAATATTTGCATATCGTTTAAGGAATATTTTTAATGAATTTTTGAAAATCAGAAAAGCGATCCATGCACTTAGGCAGTGACTTAACTTTTTTGTCAAAAAAGACCCCAAAAGTATCTTGGAATGTCTTGAAATTGTACACAGTCATAGTCAAGCATGCCCTGAACAAGAATCCGTTGAATATATTTGCATATCTCTTGAAGAATATTTTTAATGAATTTTTGAAAATCCGAAAAGCGATCCATGCACTTGGACATTCCAAGTATGTTGGAATGTCTTGAAATTGTACTCAGTCATAGTCAACGACGCCCTGAACAAGAATCCGTTGAAAATATATGCATATCGTTTAAGGAATATTTTTAAAGAAT
The DNA here is from genome assembly GCF_963457635.1 of Microchirus variegatus. Classification (NCBI taxonomy): domain Eukaryota; kingdom Metazoa; phylum Chordata; class Actinopteri; order Pleuronectiformes; family Soleidae; genus Microchirus; species Microchirus variegatus. The sequence continues at coordinate 303,129 of NW_028154739.1, forward strand.
TTCTGAAAATCAGGAAAGCGATCCATGCACTTAGGCAGTGACTTAACTTTTTCGTCAAAAAAGACCCCAAAAGTATCTTGGAATGTCTTGAAATTGTACACAGTCCTAGTCAAGCATGCCCTGAACAAGAATCCGTTGAATATATTTGCATATCTCTTGAAGAATATTTTTAATGAACTTTTGAAAATCAGGAAAGCGATCCATGCACTTGGACATTCCAAGTATGTTGGAATGTCTTGAAATTGTACTCAGTCATAGTCAACAACGCCCTGAACAAGAATCCATTGAAAATATTTGCATATCTCTTAAGGAATATTTTTAATGAATTTTTGAAAATGAGGAAAGTCTGTGCACTTAGGCAGTGACTTAACTTTTTATTCAAAAAAGACCCCAAAAGTATCTTGGAATGTCTTGAAATTGTACACAGTCATAGTCAAGCATGCCCTGAACAAGAATCCGTTGAATATATTTGCATATCTCTTGAAGAATATTTTTAATGAACTTTTGAAAATCAGGAAAGCGATCCATGCACTTGGACATTCCAAGTATGTTGGAATGTTTTGAAATTGTACTCAGTCATAGTCAACGACGCCCTGAACAAGAATCCGTTGAAAATATTTGCATATCGCTTAAGGAATATTTTAAATGAATTTTTGAAAATCAGAAAAGCGATCCATGCACTTAGGCAGTGACTTAACTTTTTTGTCAAAAAAGACCCCAAAAGTATCTTGGAATGTCTTGAAATTGTACACAGTCATAGTCAAGCATGCCCTGAACAAGAATCCGTTGAATATATTTGCATATCTCTTGAAGAATATTTTTAATGAATTTTTGAAAATCCGAAAAGCGATCCATGCACTTGGACATTCCAAGTATGTTGGAATGTCTTGAAATTGTACTCAGTCATAGTCAACGACGCCCTGAACAAGAATCCGTTGAAAATATATGCATATCGTTTAAGGAATATTTTTAAAGAATTTCTGAAAATCAGGAAAGCGATCCATGCACTTAGGCAGTGACTTAACTTTTTCGTCAAAAAAGACCCCAAAAGTATCTTGGAATGTCTTGAAATTGTACACAGTCATAGTCAAGCATGCCCTGAACAAGAATCCGTTGAATATATTTGCATATCTCTTGAAGAATATTTTTAATGAATTTTTGAAAATCCGAAAAGCGATCCATGCACTTGGACATTCCAAGTATGTTGGAATGTCTTGAAATTGTACTCAGTCATAGTCAACGACGCCCTGAACAAGAATCAATTGAAAATATTTGCATATCTCTTAAGGAATATTTTTAATGAATTTTTGAAAATGAGGAAAGTCTGTGCACTTAGGCAGTGACTTAACTTTTTATTCAAAAAAGACCCCAAAAGTATCTTGGAATGTCTTGAAATTGTACACAGTCATAGTCAAGCATGCCCTGAACAAGAATCCGTTGAATATATTTGCATATCTCTTGAAGAATATTTTTAATGAACTTTTGAAAATCAGGAAAGCGATCCATGCACTTGGACATTCCAAGTATGTTGGAATGTCTTGAAATTGTACTCGGTCATAGTCAACGACGCCCTGAACAAGAATCCATTGAAAATATTTGCATATCGCTTAAGGAATATTTTTAATGAATTTTTGAAAATCAGAAAAGCGATCCATGCACTTAGGCAGTGACTTAACTTTTTTGTCAAAAAAGACCCCAAAAGTATCTTGGAATGTCTTGAAATTGTACACAGTCATAGTCAAGCATGCCCTGAACAAGAATCCGTTGAATATATTTGCATATCTCTTGAAGAATATTTTTAATGAATTTTTGAAAATCCGGAAAGCGATCCATGCACTTGGACATTCCAAGTATGTTGGAATGTCTTGAAATTGTACTCAGTCATAGTCAACAACGCCCTGAACAAGAATCCATTGAAAATATTTGCATATCTCTTAAGGAATATTTTTAATGAATTTTTGAAAATGAGGAAAGTCTGTGCACTTAGGCAGTGACTTAACTTTTTATTCAAAAAAGACCCCAAAAGTATCTTGGAATGTCTTGAAATTGTACACAGTCATAGTCAAGCATGCCCTGAACAAGAATCCGTTGAATATATTTGCATATCTCTTGAAGAATATTTTTAATGAACTTTTGAAAATCAGGAAAGCGATCCATGCACTTGGACATTCCAAGTATGTTGGAATGTTTTGAAATTGTACTCAGTCATAGTCAACGACGCCCTGAACAAGAATCCGTTGAAAATATTTGCATATCGCTTAAGGAATATTTTAAATGAATTTTTGAAAATCAGAAAAGCGATCCATGCACTTAGGCAGTGACTTAACTTTTTTGTCAAAAAAGACCCCAAAAGTATCTTGGAATGTCTTGAAATTGTACACAGTCATAGTCAAGCATGCCCTGAACAAGAATCCGTTGAATATATTTGCATATCTCTTGAAGAATATTTTTAATGAATTTTTGAAAATCCGAAAAGCGATCCATGCACTTGGACATTCCAAGTATGTTGGAATGTCTTGAAATTGTACTCAGTCATAGTCAACGACGCCCTGAACAAGAATCCGTTGAAAATATATGCATATCGTTTAAGGAATATTTTTAAAGAATTTCTGAAAATCAGGAAAGCGATCCATGCACTTAGGCAGTGACTTAACTTTTTCGTCAAAAAAGACCCCAAAAGTATCTTGGAATGTCTTGAAATTGTACACAGTCATAGTCAAGCATGCCCTGAACAAGAATCCGTTGAATATATTTGCATATCTCTTGAAGAATATTTTTAATGAATTTTTGAAAATCCGAAAAGCGATCCATGCACTTGGACATTCCAAGTATGTTGGAATGTCTTGAAATTGTACTCAGTCATAGTCAACGACGCCCTGAACAAGAATCAATTGAAAATATTTGCATATCTCTTAAGGAATATTTTTAATGAATTTTTGAAAATGAGGAAAGTCTGTGCACTTAGGCAGTGACTTAACTTTTTATTCAAAAAAGACCCCAAAAGTATCTTGGAATGTCTTGAAATTGTACACAGTCATAGTCAAGCATGCCCTGAACAAGAATCCGTTGAATATATTTGCATATCTCTTGAAGAATATTTTTAATGAACTTTTGAAAATCAGGAAAGCGATCCATGCACTTGGACATTCCAAGTATGTTGGAATGTCTTGAAATTGTACTCGGTCATAGTCAACGACGCCCTGAACAAGAATCCATTGAAAATATTTGCATATCGCTTAAGGAATATTTTAAATGAATTTTTGAAAATCAGAAAAGCGATCCATGCACTTAGGCAGTGACTTAACTTTTTTGTCAAAAAAGACCCCAAAAGTATCTTGGAATGTCTTGAAATTGTACACAGTCATAGTCAAGCATGCCCTGAACAAGAATCCGTTGAATATATTTGCATATCTCTTGAAGAATATTTTTAATGAATTTTTGAAAATCCGGAAAGCGATCCATGCACTTGGACATTCCAAGTATGTTGGAATGTCTTGAAATTGTACTCAGTCATAGTCAACAACGCCCTGAACAAGAATCCATTGAAAATATTTGCATATCTCTTAAGGAATATTTTTAATGAATTTTTGAAAATGAGGAAAGTCTGTGCACTTAGGCAGTGACTTAACTTTTTATTCAAAAAAGACCCCAAAAGTATCTTGGAATGTCTTGAAATTGTACACAGTCATAGTCAAGCATGCCCTGAACAAGAATCCGTTGAATATATTTGCATATCTCTTGAAGAATATTTTTAATGAATTTTTGAAAATCCGAAAAGCGATCCATGCACTTGGACATTCCAAGTATGTTGGAATGTCTTGAAATTGTACTCAGTCATAGTCAACGACGCCCTGAACAAGAATCAATTGAAAATATTTGCATATCTCTTAAGGAATATTTTTAATGAATTTTTGAAAATGAGGAAAGTCTGTGCACTTAGGCAGTGACTTAACTTTTTATTCAAAAAAGACCCCAAAAGTATCTTGGAATGTCTTGAAATTGTACACAGTCATAGTCAAGCATGCCCTGAACAAGAATCCGTTGAATATATTTGCATATCTCTTGAAGAATATTTTTAATGAACTTTTGAAAATCAGGAAAGCGATCCATGCACTTGGACATTCCAAGTATGTTGGAATGTCTTGAAATTGTACTCGGTCATAGTCAACGACGCCCTGAACAAGAATCCATTGAAAATATTTGCATATCGCTTAAGGAATATTTTTAATGAATTTTTGAAAATCAGAAAAGCGATCCATGCACTTAGGCAGTGACTTAACTTTTTTGTCAAAAAAGACCCCAAAAGTATCTTGGAATGTCTTGAAATTGTACACAGTCATAGTCAAGCATGCCCTGAACAAGAATCCGTTGAATATATTTGCATATCTCTTGAAGAATATTTTTAATGAATTTTTGAAAATCCGGAAAGCGATCCATGCACTTGGACATTCCAAGTATGTTGGAATGTCTTGAAATTGTACTCAGTCATAGTCAACGACGCCCTGAACAAGAATCCATTGAAAATATTTGCATATCTCTTAAGGAATATTTTTAATGAATTTTTGAAAATGATGAAAGTCTGTGCACTTAGGCAGTGACTTAACTTTTTATTCAAAAAAGACCCCAAAGGTATCTTGGAATGTCTTGAAATTGTACACAGTCATAGTCAAGCATGCCCTGAACAAGAATCCGTTGAATATATTTGCATATCTCTTGAAGAATATTTTTAATGAACTTTTGAAAATCAGGAAAGCGATCCATGCACTTGGACATTCCAAGTATGTTGGAATGTCTTGAAATTGTACTCAGTCATAGTCAACGACGCCCTGAACAAGAATCCGTTGAAAATATTTGCATATCGCTTAAGGAATATTTTTAATGAATTTCTGAAAATCAGGAAAGCGATCCATGCACTTAGGCAGTGACTTAACTTTTTCGTCAAAAAAGACCCCAAAAGTATCTTGGAATGTCTTGAAATTGTACACAGTCATAGTCAAGCATGCCCTGAACAAGAATCCGTTGAATATATTTGCATATCTCTTGAAGAATATTTTTAATGAATTTTTGAAAATCCGAAAAGCGATCCATGCACTTGGACATTCCAAGTATGTTGGAATGTCTTGAAATTGTACTCAGTCATAGTCAACGACGCCCTGAACAAGAATCAATTGAAAATATTTGCATATCTCTTAAGGAATATTTTTAATGAATTTTTGAAAATGATGAAAGTCTGTGCACTTCGGCAGTGACTTAACTTTTTATTCAAAAAAGACCCCAAAAGTATCTTGGAATGTCTTGAAATTGTACACAGTCATAGTCAAGCATGCCCTGAACAAGAATCCGTTGAATATATTTGCATATCTCTTGAAGAATATTTTTAATGAACTTTTGAAAATCAGGAAAGCGATCCATGCACTTGGACATTCCAAGTATGTTGGAATGTCTTGAAATTGTACTCAGTCATAGTCAACGACGCCCTGAACAAGAATCCGTTGAAAATATTTGCATATCGTTTAAGGAATATTTTTAAAGAATTTCTGAAAATCAGGAAAGCGATCCATGCACTTAGGCAGTGACTTAACTTTTTCGTCAAAAAAGACCCCAAAAGTATCTTGGAATGTCTTGAAATTGTACACAGTCATAGTCAAGAATGCCCTGAACAAGAATCCGTTGAATATATTTGCATATCTCTTGAAGAATATTTTTAATGAATTTTTGAAAATCCGGAAAGCGATCCATGCACTTGGACATTCCAAGTATGTTGGAATGTCTTGAAATTGTACTCGGTCATAGTCAACGACGCCCTGAACAAGAATCCATTGAAAATATTTGCATACCTCTTAAGGAATATTTTTAATGAATTTTTGAAAATGATGAAAGTCTGTGCACTGAGGCAGTGACTTAACTTTTTATTCAAAAAAGACCCCAAAGGTATCTTGGAATGTCTTGAAATTGTACACAGTCATAGTCAAGCATGCCCTGAACAAGAATCCGTTGAATATATTTGCATATCTCTTGAAGAATATTTTAAATGAATTTTTGAAAATCCGAAAAGCGATCCATGCACTTGGACATTCCAAGTATGTTGGAATGTCTTGAAATTGTACTCAGTCATAGTCAACGACGCCCTGAACAAGAATCAATTGAAAATATTTGCATATCTCTTAAGGAATATTTTAAATGAATTTTTGAAAATGAGGAAAGTCTGTGCACTTAGGCAGTGACTTAACTTTTTATTCAAAAAAGACCCCAAAAGTATCTTGGAATGTCTTGAAATTGTACACAGTCATAGTCAAGCATGCCCTGAACAAGAATCCGTTGAATATATTTGCATATCTCTTGAAGAATATTTTTAATGAACTTTTGAAAATCAGGAAAGCGATCCATGCACTTGGACATTCCAAGTATGTTGGAATGTCTTGAAATTGTACTCAGTCATAGTCAACGACGCCCTGAACAAGAATCCGTTGAAAATATTTGCATATCGTTTAAGGAATATTTTTAAAGAATTTCTGAAAATCAGGAAAGCGATCCATGCACTTAGGCAGTGACTTAACTTTTTCGTCAAAAAAGACCCCAAAAGTATCTTGGAATGTCTTGAAATTGTACACAGTCATAGTCAAGCATGCCCTGAACAAGAATCCGTTGAATATATTTGCATATCTCTTGAAGAATATTTTTAATGAATTTTTGAAAATCCGGAAAGCGATCCATGCACTTGGACATTCCAAGTATGTTGGAATGTCTTGAAATTGTACTCGGTCATAGTCAACGACGCCCTGAACAAGAATCCATTGAAAATATTTGCATATCGCTTAAGGAATATTTTTAATGAATTTTTGAAAATCAGAAAAGCGATCGATGCACTTAGGCAGTGACTTAACTTTTTTGTCAAAAAAGACCCCAAAAGTATCTTGGAATGTCTTGAAATTGTACACAGTCATAGTCAAGCATGCCCTGAACAAGAATCCGTTGAAAATATTTGCATATTGTTTAAGGAATATTTTTAAAGAATTTCTGAAAATCAGGAAAGCGATCCATGCACTTAGGCAGTGACTTAACTTTTTCGTCAAAAAAGACCCCAAAAGTATCTTGGAATGTCTTGAAATTGTACACAGTCATAGTCAAGCATGCCCTGAACAAGAATCCGTTGAATATATTTGCATATCTCTTGAAGAATATTTTTAATGAATTTTTGAAAATCCGGAAAGCGATCCATGCACTTGGACATTCCAAGTATGTTGGAATGTCTTGAAATTGTACTCAGTCATAGTAAACAACGCCCTGAACAAGAATCCGTTGAAAATATTTGCATATCGCTTAAGGAATATTTTTAATGAATTTTTGAAAATCAGGAAAGCGATCCATGCACTTAGGCAGTGACTTAACTTTTTTGTCAAAAAAGACCCCAAAAGTATCTTGGAATGTCTTGAAATTGTACACAGTCATAGTCAAGCATGCCCTGAACAAGAATCCGTTGAATATATTTGCATATCTCTTGAAGAATATTTTTAATGAACTTTTGAAAATCCGAAAAGCGATCCATGCACTTGGACATTCCAAGTATGTTGGAATGTCTAGAAATTGTACTCAGTCATAGTCAACGACGCCCTGAACAAGAATCAATTGAAAATATTTGCATATCTCTTAAGGAATATTTTTTATGAATTTTTGAAAATGAGGAAAGTCTGTGCACTTAGGCAGTGACTTAACTTTTTATTCAAAAAAGACCCCAAAAGTATCTTGGAATGTCTTGAAATTGTACACAGTCATAGTCAAGCATGCCCTGAACAAGAATCCGTTGAATATATTTGCATATCTCTTGAAGAATATTTTTAATGAATTTTTGAAAATCCGGAAAGCGATCCATGCACTTGGACATTCCAAGTATGTTGGAATGTCTTGAAATTGTACTCGGTCATAGTCAACGACGCCCTGAACAAGAATCCGTTGAAAATATTTGCATATCGCTTAAGGAATATTTTTAATGAATTTTTGAAAATCAGAAAAGCGATCCATGCACTTAGGCAGTGACTTAACTTTTTTGTCAAAAAAGACCCCAAAAGTATCTTGGAATGTCTTGAAATTGTACACAGTCATAGTCAAGCATGCCCTGAACAAGAATCCGTTGAATATATTTGCATATCTCTTGAAGAATATTTTTAACGAATTTTTGAAAATCCGGAAAGCGATCCATGCACTTGGACATTCCAAGTATGTTGGAATGTCTTGAAATTGTACTCAGTCATAGTCAACAACGCCCTGAACAAGAATCCATTGAAAATATTTGCATATCTCTTAAGGAATATTTTTAATGAATTTTTGAAAATGAGGAAAGTCTGTGCACTTAGGCAGTGACTTAACTTTTTATTCAAAAAAGACCCCAAAAGTATCTTGGAATGTCTTGAAATTGTACACAGTCATAGTCAAGCATGCCCTGAACAAGAATCCGTTGAATATATTTGCATATCTCTTGAAGAATATTTTTAATGAACTTTTGAAAATCAGGAAAGCGATCCATGCACTTGGACATTCCAAGTATGTTGGAATGTTTTGAAATTGTACTCAGTCATAGTCAACGACGCCCTGAACAAGAATCCGTTGAAAATATTTGCATATCGCTTAAGGAATATTTTAAATGAATTTTTGAAAATCAGAAAAGCGATCCATGCACTTAGGCAGTGACTTAACTTTTTTGTCAAAAAAGACCCCAAAAGTATCTTGGAATGTCTTGAAATTGTACACAGTCATAGTCAAGCATGCCCTGAACAAGAATCCGTTGAATATATTTGCATATCTCTTGAAGAATATTTTTAATGAATTTTTGAAAATCCGAAAAGCGATCCATGCACTTGGACATTCCAAGTATGTTGGAATGTCTTGAAATTGTACTCAGTCATAGTCAACGACGCCCTGAACAAGAATCCGTTGAAAATATATGCATATCGTTTAAGGAATATTTTTAAAGAATTTCTGAAAATCAGGAAAGCGATCCATGCACTTAGGCAGTGACTTAACTTTTTCGTCAAAAAAGACCCCAAAAGTATCTTGGAATGTCTTGAAATTGTACACAGTCCTAGTCAAGCATGCCCTGAACAAGAATCCGTTGAATATATTTGCATATCTCTTGAAGAATATTTTTAATGAACTTTTGAAAATCAGGAAAGCGATCCATGCACTTGGACATTCCAAGTATGTTGGAATGTCTTGAAATTGTACTCAGTCATAGTCAACGACGCCCTGAACAAGAATCCGTTGAAAATATTTGCACATCGCTTAAGGAATATTTTTAATGAATTTCTGAAAATCAGGAAAGCGATCCATGCACTTAGGCAGTGACTTAACTTTTTCGTCAAAAAAGACCCCAAAAGTATCTTGGAATGTCTTGAAATTGTACACAGTCATAGTCAAGCATGCCCTGAACAAGAATCCGTTGAATATATTTGCATATCTCTTGAAGAATATTTTTAATGAATTTTTGAAAATCCGGAAAGCGATCCATGCACTTGGACATTCCAAGTATGTTGGAATGTCTTGAAATTGTACTCGGTCATAGTCAACGACGCCCTGAACAAGAATCCATTGAAAATATTTGCATATCGCTTAAGGAATATTTTTAATGAATTTTTGAAAATCAGAAAAGCGATCCATGCACTTAGGCAGTGACTTAACTTTTTTGTCAAAAAAGACCCCAAAAGTATCTTGGAATGTCTTGAAATTGTACACAGTCATAGTCAAGCATGCCCTGAACAAGAATCCGTTGAATATATTTGCATATCTCTTGAAGAATATTTTTAACAAATTTTTGAAAATCCGGAAAGCGATCCATGCACTTGGACATTCCAAGTATGTTGGAATGTCTTGAAATTGTACTCAGTCATAGTCAACAACGCCCTGAACAAGAATCCATTGAAAATATTTGCATATCTCTTAAGGAATATTTTTAATGAATTTTTGAAAATGAGGAAAGTCTGTGCACTTAGGCAGTGACTTAACTTTTTATTCAAAAAAGACCCCAAAAGTATCTTGGAATGTCTTGAAATTGTACACAGTCATAGTCAAGCATGCCCTGAACAAGAATCCGTTGAATATATTTGCATATCTCTTGAAGAATATTTTTAATGAACTTTTGAAAATCAGGAAAGCGATCCATGCACTTGGACATTCCAAGTATGTTGGAATGTTTTGAAATTGTACTCAGTCATAGTCAACGACGCCCTGAACAAGAATCCGTTGAAAATATTTGCATATCGCTTAAGGAATATTTTAAATGAATTTTTGAAAATCAGAAAAGCGATCCATGCACTTAGGCAGTGACTTAACTTTTTTGTCAAAAAAGACCCCAAAAGTATCTTGGAATGTCTTGAAATTGTACACAGTCATAGTCAAGCATGCCCTGAACAAGAATCCGTTGAATATATTTGCATATCTCTTGAAGAATATTTTTAATGAATTTTTGAAAATCCGAAAAGCGATCCATGCACTTGGACATTCCAAGTATGTTGGAATGTCTTGAAATTGTACTCAGTCATAGTCAACGACGCCCTGAACAAGAATCCGTTGAAAATATATGCATATCGTTTAAGGAATATTTTTAAAGAATTTCTGAAAATCAGGAAAGCGATCCATGCACTTAGGCAGTGACTTAACTTTTTCGTCAAAAAAGACCCCAAAAGTATCTTGGAATGTCTTGAAATTGTACACAGTCCTAGTCAAGCATGCCCTGAACAAGAATCCGTTGAATATATTTGCATATCTCTTGAAGAATATTTTTAATGAATTTTTGAAAATCCGGAAAGCGATCCATGCACTTGGACATTCCAAGTATGTTGGAATGTCTTGAAATTGTACTCGGTCATAGTCAACGACGCCCTGAACAAGAATCCATTGAAAATATTTGCATATCGCTTAAGGAATATTTTTAATGAATTTTTGAAAATCAGAAAAGCGATCCATGCACTTAGGCAGTGACTTAACTTTTTTGTCAAAAAAGACCCCAAAAGTATCTTGGAATGTCTTGAAATTGTACACAGTCATAGTCAAGCATGCCCTGAACAAGAATCCGTTGAATATATTTGCATATCTCTTGAAGAATATTTTTAATGAATTTTTGAAAATCCGGAAAGCGATCCATGCACTTGGACATTCCAAGTATGTTGGAATGTCTTGAAATTGTACTCAGTCATAGTCAACAACGCCCTGAACAAGAATCCATTGAAAATATTTGCATATCTCTTAAGGAATATTTTTAATGAATTTTTGAAAATGAGGAAAGTCTGTGCACTTAGGCAGTGACTTAACTTTTTATTCAAAAAAGACCCCAAAAGTATCTTGGAATGTCTTGAAATTGTACACAGTCATAGTCAAGCATGCCCTGAACAAGAATCCGTTGAATATATTTGCATATCTCTTGAAGAATATTTTTAATGAACTTTTGAAAATCAGGAAAGCGATCCATGCACTTGGACATTCCAAGTATGTTGGAATGTTTTGAAATTGTACTCAGTCATAGTCAACGACGCCCTGAACAAGAATCCGTTGAAAATATTTGCATATCGCTTAAGGAATATTTTTAATGAATTTTTGAAAATCAGAAAAGCGATCCATGCACTTAGGCAGTGACTTAACTTTTTTGTCAAAAAAGACCCCAAAAGTATCTTGGAATGTCTTGAAATTGTACACAGTCATAGTCAAGCATGCCCTGAACAAGAATCCGTTGAATATATTTGCATATCTCTTGAAGAATATTTTTAATGAATTTTTGAAAATCCGAAAAGCGATCCATGCACTTGGACATTCCAAGTATGTTGGAATGTCTTGAAATTGTACTCAGTCATAGTCAACGACGCCCTGAACAAGAATCCGTTGAAAATATATGCATATCGCTTAAGGAATATTTTTAATGAATTTTTGAAAATCAGGAAAGCGATCCATGCACTTAGGCAGTGACTTAACTTTTTTGTCAAAAAAGACCCCAAAAGTATCTTGGAATGTCTTGAAATTGTACACAGTCATAGTCAAGCATGCCCTGAACAAGAATCCGTTGAATATATTTGCATATCTCTTGAAGAATATTTTTAATGAACTTTTGAAAATCAGGAAAGCGATCCATGCACTTGGACATTCCAAGTATGTTGGAATGTCTTGAAATTGTACTCAGTCATAGTCAACGACGCCCTGAACAAGAATCCGTTGAAAATATTTGCATATCGCTTAAGGAATATTTTTAATGAATTTTTGAAAATCAGGAAAGCGATCCATGCACTTAGGCAGTGACTTAACTTTTTCGTCAAAAAAGACCCCAAAAGTATCTTGGAATGTCTTGAAATTGTACACAGTCATAGTCAAGCATGCCCTGAACAAGAATCCGTTGAATATATTTGCATATCTCTTGAAGAATATTTTTAATGAACTTTTGAAAATCCGAAAAGCGATCCATGCACTTGGACATTCCAAGTATATTGGAATGTCTTGAAATTGTACTCAGTCATAGTCAACGACGCCCTGAACAAGAATCCGTTGAAAATATTTGCATATCGCTTAAGGAATATTTTTAATGAATTTTTGAAAATCAGGAAAGCGATCCATGCACTTAGGCAGTGACTTAACTTTTTTGTCAAAAAAGACCCCAAAAGTATCTTGGAATGTCTTGAAATTGTACACAGTCATAGTCAAGCATGCCCTGAACAAGAATCCGTTGAATATATTTGCATATCTCTTGAAGAATATTTTTAATGAATTTTTGAAAATCCGAAAAGCAATCGATGCACTTGGACATTCCAAGTATGTTGGAATGTCTTGAAATTGTACTCAGTCATAGTCAACGACGCCCTGAACAAGAATCAATTGAAAATATTTGCATATCTCTTAAGGAATATTTTTAATGAATTTTTGAAAATGAGGAAAGTCTGTGCACTTAGGCAGTGACTTAACTTTTTATTCAAAAAAGACCACAAAAGTATCTTGGAATGTCTTGAAATTGTACACAGTCATAGTCAAGCATGCCCTGAACAAGAATCCGTTGAATATATTTGCATATCTCTTGAAGAATATTTTTAATGAACTTTTGAAAATCAGGAAAGCGATCCATGCACTTGGACATTCCAAGTATGTTGGAATGTCTTGAAATTGTACTCAGTCATAGTCAACGACGCCCTGAACAAGAATCCGTTGAAAATATTTGCATATCGCTTAAGGAATATTTTTAATGAATTTTTGAAAATCAGGAAAGCGATCCATGCACTTAGGCAGTGACTTAACTTTTTTGTCAAAAAAGACCCCAAAAGTATCTTGGAATGTCTTGAAATTGTACACAGTCATAGTCAAGCATGCCCTGAACAAGAATCCGTTGAATATATTTGCATATCTCTTGAAGAATATTTTTAATGAATTTTTGAAAATCCGAAAAGCGATCCATGCACTTGGACATTCCAAGTATGTTGGAATGTCTTGAAATTGTACTCAGTCATAGTCAACGACGCCCTGAACAAGAATCAATTGAAAATATTTGCATATCTCTTAAGGAATATTTTTAATGAATTTTTGAAAATGAGGAAAGTCTGTGCACTTAGGCAGTGACTTAACTTTTTATTCAAAAAAGACCCCAAAAGTATCTTGGAATGTCTTGAAATTGTACACAGTCATAGTCAAGCATGCCCTGAACAAGAATCCGTTGAATATATTTGCATATCTCTTGAAGAATATTTTTAATGAACTTTTGAAAATCAGGAAAGCGATCCATGCACTTGGACATTCCAAGTATGTTGGAATGTTTTGAAATTGTACTCAGTCATAGTCAACGACGCCCTGAACAAGAATCCGTTGAAAATATTTGCATATCGCTTAAGGAATATTTTTAATGAATTTTTGAAAATCAGGAAAGCGATCCATGCACTTAGGCAGTGACTTAACTTTTTCGTCAAAAAAGACCCCAAAAGTATCTTGGAATGTCTTGAAATTGTACACAGTCATAGTCAAGCATGCCCTGAACAAGAATCCGTTGAATATATTTGCATATCTCTTGAAGAATATTTTTAATGAATTTTTGAAAATCCGAAAAGCGATCCATGCACTTGGACATTCCAAGTATGTTGGAATGTCTTGAAATTGTACTCAGTCATAGTCAACGACGCCCTGAACAAGAATCAATTGAAAATATTTGCATATCTCTTAAGGAATATTTTTAATGAATTTTTGAAAATTAGGAAAGCGATCCATGCACTTAGGCAGTGACTTAACTTTTGATGTTTTTGGTTTGTTTTTAAAGCATTAAAGCTGCAGGAGTTCATCCATGTCGCCCAGTCGCTGGAAACAAACGTTTGGACACCGTGGATCACACAGCAGGATATCAGGTGAGACGAAGGAAACGATCCATTTGCCCTGATGCACTTAGTGACTTGACTTTTTTTTCAAAAAAAAACCCAAAAGTAAATTGGAATGTCTTGAAATTGTACACAGTCATAGTCAAGCATGCCCTGAATAAGAATCCGTTGAATATATTTGCATATCTCTTGAAGAATATTTTAAATGAACTTTTGAAAATCAGGAAAGCGATCCATGCACTTGGACATTCCAAGTATGTTGGAATGTCTTGAAATTGTACTCAGTCATAGTCAACGACGCCCTGAACAAGAATCCGTTGAAAATATTTGCATATCGCTTAAGGAATATTTTTAATGAATTTTTTAAAATCAGGAAAGCGATCCATGCACTTAGGCAGTGACTTAACTTTTTCGTCAAAAAAGACCCCAAAAGTATCTTGGAATGTCTTGAAATTGTACACAGTCATAGTCAAGCATGCCCTGAACAAGAATCCGTTGAATATATTTGCATATCTCTTGAAGAATATTTTTAATGAATTTTTGAAAATCCGAAAAGCGATCCATGCACTTGGACATTCCAAGTATGTTGGAATGTCTTGAAATTGTACTCAGTCATAGTCAACGACGCCCTGAACAAGAATCAATTGAAAATATTTGCATATCTCTTAAGGAATATTTTTAATGAATTTTTGAAAATGAGGAAAGTCTGTGCACTTAGGCAGTGACTTAACTTTTTATTCAAAAAAGACCCCAAAAGTATCTTGGAATGTCTTGAAATTGTACACAGTCATAGTCAAGCATGCCCTGAACAAGAATCCGTTGAATATATTTGCATATCTCTTGAAGAATATTTTTAATGAACTTTTGAAAATCAGGAAAGCGATCCATGCACTTGGACATTCCAAGTATGTTGGAATGTCTTGAAATTGTACTCAGTCATAGTCAACGACGCCCTGAACAAGAATCCGTTGAAAATATTTGCATATCGTTTAAAGAATATTTTTAAAGAATTTCTGAAAATCAGGAAAGCGATCCATGCACTTAGGCAGTGACTTAACTTTTTCGTCAAAAAAGACCCCTAAAGTATCTTGGAATGTCTTGAAACTGTACACAGTCATAGTCAAGCATGCCCTGAACAAGAATCCGTTGAATATATTTGCATATCTCTTGAAGAATATTTTTAATGAATTTTTGAAAATCCGAAAAGCGATCCATGCACTTGGACATTCCAAGTAAGTTGGAATGTCTTGAAATTGTACTCAGTCATAGTCAACGACGCCCTGAACAAGAATCAATTGAAAATATTTGCATATCTCTTAAGGAATATTTTTAATGAATTTTTGAAAATGAGGAAAGTCTGTGCACTTAGGCAGTGACTTAACTTTTTATTCAAAAAAGACCCCAAAAGTATCTTGGAATGTCTTGAAATTGTACACAGTCATAGTCAAGCATGCCCTGAACAAGAATCCGTTGAATATATTTGCATATCTCTTGAAGAATATTTTTAATGAACTTTTGAAAATCAGGAAAGCGATCCATGCACTTGGACATTCCAAGTATGTTGGAATGTCTTGAAATTGTACTCAGTCATAGTCAACGACGCCCTGAACAAGAATCCGTTGAAAATATTTGCATATCGTTTAAGGAATATTTTTAAAGAATTTCTGAAAATCAGGAAAGCGATCCATGCACTTAGGCAGTGACTTAACTTTTTCGTCAAAAAAGACCCCAAAAGTATCTTGGAATGTCTTGAAATTGTACACAGTCATAGTCAAGAATGCCCTGAACAAGAATCCGTTGAATATATTTGCATATCTCTTAAGGAATATTTTTAATGAATTTTGAAAATGATGAAAGTCTGTGCACTTAGGCAGTGACTTAACTTTTTATTCAAAAAAGACCCCAAAAGTATCTTGGAATGTCTTGAAATTGTACACAGTCATAGTCAAGCATGCCCTGAACAAGAATCCGTTGAATATATTTGCATATCTCTTGAAGAATATTTTTAATGAACTTTTGAAAATCAGGAAAGCGATCCATGCACTTGGACATTCCAAGTATGTTGGAATGTCTTGAAATTGTACTCAGTCATAGTCAACGACGCCCTGAACAAGAATCCGTTGAAAATATTTGCATATCGTTTAAGGAATATTTTTAAAGAATTTCTGAAAATCAGGAAAGCGATCCATGCACTTAGGCAGTGACTTAACTTTTTTGTCAAAAAAGACCCCAAAAGTATCTTGGAATGTCTTGAAATTGTACACAGTCATAGTCAAGCATGCCCTGAACAAGAATCCGTTGAATATATTTGCATATCTCTTGAAGAATATTTTTAATGAATTTTTGAAAATCCGAAAAGCGATCCATGCACTTGGACATTCCAAGTATGTTGGAATGTCTTGAAATTGTACTCAGTCATAGTCAACGACGCCCTGAACAAGAATCAATTGAAAATATTTGCATATCTCTTAAGGAATATTTTTAATGAATTTTTGAAAATGAGGAAAGTCTGTGCACTTAGGCAGTGACTTAACTTTTTATTCAAAAAAGACCCCAAAAGTATCTTGGAATGTCTTGAAATTGTACACAGTCATAGTCAAGCATGCCCTGAACAAGAATCCGTTGAATATATTTGCATATCTCTTGAAGAATATTTTTAATGAATTTTTGAAAATCCGAAAAGCGATCCATGCACTTGGACATTCCAAGTAAGTTGGAATGTCTTGAAATTGTACTCAGTCATAGTCAACGACGCCCTGAACAAGAATCAATTGAAAATATTTGCATATCTCTTAAGGAATATTTTTAATGAATTTTTGAAAATGAGGAAAGTCTGTGCACTTCGGCAGTGACTTAACTTTTTATTCAAAAAAGACCCCAAAAGTATCTTGGAATGTCTTGAAATTGTACACAGTCATAGTCAAGCATGCCCTGAACAAGAATCCGTTGAATATATTTGCATATCTCTTGAAGAATATTTTTAATGAACTTTTGAAAATCAGGAAAGCGATCCATGCACTTGGACATTCCAAGTATGTTGGAATGTCTTGAAATTGTACTCAGTCATAGTCAACGACGCCCTGAACAAGAATCCGTTGAAAATATTTGCATATCGTTTAAGGAATATTTTTAAAGAATTTCTGAAAATCAGGAAAGCGATCCATGCACTTAGGCAGTGACTTAACTTTTTCGTCAAAAAAGACCCCAAAAGTATCTTGGAATGTCTTGAAATTGTACACAGTCATAGTCAAGAATGCCCTGAACAAGAATCCGTTGAATATATTTGCATATCTCTTAAGGAATATTTTTAATGAATTTTGAAAATGATGAAAGTCTGTGCACTTAGGCAGTGACTTAACTTTTTATTCAAAAAAGACCCCAAAGGTATCTTGGAATGTCTTGAAATTGTACACAGTCATAGTCAAGCATGCCCTGAACAAGAATCCGTTGAATATATTTGCATATCTCTTGAAGAATATTTTTTAATGAATTTTTGAAAATCCGAAAAGCGATCCATGCACTTGGACATTCCAAGTATGTTGGAATGTCTTGAAATTGTACTCAGTCATAGTCAACGACGCCCTGAACAAGAATCAATTGAAAATATTTGCATATCTCTTAAGGAATATTTTTAATGAATTTTTGAAAATGAGGAAAGTCTGTGCACTTAGGCAGTGACTTAACTTTTTATTCAAAAAAGACCCCAAAAGTATCTTGGAATGTCTTGAAATTGTACACAGTCATAGTCAAGCATGCCCTGAACAAGAATCCGTTGAATATATTTGCATATCTCTTGAAGAATATTTTTAATGAACTTTTGAAAATCAGGAAAGCGATCCATGCACTTGGACATTCCAAGTATGTTGGAATGTCTTGAAATTGTACTCAGTCATAGTCAACGACGCCCTGAACAAGAATCCGTTGAAAATATTTGCATATCGTTTAAGGAATATTTTTAAAGAATTTCTGAAAATCAGGAAAGCGATCCATGCACTTAGGCAGTGACTTAACTTTTTTGTCAAAAAAGACCCCAAAAGTATCTTGGAATGTCTTGAAATTGTACACAGTCATAGTCAAGCATGCCCTGAACAAGAATCCGTTGAATATATTTGCATATCTCTTGAAGAATATTTTTAATGAATTTTTGAAAATCCGAAAAGCGATCCATGCACTTGGACATTCCAAGTATGTTGGAATGTCTTGAAATTGTACTCAGTCATAGTCAACGACGCCCTGAACAAGAATCAATTGAAAATATTTGCATATCTCTTAAGGAATATTTTTAATGAATTTTTGAAAATGAGGAAAGTCTGTGCACTTCGGCAGTGACTTAACTTTTTATTCAAAAAAGACCCCAAAAGTATCTTGGAATGTCTTGAAATTGTACACAGTCATAGTCAAGCATGCCCTGAACAAGAATCCGTTGAATATATTTGCATATCTCTTGAAGAATATTTTTAATGAACTTTTGAAAATCAGGAAAGCGATCCATGCACTTGGACATTCCAAGTATGTTGGAATGTTTTGAAATTGTACTCAGTCATAGTCAACGACGCCCTGAACAAGAATCCGTTGAAAATATTTGCATATCGCTTAAGGAATATTTTAAATGAATTTTTGAAAATCAGAAAAGCGATCCATGCACTTAGGCAGTGACTTAACTTTTTTGTCAAAAAAGACCCCAAAAGTATCTTGGAATGTCTTGAAATTGTACACAGTCATAGTCAAGCATGCCCTGAACAAGAATCCGTTGAATATATTTGCATATCTCTTGAAGAATATTTTTAATGAATTTTTGAAAATCCGAAAAGCGATCCATGCACTTGGACATTCCAAGTATGTTGGAATGTCTTGAAATTGTACTCAGTCATAGTCAACGACGCCCTGAACAAGAATCCGTTGAAAATATATGCATATCGTTTAAGGAATATTTTTAAAGAATTTCTGAAAATCAGGAAAGCGATCCATGCACTTAGGCAGTGACTTAACTTTTTCGTCAAAAAAGACCCCAAAAGTATCTTGGAATGTCTTGAAATTGTACACAGTCCTAGTCAAGCATGCCCTGAACAAGAATCCGTTGAATATATTTGCATATCTCTTGAAGAATATTTTTAATGAATTTTTGAAAATCCGGAAAGCGATCCATGCACTTGGACATTCCAAGTATGTTGGAATGTCTTGAAATTGTACTCGGTCATAGTCAACGACGCCCTGAACAAGAATCCATTGAAAATATTTGCATATCGCTTAAGGAATATTTTTAATGAATTTTTGAAAATCAGAAAAGCGATCCATGCACTTAGGCAGTGACTTAACTTTTTTGTCAAAAAAGACCCCAAAAGTATCTTGGAATGTCTTGAAATTGTACACAGTCATAGTCAAGCATGCCCTGAACAAGAATCCGTTGAATATATTTGCATATCTCTTGAAGAATATTTTTAATGAATTTTTGAAAATCCGGAAAGCGATCCATGCACTTGGACATTCCAAGTATGTTGGAATGTCTTGAAATTGTACTCAGTCATAGTCAACAACGCCCTGAACAAGAATCCATTGAAAATATTTGCATATCTCTTAAGGAATATTTTTAATGAATTTTTGAAAATGAGGAAAGTCTGTGCACTTAGGCAGTGACTTAACTTTTTATTCAAAAAAGACCCCAAAAGTATCTTGGAATGTCTTGAAATTGTACACAGTCATAGTCAAGCATGCCCTGAACAAGAATCCGTTGAATATATTTGCATATCTCTTGAAGAATATTTTTAATGAACTTTTGAAAATCAGGAAAGCGATCCATGCACTTGGACATTCCAAGTATGTTGGAATGTTTTGAAATTGTACTCAGTCATAGTCAACGACGCCCTGAACAAGAATCCGTTGAAAATATTTGCATATCGCTTAAGGAATATTTTTAATGAATTTTTGAAAATCAGAAAAGCGATCCATGCACTTAGGCAGTGACTTAACTTTTTTGTCAAAAAAGACCCCAAAAGTATCTTGGAATGTCTTGAAATTGTACACAGTCATAGTCAAGCATGCCCTGAACAAGAATCCGTTGAATATATTTGCATATCTCTTGAAGAATATTTTTAATGAATTTTTGAAAATCCGAAAAGCGATCCATGCACTTGGACATTCCAAGTATGTTGGAATGTCTTGAAATTGTACTCAGTCATAGTCAACGACGCCCTGAACAAGAATCCGTTGAAAATATATGCATATCGCTTAAGGAATATTTTTAATGAATTTTTGAAAATCAGGAAAGCGATCCATGCACTTAGGCAGTGACTTAACTTTTTTGTCAAAAAAGACCCCAAAAGTATCTTGGAATGTCTTGAAATTGTACACAGTCATAGTCAAGCATGCCCTGAACAAGAATCCGTTGAATATATTTGCATATCTCTTGAAGAATATTTTTAATGAACTTTTGAAAATCAGGAAAGCGATCCATGCACTTGGACATTCCAAGTATGTTGGAATGTCTTGAAATTGTACTCAGTCATAGTCAACGACGCCCTGAACAAGAATCCGTTGAAAATATTTGCATATCGCTTAAGGAATATTTTTAATGAATTTTTGAAAATCAGGAAAGCGATCCATGCACTTAGGCAGTGACTTAACTTTTTCGTCAAAAAAGACCCCAAAAGTATCTTGGAATGTCTTGAAATTGTACACAGTCATAGTCAAGCATGCCCTGAACAAGAATCCGTTGAATATATTTGCATATCTCTTGAAGAATATTTTTAATGAATTTTTGAAAATCCGAAAAGCGATCCATGCACTTGGACATTCCAAGTATGTTGGAATGTCTTGAAATTGTACTCAGTCATAGTCAACGACGCCCTGAACAAGAATCAATTGAAAATATTTGCATATCTCTTAAGGAATATTTTTAATGAATTTTTGAAAATGAGGAAAGTCTGTGCACTTAGGCAGTGACTTAACTTTTTATTCAAAAAAGACCCCAAAAGTATCTTGGAATGTCTTGAAATTGTACACAGTCATAGTCAAGCATGCCCTGAACAAGAATCCGTTGAATATATTTGCATATCTCTTGAAGAATATTTTTAATGAACTTTTGAAAATCAGGAAAGCGATCCATGCACTTGGACATTCCAAGTATGTTGGAATGTCTTGAAATTGTACTCAGTCATAGTCAACGACGCCCTGAACAAGAATCCGTTGAAAATATTTGCATATCGCTTAAGGAATATTTTTAATGAATTTTTGAAAATCAGGAAAGCGATCCATGCACTTAGGCAGTGACTTAACTTTTTTGTCAAAAAAGACCCCAAAAGTATCTTGGAATGTCTTGAAATTGTACACAGTCATAGTCAAGCATGCCCTGAACAAGAATCCGTTGAATATATTTGCATATCTCTTGAAGAATATTTTTAATGAATTTTTGAAAATCCGAAAAGCAATCGATGCACTTGGACATTCCAAGTATGTTGGAATGTCTTGAAATTGTACTCAGTCATAGTCAACGACGCCCTGAACAAGAATCAATTGAAAATATTTGCATATCTCTTAAGGAATATTTTTAATGAATTTTTGAAAATGAGGAAAGTCTGTGCACTTAGGCAGTGACTTAACTTTTTATTCAAAAAAGACCACAAAAGTATCTTGGAATGTCTTGAAATTGTACACAGTCATAGTCAAGCATGCCCTGAACAAGAATCCGTTGAATATATTTGCATATCTCTTGAAGAATATTTTTAATGAACTTTTGAAAATCAGGAAAGCGATCCATGCACTTGGACATTCCAAGTATGTTGGAATGTCTTGAAATTGTACTCAGTCATAGTCAACGACGCCCTGAACAAGAATCCGTTGAAAATATTTGCATATCGCTTAAGGAATATTTTTAATGAATTTTTGAAAATCAGGAAAGCGATCCATGCACTTAGGCAGTGACTTAACTTTTTTGTCAAAAAAGACCCCAAAAGTATCTTGGAATGTCTTGAAATTGTACACAGTCATAGTCAAGCATGCCCTGAACAAGAATCCGTTGAATATATTTGCATATCTCTTGAAGAATATTTTTAATGAATTTTTGAAAATCCGAAAAGCGATCCATGCACTTGGACATTCCAAGTATGTTGGAATGTCTTGAAATTGTACTCAGTCATAGTCAACGACGCCCTGAACAAGAATCAATTGAAAATATTTGCATATCTCTTAAGGAATATTTTTAATGAATTTTTGAAAATGAGGAAAGTCTGTGCACTTAGGCAGTGACTTAACTTTTTATTCAAAAAAGACCCCAAAAGTATCTTGGAATGTCTTGAAATTGTACACAGTCATAGTCAAGCATGCCCTGAACAAGAATCCGTTGAATATATTTGCATATCTCTTGAAGAATATTTTTAATGAACTTTTGAAAATCAGGAAAGCGATCCATGCACTTGGACATTCCAAGTATGTTGGAATGTTTTGAAATTGTACTCAGTCATAGTCAACGACGCCCTGAACAAGAATCCGTTGAAAATATTTGCATATCGCTTAAGGAATATTTTTAATGAATTTTTGAAAATCAGGAAAGCGATCCATGCACTTAGGCAGTGACTTAACTTTTTCGTCAAAAAAGACCCCAAAAGTATCTTGGAATGTCTTGAAATTGTACACAGTCATAGTCAAGCATGCCCTGAACAAGAATCCGTTGAATATATTTGCATATCTCTTGAAGAATATTTTTAATGAATTTTTGAAAATCCGAAAAGCGATCCATGCACTTGGACATTCCAAGTATGTTGGAATGTCTTGAAATTGTACTCAGTCATAGTCAACGACGCCCTGAACAAGAATCAATTGAAAATATTTGCATATCTCTTAAGGAATATTTTTAATGAATTTTTGAAAATTAGGAAAGCGATCCATGCACTTAGGCAGTGACTTAACTTTTGATGTTTTTGGTTTGTTTTTAAAGCATTAAAGCTGCAGGAGTTCATCCATGTCGCCCAGTCGCTGGAAACAAACGTTTGGACACCGTGGATCACACAGCAGGATATCAGGTGAGACGAAGGAAACGATCCATTTGCCCTGATGCACTTAGTGACTTGAGTTTTTTTTCAAAAAAAACCCCAAAAGTAAATTGGAATGTCTTGAAATTGTACACAGTCATAGTCAAGCATGCCCTGAATAAGAATCCGTTGAATATATTTGCATATCTCTTGAAGAATATTTTAAATGAACTTTTGAAAATCAGGAAAGCGATCCATGCACTTGGACATTCCAAGTATGTTGGAATGTCTTGAAATTGTACTCAGTCATAGTCAACGACGCCCTGAACAAGAATCCGTTGAAAATATTTGCATATCGCTTAAGGAATATTTTTAATGAATTTTTTAAAATCAGGAAAGCGATCCATGCACTTAGGCAGTGACTTAACTTTTTCGTCAAAAAAGACCCCAAAAGTATCTTGGAATGTCTTGAAATTGTACACAGTCATAGTCAAGCATGCCCTGAACAAGAATCCGTTGAATATATTTGCATATCTCTTGAAGAATATTTTTAATGAATTTTTGAAAATCCGAAAAGCGATCCATGCACTTGGACATTCCAAGTATGTTGGAATGTCTTGAAATTGTACTCAGTCATAGTCAACGACGCCCTGAACAAGAATCAATTGAAAATATTTGCATATCTCTTAAGGAATATTTTTAATGAATTTTTGAAAATGAGGAAAGTCTGTGCACTTAGGCAGTGACTTAACTTTTTATTCAAAAAAGACCCCAAAAGTATCTTGGAATGTCTTGAAATTGTACACAGTCATAGTCAAGCATGCCCTGAACAAGAATCCGTTGAATATATTTGCATATCTCTTGAAGAATATTTTTAATGAACTTTTGAAAATCAGGAAAGCGATCCATGCACTTGGACATTCCAAGTATGTTGGAATGTCTTGAAATTGTACTCAGTCATAGTCAACGACGCCCTGAACAAGAATCCGTTGAAAATATTTGCATATCGTTTAAAGAATATTTTTAAAGAATTTCTGAAAATCAGGAAAGCGATCCATGCACTTAGGCAGTGACTTAACTTTTTCGTCAAAAAAGACCCCTAAAGTATCTTGGAATGTCTTGAAATTGTACACAGTCATAGTCAAGCATGCCCTGAACAAGAATCCGTTGAATATATTTGCATATCTCTTGAAGAATATTTTTAATGAATTTTTGAAAATCCGAAAAGCGATCCATGCACTTGGACATTCCAAGTAAGTTGGAATGTCTTGAAATTGTACTCAGTCATAGTCAACGACGCCCTGAACAAGAATCAATTGAAAATATTTGCATATCTCTTAAGGAATATTTTTAATGAATTTTTGAAAATGAGGAAAGTCTGTGCACTTAGGCAGTGACTTAACTTTTTATTCAAAAAAGACCCCAAAAGTATCTTGGAATGTCTTGAAATTGTACACAGTCATAGTCAAGCATGCCCTGAACAAGAATCCGTTGAATATATTTGCATATCTCTTGAAGAATATTTTTAATGAACTTTTGAAAATCAGGAAAGCGATCCATGCACTTGGACATTCCAAGTATGTTGGAATGTCTTGAAATTGTACTCAGTCATAGTCAACGACGCCCTGAACAAGAATCCGTTGAAAATATTTGCATATCGTTTAAGGAATATTTTTAAAGAATTTCTGAAAATCAGGAAAGCGATCCATGCACTTAGGCAGTGACTTAACTTTTTCGTCAAAAAAGACCCCAAAAGTATCTTGGAATGTCTTGAAATTGTACACAGTCATAGTCAAGAATGCCCTGAACAAGAATCCGTTGAATATATTTGCATATCTCTTAAGGAATATTTTTAATGAATTTTGAAAATGATGAAAGTCTGTGCACTTAGGCAGTGACTTAACTTTTTATTCAAAAAAGACCCCAAAAGTATCTTGGAATGTCTTGAAATTGTACACAGTCATAGTCAAGCATGCCCTGAACAAGAATCCGTTGAATATATTTGCATATCTCTTGAAGAATATTTTTAATGAACTTTTGAAAATCAGGAAAGCGATCCATGCACTTGGACATTCCAAGTATGTTGGAATGTCTTGAAATTGTACTCAGTCATAGTCAACGACGCCCTGAACAAGAATCCGTTGAAAATATTTGCATATCGTTTAAGGAATATTTTTAAAGAATTTCTGAAAATCAGGAAAGCGATCCATGCACTTAGGCAGTGACTTAACTTTTTTGTCAAAAAAGACCCCAAAAGTATCTTGGAATGTCTTGAAATTGTACACAGTCATAGTCAAGCATGCCCTGAACAAGAATCCGTTGAATATATTTGCATATCTCTTGAAGAATATTTTTAATGAATTTTTGAAAATCCGAAAAGCGATCCATGCACTTGGACATTCCAAGTATGTTGGAATGTCTTGAAATTGTACTCAGTCATAGTCAACGACGCCCTGAACAAGAATCAATTGAAAATATTTGCATATCTCTTAAGGAATATTTTTAATGAATTTTTGAAAATGAGGAAAGTCTGTGCACTTAGGCAGTGACTTAACTTTTTATTCAAAAAAGACCCCAAAAGTATCTTGGAATGTCTTGAAATTGTACACAGTCATAGTCAAGCATGCCCTGAACAAGAATCCGTTGAATATATTTGCATATCTCTTGAAGAATATTTTTAATGAATTTTTGAAAATCCGAAAAGCGATCCATGCACTTGGACATTCCAAGTAAGTTGGAATGTCTTGAAATTGTACTCAGTCATAGTCAACGACGCCCTGAACAAGAATCAATTGAAAATATTTGCATATCTCTTAAGGAATATTTTTAATGAATTTTTGAAAATGAGGAAAGTCTGTGCACTTCGGCAGTGACTTAACTTTTTATTCAAAAAAGACCCCAAAAGTATCTTGGAATGTCTTGAAATTGTACACAGTCATAGTCAAGCATGCCCTGAACAAGAATCCGTTGAATATATTTGCATATCTCTTGAAGAATATTTTTAATGAACTTTTGAAAATCAGGAAAGCGATCCATGCACTTGGACATTCCAAGTATGTTGGAATGTCTTGAAATTGTACTCAGTCATAGTCAACGACGCCCTGAACAAGAATCCGTTGAAAATATTTGCATATCGTTTAAGGAATATTTTTAAAGAATTTCTGAAAATCAGGAAAGCGATCCATGCACTTAGGCAGTGACTTAACTTTTTCGTCAAAAAAGACCCCAAAAGTATCTTGGAATGTCTTGAAATTGTACACAGTCATAGTCAAGAATGCCCTGAACAAGAATCCGTTGAATATATTTGCATATCTCTTAAGGAATATTTTTAATGAATTTTGAAAATGATGAAAGTCTGTGCACTTAGGCAGTGACTTAACTTTTTATTCAAAAAAGACCCCAAAGGTATCTTGGAATGTCTTGAAATTGTACACAGTCATAGTCAAGCATGCCCTGAACAAGAATCCGTTGAATATATTTGCATATCTCTTGAAGAATATTTTTAATGAATTTTTGAAAATCCGAAAAGCGATCCATGCACTTGGACATTCCAAGTATGTTGGAATGTCTTGAAATTGTACTCAGTCATAGTCAACGACGCCCTGAACAAGAATCAATTGAAAATATTTGCATATCTCTTAAGGAATATTTTTAATGAATTTTTGAAAATGAGGAAAGTCTGTGCACTTAGGCAGTGACTTAACTTTTTATTCAAAAAAGACCCCAAAAGTATCTTGGAATGTCTTGAAATTGTACACAGTCATAGTCAAGCATGCCCTGAACAAGAATCCGTTGAATATATTTGCATATCTCTTGAAGAATATTTTTAATGAACTTTTGAAAATCAGGAAAGCGATCCATGCACTTGGACATTCCAAGTATGTTGGAATGTCTTGAAATTGTACTCAGTCATAGTCAACGACGCCCTGAACAAGAATCCGTTGAAAATATTTGCATATCGTTTAAGGAATATTTTTAAAGAATTTCTGAAAATCAGGAAAGCGATCCATGCACTTAGGCAGTGACTTAACTTTTTTGTCAAAAAAGACCCCAAAAGTATCTTGGAATGTCTTGAAATTGTACACAGTCATAGTCAAGCATGCCCTGAACAAGAATCCGTTGAATATATTTGCATATCTCTTGAAGAATATTTTTAATGAATTTTTGAAAATCCGAAAAGCGATCCATGCACTTGGACATTCCAAGTATGTTGGAATGTCTTGAAATTGTACTCAGTCATAGTCAACGACGCCCTGAACAAGAATCAATTGAAAATATTTGCATATCTCTTAAGGAATATTTTTAATGAATTTTTGAAAATGAGGAAAGTCTGTGCACTTCGGCAGTGACTTAACTTTTTATTCAAAAAAGACCCCAAAAGTATCTTGGAATGTCTTGAAATTGTACACAGTCATAGTCAAGCATGCCCTGAACAAGAATCCATTGAAAATATTTGCATATCTCTTAAGGAATATTTTTAATGAATTTTTGAAAATGAGGAAAGTCTGTGCACTTAGGCAGTGACTTAACTTTTTATTCAAAAAAGACCCCAAAAGTATCTTGGAATGTCTTGAAATTGTACACAGTCATAGTCAAGCATGCCCTGAACAAGAATCCGTTGAATATATTTGCATATCTCTTGAAGAATATTTTTTAATGAATTTTTGAAAATCCGAAAAGCGATCCATGCACTTGGACATTCCAAGTATTTTGGAATGTCTTGAAATTGTACTCAGTCATAGTCAACGACGCCCTGAACAAGAATCAATTGAAAATATTTGCATATCTCTTAAGGAATATTTTTAATGAATTTTTGAAAATGAGGAAAGTCTGTGCACTTAGGCAGTGACTTAACTTTTTATTCAAAAAAGACCCCAAAAGTATCTTGGAATGTCTTGAAATTGTACACAGTCATAGTCAAGCATGCCCTGAACAAGAATCCGTTGAATATATTTGCATATCTCTTGAAGAATATTTTTAATGAACTTTTGAAAATCAGGAAAGCGATCCATGCACTTGGACATTCCAAGTATGTTGGAATGTCTTGAAATTGTACTCAGTCATAGTCAACGACGCCCTGAACAAGAATCAATTGAAAATATTTGCATATCTCTTAAGGAATATTTTAAATGAATTTTTGAAAATGAGGAAAGTCTGTGCACTTAGGCAGTGACTTAACTTTTTATTCAAAAAAGACCCCAAAAGTATCTTGGAATGTCTTGAAATTGTACACAGTCATAGTCAAGCATGCCCTGAACAAGAATCCATTGAAAATATTTGCATATCTCTTAAGGAATATTTTTAATGAATTTTTGAAAATGAGGAAAGTCTGTGCACTTAGGCAGTGACTTAACTTTTTATTCAAAAAAGACCCCAAAAGTATCTTGGAATGTCTTGAAATTGTACACAGTCATAGTCAAGCATGCCCTGAACAAGAATCCGTTGAATATATTTGCATATCTCTTGAAGAATATTTTTTAATGAATTTTTGAAAATCCGAAAAGCGATCCATGCACTTGGACATTCCAAGTATGTTGGAATGTCTTGAAATTGTACTCAGTCATAGTCAACGACGCCCTGAACAAGAATCAATTGAAAATATTTGCATATCTCTTAAGGAATATTTTTAATGAATTTTTGAAAATGAGGAAAGTCTGTGCACTTAGGCAGTGACTTAACTTTTTATTCAAAAAAGACCCCAAAAGTATCTTGGAATGTCTTGAAATTGTACACAGTCATAGTCAAGCATGCCCTGAACAAGAATCCGTTGAATATATTTGCATATCTCTTGAAGAATATTTTTAATGAACTTTTGAAAATCAGGAAAGCGATCCATGCACTTGGACATTCCAAGTATGTTGGAATGTCTTGAAATTGTACTCAGTCATAGTCAACGACGCCCTGAACAAGAATCCGTTGAAAATATTTGCATATCGTTTAAGGAATATTTTTAAAGAATTTCTGAAAATCAGGAAAGCGATCCATGCACTTAGGCAGTGACTTAACTTTTTCGTCAAAAAAGACCCCAAAAGTATCTTGGAATGTCTTGAAATTGTACACAGTCATAGTCAAGAATGCCCTGAACAAGAATCCGTTGAATATATTTGCATATCTCTTAAGGAATATTTTTAATGAATTTTGAAAATGATGAAAGTCTGTGCACTTAGGCAGTGACTTAACTTTTTATTCAAAAAAGACCCCAAAGGTATCTTGGAATGTCTTGAAATTGTACACAGTCATAGTCAAGCATGCCCTGAACAAGAATCCGTTGAATATATTTGCATATCTCTTGAAGAATATTTTTAATGAATTTTTGAAAATCCGAAAAGCGATCCATGCACTTGGACATTCCAAGTATGTTGGAATGTCTTGAAATTGTACTCAGTCATAGTCAACGACGCCCTGAACAAGAATCAATTGAAAATATTTGCATATCTCTTAAGGAATATTTTTAATGAATTTTTGAAAATGAGGAAAGTCTGTGCACTTAGGCAGTGACTTAACTTTTTATTCAAAAAAGACCCCAAAAGTATCTTGGAATGTCTTGAAATTGTACACAGTCATAGTCAAGCATGCCCTGAACAAGAATCCGTTGAATATATTTGCATATCTCTTGAAGAATATTTTTAATGAACTTTTGAAAATCAGGAAAGCGATCCATGCACTTGGACATTCCAAGTATGTTGGAATGTCTTGAAATTGTACTCAGTCATAGTCAACGACGCCCTGAACAAGAATCCGTTGAAAATATTTGCATATCGTTTAAGGAATATTTTTAAAGAATTTCTGAAAATCAGGAAAGCGATCCATGCACTTAGGCAGTGACTTATCTTTTTCGTCAAAAAAGACCCCAAAAGTATCTTGGAATGTCTTGAAATTGTACACAGTCATAGTCAAGAATGCCCTGAACAAGAATCCGTTGAATATATTTGCATATCTCTTAAGAAATATTTTTAATGAATTTTGAAAATGATGAAAGTCTGTGCACTTAGGCAGTGACTTAACTTTTTATTCAAAAAAGACCCCAAAGGTATCTTGGAATGTCTTGAAATTGTACACAGTCATAGTCAAGCATGCCCTGAACAAGAATCCGTTGAATATATTTGCATATCTCTTGAAGAATATTTTTTAATGAATTTTTGAAAATCCGAAAAGCGATCCATGCACTTGGACATTCCAAGTATGTTGGAATGTCTTGAAATTGTACTCAGTCATAGTCAACGACGCCCTGAACAAGAATCAATTGAAAATATTTGCATATCTCTTAAGGAATATTTTTAATGAATTTTTGAAAATGAGGAAAGTCTGTGCACTTAGGCAGTGACTTAACTTTTTATTCAAAAAAGACCCCAAAAGTATCTTGGAATGTCTTGAAATTGTACACAGTCATAGTCAAGCATGCCCTGAACAAGAATCCGTTGAATATATTTGCATATCTCTTGAAGAATATTTTTAATGAACTTTTGAAAATCAGGAAAGCGATCCATGCACTTGGACATTCCAAGTATGTTGGAATGTCTTGAAATTGTACTCAGTCATAGTCAACGACGCCCTGAACAAGAATCCGTTGAAAATATTTGCATATCGTTTAAGGAATATTTTTAAAGAATTTCTGAAAATCAGGAAAGCGATCCATGCACTTAGGCAGTGACTTAACTTTTTTGTCAAAAAAGACCCCAAAAGTATCTTGGAATGTCTTGAAATTGTACACAGTCATAGTCAAGCATGCCCTGAACAAGAATCCGTTGAATATATTTGCATATCTCTTGAAGAATATTTTTAATGAATTTTTGAAAATCCGAAAAGCGATCCATGCACTTGGACATTCCAAGTATGTTGGAATGTCTTGAAATTGTACTCAGTCATAGTCAACGACGCCCTGAACAAGAATCAATTGAAAATATTTGCATATCTCTTAAGGAATATTTTTAATGAATTTTTGAAAATGAGGAAAGTCTGTGCACTTAGGCAGTGACTTAACTTTTTATTCAAAAAAGACCCCAAAAGTATCTTGGAATGTCTTGAAATTGTACACAGTCATAGTCAAGCATGCCCTGAACAAGAATCCATTGAAAATATTTGCATATCTCTTAAGGAATATTTTTAATGAATTTTTGAAAATGAGGAAAGTCTGTGCACTTAGGCAGTGACTTAACTTTTTATTCAAAAAAGACCCCAAAAGTATCTTGGAATGTCTTGAAATTGTACACAGTCATAGTCAAGCATGCCCTGAACAAGAATCCGTTGAATATATTTGCATATCTCTTGAAGAATATTTTTAATGAACTTTTGAAAATCAGGAAAGCGATCCATGCACTTGGACATTCCAAGTATGTTGGAATGTTTTGAAATTGTACTCAGTCATAGTCAACGACGCCCTGAACAAGAATCCGTTGAAAATATTTGCATATCGCTTAAGGAATATTTTAAATGAATTTTTGAAAATCAGAAAAGCGATCCATGCACTTAGGCAGTGACTTAACTTTTTTGTCAAAAAAGACCCCAAAAGTATCTTGGAATGTCTTGAAATTGTACACAGTCATAGTCAAGCATGCCCTGAACAAGAATCCGTTGAATATATTTGCATATCTCTTGAAGAATATTTTTAATGAATTTTTGAAAATCCGAAAAGCGATCCATGCACTTGGACATTCCAAGTATGTTGGAATGTCTTGAAATTGTACTCAGTCATAGTCAACGACGCCCTGAACAAGAATCCGTTGAAAATATATGCATATCGTTTAAGGAATATTTTTAAAGAATTTCTGAAAATCAGGAAAGCGATCCATGCACTTAGGCAGTGACTTAACTTTTTCGTCAAAAAAGACCCCAAAAGTATCTTGGAATGTCTTGAAATTGTACACAGTCCTAGTCAAGCATGCCCTGAACAAGAATCCGTTGAATATATTTGCATATCTCTTGAAGAATATTTTTAATGAATTTTTGAAAATCCGGAAAGCGATCCATGCACTTGGACATTCCAAGTATGTTGGAATGTCTTGAAATTGTACTCGGTCATAGTCAACGACGCCCTGAACAAGAATCCATTGAAAATATTTGCATATCGCTTAAGGAATATTTTTAATGAATTTTTGAAAATCAGAAAAGCGATCCATGCACTTAGGCAGTGACTTAACTTTTTTGTCAAAAAAGACCCCAAAAGTATCTTGGAATGTCTTGAAATTGTACACAGTCATAGTCAAGCATGCCCTGAACAAGAATCCGTTGAATATATTTGCATATCTCTTGAAGAATATTTTTAACGAATTTTTGAAAATCCGGAAAGCGATCCATGCACTTGGACATTCCAAGTATGTTGGAATGTCTTGAAATTGTACTCAGTCATAGTCAACAACGCCCTGAACAAGAATCCATTGAAAATATTTGCATATCTCTTAAGGAATATTTTAAATGAATTTTTGAAAATGAGGAAAGTCTGTGCACTTAGGCAGTGACTTAACTTTTTATTCAAAAAAGACCCCAAAAGTATCTTGGAATGTCTTGAAATTGTACACAGTCATAGTCAAGCATGCCCTGAACAAGAATCCGTTGAATATATTTGCATATCTCTTGAAGAATATTTTTAATGAACTTTTGAAAATCAGGAAAGCGATCCATGCACTTGGACATTCCAAGTATGTTGGAATGTTTTGAAATTGTAC
The DNA here is from genome assembly GCF_963457635.1 of Microchirus variegatus. Lineage (NCBI taxonomy): Eukaryota > Metazoa > Chordata > Actinopteri > Pleuronectiformes > Soleidae > Microchirus > Microchirus variegatus. The sequence goes on from NW_028154739.1 coordinate 336,075, forward strand.
TCAGTCATAGTCAACGACGCCCTGAACAAGAATCCGTTGAAAATATTTGCATATCGCTTAAGGAATATTTTAAATGAATTTTTGAAAATCAGAAAAGCGATCCATGCACTTAGGCAGTGACTTAACTTTTTTGTCAAAAAAGACCCCAAAAGTATCTTGGAATGTCTTGAAATTGTACTCAGTCATAGTCAACGACGCCCTGAACAAGAATCAATTGAAAATATTTGCATATCTCTTAAGGAATATTTTTAATGAATTTTTGAAAATGAGGAAAGTCTGTGCACTTAGGCAGTGACTTAACTTTTTATTCAAAAAAGACCCCAAAAGTATCTTGGAATGTCTTGAAATTGTACACAGTCATAGTCAAGCATGCCCTGAACAAGAATCCGTTGAATATATTTGCATATCTCTTGAAGAATATTTTTAATGAACTTTTGAAAATCAGGAAAGCGATCCATGCACTTGGACATTCCAAGTATGTTGGAATGTCTTGAAATTGTACTCAGTCATAGTCAACGACGCCCTGAACAAGAATCCGTTGAAAATATTTGCATATCGTTTAAGGAATATTTTTAAAGAATTTCTGAAAATCAGGAAAGCGATCCATGCACTTAGGCAGTGACTTAACTTTTTCGTCAAAAAAGACCCCAAAAGTATCTTGGAATGTCTTGAAATTGTACACAGTCATAGTCAAGAATGCCCTGAACAAGAATCCGTTGAATATATTTGCATATCTCTTAAGGAATATTTTTAATGAATTTTGAAAATGATGAAAGTCTGTGCACTTAGGCAGTGACTTAACTTTTTATTCAAAAAAGACCCCAAAGGTATCTTGGAATGTCTTGAAATTGTACACAGTCATAGTCAAGCATGCCCTGAACAAGAATCCGTTGAATATATTTGCATATCTCTTGAAGAATATTTTTAATGAATTTTTGAAAATCCGAAAAGCGATCCATGCACTTGGACATTCCAAGTATGTTGGAATGTCTTGAAATTGTACTCAGTCATAGTCAACGACGCCCTGAACAAGAATCAATTGAAAATATTTGCATATCTCTTAAGGAATATTTTTAATGAATTTTTGAAAATGAGGAAAGTCTGTGCACTTAGGCAGTGACTTAACTTTTTATTCAAAAAAGACCCCAAAAGTATCTTGGAATGTCTTGAAATTGTACACAGTCATAGTCAAGCATGCCCTGAACAAGAATCCGTTGAATATATTTGCATATCTCTTGAAGAATATTTTTAATGAACTTTTGAAAATCAGGAAAGCGATCCATGCACTTGGACATTCCAAGTATGTTGGAATGTCTTGAAATTGTACTCAGTCATAGTCAACGACGCCCTGAACAAGAATCCGTTGAAAATATTTGCATATCGTTTAAGGAATATTTTTAAAGAATTTCTGAAAATCAGGAAAGCGATCCATGCACTTAGGCAGTGACTTATCTTTTTCGTCAAAAAAGACCCCAAAAGTATCTTGGAATGTCTTGAAATTGTACACAGTCATAGTCAAGAATGCCCTGAACAAGATTCGTTGAATATATTTGCATATCTCTTAAGAAATATTTTTAATGAATTTTGAAAATGATGAAAGTCTGTGCACTTAGGCAGTGACTTAACTTTTTATTCAAAAAAGACCCCAAAGGTATCTTGGAATGTCTTGAAATTGTACACAGTCATAGTCAAGCATGCCCTGAACAAGAATCCGTTGAATATATTTGCATATCTCTTGAAGAATATTTTTTAATGAATTTTTGAAAATCCGAAAAGCGATCCATGCACTTGGACATTCCAAGTATGTTGGAATGTCTTGAAATTGTACTCAGTCATAGTCAACGACGCCCTGAACAAGAATCAATTGAAAATATTTGCATATCTCTTAAGGAATATTTTTAATGAATTTTTGAAAATGAGGAAAGTCTGTGCACTTAGGCAGTGACTTAACTTTTTATTCAAAAAAGACCCCAAAAGTATCTTGGAATGTCTTGAAATTGTACACAGTCATAGTCAAGCATGCCCTGAACAAGAATCCGTTGAATATATTTGCATATCTCTTGAAGAATATTTTTAATGAACTTTTGAAAATCAGGAAAGCGATCCATGCACTTGGACATTCCAAGTATGTTGGAATGTCTTGAAATTGTACTCAGTCATAGTCAACGACGCCCTGAACAAGAATCCGTTGAAAATATTTGCATATCGTTTAAGGAATATTTTTAAAGAATTTCTGAAAATCAGGAAAGCGATCCATGCACTTAGGCAGTGACTTAACTTTTTTGTCAAAAAAGACCCCAAAAGTATCTTGGAATGTCTTGAAATTGTACACAGTCATAGTCAAGCATGCCCTGAACAAGAATCCGTTGAATATATTTGCATATCTCTTGAAGAATATTTTTAATGAATTTTTGAAAATCCGAAAAGCGATCCATGCACTTGGACATTCCAAGTATGTTGGAATGTCTTGAAATTGTACTCAGTCATAGTCAACGACGCCCTGAACAAGAATCAATTGAAAATATTTGCATATCTCTTAAGGAATATTTTTAATGAATTTTTGAAAATGAGGAAAGTCTGTGCACTTAGGCAGTGACTTAACTTTTTATTCAAAAAAGACCCCAAAAGTATCTTGGAATGTCTTGAAATTGTACACAGTCATAGTCAAGCATGCCCTGAACAAGAATCCATTGAAAATATTTGCATATCTCTTAAGGAATATTTTTAATGAATTTTTGAAAATGAGGAAAGTCTGTGCACTTAGGCAGTGACTTAACTTTTTATTCAAAAAAGACCCCAAAAGTATCTTGGAATGTCTTGAAATTGTACACAGTCATAGTCAAGCATGCCCTGAACAAGAATCCGTTGAATATATTTGCATATCTCTTGAAGAATATTTTTAATGAACTTTTGAAAATCAGGAAAGCGATCCATGCACTTGGACATTCCAAGTATGTTGGAATGTTTTGAAATTGTACTCAGTCATAGTCAACGACGCCCTGAACAAGAATCCGTTGAAAATATTTGCATATCGCTTAAGGAATATTTTAAATGAATTTTTGAAAATCAGAAAAGCGATCCATGCACTTAGGCAGTGACTTAACTTTTTTGTCAAAAAAGACCCCAAAAGTATCTTGGAATGTCTTGAAATTGTACACAGTCATAGTCAAGCATGCCCTGAACAAGAATCCGTTGAATATATTTGCATATCTCTTGAAGAATATTTTTAATGAATTTTTGAAAATCCGAAAAGCGATCCATGCACTTGGACATTCCAAGTATGTTGGAATGTCTTGAAATTGTACTCAGTCATAGTCAACGACGCCCTGAACAAGAATCCGTTGAAAATATATGCATATCGTTTAAGGAATATTTTTAAAGAATTTCTGAAAATCAGGAAAGCGATCCATGCACTTAGGCAGTGACTTAACTTTTTCGTCAAAAAAGACCCCAAAAGTATCTTGGAATGTCTTGAAATTGTACACAGTCCTAGTCAAGCATGCCCTGAACAAGAATCCGTTGAATATATTTGCATATCTCTTGAAGAATATTTTTAATGAATTTTTGAAAATCCGGAAAGCGATCCATGCACTTGGACATTCCAAGTATGTTGGAATGTCTTGAAATTGTACTCGGTCATAGTCAACGACGCCCTGAACAAGAATCCATTGAAAATATTTGCATATCGCTTAAGGAATATTTTTAATGAATTTTTGAAAATCAGAAAAGCGATCCATGCACTTAGGCAGTGACTTAACTTTTTTGTCAAAAAAGACCCCAAAAGTATCTTGGAATGTCTTGAAATTGTACACAGTCATAGTCAAGCATGCCCTGAACAAGAATCCGTTGAATATATTTGCATATCTCTTGAAGAATATTTTTAACGAATTTTTGAAAATCCGGAAAGCGATCCATGCACTTGGACATTCCAAGTATGTTGGAATGTCTTGAAATTGTACTCAGTCATAGTCAACAACGCCCTGAACAAGAATCCATTGAAAATATTTGCATATCTCTTAAGGAATATTTTAAATGAATTTTTGAAAATGAGGAAAGTCTGTGCACTTAGGCAGTGACTTAACTTTTTATTCAAAAAAGACCCCAAAAGTATCTTGGAATGTCTTGAAATTGTACACAGTCATAGTCAAGCATGCCCTGAACAAGAATCCGTTGAATATATTTGCATATCTCTTGAAGAATATTTTTAATGAACTTTTGAAAATCAGGAAAGCGATCCATGCACTTGGACATTCCAAGTATGTTGGAATGTTTTGAAATTGTACTCAGTCATAGTCAACGACGCCCTGAACAAGAATCCGTTGAAAATATTTGCATATCGCTTAAGGAATATTTTAAATGAATTTTTGAAAATCAGAAAAGCGATCCATGCACTTAGGCAGTGACTTAACTTTTTTGTCAAAAAAGACCCCAAAAGTATCTTGGAATGTCTTGAAATTGTACACAGTCATAGTCAAGCATGCCCTGAACAAGAATCCGTTGAATATATTTGCATATCTCTTGAAGAATATTTTTAATGAATTTTTGAAAATCCGAAAAGCGATCCATGCACTTGGACATTCCAAGTATGTTGGAATGTCTTGAAATTGTACTCAGTCATAGTCAACGACGCCCTGAACAAGAATCCGTTGAAAATATATGCATATCGTTTAAGGAATATTTTTAAAGAATTTCTGAAAATCAGGAAAGCGATCCATGCACTTAGGCAGTGACTTAACTTTTTCGTCAAAAAAGACCCCAAAAGTATCTTGGAATGTCTTGAAATTGTACACAGTCCTAGTCAAGCATGCCCTGAACAAGAATCCGTTGAATATATTTGCATATCTCTTGAAGAATATTTTTAATGAATTTTTGAAAATCCGGAAAGCGATCCATGCACTTGGACATTCCAAGTATGTTGGAATGTCTTGAAATTGTACTCGGTCATAGTCAACGACGCCCTGAACAAGAATCCATTGAAAATATTTGCATATCGCTTAAGGAATATTTTTAATGAATTTTTGAAAATCAGAAAAGCGATCCATGCACTTAGGCAGTGACTTAACTTTTTTGTCAAAAAAGACCCCAAAAGTATCTTGGAATGTCTTGAAATTGTACACAGTCATAGTCAAGCATGCCCTGAACAAGAATCCGTTGAATATATTTGCATATCTCTTGAAGAATATTTTTAATGAATTTTTGAAAATCCGGAAAGCGATCCATGCACTTGGACATTCCAAGTATGTTGGAATGTCTTGAAATTGTACTCAGTCATAGTCAACAACGCCCTGAACAAGAATCCATTGAAAATATTTGCATATCTCTTAAGGAATATTTTTAATGAATTTTTGAAAATGAGGAAAGTCTGTGCACTTAGGCAGTGACTTAACTTTTTATTCAAAAAAGACCCCAAAAGTATCTTGGAATGTCTTGAAATTGTACACAGTCATAGTCAAGCATGCCCTGAACAAGAATCCGTTGAATATATTTGCATATCTCTTGAAGAATATTTTTAATGAACTTTTGAAAATCAGGAAAGCGATCCATGCACTTGGACATTCCAAGTATGTTGGAATGTTTTGAAATTGTACTCAGTCATAGTCAACGACGCCCTGAACAAGAATCCGTTGAAAATATTTGCATATCGCTTAAGGAATATTTTTAATGAATTTTTGAAAATCAGAAAAGCGATCCATGCACTTAGGCAGTGACTTAACTTTTTTGTCAAAAAAGACCCCAAAAGTATCTTGGAATGTCTTGAAATTGTACACAGTCATAGTCAAGCATGCCCTGAACAAGAATCCGTTGAATATATTTGCATATCTCTTGAAGAATATTTTTAATGAATTTTTGAAAATCCGAAAAGCGATCCATGCACATGGACATTTCAAGTATGTTGGAATGTCTTGAAATTGTACTCAGTCATAGTCAACGACGCCCTGAACAAGAATCCGTTGAAAATATATGCATATCGCTTAAGGAATATTTTTAATGAATTTTTGAAAATCAGGAAAGCGATCCATGCACTTAGGCAGTGACTTAACTTTTTTGTCAAAAAAGACCCCAAAAGTATCTTGGAATGTCTTGAAATTGTACACAGTCATAGTCAAGCATGCCCTGAACAAGAATCCGTTGAATATATTTGCATATCTCTTGAAGAATATTTTTAATGAACTTTTGAAAATCAGGAAAGCGATCCATGCACTTGGACATTCCAAGTATGTTGGAATGTCTTGAAATTGTACTCAGTCATAGTCAACGACGCCCTGAACAAGAATCCGTTGAAAATATTTGCATATCGCTTAAGGAATATTTTTAATGAATTTTTGAAAATCAGGAAAGCGATCCATGCACTTAGGCAGTGACTTAACTTTTTCGTCAAAAAAGACCCCAAAAGTATCTTGGAATGTCTTGAAATTGTACACAGTCATAGTCAAGCATGCCCTGAACAAGAATCCGTTGAATATATTTGCATATCTCTTGAAGAATATTTTTAATGAATTTTTGAAAATCCGAAAAGCGATCCATGCACTTGGACATTCCAAGTATGTTGGAATGTCTTGAAATTGTACTCAGTCATAGTCAACGACGCCCTGAACAAGAATCAATTGAAAATATTTACATATCTCTTAAGGAATATTTTTAATGAATTTTTGAAAATTAGGAAAGCGATCCATGCACTTAGGCAGTGACTTAACTTTTGATGTTTTTGGTTTGTTTTTAAAGCATTAAAGCTGCAGGAGTTCATCCATGTCGCCCAGTCGCTGGAAACAAACGTTTGGACACCGTGGATCACACAGCAGGATATCAGGTGAGACGAAGGAAACGATCCATTTGCCCTGATGCACTTAGTGACTTGACTTTTTTTTCAAAAAAAACCCCAAAAGTAAATTGGAATGTCTTGAAATTGTACACAGTCATAGTCAAGCATGCCCTGAATAAGAATCCGTTGAATATATTTGCATATCTCTTAAGGAATATTTTAAATGAATTTTTGAAAATCAGAAAAGCGATCCATGCACTTAGGCAGTGACTTAACTTTTTTGTCAAAAAAGACCCCAAAAGTATCTTGGAATGTCTTGAAATTGTACACAGTCATAGTCAAGCATGCCCTGAACAAGAATCCGTTGAATATATTTGCATATCTCTTGAAGAATATTTTTAATGAATTTTTGAAAATCCGAAAAGCGATCCATGCACTTGGACATTCCAAGTATGTTGGAATGTCTTGAAATTGTACTCAGTCATAGTCAACGACGCCCTGAACAAGAATCCGTTGAAAATATATGCATATCGTTTAAGGAATATTTTTAAAGAATTTCTGAAAATCAGGAAAGCGATCCATGCACTTAGGCAGTGACTTAACTTTTTCGTCAAAAAAGACCCCAAAAGTATCTTGGAATGTCTTGAAATTGTACACAGTCCTAGTCAAGCATGCCCTGAACAAGAATCCGTTGAATATATTTGCATATCTCTTGAAGAATATTTTTAATGAATTTTTGAAAATCCGGAAAGCGATCCATGCACTTGGACATTCCAAGTATGTTGGAATGTCTTGAAATTGTACTCGGTCATAGTCAACGACGCCCTGAACAAGAATCCATTGAAAATATTTGCATATCGCTTAAGGAATATTTTTAATGAATTTTTGAAAATCAGAAAAGCGATCCATGCACTTAGGCAGTGACTTAACTTTTTTGTCAAAAAAGACCCCAAAAGTATCTTGGAATGTCTTGAAATTGTACACAGTCATAGTCAAGCATGCCCTGAACAAGAATCCGTTGAATATATTTGCATATCTCTTGAAGAATATTTTTAATGAATTTTTGAAAATCCGGAAAGCGATCCATGCACTTGGACATTCCAAGTATGTTGGAATGTCTTGAAATTGTACTCAGTCATAGTCAACAACGCCCTGAACAAGAATCCATTGAAAATATTTGCATATCTCTTAAGGAATATTTTTAATGAATTTTTGAAAATGAGGAAAGTCTGTGCACTTAGGCAGTGACTTAACTTTTTATTCAAAAAAGACCCCAAAAGTATCTTGGAATGTCTTGAAATTGTACACAGTCATAGTCAAGCATGCCCTGAACAAGAATCCGTTGAATATATTTGCATATCTCTTGAAGAATATTTTTAATGAACTTTTGAAAATCAGGAAAGCGATCCATGCACTTGGACATTCCAAGTATGTTGGAATGTTTTGAAATTGTACTCAGTCATAGTCAACGACGCCCTGAACAAGAATCCGTTGAAAATATTTGCATATCGCTTAAGGAATATTTTTAATGAATTTTTGAAAATCAGAAAAGCGATCCATGCACTTAGGCAGTGACTTAACTTTTTTGTCAAAAAAGACCCCAAAAGTATCTTGGAATGTCTTGAAATTGTACACAGTCATAGTCAAGCATGCCCTGAACAAGAATCCGTTGAATATATTTGCATATCTCTTGAAGAATATTTTTAATGAATTTTTGAAAATCCGAAAAGCGATCCATGCACATGGACATTTCAAGTATGTTGGAATGTCTTGAAATTGTACTCAGTCATAGTCAACGACGCCCTGAACAAGAATCCGTTGAAAATATATGCATATCGCTTAAGGAATATTTTTAATGAATTTTTGAAAATCAGGAAAGCGATCCATGCACTTAGGCAGTGACTTAACTTTTTTGTCAAAAAAGACCCCAAAAGTATCTTGGAATGTCTTGAAATTGTACACAGTCATAGTCAAGCATGCCCTGAACAAGAATCCGTTGAATATATTTGCATATCTCTTGAAGAATATTTTTAATGAACTTTTGAAAATCAGGAAAGCGATCCATGCACTTGGACATTCCAAGTATGTTGGAATGTCTTGAAATTGTACTCAGTCATAGTCAACGACGCCCTGAACAAGAATCCGTTGAAAATATTTGCATATCGCTTAAGGAATATTTTTAATGAATTTTTGAAAATCAGGAAAGCGATCCATGCACTTAGGCAGTGACTTAACTTTTTCGTCAAAAAAGACCCCAAAAGTATCTTGGAATGTCTTGAAATTGTACACAGTCATAGTCAAGCATGCCCTGAACAAGAATCCGTTGAATATATTTGCATATCTCTTGAAGAATATTTTTAATGAATTTTTGAAAATCCGAAAAGCGATCCATGCACTTGGACATTCCAAGTATGTTGGAATGTCTTGAAATTGTACTCAGTCATAGTCAACGACGCCCTGAACAAGAATCAATTGAAAATATTTACATATCTCTTAAGGAATATTTTTAATGAATTTTTGAAAATTAGGAAAGCGATCCATGCACTTAGGCAGTGACTTAACTTTTGATGTTTTTGGTTTGTTTTTAAAGCATTAAAGCTGCAGGAGTTCATCCATGTCGCCCAGTCGCTGGAAACAAACGTTTGGACACCGTGGATCACACAGCAGGATATCAGGTGAGACGAAGGAAACGATCCATTTGCCCTGATGCACTTAGTGACTTGACTTTTTTTTCAAAAAAAACCCCAAAAGTAAATTGGAATGTCTTGAAATTGTACACAGTCATAGTCAAGCATGCCCTGAATAAGAATCCGTTGAATATATTTGCATATCTCTTGAAGAATATTTTAAATGAACTTTTGAAAATCAGGAAAGCGATCCATGCACTTGGACATTCCAAGTATGTTGGAATGTCTTGAAATTGTACTCAGTCATAGTCAACGACGCCCTGAACAAGAATCAATTGAAAATATTTGCATATCTCTTAAGGAATATTTTTAATGAATTTTTGAAAATGAGGAAAGTCTGTGCACTTAGGCAGTGACTTAACTTTTTATTCAAAAAAGACCCCAAAAGTATCTTGGAATGTCTTGAAATTGTACACAGTCATAGTCAAGCATGCCCTGAACAAGAATCCGTTGAATATATTTGCATATCTCTTGAAGAATATTTTTAATGAACTTTTGAAAATCAGGAAAGCGATCCATGCACTTGGACATTCCAAGTATGTTGGAATGTCTTGAAATTGTACTCAGTCATAGTCAACGACGCCCTGAACAAGAATCCGTTGAAAATATTTGCATATCGTTTAAGGAATATTTTTAAAGAATTTCTGAAAATCAGGAAAGCGATCCATGCACTTAGGCAGTGACTTAACTTTTTCGTCAAAAAAGACCCCAAAAGTATCTTGGAATGTCTTGAAATTGTACACAGTCATAGTCAAGAATGCCCTGAACAAGAATCCGTTGAATATATTTGCATATCTCTTAAGGAATATTTTTAATGAATTTTGAAAATGATGAAAGTCTGTGCACTTAGGCAGTGACTTAACTTTTTATTCAAAAAAGACCCCAAAAGTATCTTGGAATGTCTTGAAATTGTACACAGTCATAGTCAAGCATGCCCTGAACAAGAATCCGTTGAATATATTTGCATATCTCTTGAAGAATATTTTTAATGAACTTTTGAAAATCAGGAAAGCGATCCATGCACTTGGACATTCCAAGTATGTTGGAATGTCTTGAAATTGTACTCAGTCATAGTCAACGACGCCCTGAACAAGAATCCGTTGAAAATATTTGCATATCGTTTAAGGAATATTTTTAAAGAATTTCTGAAAATCAGGAAAGCGATCCATGCACTTAGGCAGTGACTTAACTTTTTTGTCAAAAAAGACCCCAAAAGTATCTTGGAATGTCTTGAAATTGTACACAGTCATAGTCAAGCATGCCCTGAACAAGAATCCGTTGAATATATTTGCATATCTCTTGAAGAATATTTTTAATGAATTTTTGAAAATCCGAAAAGCGATCCATGCACTTGGACATTCCAAGTATGTTGGAATGTCTTGAAATTGTACTCAGTCATAGTCAACGACGCCCTGAACAAGAATCAATTGAAAATATTTGCATATCTCTTAAGGAATATTTTTAATGAATTTTTGAAAATGAGGAAAGTCTGTGCACTTAGGCAGTGACTTAACTTTTTATTCAAAAAAGACCCCAAAAGTATCTTGGAATGTCTTGAAATTGTACACAGTCATAGTCAAGCATGCCCTGAACAAGAATCCGTTGAATATATTTGCATATCTCTTGAAGAATATTTTTAATGAATTTTTGAAAATCCGAAAAGCGATCCATGCACTTGGACATTCCAAGTAAGTTGGAATGTCTTGAAATTGTACTCAGTCATAGTCAACGACGCCCTGAACAAGAATCAATTGAAAATATTTGCATATCTCTTAAGGAATATTTTTAATGAATTTTTGAAAATGAGGAAAGTCTGTGCACTTAGGCAGTGACTTAACTTTTTATTCAAAAAAGACCCCAAAAGTATCTTGGAATGTCTTGAAATTGTACACAGTCATAGTCAAGCATGCCCTGAACAAGAATCCGTTGAATATATTTGCATATCTCTTGAAGAATATTTTTAATGAACTTTTGAAAATCAGGAAAGCGATCCATGCACTTGGACATTCCAAGTATGTTGGAATGTCTTGAAATTGTACTCAGTCATAGTCAACGACGCCCTGAACAAGAATCCGTTGAAAATATTTGCATATCGTTTAAGGAATATTTTTAAAGAATTTCTGAAAATCAGGAAAGCGATCCATGCACTTAGGCAGTGACTTAACTTTTTCGTCAAAAAAGACCCCAAAAGTATCTTGGAATGTCTTGAAATTGTACACAGTCATAGTCAAGAATGCCCTGAACAAGAATCCGTTGAATATATTTGCATATCTCTTAAGGAATATTTTTAATGAATTTTGAAAATGATGAAAGTCTGTGCACTTAGGCAGTGACTTAACTTTTTATTCAAAAAAGACCCCAAAGGTATCTTGGAATGTCTTGAAATTGTACACAGTCATAGTCAAGCATGCCCTGAACAAGAATCCGTTGAATATATTTGCATATCTCTTGAAGAATATTTTTAATGAATTTTTGAAAATCCGAAAAGCGATCCATGCACTTGGACATTCCAAGTATGTTGGAATGTCTTGAAATTGTACTCAGTCATAGTCAACGACGCCCTGAACAAGAATCAATTGAAAATATTTGCATATCTCTTAAGGAATATTTTTAATGAATTTTTGAAAATGAGGAAAGTCTGTGCACTTAGGCAGTGACTTAACTTTTTATTCAAAAAAGACCCCAAAAGTATCTTGGAATGTCTTGAAATTGTACACAGTCATAGTCAAGCATGCCCTGAACAAGAATCCGTTGAATATATTTGCATATCTCTTGAAGAATATTTTTAATGAACTTTTGAAAATCAGGAAAGCGATCCATGCACTTGGACATTCCAAGTATGTTGGAATGTCTTGAAATTGTACTCAGTCATAGTCAACGACGCCCTGAACAAGAATCCGTTGAAAATATTTGCATATCGTTTAAGGAATATTTTTAAAGAATTTCTGAAAATCAGGAAAGCGATCCATGCACTTAGGCAGTGACTTAACTTTTTCGTCAAAAAAGACCCCAAAAGTATCTTGGAATGTCTTGAAATTGTACACAGTCATAGTCAAGAATGCCCTGAACAAGAATCCGTTGAATATATTTGCATATCTCTTAAGGAATATTTTTAATGAATTTTGAAAATGATGAAAGTCTGTGCACTTAGGCAGTGACTTAACTTTTTATTCAAAAAAGACCCCAAAGGTATCTTGGAATGTCTTGAAATTGTACACAGTCATAGTCAAGCATGCCCTGAACAAGAATCCGTTGAATATATTTGCATATCTCTTGAAGAATATTTTTTAATGAATTTTTGAAAATCCGAAAAGCGATCCATGCACTTGGACATTCCAAGTATGTTGGAATGTCTTGAAATTGTACTCAGTCATAGTCAACGACGCCCTGAACAAGAATCAATTGAAAATATTTGCATATCTCTTAAGGAATATTTTTAATGAATTTTTGAAAATGAGGAAAGTCTGTGCACTTAGGCAGTGACTTAACTTTTTATTCAAAAAAGACCCCAAAAGTATCTTGGAATGTCTTGAAATTGTACACAGTCATAGTCAAGCATGCCCTGAACAAGAATCCGTTGAATATATTTGCATATCTCTTGAAGAATATTTTTAATGAACTTTTGAAAATCAGGAAAGCGATCCATGCACTTGGACATTCCAAGTATGTTGGAATGTCTTGAAATTGTACTCAGTCATAGTCAACGACGCCCTGAACAAGAATCCGTTGAAAATATTTGCATATCGTTTAAGGAATATTTTTAAAGAATTTCTGAAAATCAGGAAAGCGATCCATGCACTTTGGCAGTGACTTAACTTTTTTGTCAAAAAAGACCCCAAAAGTATCTTGGAATGTCTTGAAATTGTACACAGTCATAGTCAAGCATGCCCTGAACAAGAATCCGTTGAATATATTTGCATATCTCTTGAAGAATATTTTTAATGAATTTTTGAAAATCCGAAAAGCGATCCATGCACTTGGACATTCCAAGTATGTTGGAATGTCTTGAAATTGTACTCAGTCATAGTCAACGACGCCCTGAACAAGAATCAATTGAAAATATTTGCATATCTCTTAAGGAATATTTTTAATGAATTTTTGAAAATGAGGAAAGTCTGTGCACTTAGGCAGTGACTTAACTTTTTATTCAAAAAAGACCCCAAAAGTATCTTGGAATGTCTTGAAATTGTACACAGTCATAGTCAAGCATGCCCTGAACAAGAATCCATTGAAAATATTTGCATATCTCTTAAGGAATATTTTTAATGAATTTTTGAAAATGAGGAAAGTCTGTGCACTTAGGCAGTGACTTAACTTTTTATTCAAAAAAGACCCCAAAAGTATCTTGGAATGTCTTGAAATTGTACACAGTCATAGTCAAGCATGCCCTGAACAAGAATCCGTTGAATATATTTGCATATCTCTTGAAGAATATTTTTAATGAACTTTTGAAAATCAGGAAAGCGATCCATGCACTTGGACATTCCAAGTATGTTGGAATGTTTTGAAATTGTACTCAGTCATAGTCAACGACGCCCTGAACAAGAATCCGTTGAAAATATTTGCATATCGCTTAAGGAATATTTTTAAAGAATTTCTGAAAATCAGGAAAGCGATCCATGCACTTAGGCAGTGACTTAACTTTTTCGTCAAAAAAGACCCCAAAAGTATCTTGGAATGTCTTGAAATTGTACACAGTCATAGTCAAGCATGCCCTGAACAAGAATCCGTTGAATATATTTGCATATCTCTTGAGGAATATTTTTAATGAATTTTTGAAAATCCGAAAAGCGATCCATGCACTTGGACATTCCAAGTATGTTGGAATGTCTTGAAATTGTACTCAGTCATAGTCAACGACGCCCTGAACAAGAATCAATTGAAAATATTTGCATATCTCTTAAGGAATATTTTTAATGAATTTTTGAAAATGAGGAAAGTCTGTGCACTTAGGCAGTGACTTAACTTTTTATTCAAAAAAGACCCCAAAAGTATCCTGGAATGTCTTGAAATTGTACACAGTCATAGTCAAGCATGCCCTGAACAAGAATCCGTTGAATATATTTGCATATCTCTTGAAGAATATTTTTAATGAACTTTTGAAAATCAGGAAAGCGATCCATGCACTTGGACATTCCAAGTATGTTGGAATGTCTTGAAATTGTACTCAGTCATAGTCAACGACGCCCTGAACAAGAATCCGTTGAAAATATTTGCATATCGCTTAAGGAATATTTTTAATGAATTTTTGAAAATCAGGAAAGCGATCCATGCACTTAGGCAGTGACTTAACTTTTTTGTCAAAAAAGACCCCAAAAGTATCTTGGAATGTCTTGAAATTGTACACAGTCATAGTCAAGCATGCCCTGAACAAGAATCCGTTGAATATATTTGCATATCTCTTGAAGAATATTTTTAATGAATTTTTGAAAATCCGAAAAGCGATCCATGCACTTGGACATTCCAAGTATGTTGGAATGTCTTTAAATTGTACTCAGTCATAGTCAACGACGCCCTGAACAAGAATCAATTGAAAATATTTGCATATCTCTTAAGGAATATTTTTAATGAATTTTTGAAAATGAGGAAAGTCTGTGCACTTAGGCAGTGACTTAACTTTTTATTCAAAAAAGACCCCAAAAGTATCTTGGAATGTCTTGAAATTGTACACAGTCATAGTCAAGCATGCCCTGAACAAGAATCCGTTGAATATATTTGCATATCTCTTGAAGAATATTTTTAATGAACTTTTGAAAATCAGGAAAGCGATCCATGCACTTGGACATTCCAAGTATGTTGGAATGTTTTGAAATTGTACTCAGTCATAGTCAACGACGCCCTGAACAAGAATCCGTTGAAAATATTTGCATATCGCTTAAGGAATATTTTTAATGAATTTTTGAAAATCAGGAAAGCGATCCATGCACTTAGGCAGTGACTTAACTTTTTATTCAAAAAAGACCCCAAAAGTATCTTGGAATGTCTTGAAATTGTACACAGTCATAGTCAAGCATGCCCTGAACAAGAATCCGTTGAATATATTTGCATATCTCTTGAAGAATATTTTAAATGAATTTCTGAAAATCCGAAAAGCGATCCATGCACTTGGACATTCCAAGTATGTTGGAATGTCTTGAAATTGTACTCAGTCATAGTCAACGACGCCCTGAAGAAGAATCCGTTGAAAATATTTGCATATCGCTTAAGGAATATTTTTAATGAATTTTTGAAAATCAGGAAAGCGATCCATGCACTTAGGCAGTGACTTAACTTTTTCGTCAAAAAAGACCCCAAAAGTATCTTGGAATGTCTTGAAATTGTACACAGTCATAGTCAAGCATGCCCTGAACAAGAATCCGTTGAATATATTTGCATATCTCTTGAGGAATATTTTTAATGAATTTTTGAAAATCAGGAAAGCGATCCATGCACTTAGGCAGTGACTTAACTTTTTATTCAAAAAAGACCCCAAAAGTATCTTGGAATGTCTTGAAATTGTACACAGTCATAGTCAAGCATGCCCTGAACAAGAATCCGTTGAATATATTTGCATATCTCTTGAAGAATATTTTTAATGAACTTTTGAAAATCAGGAAAGCGATCCATGCACTTGGACATTCCAAGTATGTTGGAATGTCTTGAAATTGTACTCAGTCATAGTCAACGACGCCCTGAACAAGAATCCGTTGAAAATATTTGCATATCGTTTAAGGAATATTTTTAAAGAATTTCTGAAAATCAGGAAAGCGATCCATGCACTTAGGCAGTGACTTAACTTTTTTGTCAAAAAAGACCCCAAAAGTATCTTGGAATGTCTTGAAATTGTACACAGTCATAGTCAAGCATGCCCTGAACAAGAATCCGTTGAATATATTTGCATATCTCTTGAAGAATATTTTTAATGAATTTTTGAAAATCCGAAAAGCGATCCATGCACTTGGACATTCCAAGTATGTTGGAATGTCTTGAAATTGTACTCAGTCATAGTCAACGACGCCCTGAACAAGAATCAATTGAAAATATTTGCATATCTCTTAAGGAATATTTTTAATGAATTTTTGAAAATGAGGAAAGTCTGTGCACTTAGGCAGTGACTTAACTTTTTATTCAAAAAAGACCCCAAAAGTATCTTGGAATGTCTTGAAATTGTACACAGTCATAGTCAAGCATGCCCTGAACAAGAATCCATTGAAAATATTTGCATATCTCTTAAGGAATATTTTTAATGAATTTTTGAAAATGAGGAAAGTCTGTGCACTTAGGCAGTGACTTAACTTTTTATTCAAAAAAGACCCCAAAAGTATCTTGGAATGTCTTGAAATTGTACACAGTCATAGTCAAGCATGCCCTGAACAAGAATCCGTTGAATATATTTGCATATCTCTTGAAGAATATTTTTAATGAACTTTTGAAAATCAGGAAAGCGATCCATGCACTTGGACATTCCAAGTATGTTGGAATGTTTTGAAATTGTACTCAGTCATCGTCAACGACGCCCTGAACAAGAATCCGTTGAAAATATTTGCATATCGCTTAAGGAATATTTTTAAAGAATTTCTGAAAATCAGGAAAGCGATCCATGCACTTAGGCAGTGACTTAACTTTTTTGTCAAAAAAGACCCCAAAAGTATCTTGGAATGTCTTGAAATTGTACACAGTCATAGTCAAGAATGCCCTGAACAAGAATCCGTTGAATATATTTGCATATCTCTTGAAGAATATTTTTAATGAATTTTTGAAAATCCGAAAAGCGATCCATGCACTTGGACATTCCAAGTATGTTGGAATGTCTTGAAATTGTACTCAGTCATAGTCAACGACGCCCTGAACAAGAATCAATAGAAAATATTTGCATATCTCTTAAGGAATATTTTTAATGAATTTTTGAAAATGAGGAAAGTCTGTGCACTTCGGCAGTGACTTAACTTTTTATTCAAAAAAGACCCCAAAAGTATCTTGGAATGTCTTGAAATTGTACACAGTCATAGTCAAGCATGCCCTGAACAAGAATCCATTGAATATATTTGCATATCTCTTGAAGAATATTTTTAATGAACTTTTGAAAATCAGGAAAGCGATCCATGCACTTGGACATTCCAAGTATGTTGGAATGTCTTGAAATTGTACTCAGTCATAGTCAACGACGCCCTGAACAAGAATCCGTTGAAAATATTTGCATATCGTTTAAGGAATATTTTTAAAGAATTTCTGAAAATCAGGAAAGCGATCCATGCACTTAGGCAGTGACTTAACTTTTTCGTCAAAAAAGACCCCAAAAGTATCTTGGAATGTCTTGAAATTGTACACAGTCATAGTCAAGAATGCCCTGAACAAGAATCCGTTGAATATATTTGCATATCTCTTGAAGAATATTTTTAATGAATTTTTGAAAATCCGGAAAGCGATCCATGCACTTGGACATTCCAAGTATGTTGGAATGTCTTGAAATTGTACTCGGTCATAGTCAACGACGCCCTGAACAAGAATCCATTGAAAATATTTGCATATCTCTTAAGGAATATTTTTAATGAATTTTTGAAAATGAGGAAAGTCTGTGCACTAAGGCAGTGACTTAACTTTTTATTCAAAAAAGACCCCAAAAGTATCTTGGAATGTCTTGAAATTGTACACAGTCATAGTCAAGCATGCCCTGAACAAGAATCCGTTGAATATATTTGCATATCTCTTGAAGAATATTTTTAATGAACTTTTGAAAATCAGGAAAGCGATCCATGCACTTGGACATTCCAAGAATGTTGGAATGTCTTGAAATTGTACTCAGTCATAGTCAACGACGCCCTGAACAAGAATCCGTTGAAAATATTTGCATATCGTTTAAGGAATATTTTTAAAGAATTTCTGAAAATCAGGAAAGCGATCCATGCACTTAGGCAGTGACTTAACTTTTTTGTCAAAAAAGACCCCAAAAGTATCTTGGAATGTCTTGAAATTGTACACAGTCATAGTCAAGCATGCCCTGAACAAGAATCCGTTGAATATATTTGCATATCTCTTGAAGAATATTTTTAATGAATTTTTGAAAATCCGAAAAGCGATCCATGCACTTGGACATTCCAAGTATGTTGGAATGTCTTGAAATTGTACTCAGTCATAGTCAACGACGCCCTGAACAAGAATCAATTGAAAATATTTGCATATCTCTTAAGGAATATTTTTAATGAATTTTTGAAAATGAGGAAAGTCTGTGCACTGAGGCAGTGACTTAACTTTTTATTCAAAAAAGACCCCAAAAGTATCTTGGAATGTCTTGAAATTGTACACAGTCATAGTCAAGCATGCCCTGAACAAGAATCCGTTGAATATATTTGCATATCTCTTGAAGAATATTTTTAATGAACTTTTGAAAATCAGGAAAGCGATCCATGCACTTGGACATTCCAAGTATGTTGGAATGTCTTGAAATTGTACTCAGTCATAGTCAACGACGCCCTGAACAAGAATCCGTTGAAAATATTTGCATATCGTTTAAGGAATATTTTTAAAGAATTTCTGAAAATCAGGAAAGCGATCCATGCACTTAGGCAGTGACTTAACTTTTTATTCAAAAAAGACCCCAAAAGTATCCTGGAATGTCTTGAAATTGTACACAGTCATAGTCAAGCATGCCCTGAACAAGAATCCGTTGAATATATTTGCATATCTCTTGAAGAATATTTTAAATGAATTTTTGAAAATCCGAAAAGCGATCCATGCACTTGGACATTCCAAGTATGTTGGAATGTCTTGAAATTGTACTCAGTCATAGTCAACGACGCCCTGAACAAGAATCAATTGAAAATATTTGCATATCTCTTAAGGAATATTTTTAATGAATTTTTGAAAATTAGGAAAGCGATCCATGCACTTAGGCAGTGACTTAACTTTTGATGTTTTTGGTTTGTTTTTAAAGCATTAAAGCTGCAGGAGTTCATCCATGTCGCCCAGTCGCTGGAAACAAACGTTTGGACACCGTGGATCACACAGCAGGATATCAGGTGAGACGAAGGAAACGATCCATTTGCCCTGATGCACTTAGTGACTTGACTTTTTTTTCAAAAAAAAACCCAAAAGTAAATTGGAATGTCTTGAAATTGTACACAGTCATAGTCAAGCATGCCCTGAATAAGAATCCGTTGAATATATTTGCATATCTCTTGAAGAATATTTTTAATGAATTTTTGAAAATCCGGAAAGCGATCCATGCACTTGGACATTCCAAGTATGTTGGAATGTCTTGAAATTGTACTCAGTCATAGTCAACGACGCCCTGAACAAGAATCCGTTGAAAATATTTGCATATCGCTTAAGGAATATTTTTAATGAATTTTTGAAAATCAGGAAAGCGATCCATGCACTTAGGCAGTGACTTAACTTTTTCGTCAAAAAAGACCCCAAAAGTATCTTGGAATGTCTTGAAATTGTACACAGTCATAGTCAAGCATGCCCTGAACAAGAATCCGTTGAATATATTTGCATATCTCTTGAGGAATATTTTTAATGAATTTTTGAAAATCAGGAAAGCGATCCATGCACTTAGGCAGTGACTTAACTTTTGATGTTTTTGGGTTGTTTTTAAAGAATTAAAGCTGCAGGAGTTCATCCATGTCGTCCAGTCGCTGGAAACAAACGTTTGGACACCGTGGATCACACAGCAGGATATCAGGTGAGACGAAGGAAACGATCCATTTGCCCTGATGCACTTAGTGACTTGACTTTTTTTTCAAAAAAAAACCCCAAAAGTAAATTGGAATGTCTTGAAATTGTACACAGTCATAGTCAAGCATGCCCTGAACAAGAATCCGTTGAATATATTTGCATATCTCTTGAAGAATATTTTTAATGAATTTTTGAAAATCCGAAAAGCGATCCATGCACTTGGACATTCCAAGTATGTTGGAATGTCTTGAAATTGTACTCAGTCATAGTCAACGACGCCCTGAACAAGAATCAATTGAAAATATTTGCATATCTCTTAAGGAATATTTTTAATGAATTTTTGAAAATGAGGAAAGTCTGTGCACTTAGGCAGTGACTTAACTTTTTATTCAAAAAAGACCCCAAAAGTATCCTGGAATGTCTTGAAATTGTACACAGTCATAGTCAAGCATGCCCTGAACAAGAATCCGTTGAATATATTTGCATATCTCTTGAAGAATATTTTTAATGAACTTTTGAAAATCAGGAAAGCGATCCATGCACTTGGACATTCCAAGTATGTTGGAATGTCTTGAAATTGTACTCAGTCATAGTCAACGACGCCCTGAACAAGAATCCGTTGAAAATATTTGCATATCGTTTAAGGAATATTTTTAAAGAATTTCTGAAAATCAGGAAAGCGATCCATGCACTTAGGCAGTGACTTAACTTTTTCGTCAAAAAAGACCCCAAAAGTATCTTGGAATGTCTTGAAATTGTACACAGTCATAGTCAAGCATGCCCTGAACAAGAATCCGTTGAATATATTTGCATATCTCTTGAAGAATATTTTTAATGAATTTTTGAAAATCCGAAAAGCGATCCATGCACTTGGACATTCCAAGTATGTTTGAATGTCTTTAAATTGTACTCAGTCATAGTCAACGACGCCCTGAACAAGAATCAATTGAAAATATTTGCATATCTCTTAAGGAATATTTTTAATGAATTTTTGAAAATGAGGAAAGTCTGTGCACTTAGGCAGTGACTTAACTTTTTATTCAAAAAAGACCCCAAAAGTATCTTGGAATGTCTTGAAATTGTACACAGTCATAGTCAAGCATGCCCTGAACAAGAATCCGTTGAATATATTTGCATATCTCTTGAAGAATATTTTTAATGAACTTTTGAAAATCAGGAAAGCGATCCATGCACTTGGACATTCCAAGTATGTTGGAATGTCTTGAAATTGTACTCAGTCATAGTCAACGACGCCCTGAACAAGAATCCGTTGAAAATATTTGCATATCGTTTAAGGAATATTTTTAAAGAATTTCTGAAAATCAGGAAAGCGATCCATGCACTTAGGCAGTGACTTAACTTTTTTGTCAAAAAAGACCCCAAAAGTATCTTGGAATGTCTTGAAATTGTACACAGTCATAGTCAAGCATGCCCTGAACAAGAATCCGTTGAATATATTTGCATATCTCTTGAAGAATATTTTTAATGAATTTTTGAAAATCCGAAAAGCGATCCATGCACTTGGACATTCCAAGTATGTTGGAATGTCTTGAAATTGTACTCAGTTATAGTCAACGACGCCCTGAACAAGAATCAATTGAAAATATTTGCATATCTCTTAAGGAATATTTTTAATGAATTTTTGAAAATGAGGAAAGTCTGTGCACTTAGGCAGTGACTTAACTTTTTATTCAAAAAAGACCCCAAAAGTATCTTGGAATGTCTTGAAATTGTACACAGTCATAGTCAAGCATGCCCTGAACAAGAATCCGTTGAATATATTTGCATATCTCTTGAAGAATATTTTTAATGAACTTTTGAAAATCAGGAAAGCGATCCATGCACTTGGACATTCCAAGTATGTTGGAATGTCTTGAAATTGTACTCAGTCATAGTCAACGACGCCCTGAACAAGAATCCGTTGAAAATATTTGCATATCGTTTAAGGAATATTTTTAAAGAATTTCTGAAAATCAGGAAAGCGATCCATGCACTTAGGCAGTGACTTAACTTTTTATTCAAAAAAGACCCCAAAAGTATCCTGGAATGTCTTGAAATTGTACACAGTCATAGTCAAGCATGCCCTGAACAAGAATCCGTTGAATATATTTGCATATCTCTTGAAGAATATTTTTAATGAACTTTTGAAAATCAGGAAAGCGATCCATGCACTTGGACATTCCAAGTATGTTGGAATGTCTTGAAATTGTACTCAGTCATAGTCAACGACGCCCTGAACAAGAATCCATTGAAAATATTTGCATATCGTTTAAGGAATATTTTTAAAGAATTTCTGAAAATCAGGAAAGCGATCCATGCACTTAGGCAGTGACTTAACTTTTTCGTCAAAAAAGACCCCAAAAGTATCTTGGAATGTCTTGAAATTGTACTCAGTCATAGTCAACGACGCCCTGAACAAGAATCCATTGAAAATATTTGCATATCTCTTAAGGAATATTTTTAATGAATTTTTGAAAATGAGGAAAGTCTGTGCACTTAGGCAGTGACTTAACTTTTTATTCAAAAAAGACCCCAAAAGTATCTTGGAATGTCTTGAAATTGTACACAGTCATAGTCAAGCATGCCCTGAACAAGAATCCGTTGAATATATTTGCATATCTCTTGAAGAATATTTTTAATGAACTTTTGAAAATCAGGAAAGCGATCCATGCACTTGGACATTCCAAGTATGTTGGAATGTTTTGAAATTGTACTCAGTCATAGTCAACGACGCCCTGAACAAGAATCCGTTGAAAATATTTGCATATCGCTTAAGGAATATTTTTAATGAATTTTTGAAAATCAGGAAAGCGATCCATGCACTTAGGCAGTGACTTAACTTTTTATTCAAAAAAGACCCCAAAAGTATCCTGGAATGTCTTGAAATTGTACACAGTCATAGTCAAGCATGCCCTGAACAAGAATCCGTTGAATATATTTGCATATCTCTTGAAGAATATTTTTAATGAATTTTTGAAAATCCGAAAAGCGATCCATGCACTTGGACATTCCAAGTATGTTGGAATGTCTTGAAATTGTACTCAGTCATAGTCAACGACGCCCTGAACAAGAATCAATTGAAAATATTTGCATATCTCTTAAGGAATATTTTTAATGAATTTTTGAAAATTAGGAAAGCGATCCATGCACTTAGGCAGTGACTTAACTTTTGATGTTTTTGGTTTGTTTTTAAAGCATTAAAGCTGCAGGAGTTCATCCATGTCGCCCAGTCGCTGGAAACAAACGTTTGGACACCGTGGATCACACAGCAGGATATCAGGTGAGACGAAGGAAACGATCCATTTGCCCTGATGCACTTAGTGACTTGACTTTTTTTTCAAAAAAAACCCCAAAAGTAAATTGGAATGTCTTGAAATTGTACACAGTCATAGTCAAGCATGCCCTGAATAAGAATCCGTTGAATATATTTGCATATCTCTTGAAGAATATTTTTAATGAATTTTTGAAAATCCGGAAAGCGATCCATGCACTTGGACATTCCAAGTATGTTGGAATGTCTTGAAATTGTACTCAGTCATAGTCAACGACGCCCTGAACAAGAATCCGTTGAAAATATTTGCATATCGCTTAAGGAATATTTTTAATGAATTTTTGAAAATCAGGAAAGCGATCCATGCACTTAGGCAGTGACTTAACTTTTTCGTCAAAAAAGACCCCAAAAGTATCTTGGAATGTCTTGAAATTGTACACAGTCATAGTCAAGCATGCCCTGAACAAGAATCCGTTGAATATATTTGCATATCAATCAATCAATCAATCAATCAATCAATCTTTATTTATATAGCCCACAGTTTACAAAACATAGTTTGTCTCACGGGACTTCACAGGGTTGGTAACATCCTCTGTCCTTAGACCTTCGACCAGGGTAAGGAAAAACTACCAGGGAAAAAAAAACCCTTGTAAAAGGGAAAAAGGGTAGAAACCTTAGGGAGAACCACAGGTGAGGGATCCACTCCCTGGACGGACAGACGTGCAGTAGATGTTACCCAAAACATACAATACACAATGACAAGAATAAAAAGTGAAAAAAAAAAAAAAAAGAAAAAAAAGTCTTTAAATGCCAGGATCATCTGGATCACTGGGTTTATCACAGCCTGTAGTGAAGACTGTTGTGGTCAGAGACTTGAGGATGACGGAGTCTTCTTTCCTGTCCTGACCTCATGTCGTTCACTGGTGTCAGCAGAACTGTAAGAGATTAAAATCAGTTAGAGATGTGCTATATGTAGATTTATGTGCTACATCTCATGGGGGTACATCAGGTAAGTGGTGAGGGATGAAAAATCAAGGACGGGGTAGAGAAAGTGCGGCTCGTGCAAAGTCTGTGTGCTCATTCTAAGTGCATGATGGGAAATTCCCCCAGCAGTCTAAGCCTATGGCAGCATAAGATAGACTATTCTAATCAGGACTACCTGATCTAGCTTCGACTATAGGCTATGTTAAAAAGGTAGGTTTTCAGTCTCACCTTAAAGGCAGAGACCGAGTCAGACTGTCTGACTGAAAGCGGAAGTTGGTTCCACAGGAGAGGAGCCTGGTAGCTAAATGTTCTACCACCGATTCTACTTCTAGTTATTTTAGGAATAACCAGTAGACCTGAGTTCAAGGAGCGCAGCGCTCTATTCGGCTGATATAAAGTGATTAAGTCACAAATGTAAGAAGGTGCCTGATTGTTCAGGGCCTTGTATGTAAGTAAAAGTATTTTAAAATCGATTCTACTTTTCACTGGGAGCCAGTGAAGAGAAGCCAGGACAGGAGTTATATGGTCACGTCGTCTGGTTCGAGTCAGTATCCGTGCTGCTGCGTTCTGGACCAGTTGAAGGCTTCTCAGGGACTTACTAGGACATCCAGACAGTAAGGAGTTACAGTAATCCAGCCTAGAGGTTATAAAGGCGTGGATAAGTTTCTCAGAGTCTTGTCTTGATATAATATTTCTAATTGTCTTGATGTTGCGAAGGTGGAAGAAGGCTGTTCTACATATATGCTTAATATGTTCATCCAGCGATAAATCCTGGTCAAACAGGACTCCTAGGTTCCTTACTGTAGTGCAAGGGACTGGAGTGTTACTGCCTAGGTTTAGAGCTCCAAGTGCTGCTCTTATATCTTTTGGCCCAAGGACCATGACCTCAGTTTTTTCTGTGTTAAGCATCAGAAAATTACGAGTCATCCACGTCTGTATGTCTATGAGACAATCCTGGAGTTTAATAGATGGGTTTGGGTCGTCCGGTCGTGCAGATACATATAGCTGAGTGTCATCTGCATAACAATGAAAATCTATGTTGTGTTTCCTGATAATGTTGCCTAATGGCAGCATGTACAGGGTAAAAAGAATAGGTCCAAGCACAGAACCCTGAGGAACTCCGTAGTTAACCTTAGTGAGTATGGAGGATTCCTCGTTTACACTAACAAACTGAAATCTGTCCGATAAATAGGACTTGAACCAGACAAGTGCCGATCCTCTAATCCCAACGTCTTGTTCTAGTCTATGTAACAGGATCTCATGATCTATAGTATCAAATGCTGCACTGAGATCCAACAGAACCAGTATAGAAGCCAGTCCTTTTTCAGAGGCCATAAGAATATCATCTTTTACTCTAAGTAGTGCAGTCTCTGTACTGTGGTGGGTTCTAAACCCAGACTGGAACTTTTCAAATACATTATTGCTACACAGGTGATTACACAACTGTGTGGCTGCAGCTTTTTCTAAAATCTTTGAAATAAAAGGAAGGTTTGAGATCGGTCTATAGTTACTCAGAATGCTACTGTCGAGAGAAGGCTTTTTAAGTAATGGCTTAATTACTGCCATCTTAAAGGCCTTTGGGACACAGCCGCTCAGTAAAGACATATTTATTTGATCTAGTAAAATATTTCCAACTTGTGGTAGAGCCTCTCTAAGGAGTCTAGCTGGTATAGGGTCCAACTGACATGTAGTTAGTTTAGAGGAGGAGACCAGTGAGGTCAGCTCCCGGAGGCTTATAGGAATAAAATGATTCAATACATGTAAAGCTGGAGCCGCAGTTAAGTCTAGGCTCGCTGTACTAAACTGGTTGGTAATTCTATCTCTGATCGTTTCTATCTTATCGTTAAAAAATGTTATAAAGTCATTACTACTCAGCGATCGAGGGATCGATGGATTCGTTGTATCATGGCTCTCTGTCAGCCTGGCTACAGTGCTGAAAAGGAACCTGGGGTTGCTCTTATTTTTCTCTATTAACTCTGAGTAATAAGAAGTTCTTGCATGTCTAAGAGCTTTTTTATATATATCAAAACTGTTCTTCCACAAGACATAGTGACTGTCATTATGTGTGGAACGCCACGTTCTTTCTAACTTCCGTGTACTGAGCTTTAACGCTCGAGTTTGGGCTGTGTACCATGGGGCAGACTTGTCCCGGGTGATAACCTTTCTCTTAAGAGGAGCAACAGTGTTTAGAACTGTTTGCAAGGTTAAATTTGTGTTATCCACTATTCCATTAAGTTCCGTGGGAGAGATGTTTCTATAGTCATCCTCTGTGATAAAACATGGCTGGAGGGCAGACGAGAGCTGTTCAGTGAATTTTTCAACTGAACTGTCGGATAAACAGCGACTGTAATAATGCTGCTGTTTAGGATCAGTAACATTAGTAAGTACAACCTCGAATGAGATCAGACAATGGTCCGATATCAAAGGATTCTCATCAAATACTACCAAGTTACGTATGTCAATACCATACGTCAAGATAAGGTCAAGTGTGTGTCCATAACGATGTGTTGGTTTGTTAACCTGCTGCTTGAAGCCAATTGATTCAAGCAAAGCTTTAAAAGACGAGCCAAGACTATTATTGGCTACGTCCACATGAATATTAAAATCACCTACTATGATGATTTTATCTGAACAGAGAACTAAATCAGATAAAAAATCTGCAAAATCACTTAAAAAGTCGGAGTAGGAGTTCGGTGGTCGGTATACAACGATAAGCTGGAGTCTGTTATTCTGTTTAATACTTGAGTCTAACAGACTTAGAGTAAGGTGCTCAAATGATTCATAAGTACACGTGGGTCGAGAGGTGAGCGAAAGTATACAGTCAGATATAGCTGCGACCCCTCCACCTCTGCCATTTCCTCTAGGGGTATGAACACTGGTGTGGGAAGGAGGCGTTGCTTCGTTTATAGATACATAATCATTCACTTGAAGCCATGTTTCTGTTAAGCAGAGCAAGTCAAAATCCTGTTCGTGTATCAGTTCATTCACAAGCAACGCTTTTGAGCGGAGAGAACGAATATTTAACAAACCACACTTAAAACTGTTCGTTCTCGGCTCGGAGAATGTCCTTGTGTTTATTCTAACAAGGTTACTATGAATGACTCCTCTCCTGTTTCTCCGTGACTGTCTAATGTATGGAGCCCTAGAGGCAGACACTGTGTTAATCCTAAATCTATGTTCATATATAGCTTTATCTTTATATATAGCATAGTCATTATCTATAGGGGGCGACTGAACGAGTGGGAGCACAGAGAAGCGTGTTAAACTGCAACTCTGTTTCCTGGTCCCGACTGCTTGTTGTCACGTTTTGGTTCTAATAAACGTTGTCATATTTCTGGAAAGGAGGGAAGCTCCATCCAGAGTGGGATGAACACCATCCCGTCTAATAAGACCAGGTTTTCCCCAAAAACTTTGCCAGTTCTGTGTGAAGCCCACGTTATTGTTAGGGCACCACCTTGACAGCCAGCTGTTGAATGATAGCATGCGACTATACATGTCATCACTCGTTCTATTTGGCAGAGGTCCAGAGAAACATACGGTGTCCGACATCGTCTTGGCATATGTACACACCGACTCCACATTAATTTTAGTGACCTCCGACTGGCGAAGCCGAATGTCGTTGCTGCCGACGTGAATAACGATTTTATTGAACCTACGATTAGCTTTAGCCAGCAGTTTTAAATGAGATTCGATGTCGCC
This sequence comes from Microchirus variegatus, assembly GCF_963457635.1. Classification (NCBI taxonomy): domain Eukaryota; kingdom Metazoa; phylum Chordata; class Actinopteri; order Pleuronectiformes; family Soleidae; genus Microchirus; species Microchirus variegatus. The sequence continues at coordinate 364,132 of NW_028154739.1, forward strand.
CGCTCTGGCCCCAGGAATGCAACAGACTGTGGTCGCTGGAGTCGAAAACTTTACGTTCCGTAAAATAGAGTCACCGATAACTAGAGTCGTTTCCTCAGCGGGTGTGTCGCTGAGTGGGGAAAATGTGTTCGAAACGTGGGTCGGCCGGTGGCTAGCCGGGGGCTTCGGTTTAGAGCTACGCTTCCCACCGCGGACAGTCACCCACTCTCCCTGATTTCCCGGCTGCTCGGGAACTACTGAGGGGGCTGTAGCTAACTGTGATGTAGCGGTGGCTGCAGTTGCTGCTGCGGTTGCTACCGGGCTCGCACTCCTAGGCGAAGGATAGCTAATGCTAGCGACTAAAGGACTAGCTTCTACAGTGCGGAGCCGCGCTTCTAGCTGGCTAATCCTCGCCTCCATGTCCAAAAACATACTACATTTAATACACATACCATTACCGCTAAATGAGGCAGAGGAGTAACTAAACATCGAGCACTGAGCACACGACAGAGCAGGGGAGCAAGAGGGAGCAGGAGAGTGGGAGAGAGAGAAAGAAGCCATTGCTAGTAAATGTGCTAAGCTAGGCTGTTAGCACCCGGCTCAGAGGGAGAGTACTGCACTTGTTTACAGACTACTATGGATAAGCTAGAAAGACAACTTAGCTTCGGTTTTTAGGTGACGTGTGGGTAGTATCCCTCGTGGCGAGTGTCAGCTGCTGGAAGTGGCTGCTGCTGCTGGAAGTGGCAACACAGATCCCACATATCTCTTGAGGAATATTTTTAATGAATTTTTGAAAATCAGGAAAGCGATCCATGCACTTAGGCAGTGACTTAACTTTTGATGTTTTTGGGTTGTTTTTAAAGAATTAAAGCTGCAGGAGTTCATCCATGTCGTCCAGTCGCTGGAAACAAACGTTTGGACACCGTGGATCACACAGCAGGATATCAGGTGAGACGAAGGAAACGATCCATTTGCCCTGATGCACTTAGTGACTTGACTTTTTTTTCAAAAAAAACCCCCAAAAGTAAATTGGAATGTCTTGAAATTGTACACAGTCATAGTCAAGCATGCCCTGAACAAGAATCCGTTGAATATATTTGCATATCTCTTGAAGAATATTTTTAATGAATTTTTGAAAATCCGAAAAGCGATCCATGCACTTGGACATTCCAAGTATGTTGGAATGTCTTGAAATTGTACTCAGTCATAGTCAACGACGCCCTGAACAAGAATCAATTGAAAATATTTGCATATCTCTTAAGGAATATTTTTAATGAATTTTTGAAAATGAGGAAAGTCTGTGCACTTAGGCAGTGACTTAACTTTTTATTCAAAAAAGACCCCAAAAGTATCTTGGAATGTCTTGAAATTGTACACAGTCATAGTCAAGCATGCCCTGAACAAGAATCCGTTGAATATATTTGCATATCTCTTGAAGAATATTTTTAATGAACTTTTGAAAATCAGGAAAGCGATCCATGCACTTGGACATTCCAAGTATGTTGGAATGTCTTGAAATTGTACTCAGTCATAGTCAACGACGCCCTGAACAAGAATCCGTTGAAAATATTTGCATATCGCTTAAGGAATATTTTTAATGAATTTTTGAAAATCAGGAAAGCGATCCATGCACTTAGGCAGTGACTTAACTTTTTTGTCAAAAAAGACCCCAAAAGTATCTTGGAATGTCTTGAAATTGTACACAGTCATAGTCAAGCATGCCCTGAACAAGAATCCGTTGAATATATTTGCATATCTCTTGAAGAATATTTTTAATGAATTTTTGAAAATCCGAAAAGCAATCCAAGCACTTGGACATTCCAAGTATGTTGGAATGTCTTGAAATTGTACTCAGTCATAGTCAACGACGCCCTGAACAAGAATCAATTGAAAATATTTGCATATCTCTTAAGGAATATTTTTAATGAATTTTTGAAAATGAGGAAAGTCTGTGCACTTAGGCAGTGACTTAACTTTTTATTCAAAAAAGACCCCAAAAGTATCTTGGAATGTCTTGAAATTGTACACAGTCATAGTCAAGCATGCCCTGAACAAGAATCCGTTGAATATATTTGCATATCTCTTGAAGAATATTTTTAATGAACTTTTGAAAATCAGGAAAGCGATCCATGCACTTGGACATTCCAAGTATGTTGGAATGTCTTGAAATTGTACTCAGTCATAGTCAACGACGCCCTGAACAAGAATCCGTTGAAAATATTTGCATATAGCTTAAGGAATATTTTTAATGAATTTTTGAAAATCAGGAAAGCGATCCATGCACTTAGGCAGTGACTTAACTTTTTTGTCAAAAAAGACCCCAAAAGTATCTTGGAATGTCTTGAAATTGTACACAGTCATAGTCAAGCATGCCCTGAACAAGAATCCGTTGAATATATTTGCATATCTCTTGAAGAATATTTTTAATGAATTTTTGAAAATCCGAAAAGCGATCCATGCACTTGGACATTCCAAGTATGTTGGAATGTCTTGAAATTGTACTCAGTCATAGTCAACGACGCCCTGAACAAGAATCAATTGAAAATATTTGCATATCTCTTAAGGAATATTTTTAATGAATTTTTGAAAATGATGAAAGTCTGTGCACTTTGGCAGTGACTTAACTTTTTATTCAAAAAAGACCCCAAAAGTATCTTGGAATGTCTTGAAATTGTACACAGTCATAGTCAAGCATGCCCTGAACAAGAATCCGTTGAATATATTTGCATATCTCTTGAAGAATATTTTTAATGAACTTTTGAAAATCAGGAAAGCGATCCATGCACTTGGACATTCCAAGTATGTTGGAATGTCTTGAAATTGTACTCAGTCATAGTCAACGACGCCCTGAACAAGAATCCGTTGAAAATATTTGCATATCGCTTAAGGAATATTTTAAATGAATTTTTGAAAATCAGGAAAGCGATCCATGCACTTAGGCAGTGACTTAACTTTTTCGTCAAAAAAGACCCCAAAAGTATCTTGGAATGTCTTGAAATTGTACACAGTCATAGTCAAGCATGCCCTGAACAAGAATCCGTTGAATATATTTGCATATCTCTTGAGGAATATTTTTAATGAATTTTTGAAAATCAGGAAAGCGATCCATGCACTTAGGCAGTGACTTAACTTTTGATGTTTTTGGGTTGTTTTTAAAGAATTAAAGCTGCAAGAGTTCATCCATGTCGTCCAGTCGCTGGAAACAAACGTTTGGACACCGTGGATCACACAGCAGGATATCAGGTGAGACGAAGGAAACGATCCATTTGCCCTGATGCACTTAGTGACTTGACTTTTTTTTCAAAAAAAACCCCCAAAAGTAAATTGGAATGTCTTGAAATTGTACACAGTCATAGTCAAGCATGCCCTGAACAAGAATCCGTTGAATATATTTGCATATCTCTTGAAGAATATTTTTAATGAATTTTTGAAAATCCGAAAAGCGATCCATGCACTTGGACATTCCAAGTATGTTGGAATGTCTTGAAATTGTACTCAGTCATAGTCAACGACGCCCTGAACAAGAATCAATTGAAAATATTTGCATATCTCTTAAGGAATATTTTTAATGAATTTTTGAAAATGAGGAAAGTCTGTGCACTTAGGCAGTGACTTAACTTTTTATTCAAAAAAGACCCCAAAAGTATCTTGGAATGTCTTGAAATTGTACACAGTCATAGTCAAGCATGCCCTGAACAAGAATCCGTTGAATATATTTGCATATCTCTTGAAGAATATTTTTAATGAACTTTTGAAAATCAGGAAAGCGATCCATGCACTTGGACATTCCAAGTATGTTGGAATGTCTTGAAATTGTACTCAGTCATAGTCAACGACGCCCTGAACAAGAATCCGTTGAAAATATTTGCATATCGCTTAAGGAATATTTTTAATGAATTTTTGAAAATCAGGAAAGCGATCCATGCACTGAGGCAGTGACTTAACTTTTTCGTCAAAAAAGACCCCAAAAGTATCTTGGAATGTCTTGAAATTGTACACAGTCATAGTCAAGCATGCCCTGAACAAGAATCCGTTGAATATATTTGCATATCTCTTGAAGAATATTTTTAATGAATTTTTGAAAATCCGGAAAGCGATCCATGCACTTGGACATTCCAAGTATGTTGGAATGTCTTGAAATTGTACTCAGTCATAGTCAACGACGCCCTGAACAAGAATCCGTTGAAAATATTTGCATATCGCTTAAGGAATATTTTTAATGAATTTTTGAAAATCAGGAAAGCGATCCATGCACTTAGGCAGTGACTTAACTTTTTCGTCAAAAAAGACCCCAAAAGTATCTTGGAATGTCTTGAAATTGTACACAGTCATAGTCAAGCATGCCCTGAACAAGAATCCGTTGAATATATTTGCATATCTCTTGAGGAATATTTTTAATGAATTTTTGAAAATCAGGAAAGCGATCCATGCACTTAGGCAGTGACTTAACTTTTGATGTTTTTGGGTTGTTTTTAAAGAATTAAAGCTGCAGGAGTTCATCCATGTCGTCCAGTCGCTGGAAACAAACGTTTGGACACCGTGGATCACACAGCAGGATATCAGGTGAGACGAAGGAAACGATCCATTTGCCCTGATGCACTTAGTGACTTGACTTTTTTTTCAAAAAAAACCCCCAAAAGTAAATTGGAATGTCTTGAAATTGTACACAGTCATAGTCAAGCATGCCCTGAACAAGAATCCGTTGAATATATTTGCATATCTCTTGAAGAATATTTTTAATGAATTTTTGAAAATCCGAAAAGCGATCCATGCACTTGGACATTCCAAGTATGTTGGAATGTCTTGAAATTGTACTCAGTCATAGTCAACGACGCCCTGAACAAGAATCAATTGAAAATATTTGCATATCTCTTAAGGAATATTTTTAATGAATTTTTGAAAATGAGGAAAGTCTGTGCACTTAGGCAGTGACTTAACTTTTTATTCAAAAAAGACCCCAAAAGTATCTTGGAATGTCTTGAAATTGTACACAGTCATAGTCAAGCATGCCCTGAACAAGAATCCGTTGAATATATTTGCATATCTCTTGAAGAATATTTTTAATGAACTTTTGAAAATCAGGAAAGCGATCCATGCACTTGGACATTCCAAGTATGTTGGAATGTCTTGAAATTGTACTCAGTCATAGTCAACGACGCCCTGAACAAGAATCCGTTGAAAATATTTGCATATCGCTTAAGGAATATTTTTAATGAATTTTTGAAAATCAGGAAAGCGATCCATGCACTTAGGCAGTGACTTAACTTTTTCGTCAAAAAAGACCCCAAAAGTATCTTGGAATGTCTTGAAATTGTACACAGTCATAGTCAAGCATGCCCTGAACAAGAATCCGTTGAATATATTTGCATATCTCTTGAAGAATATTTTTAATGAATTTTTGAAAATCCGAAAAGCGATCCATGCACTTGGACATTCCAAGTATGTTGGAATGTCTTGAAATTGTACTCAGTCATAGTCAACGACGCCCTGAACAAGAATCCGTTGAAAATATTTGCATATCGCTTAAGGAATATTTTTAATGAATTTTTGAAAATCAGGAAAGCGATCCATGCACTTAGGCAGTGACTTAACTTTTTCGTCAATAAAGACCCCAAAAGTATCTTGGAATGTCTTGAAATTGTACACAGTCATAGTCAAGCATGCCCTGAACAAGAATCCGTTGAATATATTTGCATATCTCTTGAAGAATATTTTTAATGAATTTTTGAAAATCCAAAAAGCGATCCATGCACTTGGACATTCCAAGTATGTTGGAATGTCTTGAAATTGTACTCAGTCATAGTCAACGACGCCCTGAACAAGAATCAATTGAAAATATTTGCATATCTCTTAAGGAATATTTTTAATGAATTTTTGAAAATGAGGAAAGTCTGTGCACTTAGGCAGTGACTTAACTTTTTATTCAAAAAAGACCCCAAAAGTATCTTGGAATGTCTTGAAATTGTACACAGTCATAGTCAAGCATGCCCTGAACAAGAATCCGTTGAATATATTTGCATATCTCTTGAAGAATATTTTTAATGAACTTTTGAAAATCAGGAAAGCGATCCATGCACTTGGACATTCCAAGTATGTTGGAATGTCTTGAAATTGTACTCAGTCATAGTCAACGACGTCCTGAACAAGAATCCGTTGAAAATATTTGCATATCGTTTAAGGAATATTTTTAAAGAATTTCTGAAAATCAGGAAAGCGATCCATGCACTTAGGCAGTGACTTAACTTTTTCGTCAAAAAAGACCCCAAAAGTATCTTGGAATGTCTTGAAATTGTACACAGTCATAGTCAAGCATGCCCTGAACAAGAATCCGTTGAATATATTTGCATATCTCTTGAAGAATATTTTTAATGAATTTTTGAAAATCCGGAAAGCGATCCATGCACTTGGACATTCCAAGTATGTTGGAATGTCTTGAAATTGTACTCGGTCATAGTCAACGACGCCCTGAACAAGAATCCATTGAAAATATTTGCATATCTCTTAAGGAATATTTTTAATGAATTTTTGAAAATGATGAAAGTCTGTGCACTTAGGCAGTGACTTAACTTTTTATTCAAAAAAGACCCCAATGGTATCTTGGAATGTCTTGAAATTGTACACAGTCATAGTCAAGCATGCCCTGAACAAGAATCCGTTGAATATATTTGCATATCTCTTGAAGAATATTTTTAATGAACTTTTGAAAATCAGGAAAGCGATCCATGCACTTGGACATTCCAAGTATGTTGGAATGTCTTGAAATTGTACTCAGTCATAGTCAACGACGCCCTGAACAAGAATCCGTTGAAAATATTTGCATATCGTTTAAGGAATATTTTTAAAGAATTTCTGAAAATCAGGAAAGCGATCCATGCACTTAGGCAGTGACTTAACTTTTTCGTCAAAAAAGACCCCAAAAGTATCTTGGAATGTCTTGAAATTGTACACAGTCATAGTCAAGCATGCCCTGAACAAGAATCCGTTGAATATATTTGCATATCTCTTGAAGAATATTTTTAATGAATTTTTGAAAATCCGGAAAGCGATCCATGCACTTGGACATTCCAAGTATGTTGGAATGTCTTGAAATTGTACTCGGTCATAGTCAACGACGCCCTGAACAAGAATCCATTGAAAATATTTGCATATCTCTTAAGGAATATTTTTAATGAATTTTTGAAAATGATGAAAGTCTGTGCACTTAGGCAGTGACTTAACTTTTTATTCAAAAAAGACCCCAAAGGTATCTTGGAATGTCTTGAAATTGTACACAGTCATAGTCAAGCATGCCCTGAACAAGAATCCGTTGAATATATTTGCATATCTCTTGAAGAATATTTTTAATGAATTTTTGAAAATCCGAAAAGCGATCCATGCACTTGGACATTCCAAGTATGTTGGAATGTCTTGAAATTGTACTCAGTCATAGTCAACGACGCCCTGAACAAGAATCAATTGAAAATATTTGCATATCTCTTAAGGAATATTTTTAATGAATTTTTGAAAATGAGGAAAGTCTGTGCACTTAGGCAGTGACTTAACTTTTTATTCAAAAAAGACCCCAAAAGTATCTTGGAATGTCTTGAAATTGTACACAGTCATAGTCAAGCATGCCCTGAACAAGAATCCGTTGAATATATTTGCATATCTCTTGAAGAATATTTTTAATGAACTTTTGAAAATCAGGAAAGCGATCCATGCACTTGGACATTCCAAGTATGTTGGAATGTCTTGAAATTGTACTCAGTCATAGTCAACGACGCCCTGAACAAGAATCCGTTGAAAATATTTGCATATCGCTTAAGGAATATTTTTAATGAATTTTTGAAAATCAGGAAAGCGATCCATGCACTTAGGCAGTGACTTAACTTTTTCGTCAAAAAAGACCCCAAAAGTATCTTGGAATGTCTTGAAATTGTACACAGTCATAGTCAAGCATGCCCTGAACGAAAATCCGTTGAATATATTTGCATATCTCTTGAAGAATATTTTTAATGAATTTTTGAAAATCCGAAAAGCGATCCATGCACTTGGACATTCCAAGTATGTTGGAATGTCTTGAAATTGTACTCAGTCATAGTCAACGACGCCCTGAACAAGAATCCGTTGAAAATATTTGCATATCGCTTAAGGAATATTTTTAATGAATTTTTGAAAATCAGGAAAGCGATCCATGCACTTAGGCAGTGACTTAACTTTTTCGTCAAAAAAGACCCCAAAAGTATCTTGGAATGTCTTGAAATTGTACACAGTCATAGTCAAGCATGCCCTGAACGAAAATCCGTTGAATATATTTGCATATCTCTTGAAGAATATTTTTAATGAATTTTTGAAAATCCGAAAAGCGATCCATGCACTTGGACATTCCAAGTATGTTGGAATGTCTTTAAATTGTACTCAGTCATAGTCAACGACGCCCTGAACAAGAATCCGTTGAAAATATTTGCATATCGCTTAAGGAATATTTTTAATGAATTTTTGAAAATCAGGAAAGCGATCCATGCACTTAGGCAGTGACTTAACTTTTTTGTCAAAAAAGACCCCAAAAGTATCTTGGAATGTCTTGAAATTGTACACAGTCATAGTCAAGCATGACCTGAACAAGAATCCGTTGAATATATTTGCATATCTCTTGAAGAATATTTTTAATGAATTTTTGAAAATCCGAAAAGCGATCCATGCACTTGGACATTCCAAGTATGTTGGAATGTCTTGAAATTGTACTCAGTCATAGTCAACGACGCCCTGAACAAGAATCCGTTGAAAATATTTGCATATCGTTTAAGGAATATTTTTAAAGAATTTCTGAAAATCAGGAAAGCGATCCATGCACTTAGGCAGTGACTTAACTTTTTCGTCAAAAAAGACCCCAAAAGTATCTTGGAATGTCTTGAAATTGTACACAGTCATAGTCAAGCATGCCCTGAACAAGAATCCGTTGAATATATTTGCATATCTCTTGAAGAATATTTTTAATGAACTTTTGAAAATCAGGAAAGCGATCCATGCACTTGGACATTCCAAGTATGTTGGAATGTCTTGAAATTGTACTCAGTCATAGTCAACGACGCCCTGAACAAGAATCCGTTGAAAATATTTGCATATCGCTTAAGGAATATTTTTAATGAATTTTTGAAAATCAGGAAAGCGATCCATGCACTTAGGCAGTGACTTAACTTTTTCGTCAAAAAAGACCCCAAAAGTATCTTGGAATGTCTTGAAATTGTACACAGTCATAGTCAAGCATGCCCTGAACAAGAATCCGTTGAATATGTTTGCATATCTCTTGTAGAATATTTTTAATGAATTTTTGAAAATCCGAAAAGCGATCCATGCACTTGGACATTCCAAGTATGTTGGAATGTCTTGAAATTGTACTCAGTCATAGTCAACGACGCTCTGAACAAGAATCAATTGAAAATATTTGCATATCTCTTAAGGAATATTTTTAATGAATTTTTGAAAATGAGGAAAGTCTGTGCACTAAGCCAGTGACTTAACTTTTCATTCAAAAAAGACCCCAAAAGTATCTTGGAATGTCTTGAAATTGTACACAGTCATAGTCAAGCATGCCCTGAACAAGAATCCGTTGAATATATTTGCATATCTCTTGAAGAATATTTTTAATGAACTTTTGAAAATCAGGAAAGCGATCCATGTACTTGGACATTCAAAGTATGTTGGAATGTCTTGAAATTGTACTCGGTCATAGTCAACGACGCCCTGAACAAGAATCCGTTGAAAATATTTGCATATCGCTTAAGGAATATTTTTAATGAATTTTTGAAAATCAGGAAAGCGATCCATGCACTTAGGCAGTGACTTAACTTTTTATTCAAAAAAGACCCCAAAGGTATCTTGGAATGTCTTGAAATTGTACACAGTCATAGTCAAGCATGCCCTGAACAAGAATCCGTTGAATATATTTGCATTTCTCTTGAAGAATATTTTTAATGAACTTTTGAAAATCAGGAAAGCGATCCATGCACTTGGACATTGCAAGTATGTTGGAATGTCTTGAAATTGTACTCAGTCATAGTCAACGACGCCCTGAACAAGAATCCGTTGAAAATATTTGCATATCGTTTAAGGAATATTTTTAAAGAATTTCTGAAAATCAGGAAAGCGATCCATGCACTTAGGCAGTGACTAAACTTTTTTGTCAAAAAAGACTCCAAAAGTATCTTGGAATGTCTTGAAATTGTACACAGTCATAGTCAAGCATGCCCTGAACAAGAATATGTTGAATATATTTGCATATCTCTTGAATAATATTTTTAATGAATTTTTGAAAATCCGAAAAGCGATCCATGCACTTGGACATTCCAAGTATGTTGGAATGTCTTGAAATTGTACTCAGTCATAGTCAACGACGCCCTGAACAAGAATCAATTGAAAATATTTGCATATCTCTTAAGGAATATTTTTAATGAATTTTTGAAAATGAGGAAAGTCTGTGCACTGAGGCAGTGACTTAACTTTTTATTCAAAAAAGACCCCAAAAGTATCTTGGAATGTCTTGAAATTGTACACAGTCATAGTCAAGCATGCCCTGAACAAGAATCCGTTGAATATATTTGCATATCTCTTGAAGAATATTTTTAATGAACTTTTGAAAATCAGGAAAGCGATCCATGCACTTGGACATTCCAAGTATGTTGGAATGTCTTGAAATTGTACTCGGTTATAGTCAACGACGCCCTGAACAAGAATCCATTTAAATTATTTGCATATCTCTTAAGGAATATTTTTAATGAATTTTTGAAAATGATGAAAGTCTGTGCACTTAGGCAGTGACTTAACTTTTTATTCAAAAAAGACCCCAAAGGTATCTTGGAATGTCTTGAAATTGTACACAGTCATAGTCAAGCATGCCCTGAACAAGAATCCGTTGAATATATTTGCATATCTCTTGAAGAATATTTTTAATGAACTTTTGAAAATCAGGAAAGCGATCCATGCACTTGGACATTCCAAGTATGTTGGAATGTCTTGAAATTGTACTCAGTCATAGTCAACGACGCCCTGAACAAGAATCCGTTGAAAATATTTGCATATCGTTTAAGGAATATTTTTAAAGAATTTCTGAAAATCAGGAAAGCGATCCATGCACTTAGGCAGTGACTTAACTTTTTCGTCAAAAAAGACCCCAAAAGTATCTTGGAATGTCTTGAAATTGTACACAGTCATAGTCAAGAATGCCCTGAACAAGAATCCGTTGAATATATTGGCATATCTCTTGAAGAATATTTTTAATGAATTTTTGAAAATCCGGAAAGCGATCCATGCACTTGGACATTCCAAGTATGTTGGAATGTCTTGAAATTGTACTCAGTCATAGTCAACGACGCCCTGAACAAGAATCCATTGAAAATATTTGCATATCTCTTAAGGAATATTTTTAATGAATTTTTGAAAATGATGAAAGTCTGTGCACTGAGGCAGTGACTTAACTTTTTATTCAAAAAAGACCCCAAAGGTATCTTGCAATGTCTTGAAATTGTACACAGTCATAGTCAAGCATGCCCTGAACAAGAATCCGTTGAATTTATTTGCATATCTCTTGAAGAATATTTTTAATGAACTTTTGAAAATCAGGAAAGCGATCCATGCACTTGGACATTCCAAGTATGTTGGAATGTCTTGAAATTGTACTCAGTCATAGTCAACGACGCCCTGAACAAGAATCCGTTGAAAATATTTGCATATCGTTTAAGGAATATTTTTAAAGAATTTCTGAAAATCAGGAAAGCGATCCATGCACTTAGGCAGTGACTTAACTTTTTCGTCAAAAAAGACCCCAAAAGTATCTTGGAATGTCTTGAAATTGTACACAGTCATAGTCAAGCATGCCCTGAACAAGAATCCGTTGAATATATTTGCATATCTCTTGAAGAATATTTTTAATGAATTTTTGAAAATCCGAAAAGCGATCCATGCACTTGGACATTCAAAGTATGTTGGAATGTCTTGAAATTGTACTCAGTCATAGTCAACGACGCCCTGAACAAGAATCAATTGAAAATATTTGCATATCTCTTAAGGAATATTTTTAATGAATTTTTGAAAATGAGGAAAATCTGTGCACTTAGGCAGTGACTTAACTTTTTATTCAAAAAAGACCCCAAAAGTATCTTGGAATGTCTTGAAATTGTACACAGTCATAGTCAAGCATGCCCTGAACAAGAATCCGTTGAATATATTTGCATATCTCTTGAAGAATATTTTTAATGAACTTTTGAAAATCAGGAAAGCGATCCATGCACTTGGACATTCCAAGTATGTTGGAATGTCTTGAAATTGTACTCAGTCATAGTCAACGACGCCCTGAACAAGAATCCGTTGAAAATATTTGCATATCGTTTAAGGAATATTTTTAAAGAATTTCTGAAAATCAGGAAAGCGATCCATGCACTTAGGCAGTGACTTAACTTTTTCGTCAAAAAAGACCCCAAAAGTATCTTGGAATGTCTTGAAATTGTACACAGTCATAGTCAAGAATGCCCTGAACAAGAATCCGTTGAATATATTTGCATATCTCTTGAAGAATATTTTTAATGAATTTTTGAAAATCCGGAAAGCGATCCATGCACTTGGACATTCCAAGTATGTTGGAATGTCTTGAAATTGTACTTGGTCATAGTCAACGACGCCCTGAACAAGAATCCATTGAAAATATTTGCATATCTCTTAAGGAATATTTTTAATGAATTTTTGAAAATGAGGAAAGTCTGTGCACTGAGGCAGTGACTTAACTTTTTATTCAAAAAAGACCCCAAAAGTATCTTGGAATGTCTTGAAATTGTACACAGTCATAGTCAAGCATGCCCTGAACAAGAATCCGTTGAATATATTTGCATATCTCTTGAAGAATATTTTTAATGAACTTTTGAAAATCAGGAAAGCGATCCATGCACTTGGACATTCCAAGTATGTTGGAATGTCTTGAAATTGTACTCAGTCATAGTCAACGACGCCCTGAACAAGAATCCGTTGAAAATATTTGCATATCGTTTAAGGAATATTTTTAAAGAATTTCTGAAAATCAGGAAAGCGATCCATGCACTTAGGCAGTGACTTAACTTTTTTGTCAAAAAAGACCCCAAAAGTATCTTGGAATGTCTTGAAATTGTACACAGTCATAGTCAAGCATGCCCTGAACAAGAATCCGTTGAATATATTTGCATATCTCTTGAAGAATATTTTTAATGAATTTTTGAAAATCCGAAAAGCGATCCATGCACTTGGACATTCCAAGTATGTTGGAATGTCTTGAAATTGTACTCGGTCATAGTCAACGACGCCCTGAACAAGAATCCATTGAAAATATTTGCATATCTCTTAAGGAATATTTTTAATGAATTTTTGAAAATGATGAAAGTCTGTGCACTTAGGCAGTGACTTAACTTTTTATTCAAAAAAGACCCCAAAGGTATCTTGGAATGTCTTGAAATTGTACACAGTCATAGTCAAGCATGCCCTGAACAAGAATCCGTTGAATATATTTGCATATCTCTTGAAGAATATTTTTAATGAACTTTTGAAAATCAGGAAAGCGATCCATGCACTTGGACATTCCAAGTATGTTGGAATGTCTTGAAATTGTACTCAGTCATAGTCAACGACGCCCTGAACAAGAATCCGTTGAAAATATTTGCATATCGCTTAAGGAATATTTTTTATGAATTTTTGAAAATCAGGAAAGCGATCCATGCACTTTGGCAGTGACTTAACTTTTTTGTCAAAAAAGACCCCAAAAGTATCTTGGAATGTCTTGAAATTGTACACAGTCATAGTCAAGCATGCCCTGAACAAGAATCCGTTGAATATATTTGCATATCTCTTGAAGAATATTTTTAATGAATTTTTGAAAATCCGAAAAGCGATCCATGCACTTGGACATTCCAAGTATGTTGGAATGTCTTGAAATTGTACTCAGTCATAGTCAACGACGCCCTGAACAAGAATCAATTGAAAATATTTGCATATCTCTTAAGGAATATTTTTAATGAATTTTTGAAAATGAGGAAAGTCTGTGCACTTAGGCAGTGACTTAACTTTTTATCCAAAAAAGACCCCAAAGGTATCTTGGAATGTCTTGAAATTGTACACAGTCAAAGTCAAGCATGCCCTGAACAAGAATCCGTTGAATATATTTGCATATCTCTTGAAGAATATTTTTAATGAACTTTTGAAAATCAGGAAAGCGATCCATGCACTTGGACATTCCAAGTATGTTGGAATGTCTTGAAATTGTACTCAGTCATAGTCAACGACGCCCTGAACAAGAATCCGTTGAAAATATTTGCATATCGCTTAAGGAATATTTTTAACGAATTTTTGAAAATCAGGAAAGCGATCCATGCACTTAGGCAGTGACTTAACTTTTTTGTCAAAAAAGACCCCAAAAGTATCTTGGAATGTCTTGAAATTGTACACAGTCATAGTCAAGCATGCCCTGAACAAGAATCCGTTGAATATATTTGCATATCTCTTGAAGAATATTTTTAATGAATTTTTGAAAATCCGAAAAGCGATCCATGCACTTGGACATTCCAAGTATGTTGGAATGTCTTTAAATTGTACTCAGTCATAGTCAACGACGCCCTGAACAAGAATCAATTGAAAATATTTGCATATCGTTTAAAGAATATTTTTAATGAATTTTTGAAAATGAGGAAAGTCTGTGCACTTAGGCAGTGACTTAACTTTTTATTCAAAAAAGACCCCAAAAGTATCTTGGAATGTCTTGAAATTGTACACAGTCATAGTCAAGCATGCCCTGAACAAGAATCCGTTGAATATATTTGCATATCTCTTGAAGAATATTTTTAATGAACTTTTGAAAATCAGGTAAGCGATCCATGCACTTGGACATTCCAAGTATGTTGGAATGTCTTGAAATTGTACTCAGTCATAGTCAACGACGCCCTGAACAAGAATCCGTTGAAATATTTGCATATCGCTTAAGGAATATTTTTAATGAATTTTTGAAAATCAGGAAAGCGATCCATGCACTTAGGCAGTGACTTAACTTTTTATTCAAAAAAGACCCCAAAAGTATCTTGGAATGTCTTGAAATTGTACACAGTCATAGTCAAGCATGCCCTGAACAAGAATCCGTTGAATATATTTGCATATCTCTTGAAGAATATTTTTAATGAATTTTTGAAAATCCGAAAAGCGATCCATGCACTTGGACATTCCAAGTATGTTGGAATGTCTTGAAATTGTACTCAGTCATAGTCAACGACGCCCTGAACAAGAATCAATTGAAAATATTTGCATATCTCTTAAGGAATATTTTTAATGAATTTTTGAAAATTAGGAAAGCGATCCATGCACTTAGGCAGTGACTTAACTTTTGATGTTTTTGGTTTGTTTTTAAAGCAGTAAAGCTGCAGGAGTTCATCCATGTCGCCCAGTCGCTGGAAACAAACGTTTGGACACCATGGATCACACAGCAGGAAATAAGGTGAGACGGAGGAAACGATCCATTTGCCCTGATGCACTTAGTGACTTGACTTTTTTTTCAAAAAAGACCCCAAAAGTATCTTGGAATGTCTTGAAATTGTACACAGTCATAGTCAAGCATGCCCTGAACAAGAATCCGTTGAATATATTTGCATATCTCTTGAGGAATATTTTTAATGAATTTTTGAAAATCAGGAAAGCGATCCATGCACTTAGGCAGTGACTTAACTTTTGATGTTTTTGGGTTGTTTTTAAAGAATTAAAGCTGCAGGAGTTCATCCATGTCGTCCAGTCGCTGGAAACAAACGTTTGGACACCGTGGATCACACAGCAGGATATCAGGTGAGACGAAGGAAACGATCCATTTGCCCTGATGCACTTAGTGACTTGACTTTTTTTTCAAAAAAAACCCCAAAAGTAAATTGGAATGTCTTGAAATTGTACACAGTCATAGTCAAGCATGCCCTGAATAAGAATCCGTTGAATATATTTGCATATCTCTTGAAGAATATTTTTAATGAATTTTTGAAAATCCGGAAAGCGATCCATGCACTTGGACATTCCAAGTATGTTGGAATGTCTTGAAATTGTACTCAGTCATAGTCAACGACGCCCTGAACAAGAATCCGTTGAAAATATTTGCATATCGCTTAAGGAATATTTTTAATGAATTTTTGAAAATCAGGAAAGCGATCCATGCACTTAGGCAGTGACTTAACTTTTTCGTCAAAAAAGACCCCAAAAGTATCTTGGAATGTCTTGAAATTGTACACAGTCATAGTCAAGCATGCCCTGAACAAGAATCCGTTGAATATATTTGCATATCTCTTGAAGAATATTTTTAATGAACTTTTGAAAATCAGGAAAGCGATCCATGCACTTGGACATTCCAAGTATGTTGGAATGTCTTGAAATTGTACTCAGTCATAGTCAACGACGCCCTGAACAAGAATCCGTTGAAAATATTTGCATATCGCTTAAGGAATATTTTTAATGAATTTTTGAAAATCAGGAAAGCGATCCATGCACTTAGGCAGTGACTTAACTTTTTTGTCAAAAAAGACCCCAAAAGTATCTTGGAATGTCTTGAAATTGTACACAGTCATAGTCAAGCATGCCCTGAACAAGAATCCGTTGAATATATTTGCATATCTCTTGAAGAATATTTTTAATGAATTTTTGAAAATCCGAAAAGCGATCCATGCACTTGGACATTCCAAGTATGTTGGAATGTTTTGAAATTGTACTCAGTCATAGTCAACGACGCCCTGAACAAGAATCCGTTGAAAATATTTGCATATCGCTTAAGGAATATTTTTAATGAATTTTTGAAAATCAGGAAAGCGATCCATGCACTTAGGCAGTGACTTAACTTTTTATTCAAAAAAGACCCCAAAAGTATCTTGGAATGTCTTGAAATTGTACACAGTCATAGTCAAGCATGCCCTGAACAAGAATCCGTTGAATATATTTGCATATCTCTTGAAGAATATTTTTAATGAACTTTTGAAAATCAGGAAAGCGATCCATGCACTTGGACATTCCAAGTATGTTGGAATGTCTTGAAATTGTACTCAGTCATAGTCAACGACGCCCTGAACAAGAATCAATTGAAAATATTTGCATATCGTTTAAGGAATATTTTTAAAGAATTTCTGAAAATCAGGAAAGCGATCCATGCACTTAGGCAGTGACTTAACTTTTTATTCAAAAAAGACCCCAAAAGTATCTTGGAATGTCTTGAAATTGTACACAGTCATAGTCAAGCATGCCCTGAACAAGAATCCGTTGAATATATTTGCATATCTCTTGAAGAATATTTTTAATGAATTTTTGAAAATCCGGAAAGCGATCCATGCACTTGGACATTCCAAGTATGTTGGAATGTCTTGAAATTGTACTCAGTCATAGTCAACGACGCCCTGAACAAGAATCCGTTGAAAATATTTGCATATCGCTTAAGGAATATTTTTAATGAATTTTTGAAAATCAGGAAAGCAATCCATGCACTTAGGCAGTGACTTAACTTTTTTGTCAAAAAAGACCCCAAAAGTATCTTGGAATGTCTTGAAATTGTACACAGTCATAGTCAAGCATGCCCTGAACAAGAAACCGTTGAATATATTTGCATATCTCTTGAAGAATATTTTTAATGAATTTTTGAAAATCCGAAAAGCGATCCATGCACTTGGACATTCCAAGTATGTTGGAATGTCTTGAAATTGTACTCAGTCATAGTCAACGACGCCCTGAACAAGAATCAATTGAAAATATTTGCATATCTCTTAAGGATTATTTTTAATGAATTTTTGAAAATGAGGAAAGTCTGTGCACTTAGGCAGTGACTTAACTTTTTATTCAAAAAAGACCCCAAAAGTATCTTGATATGTCTTGAAATTGTACACAGTCATAGTCAAGCATGCCCTGAACAAGAATCCGTTGAATATATTTGCATATCTCTTGAAGAATATTTTTAATGAACTTTTGAAAATCAGGAAAGCGATCCATGCACTTGGACATTCCAAGTATGTTGGAATGTCTTGAATTGTACTCAGTCATCGTCAACGACGCCCTGAACAAGAATCCGTTGAAAATATTTGCATATCGTTTAAGGAATATTTTTAAAGAATTTCTGAAAATCAGGAAAGCGATCCATGCACTTAGGCAGTGACTTAACTTTTGATGTTTTTGGTTTGTTTTTAAAGCATTAAAGCTGCAGGAGTTCATCCATGTCGCCCAGTCGCTGGAAACAAACGTTTGGACACCATGGATCACACAGCAGGAAATAAGGTGAGACGGAGGAAACGATCCATTTGCCCTGATGCACTTAGTGACTTGACTTTTTTTTCAAAAAAGACCCCAAAAGTATCTTGGAATGTCTTGAAATTGTACACAGTCATAGTCAAGCATGCCCTGAACAAGAATCCGTTGAATATATTTGCATATCTCTTGAGGAATATTTTTAATGAATTTTTGAAAATCAGGAAAGCGATCCATGCACTTAGGCAGTGACTTAACTTTTGATGTTTTTGGGTTGTTTTTAAAGAATTAAAGCTGCAGGAGTTCATCCATGTCGTCCAGTCGCTGGAAACAAACGTTTGGACACCGTGGATCACACAGCAGGATATCAGGTGAGACGAAGGAAACGATCCATTTGCCCTGATGCACTTAGTGACTTGACTTTTTTTTCAAAAAAAACCCCAAAAGTAAATTGGAATGTCTTGAAATTGTACACAGTCATAGTCAAGCATGCCCTGAATAAGAATCCGTTGAATATATTTGCATATCTCTTGAAGAATATTTTTAATGAATTTTTGAAAATCCGGAAAGCGATCCATGCACTTGGACATTCCAAGTATGTTGGAATGTCTTGAAATTGTACTCAGTCATAGTCAACGACGCCCTGAACAAGAATCCGTTGAAAATATTTGCATATCGCTTAAGGAATATTTTTAATGAATTTTTGAAAATCAGGAAAGCGATCCATGCACTTAGGCAGTGACTTAACTTTTTTGTCAAAAAAGACCCCAAAAGTATCTTGGAATGTCTTGAAATTGTACACAGTCATAGTCAAGCATGCCCTGAACAAGAATCCGTTGAATATATTTGCATATCTCTTGAAGAATATTTTTAATGAATTTTTGAAAATCCGAAAAGCGATCCATGCACTTGGACATTCCAAGTATGTTGGAATGTTTTGAAATTGTACTCAGTCATAGTCAACGACGCCCTGAACAAGAATCCGTTGAAAATATTTGCATATCGCTTAAGGAATATTTTTAATGAATTTTTGAAAATCAGGAAAGCGATCCATGCACTTAGGCAGTGACTTAACTTTTTATTCAAAAAAGACCCCAAAAGTATCTTGGAATGTCTTGAAATTGTACACAGTCATAGTCAAGCATGCCCTGAACAAGAATCCGTTGAATATATTTGCATATCTCTTGAAGAATATTTTTAATGAACTTTTGAAAATCAGGAAAGCGATCCATGCACTTGGACATTCCAAGTATGTTGGAATGTCTTGAAATTGTACTCAGTCATAGTCAACGACGCCCTGAACAAGAATCAATTGAAAATATTTGCATATCGTTTAAGGAATATTTTTAAAGAATTTCTGAAAATCAGGAAAGCGATCCATGCACTTAGGCAGTGACTTAACTTTTTATTCAAAAAAGACCCCAAAAGTATCTTGGAATGTCTTGAAATTGTACACAGTCATAGTCAAGCATGCCCTGAACAAGAATCCGTTGAATATATTTGCATATCTCTTGAAGAATATTTTTAATGAATTTTTGAAAATCCGGAAAGCGATCCATGCACTTGGACATTCCAAGTATGTTGGAGTGTCTTGAAATTGTACTCAGTCATAGTCAACGACGCCCTGAACAAGAATCCGTTGAAAATATTTGCATATCGCTTAAGGAATATTTTTAATGAATTTTTGAAAATCAGGAAAGCAATCCATGCACTTAGGCAGTGACTTAACTTTTTTGTCAAAAAAGACCCCAAAAGTATCTTGGAATGTCTTGAAATTGTACACAGTCATAGTCAAGCATGCCCTGAACAAGAAACCGTTGAATATATTTGCATATCTCTTGAAGAATATTTTTAATGAATTTTTGAAAATCCGAAAAGCGATCCATGCACTTGGACATTCCAAGTATGTTGGAATGTCTTGAAATTGTACTCAGTCATAGTCAACGACGCCCTGAACAAGAATCAATTGAAAATATTTGCATATCTCTTAAGGATTATTTTTAATGAATTTTTGAAAATGAGGAAAGTCTGTGCACTTAGGCAGTGACTTAACTTTTTATTCAAAAAAGACCCCAAAAGTATCTTGATATGTCTTGAAATTGTACACAGTCATAGTCAAGCATGCCCTGAACAAGAATCCGTTGAATATATTTGCATATCTCTTGAAGAATATTTTTAATGAACTTTTGAAAATCAGGAAAGCGATCCATGCACTTGGACATTCCAAGTATGTTGGAATGTCTTGAAATTGTACTCAGTCATAGTCAACGACGCCCTGAACAAGAATCCGTTGAAAATATTTGCATATCGCTTAAGGAATATTTTTAATGAATTTTTGAAAATCAGGAAAGCGATCCATGCACTTAGGCAGTGACTTAACTTTTTTGTCAAAAAAGACCCCAAAAGTATCTTGGAATGTCTTGAAATTGTACACAGTCATAGTCAAGCATGCCCTGAACAAGAATCCGTTGAATATATTTGCATATCTCTTGAAGAATATTTTTAATGAATTTTTGAAAATCCGAAAAGCGATCCATGCACTTGGACATTCCAAGTATGTTGGAATGTTTTGAAATTGTACACAGTCATAGTCAAGCATGCCCTGAACAAGAATCCGTTGAATATATTTGCATATCTCTTGAAGAATATTTTTAATGAACTTTTGAAAATCAGGAAAGCGATCCATGCACTTGGACATTCCAAGTATGTTGGAATGTCTTGAAATTGTACTCAGTCATAGTCAACGACGCCCTGAACAAGAATCCGTTGAAAATATTTGCATATCGCTTAAGGAATATTTTTAATGAATTTTTGAAAATCAGGAAAGCGATCCATGCACTTCGGCAGTGACTTAACTTTTTATTCAAAAAAGACCCCAAAAGTATCTTGGAATGTCTTGAAATTGTACACAGTCATAGTCAAGCATGCCCTGAACAAGAATCCGTTGAATATATTTGCATATCTCTTGAAGAATATTTTTAATGAACTTTTGAAAATCAGGAAAGCGATCCATGCACTTGGACATTCCAAGTATGTTGGAATGTCTTGAAATTGTACTCAGTCATAGTCAACGACGCCCTGAACAAGAATCCGTTGAAAATATTTGCATATCGCTTAAGGAATATTTTTAATGAATTTTTGAAAATCAGGAAAGCGATCCATGCACTTCGGCAGTGACTTAACTTTTTCGTCAAAAAAGACCCCAAAAGTATCTTGGAATGTCTTGAAATTGTACACAGTCATAGTCAAGAATGCCATGAACAAGAATCCGTTGAATATATTTGCATATCTCTTGAAGAATATTTTTAATGAATTTTTGAAAATCCGGAAAGCGATCCATGCACTTGGACATTCCAAGTATGTTGGAATGTCTTGAAATTGTACTCGGTCATAGTCAACGACGCCCTGAACAAGAATCCATTGAAAATATTTGCATATCTCTTAAGGAATATTTTTAATGAATTTTTGAAAATGATGAAAGTCTGTGCACTTAGGCAGTGACTTAACTTTTTATTCAAAAAAGACCCCAAAGGTATCTTGGAATGTCTTGAAATTGTACACAGTCATAGTCAAGCATGCCCTGAACAAGAATCCGTTGAATATATTTGCATATCTCTTGAAGAATATTTTTAATGAACTTTTGAAAATCAGGAAAGCGATCCATGCACTTGGACATTCCAAGTATGTTGGAATGTCTTGAAATTGTACTCAGTCATAGTCAACGACGCCCTGAACAAGAATCCGTTGAAAATATTTGCATATCGCTTAAGGAATATTTTTAATGAATTTTTGAAAATCAGGAAAGCAATCCATGCACTTAGGCAGTGACTTAACTTTTTTGTCAAAAAAGACCCCAAAAGTATCTTGGAATGTCTTGAAATTGTACACAGTCATAGTCAAGCATGCCCTGAACAAGAATCCGTTGAATATATTTGCATATCTCTTGAAGAATATTTTTAATGAATTTTTGAAAATCCGAAAAGCGATCCATGCACTTGGACATTCCAAGTATGTTGGAATGTTTTGAAATTGTACACAGTCATAGTCAAGCATGCCCTGAACAAGAATCCGTTGAATATATTTGCATATCTCTTGAAGAATATTTTTAATGAACTTTTGAAAATCAGGAAAGCGATCCATGCACTTGGACATTCCAAGTATGTTGGAATGTCTTGAAATTGTACTCAGTCATAGTCAACGACGCCCTGAACAAGAATCCGTTGAAAATATTTGCATATCGCTTAAGGAATATTTTTAATGAATTTTTGAAAATCAGGAAAGCGATCCATGCACTTCGGCAGTGACTTAACTTTTTATTCAAAAAAGACCCCAAAAGTATCTTGGAATGTCTTGAAATTGTACACAGTCATAGTCAAGCATGCCCTGAACAAGAATCCGTTGAATATATTTGCATATCTCTTGAAGAATATTTTTAATGAACTTTTGAAAATCAGGAAAGCGATCCATGCACTTGGACATTCCAAGTATGTTGGAATGTCTTGAAATTGTACTCAGTCATAGTCAACGACGCCCTGAACAAGAATCCGTTGAA
Source organism: Microchirus variegatus (assembly GCF_963457635.1). Classification (NCBI taxonomy): domain Eukaryota; kingdom Metazoa; phylum Chordata; class Actinopteri; order Pleuronectiformes; family Soleidae; genus Microchirus; species Microchirus variegatus. The sequence goes on from NW_028154739.1 coordinate 386,897, forward strand.
AATATTTGCATATCGCTTAAGGAATATTTTTAATGAATTTTTGAAAATCAGGAAAGCGATCCATGCACTTCGGCAGTGACTTAACTTTTTCGTCAAAAAAGACCCCAAAAGTATCTTGGAATGTCTTGAAATTGTACACAGTCATAGTCAAGAATGCCATGAACAAGAATCCGTTGAATATATTTGCATATCTCTTGAAGAATATTTTTAATGAATTTTTGAAAATCCGGAAAGCGATCCATGCACTTGGACATTCCAAGTATGTTGGAATGTCTTGAAATTGTACTCGGTCATAGTCAACGACGCCCTGAACAAGAATCCATTGAAAATATTTGCATATCTCTTAAGGAATATTTTTAATGAATTTTTGAAAATGATGAAAGTCTGTGCACTTAGGCAGTGACTTAACTTTTTATTCAAAAAAGACCCCAAAGGTATCTTGGAATGTCTTGAAATTGTACACAGTCATAGTCAAGCATGCCCTGAACAAGAATCCGTTGAATATATTTGCATATCTCTTGAAGAATATTTTTAATGAACTTTTGAAAATCAGGAAAGCGATCCATGCACTTGGACATTCCAAGTATGTTGGAATGTCTTGAAATTGTACTCAGTCATAGTCAACGACGCCCTGAACAAGAATCCGTTGAAAATATTTGCATATCGCTTAAGGAATATTTTTAATGAATTTTTGAAAATCAGGAAAGCGATCCATGCACTTAGGCAGTGACTTAACTTTTTTGTCAAAAAAGACCCCAAAAGTATCTTGGAATGTCTTGAAATTGTACACAGTCATAGTCAAGCATGCCCTGAACAAGAATCCGTTGAATATATTTGCATATCTCTTGAAGAATATTTTTAATGAATTTTTGAAAATCCGAAAAGCGATCCATGCACTTGGACATTCAAAGTACGTTGGAATGTCTTGAAATTGTACTCAGTCATAGTCAACGACGCCCTGAACAAGAATCAATTGAAAATATTTGCATATCTCTTAAGGAATATTTTTAATGAATTTTTGAAAATGAGGAAAGTCTGTGGACTTAGGCAGTGACTTAACTTTTTATTCAAAAAAGACCCCAAAAGTATCTTGGAATGTCTTGAAATTGTACACAGTCATAGTCAAGCATGCCCTGAACAAGAATCCGTTGAATATATTTGCATATCTCTTGAAGAATATTTTTAATGAACTTTTGAAAATCAGGAAAGCGATCCATGCACTTGGACATTCCAAGTATGTTGGAATGTCTTGAAATTGTACTCAGTCATAGTCAACGACGCCCTGAACAAGAATCCGTTGAAAATATTTGCATATCGTTTAAGGAATATTTTTAAAGAATTTCTGAAAATCAGGAAAGCGATCCATGCACTTAGGCAGTGACTTAACTTTTTCGTCAAAAAAGACCCCAAAAGTATCTTGGAATGTCTTGAAATTGTACACAGTCATAGTCAAGCATGCCCTGAACAAGAATCCGTTGAATATATTTGCATATCTCTTGAAGAATATTTTAAATGAATTTTTGAAAATCCGAAAAGCGATCCATGCACTTGGACATTCCAAGTATGTTGGAATGTCTTGAAATTGTACTCAGTCATAGTCAACGACGCCCTGAACAAGAATCAATTGAAAATATTTGCATATCTCTTAAGGAATATTTTTAATGAATTTTTGAAAATGAGGAAAGTCTGTGCACTTAGGCAGTGACTTAACTTTTTATTCAAAAAAGACCCCAAAAGTATCTTGGAATGTCTTGAAATTGTACACAGTCATAGTCAAGCATGCCCTGAACAAGAATCCGTTGAATATATTTGCATATCTCTTGAAGAATATTTTTAATGAACTTTTGAAAATCAGGAAAGCGATCCATGCACTTGGACATTCCAAGTATGTTGGAATGTCTTGAAATTGTACTTAGTCATAGTCAACGACGCCCTGAACAAGAATCCGTTGAAAATATTTGCATATCGTTTAAGGAATATTTTTAAAGAATTTCTGAAAATCAGGAAAGCGATCCATGCACTTAGGCAGTGACTTAACTTTTTCGTCAAAAAAGACCCCAAAAGTATCTTGGAATGTCTTGAAATTGTACACAGTCATAGTCAAGCATGCCCTGAACAAGAATCCGTTGAATATATTTGCATATCTCTTGAAGAATATTTTTAATGAATTTTTGAAAATCCGGAAAGCGATCCATGCACTTGGACATTCCAAGTATGTTGGAATGTCTTGAAATTGTACTCGGTCATAGTCAACGACGCCCTGAACAAGAATCCATTGAAAATATTTGCATATCTCTTAAGGAATATTTTTAATGAATTTTTGAAAATGATGAAAGTCTGTGCACTTAGGCAGTGACTTAACTTTTTATTCAAAAAAGACCCCAAAGGTATCTTGGAATGTCTTGAAATTGTACACAGTCATAGTCAAGCATGCCCTGAACAAGAATCCGTTGAATATATTTGCATATCTCTTGAAGAATATTTTTAATGAACTTTTGAAAATCAGGAAAGCGATCCATGCACTTGGACATTCCAAGTATGTTGGAATGTCTTGAAATTGTACTCAGTCATAGTCAACGACGCCCTGAACAAGAATCCGTTGAAAATATTTGCATATCGCTTAAGGAATATTTTTAATGAATTTTTGAAAATCAGGAAAGCGATCCATGCACTTAGGCAGTGACTTAACTTTTTTGTCAAAAAAGACCCCAAAAGTATCTTGGAATGTCTTGAAATTGTACACAGTCATAGTCAAGCATGCCCTGAACAAGAATATGTTGAATATATTTGCATATCTCTTGAATAATATTTTTAATGAATTTTTGAAAATCCGAAAAGCGATCCATGCACTTGGACATTCCAAGTATGTTGGAATGTCTTGAAATTGTACTCAGTCATAGTCAACAACGCCCTGAACAAGAATCAATTGAAAATATTTGCATATCTCTTAAGGAATATTTTTAATGAATTTTTGAAAATGAGGAAAGTCTGTGCACTTTGGCAGTGACTTAACTTTTTATTCAAAAAAGACCCCAAAAGTATCCTGGAATGTCTTGAAATTGTACACAGTCATAGTCAAGCATGCCCTGAACAAGAATCCGTTGAATATATTTGCATATCTCTTGAAGAATATTTTTAATGAACTTTTGAAAATCAGGAAAGCGATCCATGCACTTGGACATTCCAAGTATGTTGGAATGTCTTGAAATTGTACTCAGTCATAGTCAACGACGCCCTGAACAAGAATCCGTTGAAAATATTTGCATATCGTTTAAGGAATATTTTTAAAGAATTTCTGAAAATCAGGAAAGCGATCCATGCACTGAGGCAGTGACTTAACTTTTTCGTCAAAAAAGACCCCAAAAGTATCTTGGAATGTCTTGAAATTGTACACAGTCATAGTCAAGCATGCCCTGAACAAGAATCCGTTGAATATATTTGCATATCTCTTGAAGAATATTTTTAATGAATTTTTGAAAATCCGGAAAGCGATCCATGCACTTGGACATTCCAAGTATGTTGGAATGTCTTGAAATTGTACTCGGTCATAGTCAACGACGCCCTGAACAAGAATCCATTGAAAATATTTGCATATCTCTTAAGGAATATTTTTAATGAATTTTTGAAAATGATGAAAGTCTGTGCACTTAGGCAGTGACTTAACTTTTTATCCAAAAAAGACCCCAAAGGTATCTTGGAATGTCTTGAAATTGTACACAGTCATAGTCAAGCATGCCCTGAACAAGAATCCGTTGAATATATTTGCATATCTCTTGAAGAATATTTTTAATGAACTTTTGAAAATCAGGAAAGCGATCCATGCACTTGGACATTCCAAGTATGTTGGAATGTCTTGAAATTGTACTCAGTCATAGTCAACGACGCCCTGAACAAGAATCCGTTGAAAATATTTGCATATCGCTTAAGGAATATTTTTAATGAATTTTTGAAAATCAGGAAAGAGATCCATGCACTTAGGCAGTGACTTAACTTTTTATTCAAAAAAGACCCCAAAAGTATCTTGGAATGTCTTGAAATTGTACACAGTCATAGTCAAGCATGCCCTGAACAAGAATCCGTTGAATATATTTGCATATCTCTTGAAGAATATTTTTAATGAATTTTTGAAAATCCGAAAAGCGATCCATGCACTTGGACATTCCAAGTATGTTGGAATGTCTTGAAATTGTACTCAGTCATAGTCAACGACGTCCTGAACAAGAATCAATTGAAAATATTTGCATATCTCTTAAGGAATATTTTTAATGAATTTTTGAAAATTAGGAAAGCGATCCATGCACTTAGGCAGTGACTTAACTTTTGATGTTTTTGGTTTGTTTTTAAAGCATTAAAGCTGCAGGAGTTCATCCATGTCGCCCAGTCGCTGGAAACAAACGTTTGGACACCATGGATCACACAGCAGGAAATAAGGTGAGACGGAGGAAACGATCCATTTGCCCTGATGCACTTAGTGACTTGACTTTTTTTTCAAAAAAGACCCCAAAAGTATCTTGGAATGTCTTGAAATTGTACACAGTCATAGTCAAGCATGCCCTGAACAAGAATCCGTTGAATATATTTGCATATCCCTTGAGGAATATTTTTAATGAATTTTTGAAAATCAGGAAAGCGATCCATGCACTTAGGCAGTGACTTAACTTTTGATGTTTTTGGGTTGTTTTTAAAGAATTAAAGCTGCAGGAGTTCATCCATGTCGTCCAGTCGCTGGAAACAAACGTTTGGACACCGTGGATCACACAGCAGGATATCAGGTGAGACGAAGGAAACGATCCATTTGCCCTGATGCACTTAGTGACTTGACTTTTTTTTCAAAAAAAAACCCAAAAGTAAATTGGAATGTCTTGAAATTGTACACAGTCATAGTCAAGCATGCCCTGAATAAGAATCCGTTGAATATATTTGCATATCTCTTGAAGAATATTTTTAATGAATTTTTGAAAATCCAGAAAGCGATCCATGCACTTAGGCAGTGACTTAACTTTTGATGTTTTTGGGTTGTTTTTAAAGAATTAAAGCTGCAGGAGTTCATCCATGTCGTCCAGTCGCTGGAAACAAACGTTTGGACACCGTGGATCACACAGCAGGATATCAGGTGAGACGAAGGAAACGATCCATTTGCCCTGATGCACTTAGTGACTTGACTTTTTTTTCAAAAAAAACCCCAAAAGTAAATTGGAATGTCTTGAAATTGTACACAGTCATAGTCAAGCATGCCCTGAATAAGAATCCGTTGAATATATTTGCATATCTCTTGAAGAATATTTTTAATGAATTTTTGAAAATCCGGAAAGCGATCCATGCACTTGGACATTCCAAGTATGTTGGAATGTCTTGAAATTGTACTCAGTCATAGTCAACGACGCCCTGAACAAGAATCCGTTGAAAATATTTGCATATCGCTTAAGGAATATTTTTAATGAATTTTTGAAAATCAGGAAAGCGATCCATGCACTTAGGCAGTGACTTAATTTTTTCGTCAAAAAAGACCCCAAAAGTATCTTGGAATGTCTTGAAATTGTACACAGTCATAGTCAAGCATGCCCTGAACAAGAATCCGTTGAATATATTTGCATATCTCTTGAAGAATATTTTTAATGAATTTTTGAAAATCCGGAAAGCGATCCATGCACTTGGACATTCCAAGTATGTTGGAATGTCTTGAAATTGTACTCGGTCATAGTCAACGACGCCCTGAACAAGAATCCATTGAAAATATTTGCATATCTCTTAAGGAATATTTTTAATGAATTTTTGGAAATGAGGAAAGTCTGTGCACTTAGGCAGTGACTTAACTTTTTATTCAAAAAAGACCCCAAAAGTATCTTGGAATGTCTTGAAATTGTACACAGTCATAGTCAAGCATGCCCTGAACAAGAATCCGTTGAATATATTTGCATATCTCTTGAAGAATATTTTTAATGAATTTTTGAAAATCCGGAAAGCGATCCATGCACTTGGACATTCCAAGTATGTTGGAATGTCTTGAAATTGTACTCAGTCATAGTCAACGACGCCCTGAACAAGAATCCGTTGAAAATATTTGCATATCGCTTAAGGAATATTTTTAATGAATTTTTGAAAATCAGGAAAGCAATCCATGCACTTAGGCAGTGACTTAACTTTTTTGTCAAAAAAGACCCCAAAAGTATCTTGGAATGTCTTGAAATTGTACACAGTCATAGTCAAGCATGCCCTGAACAAGAAACCGTTGAATATATTTGCATATCTCTTGAAGAATATTTTTAATGAATTTTTGAAAATCCGAAAAGCGATCCATGCACTTGGACATTCCAAGTATGTTGGAATGTCTTGAAATTGTACTCAGTCATAGTCAACGACGCCCTGAACAAGAATCAATTGAAAATATTTGCATATCTCTTAAGGATTATTTTTAATGAATTTTTGAAAATAAGGAAAGTCTGTGCACTTAGGCAGTGACTTAACTTTTTATTCAAAAAAGACCCCAAAAGTATCTTGATTTGTCTTGAAATTGTACACAGTCATAGTCAAGCATGCCCTGAACAAGAATCCGTTGAATATATTTGCATATCTCTTGAAGAATATTTTTAATGAACTTTTGAAAATCAGGAAAGCGATCCATGCACTTGGACATTCCAAGTATGTTGGAATGTCTTGAAATTGTACTCAGTCATAGTCAACGACGCCCTGAACAAGAATCCGTTGAAAATATTTGCATATCGTTTAAGGAATATTTTTAAAGAATTTCTGAAAATCAGGAAAGCGATCCATGCACTTAGGCAGTGACTTAACTTTTTCGTCAAAAAAGACCCCAAAAGTATCTTGGAATGTCTTGAAATTGTACACAGTCATAGTCAAGCATGCCCTGAACAAGAATCCGTTGAATATATTTGCATATCTCTTGAAGAATATTTTTAATGAACTTTTGAAAATCAGGAAAGCGATCCATGCACTTGGACATTCAAAGTATGTTGGAATGTCTTGAAATTGTACTCAGTCATAGTCAACGACGCCCTGAACAAGAATCCGTTGAAAATATTTGCATATCGCTTAAGGAATATTTTTAATGAATTTTTGAAAATCAGGAAAGCGATCCATGCACTTCGGCAGTGACTTAACTTTTTCGTCAAAAAAGACCCCAAAAGTATCTTGGAATGTCTTGAAATTGTGCACAGTCATAGTCAAGCATGCCCTGAACAAGAATCCGTTGAATATATTTGCATATCTCTTGAAGAATATTTTAAATGAATTTTTGAAAATCCGGAAAGCTATCCATGCACTTGGACATTCCACTTAAGTTGGAATGTCTTGAAATTGTACTCAGTCATAGTCAACGACGCCCTGAACAAGAATCTATTGAAAATATTTGCATATCTCTTAAGGAATATATTTAATGAATTTTTGAAAATGAGGAATTTCTGTGCACTTAGGCAGTGACTTAACTTTTTATTCAAAAAAGACCCCAAAAGTATCTTGGAATGTCTTGAAATTGTACACAGTCATAGTCAAGCATGCCCTGAACAAGAATCCGTTGAATATATTTGCATATCTCTTGAAGAATATTTTTAATGAACTTTTGAAAATCAGGAAAGCGATCCATGCACTTGGACATTCCAAGTATGTTGGAATGTCTTGAAATTGTACTCAGTCATAGTCAACGACGCCCTGAACAAGAATCCGTTGAAAATATTTGCATATCGCTTAAGGAATATTTTTAATGAATTTTTGAAAATCGGGAAAGCGATCCATGCACTTAGGCAGTGACTTAACTTTTTCGTCAAAAAAGACCCCAAAAGTATCTTGGAATGTCTTGAAATTGTACACAGTCATAGTCAAGCATGCCCTGAACAAGAATCCGTTGAATATATTTGCATATCTCTTGAAGAATATTTTTAATGAATTTTTGAAAATCCGAAAAGCGATCCATGCACTTGGACATTCCAAGTATGTTGGAATGTCTTGAAATTGTACTCAGTCATAGTCAACGACGCTCTGAACAAGAATCAATTGAAAATATTTACATATCTCTTAAGGAATATTTTTAATGAATTTTTGAAAATGAGGAAAGTCTGTGCACTTAGGCAGTGACTTAACTTTTTATTCAAAAAAGACCCCAAAAGTATCTTGGAATGTCTTGAAATTGTACACAGTCATAGTCAAGCATGCCCTGAACAAGAATCCGTTGAATATATTTGCATATCTCTTGAAGAATATTTTTAATGAACTTTTGAAAATCAGGAAAGCGATCCATGTACTTGGACATTCAAAGTATGTTGGAATGTCTTGAAATTGTACTCGGTCATAGTCAACGACGCCCTGAACAAGAATCCGTTGAGAATATTTGCATATCGCTTCAGGAATATTTTTAATGAATTTTTGAAAATCAGGAAAGCGATCCATGCACTTAGGCAGTGACTTAACTTTTTATTCAAAAAAGACCCCAAAAGTATCTTGGAATGTCTTGAAATTGTACACAGTCATAGTCAAGCATGCCCTGAACAAGAATCCGTTGAATATATTTGCATATCTCTTGAAGAATATTTTTAATGAATTTTTGAAAATCCGGAAAGCGATCCATGAACTTGGACATTCCAAGTATGTTGGAATGTCTTGAAATTGTACTCAGTCATAGTCAACGACGCCCTGAACAAGAATCCATTGAAAATATTTGCATATCTCTTAAGGAATATTTTTAATGAATTTTTGAAAATGATGAAAGTCTGTGCACTTAGGCAGTGACTTAACTTTTTATTCAAAAAAGACCCCAAAGGTATCTTGGAATGTCTTGAAATTGTACACAGTCATAGTCAAGCATGCCCTGAACAAGAATCCGTTGAATATATTTGCATATCTCTTGAAGAATATTTTTAATGAACTTTTGAAAATCAGGAAAGCGATCCATGCACTTGGACATTCCAAGTATGTTGGAATGTCTTGAAATTGTACTCAGTCATAGTCAACGACGCCCTGAACAAGAATCCGTTGAAAATATTTGCATATCGCTTAAGGAATATTTCTAATGAATTTTTGAAAATCAGGAAAGCGATCCATGCACTTAGGCAGTGACTTAACTTTTTTGTCAAAAAAGACCCCAAAAGTATCTTGGAATGTCTTGAAATTGTACACAGTCATAGTCAAGCATGCCCTGAACAAGAATCCGTTGAATATATTTGCATATCTCTTGAAGAATATTTTTAATGAACTTTTGAAAATCAGGAAAGCGATCCATGCACTTGGACATTCCAAGTATGTTGGAATGTCTTGAAATTGTACTCAGTCATAGTCAACGACGCCCTGAACAAGAATCCGTTTAAAATATTTGCATATCGCTTAAGGAATATTTTTAATTAATTTTTGAAAATCAGGAAAGCGATCCATGCACTTAGGCAGTGACTTAACTTTTTTGTCAAAAAAGACCCCAAAAGTATCTTGGAATGTCTTGAAATTGTACACAGTCATAGTCAAGCATGCCCTGAACAAGAATCCGTTGAATATATTTGCATATCTCTTGAAGAATATTTTTAATGAATTTTTGAAAATCCGAAAAGCAATCGATGCACTTGGACATTCCAAGTATGTTGGAATGTCTTGAAATTGTACTCAGTCATAGTCAACGACGCCCTGAACAAGAATCAATTGAAAATATTTGCATATCTCTTAAGGAATATTTTTAATGAATTTTTGAAAATGAGGAAAGTCTGTGCACTTAGGCAGTGACTTAACTTTTTATTCAAAAAAGACCCCAAAAGTATCTTGGAATGTCTTGAAATTGTACACAGTCATAGTCAGGCATGCCCTGAACAAGAATCCGTTGAATATATTTGCATATCTCTTAAGGAATATTTTTAATGAATTTTTGAAAATGATGAAAGTCTGTGCACTTAGGCAGTGACTTAACTTTTTATTCAAAAAAGACCCCAAAAGTATCTTGGAATGTCTTGAAATTGTACACAGTCATAGTCAAGCATGCCCTGAACAAGAATCCGTTGAATATATTTGCATATCTCTTGAAGAATATTTTTAATGAACTTTTGAAAATCAGGAAAGCGATCCATGCACTTGGACATTCCAAGTATGTTGGAATGTCTTGAAATTGTACTCAGTCATAGTCAACGACGCCCTGAACAAGAATCCGTTGAAAATATTTGCATATCGCTTAAGGAATATTTTTAATGAATTTTTGAAAATCAGGAAAGCGATCCATGCACTTAGGCAGTGACTTAACTTTTTCGTCAAAAAAGACCCCAAAAGTATCTTGGAATGTCTTGAAATTGTACACAGTCATAGTCAAGCATGCCCTGAACAAGAATCCGTTGAATATATTTGCATATCTCTTGAAGAATATTTTTAATGAATTTTTGAAAATCCGGAAAGCGATCCATGAACTTGGACATTCCAAGTATGTTGGAATGTCTTGAAATTGTACTCAGTCATAGTCAACGACGCCCTGAACAAGAATCCATTGAAAATATTTGCATATCTCTTAAGGAATATTTTTAATGAATTTTTGAAAATGATGAAAGTCTGTGCACTTAGGCAGTGACTTAACTTTTTATTCAAAAAAGACCCCAAAGGTATCTTGGAATGTCTTGAAATTGTACACAGTCATAGTCAAGCATGCCCTGAACAAGAATCCGTTGAATATATTTGCATATCTCTTGAAGAATATTTTTAATGAACTTTTGAAAATCAGGAAAGCGATCCATGCACTTGGACATTCCAAGTATGTTGGAATGTCTTGAAATTGTACTCAGTCATAGTCAACGACGCCCTGAACAAGAATCCGTTGAAAATATTTGCATATCGTTTAAGGAATATTTTAAAAGAATTTCTGAAATTCAGGAAAGCGATCCATGCACTTAGGCAGTGACTTAACTTTTTCGTCAAAAAAGACCCCAAAAGTATCTTGGAATGTCTTGAAATTGTACACAGTCATAGTCAAGCATGCCCTGAACAAGAATCCGTTGAATATATTTGCATATCTCTTGAAGAATATTTTGATTGAATTTTTGAAAATCCGAAAAGCGATCCATGCACTTGGACATTCCAAGTATGTTGGAATGTCTTGAAATTGTACTCAGTCATAGTCAACGACGCCCTGAACAAGAATCAATTGAAAATATTTGCATATCTCTTAAGGAATATTTTTAATGAATTTTTGAAAATGATGAAAGTCTGTGCACTTAGGCAGTGACTTAACTTTTTATTCAAAAAAGACCCCAAAAGTATCTTGGAATGTCTTGAAATTGTACACAGTCATAGTCAAGCATGCCCTGAACAAGAATCCGTTGAATATATTTGCATATCTCTTGAAGAATATTTTTAATGAACTTTTGAAAATCAGGAAAGCGATCCATGCACTTGGACATTCCAAGTATGTTGGAATGTCTTGAAATTGTACTCAGTCATAGTCAACGACGCCCTGAACAAGAATCCGTTGAAAATATTTGCATATCGCTTAAGGAATATTTTTAATGAATTTTTGAAAATCAGGAAAGCGATCCATGCACTTAGGCAGTGACTTAACTTTTTCGTCAAAAAAGACCCCAAAAGTATCTTGGAATGTCTTGAAATTGTACACAGTCATAGTCAAGCATGCCCTGAACAAGAATCCGTTGAATATATTTGCATATCTCTTGAAGAATATTTTTAATGAATTTTTGAAAATCCGAAAAGCGATCCATGCACTTGGACATTCCAAGTATGTTGGAATGTCTTGAAATTGTACTCAGTCATAGTCAACGACGCCCTGAACAAGAATCAATTGAAAATATTTGCATATCTCTTAAGGAATATTTTTAATGAATTTTTGAAAATGAGGAAAGTCTGTGCACTTAGGCAGTGACTTAACTTTTTATTCAAAAAAGACCCCAAAAGTATCTTGGAATGTCTTGAAATTGTACACAGTCATAGTCAAACATGCCCTGAACAAGAATCCGTTGAATATATTTGCATATCTCTTGAAGAATATTTTTAATGAACTTTTGAAAATCAGGAAAGCGATCCATGCACTTGGACATTCCAAGTATGTTGGAATGTCTTGAAATTGTACTCAGTCATAGTCAACGACGCCCTGAACAAGAATCCGTTGAAAATATTTGCATATCGTTTAAGGAATATTTTAAAAGAATTTCTGAAATTCAGGAAAGCGATCCATGCACTTAGGCAGTGACTTAACTTTTTCGTCAAAAAAGACCCCAAAAGTATCTTGGAATGTCTTGAAATTGTACACAGTCATAGTCAAGCATGCCCTGAACAAGAATCCGTTGAATATATTTGCATATCTCTTGAAGAATATTTTTAATGAATTTTTGAAAATCCGGAAAGCGATCCATGCACTTGGACATTCCAAGTATGTTGGAATGTCTTGAAATTGTACTCGGTCATAGTCAACGACGCCCTGAACAAGAATCCATTGAAAATATTTGCATATCTCTTAAGGAATATTTTTAATGAATTTTTGAAAATGATGAAAGTCTGTGCACTTAGGCAGTGACTTAACTTTTTATTCAAAAAAGACCCCAAAAGTATCTTGGAATGTCTTGAAATTGTACACAGTCATAGTCAAGCATGCCCTGAACAAGAATCCGTTGAATATATTTGCATATCTCTTGAAGAATATTTTTAATGAACTTTTGAAAATCAGGAAAGCGATCCATGCACTTGGACATTCCAAGTATGTTGGAATGTCTTGAAATTGTACTCAGTCATAGTCAACGACGCCCTGAACAAGAATCCGTTGAAAATATTTGCATATCGCTTAAGGAATATTTTTAATGAATTTTTGAAAATCAGGAAAGCGATCCATGCACTTAGGCAGTGACTTAACTTTTTCGTCAAAAAAGACCCCAAAAGTATCTTGGAATGTCTTGAAATTGTACACAGTCATAGTCAAGCATGCCCTGAACAAGAATCCGTTGAATATATTTGCATATCTCTTGAAGAATATTTTTAATGAATTTTTGAAAATCCGAAAAGCGATCCATGCACTTGGACATTCCAAGTATGTTGGAATGTCTTGAAATTGTACTCAGTCATAGTCAACGACGCCCTGAACAAGAATCCGTTGAAAATATTTGCATATCGCTTAAGGAATATTTTTAATGAATTTTTGAAAATCAGGAAAGCGATCCATGCACTTAGGCAGTGACTTAACTTTTTTGTCAAAAAAGACCCCAAAAGTATCTTGGAATGTCTTGAAATTGTACACAGTCATAGTCAAGCATGCCCTGAACAAGAATCCGTTGAATATATTTGCATATCTCTTGAAGAATATTTTTAATGAATTTTTGAAAATCCGGAAAGCGATCCATGCACTTGGACATTCCAAGTATGTTGGAATGTCTTGAAATTGTACTCAGTCATAGTCAACAACGCCCTGAACAAGAATCCATTGAAAATATTTGCATATCTCTTAAGGAATATTTTTAATGAATTTTTGAAAATGAGGAAAGTCTGTGCACTTAGGCAGTGACTTAACTTTTTATTCAAAAAAGACCCCAAAAGTATCTTGGAATGTCTTGAAATTGTACACAGTCATAGTCAAGCATGCCCTGAACAAGAATCCGTTGAATATATTTGCATATCTCTTGAAGAATATTTTTAATGAATTTTTGAAAATCCGGAAAGCGATCCATGCACTTGGACATTCCAAGTATGTTGGAATGTCTTGAAATTGTACTCAGTCATAGTCAACAACGCCCTGAACAAGAATCCATTGAAAATATTTGCATATCTCTTAAGGAATATTTTTAATGAATTTTTGAAAATGAGGAAAGTCTGTGCACTTAGGCAGTGACTTAACTTTTTATTCAAAAAAGACCCCAAAAGTATCTTGGAATGTCTTGAAATTGTACACAGTCATAGTCAAGCATGCCCTGAACAAGAATCCGTTGAATATATTTGCATATCTCTTGAAGAATATTTTTAATGAACTTTTGAAAATCAGGAAAGCGATCCATGCACTTGGACATTCCAAGTATGTTGGAATGTTTTGAAATTGTACTCAGTCATAGTCAACGACGCCCTGAACAAGAATCCGTTGAAAATATTTGCATATCGCTTAAGGAATATTTTTAATGAATTTTTGAAAATCAGAAAAGCGATCCATGCACTTAGGCAGTGACTTAACTTTTTTGTCAAAAAAGACCCCAAAAGTATCTTGGAATGTCTTGAAATTGTACACAGTCATAGTCAAGCATGCCCTGAACAAGAATCCGTTGAATATATTTGCATATCTCTTGAAGAATATTTTTAATGAATTTTTGAAAATCCGAAAAGCGATCCATGCACTTGGACATTCCAAGTATGTTGGAATGTCTTGAAATTGTACTCAGTCATAGTCAACGACGCCCTGAACAAGAATCAATTGAAAATATTTGCATATCTCTTAAGGAATATTTTTAATGAATTTTTGAAAATGAGGAAAGTCTGTGCACTTAGGCAGTGACTTAACTTTTTATTCAAAAAAGACCCCAAAAGTATCCTGGAATGTCTTGAAATTGTACACAGTCATAGTCAAGCATGCCCTGAACAAGAATCCGTTGAATATATTTGCATATCTCTTGAAGAATATTTTTAATGAACTTTTGAAAATCAGGAAAGCGATCCATGCACTTGGACATTCCAAGTATGTTGGAATGTCTTGAAATTGTACTCAGTCATAGTCAACGACGCCCTGAACAAGAATCCGTTGAAAATATTTGCATATCGTTTAAGGAATATTTTTAAAGAATTTCTGAAAATCAGGAAAGCGATCCATGCACTTAGGCAGTGACTTAACTTTTTATTCAAAAAAGACCCCAAAGGTATCTTGGAATGTCTTGAAATTGTACACAGTCATAGTCAAGCATGCCCTGAACAAGAATCCGTTGAATATATTTGCATATCTCTTGAAGAATATTTTTAATGAATTTTTGAAAATCCGAAAAGCGATCCATGCACTTGGACATTCCAAGTATGTTGGAATGTCTTGAAATTGTACTCGGTCATAGTCAACGACGCCCTGAACAAGAATCAATTGAAAATATTTGCATATCTCTTAAGGAATATTTTTAATGAATTTTTGAAAATGATGAAAGTCTGTGCACTTAGGCAGTGACTTAACTTTTTATCCAAAAAAGACCCCAAAGGTATCTTGGAATGTCTTGAAATTGTACACAGTCATAGTCAAGCATGCCCTGAACAAGAATCCGTTGAATATATTTGCATATCTCTTGAAGAATATTTTTAATGAACTTTTGAAAATCAGGAAAGCGATCCATGCACTTGGACATTCCAAGTATGTTGGAATGTCTTGAAATTGTACTCAGTCATAGTCAATGACGCCCTGAACAAGAATCCGTTGAAAATATTTGCATATCTCTTAAGGAATATTTTTAATGAATTTTTGAAAATCAGGAAAGCGATCCATGCACTTAGGCAGTGACTTAACTTTTTTGTCAAAAAAGACCCCAAAAGTATCTTGGAATGTCTTGAAATTGTACACAGTCATAGTCAAGCATGCCCTGAACAAGAATCCGTTGAATATATTTGCATATCTCTTGAAGAATATTTTTAATGAATTTTTGAAAATCCGAAAAGCGATCCATGCACTTGGACATTCCAAGTATGTTGGAATGTCTTTAAATTGTACTCAGTCATAGTCAACGACGCCCTGAACAAGAATCAATTGAAAATATTTGCATATCTCTTAAGGAATATTTTTAATGAATTTTTGAAAATGAGGAAAGTCTGTGCACTTAGGCAGTGACTTAACTTTTTATTCAAAAAAGACCCCAAAAGTATCTTGGAATGTCTTGAAATTGTACACAGTCATAGTCAAGCATGCCCTGAACAAGAATCCGTTGAATATATTTGCATATCTCTTGAAGAATATTTTTAATGAACTTTTGAAAATCAGGAAAGCGATCCATGCACTTGGACATTCCAAGTATGTTGGAATGTTTTGAAATTGTACTCAGTCATAGTCAACGACGCCCTGAACAAGAATCCGTTGAAAATATTTGCATATCGCTTAAGGAATATTTTTAATGAATTTTTGAAAATCAGGAAAGCGATCCATGCACTTAGGCAGTGACTTAACTTTTTATTCAAAAAAGACCCCAAAAGTATCCTGGAATGTCTTGAAATTGTACACAGTCATAGTCAAGCATGCCCTGAACAAGAATCCGTTGAATATATGTGCATATCTCTTGAAGAATATTTTTAATGAATTTTTGAAAATCCGAAAAGCGATCCATGCACTTGGACATTCCAAGTATGTTGGAATGTCTTGAAATTGTACTCAGTCATAGTCAACGACGCCCTGAACAAGAATCAATTGAAAATATTTGCATATCTCTTAAGGAATATTTTTAATGAATTTTTGAAAATTAGGAAAGCGATCCATGCACTTAGGCAGTGACTTAACTTTTGATGTTTTTGGTTTGTTTTTAAAGCATTAAAGCTGCAGGAGTTCATCCATGTCGCCCAGTCGCTGGAAACAAACGTTTGGACACCGTGGATCACACAGCAGGATATCAGGTGAGACGAAGGAAACGATCCATTTGCCCTGATGCACTTAGTGACTTGACTTTTTTTTCAAAAAAAACCCCAAAAGTAAATTGGAATGTCTTTAAATTGTACACAGTCATAGTCAAGCATGCCCTGAATAAGAATCCGTTGAATATATTTGCATATCTCTTGAAGAATATTTTTAATGAATTTTTGAAAATCCGGAAAGCGATCCATGCACTTGGACATTCCAAGTATGTTGGAATGTCTTGAAATTGTACTCAGTCATAGTCAACGACGCCCTGAACAAGAATCCGTTGAAAATATTTGCATATCGCTTAAGGAATATTTTTAATGAATTTTTGAAAATCAGGAAAGCGATCCATGCACTTAGGCAGTGACTTTTTTTCGTCAAAAAAGACCCCAAAAGTATCTTGGAATGTCTTGAAATTGTACACAGTCATAGTCAAGCATGCCCTGAACAAGAATCCGTTGAATATATTTGCATATCTCTTGAGGAATATTTTTAATGAATTTTTGAAAATGAGGAAAGTCTGTGCACTTAGGCAGTGACTTAACTTTTTATTCAAAAAAGACCCCAAAAGTATCTTGGAATGTCTTGAAATTGTACACAGTCATAGTCAAGCATGCCCTGAACAAGAATCCGTTGAATATATTTGCATATCTCTTGAAGAATATTTTTAATGAACTTTTGAAAATCAGGAAAGCGATCCATGCACTTGGACATTCCAAGTATGTTGGAATGTCTTGAAATTGTACTCAGTCATAGTCAACGACGCCCTGAACAAGAATCCGTTTAAAATATTTGCATATCGCTTAAGGAATATTTTTAATTAATTTTTGAAAATCAGGAAAGCGATCCATGCACTTAGGCAGTGACTTAACTTTTTTGTCAAAAAAGACCCCAAAAGTATCTTGGAATGTCTTGAAATTGTACACAGTCATAGTCAAGCATGCCCTGAACAAGAATCCGTTGAATATATTTGCATATCTCTTGAAGAATATTTTTAATGAATTTTTGAAAATCCGAAAAGCAATCCATGCACTTGGACATTCCAAGTATGTTGGAATGTCTTGAAATTGTACTCAGTCATAGTCAACGACGCCCTGAACAAGAATCAATTGAAAATATTTGCATATCTCTTAAGGAATATTTTTAATGAATTTTTGAAAATGAGGAAAGTCTGTGCACTTAGGCAGTGACTTAACTTTTTATTCAAAAAAGACCCCAAAAGTATCTTGGAATGTCTTGAAATTGTACACAGTCATAGTCAAGCATGCCCTGAACAAGAATCCGTTGAATATATTTGCATATCTCTTGAAGAATATTTTTAATGAACTTTTGAAAATCAGGAAAGCGATCCATGCACTTGGACATTCCAAGTATGTTGGAATGTCTTGAAATTGTACTCAGTCATAGTCAACGACGCCCTGAACAAGAATCCGTTGAAAATATTTGCATATCGCTTAAGGAATATTTTTAATGAATTTTTGAAAATCAGGAAAGCGATCCATGCACTTAGGCAGTGACTTAACTTTTTTGTCAAAAAAGACCCCAAAAGTATCTTGGAATGTCTTGAAATTGTACACAGTCATAGTCAAGCATGCCCTGAACAAGAATCCGTTGAATATATTTGCATATCTCTTGAAGAATATTTTTAATGAATTTTTGAAAATCCGAAAAGCAATCCATGCTTTTGGACATTCCAAGTATGTTGGAATGTCTTGAAATTGTACTCAGTCATAGTCAACGACGCCCTGAACAAGAATCAATTGAAAATATTTGCATATCTCTTAAGGAATATTTTTAATGAATTTTTGAAAATGAGGAAAGTCTGTGCACTTAGGCAGTGACTTAACTTTTTATTCAAAAAAGACCCCAAAAGTATCTTGGAATGTCTTGAAATTGTACACAGTCATAGTCAAGCATGCCCTGAACAAGAATCCGTTGAATATATTTGCATATCTCTTGAAGAATATTTTTAATGAACTTTTGAAAATCAGGAAAGCGATCCATGCACTTGGACATTCCAAGTATGTTGGAATGTCTTGAAATTGTACTCAGTCATAGTCAACGACGCCCTGAACAAGAATCCGTTGAAAATATTTGCATATCGTTTAAGGAATATTTTTAAAGAATTTCTGAAAATCAGGAAAGCGATCCATGCACTTAGGCAGTGACTTAACTTTTTCGTCAAAAAAGACCCCAAAAGTATCTTG
This sequence comes from Microchirus variegatus, assembly GCF_963457635.1. Lineage (NCBI taxonomy): Eukaryota > Metazoa > Chordata > Actinopteri > Pleuronectiformes > Soleidae > Microchirus > Microchirus variegatus. Next base: position 405,632 of record NW_028154739.1, read on the forward strand.
GAATGTCTTGAAATTGCACACAGTCATAGTCAAGCATGCCCTGAACAAGAATCCGTTGAATATATTTGCATATCTCTTGAAGAATATTTTTAATGAATTTTTGAAAATCCGGAAAGCGATCCATGCACTTGGACATTCCAAGTATGTTGGAATGTCTTGAAATTGTACTCAGTCATAGTCAACAACGCCCTGAACAAGAATCCATTGAAAATATTTGCATATCTCTTAAGGAATATTTTTAATGAATTTTTGAAAATGAGGAAAGTCTGTGCACTTAGGCAGTGACTTAACTTTTTATTCAAAAAAGACCCCAAAAGTATCTTGGAATGTCTTGAAATTGTACACAGTCATAGTCAAGCATGCCCTGAACAAGAATCCGTTGAATATATTTGCATATCTCTTGAAGAATATTTTTAATGAACTTTTGAAAATCAGGAAAGCGATCCATGCACTTGGACATTCCAAGTATGTTGGAATGTTTTGAAATTGTACTCAGTCATAGTCAACGACGCCCTGAACAAGAATCCGTTGAAAATATTTGCATATCGCTTAAGGAATATTTTTAATGAATTTTTGAAAATCAGAAAAGCGATCCATGCACTTAGGCAGTGACTTAACTTTTTTGTCAAAAAAGACCCCAAAAGTATCTTGGAATGTCTTGAAATTGTACACAGTCATAGTCAAGCATGCCCTGAACAAGAATCCGTTGAATATATTTGCATATCTCTTGAAGAATATTTTTAATGAATTTTTGAAAATCCGAAAAGCGATCCATGCACTTGGACATTCCAAGTATGTTGGAATGTCTTGAAATTGTACTCAGTCATAGTCAACGACGCCCTGAACAAGAATCAATTGAAAATATTTGCATATCTCTTAAGGAATATTTTTAATGAATTTTTGAAAATGAGGAAAGTCTGTGCACTTAGGCAGTGACTTAACTTTTTATTCAAAAAAGACCCCAAAAGTATCCTGGAATGTCTTGAAATTGTACACAGTCATAGTCAAGCATGCCCTGAACAAGAATCCGTTGAATATATTTGCATATCTCTTGAAGAATATTTTTAATGAACTTTTGAAAATCAGGAAAGCGATCCATGCACTTGGACATTCCAAGTATGTTGGAATGTCTTGAAATTGTACTCAGTCATAGTCAACGACGCCCTGAACAAGAATCCGTTGAAAATATTTGCATATCGTTTAAGGAATATTTTTAAAGAATTTCTGAAAATCAGGAAAGCGATCCATGCACTTAGGCAGTGACTTAACTTTTTCGTCAAAAAAGACCCCAAAAGTATCTTGGAATGTCTTGAAATTGTACACAGTCATAGTCAAGCATGCCCTGAACAAGAATCCGTTGAATATATTTGCATATCTCTTGAAGAATATTTTTAATGAATTTTTGAAAATCCGGAAAGCGATCCATGCACTTGGACATTCCAAGTATGTTGGAATGTCTTGAAATTGTACTCAGTCATAGTCAACGACGCCCTGAACAAGAATCCATTGAAAATATTTGCATATCTCTTAAGGAATATTTTTAATGAATTTTTGAAAATGATGAAAGTCTGTGCACTTAGGCAGTGACTTAACTTTTTATTCAAAAAAGACCCCAAAGGTATCTTGGAATGTCTTGAAATTGTACACAGTCATAGTCAAGCATGCCCTGAACAAGAATCCGTTGAATATATTTGCATATCTCTTGAAGAATATTTTTAATGAATTTTTGAAAATCCGAAAAGCGATCCATGCACTTGGACATTCCAAGTATGTTGGATTGTCTTGAAATTGTACTCGGTCATAGTCAACGACGCCCTGAACAAGAATCCATTGAAAATATTTGCATATCTCTTAAGGAATATTTTTAATGAATTTTTGAAAATGATGAATGTCTGTGCACTTAGGCAGTGACTTAACTTTTTATCCAAAAAAGACCCCAAAGGTATCTTGGAATGTCTTGAAATTGTACACAGTCATAGTCAAGCATGCCCTGAACAAGAATCCGTTGAATATATTTGCATATCTCTTGAAGAATATTTTTAATGAACTTTTGAAAATCAGGAAAGCGATCCATGCACTTGGACATTCCAAGTATGTTGGAATGTCTTGAAATTGTACTCAGTCATAGTCAACGACGCCCTGAACAAGAATCCGTTGAAAATATTTGCATATCTCTTAAGGAATATTTTTAATGAATTTTTGAAAATCAGGAAAGCGATCCATGCACTTAGGCAGTGACTTAACTTTTTTGTCAAAAAAGACCCCAAAAGTATCTTGGAATGTCTTGAAATTGTACACAGTCATAGTCAAGCATGCCCTGAACAAGAATCCGTTGAATATATTTGCATATCTCTTGAAGAATATTTTTAATGAATTTTTGAAAATCCGAAAAGCGATCCATGCACTTGGACATTCCAAGTATCTTGGAATGTCTTTAAATTGTACTCAGTCATAGTCAACGACGCCCTGAACAAGAATCAATTGAAAATATTTGCATATCTCTTAAGGAATATTTTTAATGAATTTTTGAAAATGAGGAAAGTCTGTGCACTTAGGCAGTGACTTAACTTTTTATTCAAAAAAGACCCCAAAAGTATCTTGGAATGTCTTGAAATTGTACACAGTCATAGTCAAGCATGCCCTGAACAAGAATCCGTTGAATATATTTGCATATCTCTTGAAGAATATTTTTAATGAACTTTTGAAAATCAGGAAAGCGATCCATGCACTTGGACATTCCAAGTATGTTGGAATGTTTTGAAATTGTACTCAGTCATAGTCAACGACGCCCTGAACAAGAATCCGTTGAAAATATTTGCATATCGCTTAAGGAATATTTTTAATGAATTTTTGAAAATCAGGAAAGCGATCCATGCACTTAGGCAGTGACTTAACTTTTTATTCAAAAAAGACCCCAAAAGTATCCTGGAATGTCTTGAAATTGTACACAGTCATAGTCAAGCATGCCCTGAACAAGAATCCGTTGAATATATGTGCATATCTCTTGAAGAATATTTTTAATGAATTTTTGAAAATCCGAAAAGCGATCCATGCACTTGGACATTCCAAGTATGTTGGAATGTCTTGAAATTGTACTCAGTCATAGTCAACGACGCCCTGAACAAGAATCAATTGAAAATATTTGCATATCTCTTAAGGAATATTTTTAATGAATTTTTGAAAATTAGGAAAGCGATCCATGCACTTAGGCAGTGACTTAACTTTTGATGTTTTTGGTTTGTTTTTAAAGCATTAAAGCTGCAGGAGTTCATCCATGTCGCCCAGTCGCTGGAAACAAACGTTTGGACACCGTGGATCACACAGCAGGATATCAGGTGAGACGAAGGAAACGATCCATTTGCCCTGATGCACTTAGTGACTTGACTTTTTTTTCAAAAAAACCCCCAAAAGTAAATTGGAATGTCTTTAAATTGTACACAGTCATAGTCAAGCATGCCCTGAATAAGAATCCGTTGAATATATTTGCATATCTCTTGAAGAATATTTTTAATGAATTTTTGAAAATCCGGAAAGCGATCCATGCACTTGGACATTCCAAGTATGTTGGAATGTCTTGAAATTGTACTCAGTCATAGTCAACGACGCCCTGAACAAGAATCCGTTGAAAATATTTGCATATCGCTTAAGGAATATTTTTAATGAATTTTTGAAAATCAGGAAAGCGATCCATGCACTTAGGCAGTGACTTAACTTTTTCGTCAAAAAAGACCCCAAAAGTATCTTGGAATGTCTTGAAATTGTACACAGTCATAGTCAAGCATGCCCTGAACAAGAATCCGTTGAATATATTTGCATATCTCTTGAGGAATATTTTTAATGAATTTTTGAAAATGAGGAAAGTCTGTGCACTTAGGCAGTGACTTAACTTTTTATTCAAAAAAGACCCCAAAAGTATCTTGGAATGTCTTGAAATTGTACACAGTCATAGTCAAGCATGCCCTGAACAAGAATCCGTTGAATATATTTGCATATCTCTTGAAGAATATTTTTAATGAACTTTTGAAAATCAGGAAAGCGATCCATGCACTTGGACATTCCAAGTATGTTGGAATGTCTTGAAATTGTACTCAGTCATAGTCAACGACGCCCTGAACAAGAATCCGTTTAAAATATTTGCATATCGCTTAAGGAATATTTTTAATTAATTTTTGAAAATCAGGAAAGCGATCCATGCACTTAGGCAGTGCCTTAACTTCTTTGTCAAAAAAGACCCCAAAAGTATCTTGGAATGTCTTGAAATTGTACACAGTCATAGTCAAGCATGCCCTGAACAAGAATCCGTTGAATATATTTGCATATCTCTTGAAGAATATTTTTAATGAATTTTTGAAAATCCGAAAAGCAATCCATGCACTTGGACATTCCAAGTATGTTGGAATGTCTTGAAATTGTACTCAGTCATAGTCAACGACGCCCTGAACAAGAATCAATTGAAAATATTTGCATATCTCTTAAGGAATATTTTTAATGAATTTTTGAAAATGAGGAAAGTCTGTGCACTTAGGCAGTGACTTAACTTTTTATTCAAAAAAGACCCCAAAAGTATCTTGGAATGTCTTGAAATTGTACACAGTCATAGTCAAGCATGCCCTGAACAAGAATCCGTTGAATATATTTGCATATCTCTTGAAGAATATTTTTAATGAACTTTTGAAAATCAGGAAAGCGATCCATGCACTTGGACATTCCAAGTATGTTGGAATGTCTTGAAATTGTACTCAGTCATAGTCAACGACGCCCTGAACAAGAATCCGTTGAAAATATTTGCATATCGCTTAAGGAATATTTTTAATGAATTTTTGAAAATCAGGAAAGCGATCCATGCACTTAGGCAGTGACTTAACTTTTTTGTCAAAAAAGACCCCAAAAGTATCTTGGAATGTCTTGAAATTGTACACAGTCATAGTCAAGCATGCCCTGAACAAGAATCCGTTGAATATATTTGCATATCTCTTGAAGAATATTTTTAATGAATTTTTGAAAATCCGAAAAGCAATCCATGCACTTGGACATTCCAAGTATGTTGGAATGTCTTGAAATTGTACTCAGTCATAGTCAACGACGCCCTGAACAAGAATCAATTGAAAATATTTGCATATCTCTTAAGGAATATTTTTAATGAATTTTTGAAAATGAGGAAAGTCTGTGCACTTAGGCAGTGACTTAACTTTTTATTCAAAAAAGACCCCAAAAGTATCTTGGAATGTCTTGAAATTGTACACAGTCATAGTCAAGCATGCCCTGAACAAGAATCCGTTGAATATATTTGCATATCTCTTGAAGAATATTTTTAATGAACTTTTGAAAATCAGGAAAGCGATCCATGCACTTGGACATTCCAAGTATGTTGGAATGTCTTGAAATTGTACTCAGTCATAGTCAACGACGCCCTGAACAAGAATCCGTTGAAAATATTTGCATATAGCTTAAGGAATATTTTTAATGAATTTTTGAAAATCAGGAAAGCGATCCATGCACTTAGGCAGTGACTTAACTTTTTTGTCAAAAAAGACCCCAAAAGTATCTTGGAATGTCTTGAAATTGTACACAGTCATAGTCAAGCATGCCCTGAACAAGAATCCGTTGAATATATTTGCATATCTCTTGAAGAATATTTTTAATGAATTTTTGAAAATCCGAAAAGCGATCCATGCACTTGGACATTCCAAGTATGTTGGAATGTCTTGAAATTGTACTCAGTCATAGTCAACGACGCCCTGAACAAGAATCAATTGAAAATATTTGCATATCTCTTAAGGAATATTTTTAATGAATTTTTGAAAATGATGAAAGTCTGTGCACTTAGGCAGTGACTTAACTTTTTATTCAAAAAAGACCCCAAAAGTATCTTGGAATGTCTTGAAATTGTACACAGTCATAGTCAAGCATGCCCTGAACAAGAATCCGTTGAATATATTTGCATATCTCTTGAAGAATATTTTTAATGAACTTTTGAAAATCAGGAAAGCGATCCATGCACTTGGACATTCCAAGTATGTTGGAATGTCTTGAAATTGTACTCAGTCATAGTCAATGACGCCCTGAACAAGAATCCGTTGAAAATATTTGCATATCGCTTAAGGAATATTTTTAATGAATTTTTGAAAATAGGGAAAGCGATCCATGCACTTAGGCAGTGACTTAACTTTTTTGTCAAAAAAGACCCCAAAAGTATCTTGGAATGTCTTGAAATTGTACACAGTCATAGTCAAGCATGCCCTGAACAAGAATCCGTTGAATATATTTGCATATCTCTTGAAGAATATTTTTAATGAATTTTTGAAAATCCGAAAAGCGATCCATGCACTTGGACATTCCAAGTATGTTGGAATGTCTTGAAATTGTACTCAGTCATAGTCAACGACGCCCTGAACAAGAATCAATTGAAAATATTTGCATATCTCTTAAGGAATATTTTTAATGAATTTTTGAAAATGATGAAAGTCTGTGCACTTAGGCAGTGACTTAACTTTTTATTCAAAAAAGACCCCAAAAGTATCTTGGAATGTCTTGAAATTGTACACAGTCATAGTCAAGCATGCCCTGAACAAGAATCCGTTGAATATATTTGCATATCTCTTGAAGAATATTTTTAATGAACTTTTGAAAATCGGGAAAGCGATCCATGCACTTGGACATTCCAAGTATGTTGGAATGTCTTGAAATTGTACTCAGTCATAGTCAACGACGCCCTGAACAAGAATCCGTTGAAAATATTTGCATATCGCTTAAGGAATATTTTTAATGAATTTTTGAAAATCAGGAAAGCGATCCATGCACTTAGGCAGTGACTTAACTTTTTCGTCAAAAAAGACCCCAAAAGTATCTTGGAATGTCTTGAAATTGTACACAGTCATAGTCAAGCATGCCCTGAACAAGAATCCGTTGAATATATTTGCATATCTCTTGAAGAATATTTTTAATGAATTTTTGAAAATCCGAAAAGCGATCCATGCACTTGGACATTCCAAGTATGTTGGAATGTCTTGAAATTGTACTCAGTCATAGTCAACGACGCCCTGAACAAGAATCAATTGAAAATATTTGCATATCTCTTAAGGAATATTTTTAATGAATTTTTGAAAATGAGGAAAGTCTGTGCACTTAGGCAGTAACTTAACTTTTTATTCAAAAAAGACCCCAAAAGTATCTTGGAATGTCTTGAAATTGTACACAGTCATAGTCAAGCATGCCCTGAACAAGAATCCGTTGAATATATTTGCATATCTCTTGAAGAATATTTTTAATGAACTTTTGAAAATCAGGAAAGCGATCCATGCACTTGGACATTCCAAGTATGTTGGAATGTCTTGAAATTGTACTCAGTCATAGTCAACGACGCCCTGAACAAGAATCCGTTGAAAATATTTGCATATCGTTTAAGGAATATTTTTAAAGAATTTCTGAAAATCAAGAAAGCGATCCATGCACTTAGGCAGTGACTTAACTTTTTCGTCAAAAAAGACCCCAAAAGTATCTTGGAATGTCTTGAAATTGTACACAGTCATAGTCAAGAATGCCCTGAACAAGAATCTGTTGAATATATTTGCATATCTCTTGAAGAATATTTTTAATGAATTTTTGAAAATCCGGAAAGCGATCCATGCACTTGGACATTCCAAGTATGTTGGAATGTCTTGAAATTGTACTCGGTCATAGTCAACGACGCCCTGAACAAGAATCAATTGAAAATATTTGCATATCTCTTAAGGAATATTTTTAATGAATTTTTGAAAATGATGAAAGTCTGTGCACTTAGGCAGTGACTTAACTTTTTATTCAAAAAAGACCCCAAAGGTATCTTGGAATGTCTTGAAATTGTACACAGTCATAGTCAAGCATGCCCTGAACAAGAATCCGTTGAATATATTTGCATATCTCTTGAAGAATATTTTTAATGAACTTTTGAAAATCAGGAAAGCGATCCATGCACTTGGACATTCCAAGTATGTTGGAATGTCTTGAAATTGTACTCAGTCATAGTCAACGACGCCCTGAACAAGAATCCGTTGAAAATATTTGCATATCGCTTAAGGAATATTTTTAATGAATTTCTGAAAATGAGGAAAGCGATCCATGCACTTAGGCAGTGACTTAACTTTTTCGTCAAAAAAGACCCCAAAAGTATCTTGGAATGTCTTGAAATTGTACACAGTCATAGTCAAGCATGCCCTGAACAAGAATCCGTTGAATATATTTGCATATCTCTTGAAGAATATTTTTAATGAATTTTTGAAAATCCGGAAAGCGATCCATGCACTTGGACATTCCAAGTATGTTGGAATGTCTTGAAATTGTACTCGGTCATAGTCAACGACGCCCTGAACAAGAATCCATTGAAAATATTTGCATATCTCTTAAGGAATATTTTTAATGAATTTTTGAAAATGAGGAAAGTCTGTGCACTTAGGCAGTGACTTAACTTTTTATTCAAAAAAGACCCCAAAAGTATCTTGGAATGTCTTGAAATTGTACACAGTCATAGTCAAGCATGCCCTGAACAAGAATCCGTTGAATATATTTGCATATCTCTTGAAGAATATTTTTAATGAACTTTTGAAAATCAGGAAAGCGATCCATGCACTTGGACATTCCAAGTATGTTGGAATGTCTTGAAATTGTACTCAGTCATAGTCAACGACGCCCTGAACAAGAATCCGTTGAAAATATTTGCATATCGTTTAAGGAATATTTTTAAAGAATTTCTGAAAATCAGGAAAGCGATCCATGCACTTAGGCAGTGACTTAACTTTTTTGTCAAAAAAGACCCCAAAAGTATCTTGGAATGTCTTGAAATTGTACACAGTCATAGTCAAGCATGCCCTGAACAAGAATCCGTTGAATATATTTGCATATCTCTTGAAGAATATTTTTAATGAATTTTTGAAAATCCGAAAAGCGATCCATGCACTTGGACATTCCAAGTATGTTGGAATGTCTTGAAATTGTACTCAGTCATAGTCAACGACGCCCTGAACAAGAATCAATTGAAAATATTTGCATATCTCTTAAGGAATATTTTTAATGAATTTTTGAAAATGAGGAAAGTCTGTGCACTTAGGCAGTGACTTAACTTTTTATTCAAAAAAGACCCCAAAAGTATCTTGGAATGTCTTGAAATTGTACACAGTCATAGTCAAGCATGCCCTGAACAAGAATCCGTTGAATATATTTGCATATCTCTTGAAGAATATTTTTAATGAACTTTTGAAAATCAGGAAAGCGATCCATGCACTTGGACATTCCAAGTATGTTGGAATGTCTTGAAATTGTACTCAGTCATAGTCAACGACGCCCTGAACAAGAATCCGTTGAAAATATTTGCATATCGTTTAAGGAATATTTTTAAAGAATTTCTGAAAATCAGGAAAGCGATCCATGCACTTAGGCAGTGACTTAACTTTTTCGTCAAAAAAGACCCCAAAAGTATCTTGGAATGTCTTGAAATTGTACACAGTCATAGTCAAGCATGCCCTGAACAAGAATCCGTTGAATATATTTGCATATCTCTTGAAGAATATTTTTAATGAATTTATGAAAATCCGGAAAGCGATCCATGCACTTGGACATTCCAAGTATGTTGGAATGTCTTGAAATTGTACTCAGTCATAGTCAACAACGCCCTGAACAAGAATCCATTGAAAATATTTGCATATCTCTTAAGGAATATTTTTAATGAATTTTTGAAAATGAGGAAAGTCTGTGCACTTAGGCAGTGACTTAACTTTTTATTCAAAAAAGACCCCAAAAGTATCTTGGAATGTCTTGAAATTGTACACAGTCATAGTCAAGCATGCCCTGAACAAGAATCCGTTGAAAATATTTGCATATCGCTTAAGGAATATTTTTAATGAATTTTTGAAAATCAGAAAAGCGATCCATGCACTTAGGCAGTGACTTAACTTTTTTGTCAAAAAAGACCCCAAAAGTATCTTGGAATGTCTTGAAATTGTACACAGTCATAGTCAAGCATGCCCTGAACAAGAATCCGTTGAATATATTTGCATATCTCTTGAAGAATATTTTTAATGAATTTTTGAAAATCCGAAAAGCGATCCATGCACTTGGACATTCCAAGTATGTTGGAATGTCTTGAAATTGTACTCAGTCATAGTCAACGACGCCCTGAACAAGAATCAATTGAAAATATTTGCATATCTCTTAAGGAATATTTTTAATGAATTTTTGAAAATGAGGAAAGTCTGTGCACTTAGGCAGTGACTTAACTTTTTATTCAAAAAAGACCCGAAAAGTATCCTGGAATGTCTTGAAATTGTACACAGTCATAGTCAAGCATGCCCTGAACAAGAATCCGTTGAATATATTTGCATATCTCTTGAAGAATATTTTTAATGAACTTTTGAAAATCAGGAAAGCGATCCATTCACTTGGACATTCCAAGTATGTTGGAATGTCTTGAAATTGTACTCAGTCATAGTCAACGACGCCCTGAACAAGAATCCGTTGAAAATATTTGCATATCGCTTAAGGAATATTTTTAATGAATTTTTGAAAATCAGGAAAGCGATCCATGCACTTAGGCAGTGACTTAACTTTTTTGTCAAAAAAGACCCCAAAAGTATCTTGGAATGTCTTGAAATTGTACACAGTCATAGTCAAGCATGCCCTGAACAAGAAACCGTTGAATATATTTGCATATCTCTTGAAGAATATTTTTAATGAATTTTTGAAAATCCGAAAAGCGATCCATGCACTTGGACATTCCAAGTATGTTGGAATGTCTTGAAATTGTACTCAGTCATAGTCAACGACGCCCTGAACAAGAATCAATTGAAAATATTTGCATATCTCTTAAGGAATATTTTTAATGAATTTTTGAAAATGAGGAAAGTCTGTGCACTTAGGCAGTGACTTAACTTTTTATTCAAAAAAGACCCCAAAAGTATCTTGATTTGTCTTGAAATTGTACACAGTCATAGTCAAGCATGCCCTGAACAAGAATCCGTTGAATATATTTGCATATCTCTTGAAGAATATTTTTAATGAACTTTTGAAAATCAGGAAAGCGATCCATGCACTTGGACATTCCAAGTATGTTGGAATGTCTTGAAATTGTACTCAGTCATAGTCAACGACGCCCTGAACAAGAATCCGTTGAAAATATTTCCATATCGTTTAAGGAATATTTTTAAAGAATTTCTGAAAATCAGGAAAGCGATCCATGCACTTAGGCAGTGACTTAACTTTTTCGTCAAAAAAGACCCCAAATGTATCTTGGAATGTCTTGAAATTGTACACAGTCATAGTCAAGCATGCCCTGAACAAGAATCCGTTGAATATATTTGCATATCTCTTGAAGAATATTTTTAATGAACTTTTGAAAATCAGGAAAGCGATCCATGCACTTGGACATTCCAAGTATGTTGGAATGTCTTGAAATTGTACTCAGTCATAGTCAACGACGCCCTGAACAAGAATCCGTTGAAAATATTTGCATATCGCTTAAGGAATATTTTGAATGAATTTTTGAAAATCAGGAAAGCGATCCATGCACTTAGGCAGTGACTTAACTTTTTCGTCAAAAAAGACCCCAAAAGTATCTTGGAATGTCTTGAAATTGTACACAGTCATAGTCAAGCATGCCCTGAACAAGAATCCGTTGAATATATTTGCATATCTCTTGAAGAATATTTTTAATGAATTTTTGAAAATCCGAAAAGCGATCCATGCACTTGGACATTCCAAGTATGTTGGAATGTCTTGAAATTGTACTCAGTCATAGTCAACGACGCTCTGAACAAGAATCAATTGAAAATATTTGCATATCTCTTAAGGAATATTTTTAATGAATTTTTGAAAATCAGGAAAGTCTGTGCACTAAGCCAGTGACTTAACTTTTCATTCAAAAAAGACCCCAAAAGTATCTTGGAATGTCTTGAAATTGTACACAGTCATAGTCAAGCATGCCCTGAACAAGAATCCGTTGAATATATTTGCATATCTCTTGAAGAATATTTTTAATGAACTTTTGAAAATCAGGAAAGCGATCCATGCACTTGGACATTCCAAGTATGTTGGAATGTCTTGAAATTGTACTCAGTCATAGTCAACGACGCCCTGAACAAGAATCCGTTGAAAATATTTGCATATCGTTTAAGGAATATTTTTAAAGAATTTCTGAAAATCAGGAAAGCGATCCATGCACTTAGGCAGTGACTTAACTTTTTCGTCAAAAAAGACCCCAAAAGTATCTTGGAATGTCTTGAAATTGTACACAGTCATAGTCAAGCATGCCCTGAACAAGAATCCGTTGAATATATTTGCATATCTCTTGAAGAATATTTTTAATGAACTTTTGAAAATCAGGAAAGCGATCCATGCACTTGGACATTCCAAGTATGTTGGAATGTCTTGAAATTGTACTCAGTCATAGTCAACGACGCCCTGAACAAGAATCCGTTGAAAATATTTGCATATCTCTTAAGGAATATTTTTAATGAATTTTTGAAAATGATGAAAGTCTGTGCACTTAGGCAGTGACTTAACTTTTTATTCAAAAAAGACCCCAAAGGTATCTTGGAATGTCTTGAAATTGTACACAGTCATAGTCAAGCATGCCCTGAACAAGAATCCGTTGAATATATTTGCATATCTCTTGAAGAATATTTTTAATGAACTTTTGAAAATCAGGAAAGCGATCCATGCACTTGGACATTGCAAGTATGTTGGAATGTCTTGAAATTGTACTCAGTCATAGTCAACGACGCCCTGAACAAGAATCCGTTGAAAATATTTGCATATCGTTTAAGGAATATTTTTAAAGAATTTCTGAAAATCAGGAAAGCGATCCATGCACTTAGGCAGTGACTAAACTTTTTTGTCAAAAAAGACCCCAAAAGTATCTTGGAATGTCTTGAAATTGTACACAGTCATAGTCAAGCATGCCCTGAACAAGAATATGTTGAATATATTTGCATATCTCTTGAATAATATTTTTAATGAATTTTTGAAAATCCGAAAAGCGATCCATGCACTTGGACATTCCAAGTATGTTGGAATGTCTTGAAATTGTACTCAGTCATAGTCAACGACGCCCTGAACAAGAATCAATTGAAAATATTTGCATATCTCTTAAGGAATATTTTTAATGAATTTTTGAAAATGAGGAAAGTCTGTGCACTTAGGCAGTGACTTAACTTTTTATTCAAAAAAGACCCCAAAAGTATCTTGGAATGTCTTGAAATTGTACACAGTCATAGTCAAGCATGCCCTGAACAAGAATCCGTTGAATATATTTGCATATCTCTTGAAGAATATTTTTAATGAACTTTTGAAAATCAGGAAAGCGATCCATGCACTTGGACATTCCAAGTATGTTGGAATGTCTTGAAATTGTACTCGGTCATAGTCAACGACGCCCTGAACAAGAATCCATTGAAAATATTTGCATATCTCTTAAGGAATATTTTTAATGAATTTTTGAAAATGATGAAAGTCTGTGCACTGAGGCAGTGACTTAACTTTTTATTCAAAAAAGACCCCAAAGGTATCTTGGAATGTCTTGAAATTGTACACAGTCATAGTCAAGCATGCCCTGAACAAGAATCCGTTGAATATATTTGCATATCTCTTGAAGAATATTTTTAATGAACTTTTGAAAATCAGGAAAGCGATCCATGCACTTGGACATTCCAAGTATGTTGGAATGTCTTGAAATTGTACTCAGTCATAGTCAACGACGCCCTGAACAAGAATCCGTTGAAAATATTTGCATATCGCTTAAGGAATATTTCTAATGAATTTTTGAAAATCAGGAAAGCGATCCATGCACTTAGGCAGTGACTTAACTTTTTTGTCAAAAAAGACCCCAAAAGTATCTTGGAATGTCTTGAAATTGTACACAGTCATAGTCAAGCATGCCCTGAACAAGAATCCGTTGAATATATTTGCATATCTCTTGAAGAATATTTTTAATGAACTTTTGAAAATCAGGAAAGCGATCCATGCACTTGGACATTCCAAGTATGTTGGAATGTCTTGAAATTGTACTCAGTCATAGTCAACGACGCCCTGAACAAGAATCCGTTGAAAATATTTGCGTATAGTTTAAGGAATATTTTTAAAGAATTTCTGAAAATCAGGAAAGCGATCCATGCACTTAGGCAGTGACTTAACTTTTTCGTCAAAAAAGACCCCAAAAGTATGTTGGAATGTCTTGAAATTGTACTCAGTCATAGTCAACGACGCCCTGAACAAGAATCCATTGAAAATATTTGCATATCTCTTAAGGAATATTTTTAATGAATTTTTGAAAATGATGAAAGTCTGTGCACTTAGGCAGTGACTTAACTTTTTATTCAAAAAAGACCCCAAAGGTATCTTGGAATGTCTTGAAATTGTACACAGTCATAGTCAAGCATGCCCTGAACAAGAATCCGTTGAATATATTTGCATATCTCTTGAAGAATATTTTTAACGAACTTTTGAAAATCAGGAAAGCGATCCATGCACTTGGACATTCCAAGTATGTTGGAATGTCTTGAAATTGTACTCAGTCATAGTCAACGACGCCCTGAACAAGAATCCGTTGAAAATATTTGCATATCGCTTAAGGAATATTTTTAATGAATTTTTGAAAATCAGGAAAGTGATCCATGCACTTAGGCAGTGACTTAACTTTTTTGTCAGAAAAGACCCCAAAAGTATCTTGGAATGTCTTGAAATTGTACACAGTCATAGTCAAGCATGCCCTGAACAAGAATCCGTTGAATATATTTGCATATCTCTTGAAGAATATTTTTAATGAATTTTTGAAAATCCGAAAAGCGATCCATGCACTTGGACATTCAAAGTATGTTGGAATGTCTTGAAATTGTACTCAGTCATAGTCAACGACGCCCTGAACAAGAATCAATTGAAAATATTTGCATATCTCTTAAGGAATATTTTTAATGAATTTTTGAAAATGAGGAAAGTCTGTGCACTTAGGCAGTGACTTAACTTTTTATTCAAAAAAGACCCCAAAAGTATCTTGGAATGTCTTGAAATTGTACACAGTCATAGTCAAGCATGCCCTGAACAAGAATCCGTTGAATATATTTGCATATCGTTTAAGGAATATTTTTAAAGAATTTCTGAAAATCAGGAAAGCGATCCATGCACTTAGGCAGTGACTTAACTTTTTTGTCAAAAAAGACCCCAAAAGTATCTTGGAATGTCTTGAAATTGTACACAGTCATAGTCAAGAATGCCCTGAACAAGAATCCGTTGAATATATTTGCATATCTCTTGAAGAATATTTTTAATGAATTTTTGAAAATCCGGAAAGTGATCCATGCACTTGGACATTCCAAGTATGTTGGAATGTCTTGAAATTGTACTCGGTCATAGTCAACGACGCCCTGAACAAGAATCCATTGAAAATATTTGCATATCTCTTAAGGAATATTTTTAATGAATTTTTGAAAATGAGGAAAGTCTGTGCACTTAGGCAGTGACTTAACTTTTTATTCAAAAAAGACCCCAAAAGTATCTTGGAATGTCTTGAAATTGTACACAGTCATAGTCAAGCATGCCCTGAACAAGAATCCGTTGAATATATTTGCATATCTCTTGAAGAATATTTTTAATGAATTTTTGAAAATCCGAAAAGCGATCCATGCACTTGGACATTCCAAGTATGTTGGAATGTCTTGAAATTGTACTCAGTCATAGTCAACGACGCCCTGAACAAGAATCAATTGAAAATATTTGCATATCTCTTAAGGAATATTTTTAATGAATTTTTGAAAATGAGGAAAGTCTGTTCACTTAGGCAGTGACTTAACTTTTTATTCAAAAAAGACCCCAAAAGTATCTTGGAATGTCTTGAAATTGTACGCAGTCATAGTCAAGCATGCCCTGAACAAGAATCCGTTGAATATATTTGCATATCTCTTGAAGAATATTTTTAATGAACTTTTGAAAATCAGGAAAGCGATCCATGCACTTGGACATTCCAAGTATGTTGGAATGTCTTGAAATTGTACTCAGTCATAGTCAACGACGCCCTGAACAAGAATCCGTTGAAAATATTTGCATATCGTTTAAGGAATATTTTTAAAGAATTTCTGAAAATCAGGAAAGCGATCCATGCACTTAGGCAGTGACTTAACTTTTTCGTCAAAAAAGACCCCAAAAGTATCTTGGAATGTCTTGAAATTGTACACAGTCATAGTCAAGCATGCCCTGAACAAGAATCCGTTGAATATATTTGCATATCTCTTGAGGAATATTTTTAATGAATTTTTGAAAATCCGAAAAGCGATCCATGCACTTGGACATTCCAAGTATGTTGGAATGTCTTGAAATTGTACTCGGTCATAGTCAACGACGCCCTGAACAAGAATCCATTGAAAATATTTGCATATCTCTTAAGGAATATTTTTAATGAATTTTTGAAAATGAGGAAAGTCTGTGCACTTAGGCAGTGACTTAACTTTTTATTCAAAAAAGACCCCAAAAGTATCTTGGAATGTCTTGAAATTGTACACAGTCATAGTCAAGCATGCCCTGAACAAGAATCCGTTGAATATATTTGCATATCTCTTGAAGAATATTTTTAATGAACTTTTGAAAATCAGGAAAGCGATCCATGCACTTGGACATTCCAAGTATGTTGGAATGTCTTGAAATTGTACTCAGTCATAGTCAACGACGCCCTGAACAAGAATCCGTTGAAAATATTTGCATATCGTTTAAGGAATATTTTTAAAGAATTTCTAAATAATCAGGAAAGCGATCCATGCACTTAGGCAGTGACTTAACTTTTTTGTCAAAAAAGACCCCAAAAGTATCTTGGAATGTCTTGAAATTGTACACAGTCATAGTCAAGCATGCCCTGAACAAGAATCCGTTGAATATATTTGCATATCTCTTGAAGAATATTTTTAATGAATTTTTGAAAATCCGAAAAGCGATCCATGCACTTGGACATTCCAAGTATGTTGGAATGTCTTGAAATTGTACTCAGTCATAGTCAACGACGCCCTGAACAAGAATCAATTGAAAATATTTGCATATCTCTTAAGGAATATTTTTAATGAATTTTTGAAAATGAGGAAAGTCTGTGCACTTAGGCAGTGACTTAACTTTTTATTCAAAAAAGACCCCAAAAGTATCTTGGAATGTCTCGAAATTGTACGCAGTCATAGTCAAGCATGCCCTGAACAAGAATCCGTTGAATATATTTGCATATCTCTTGAAGAATATTTTTAATGAACTTTTGAAAATCAGGAAAGCGATCCATGCACTTGGACATTCCAAGTATGTTGGAATGTCTTGAAATTGTACTCAGTCATAGTCAACGACGCCCTGAACAAGAATCCGTTGAAAATATTTGCATATCGCTTAAGGAATATTTTTTTATGAATTTTTGAAAATCAGGAAAGCGATCCATGCACTTAGGCAGTGACTTAACTTTTTTGTCAAAAAAGACCCCAAAAGTATCTTGGAATGTCTTGAAATTGTACACAGTCATAGTCAAGCATGCCCTGAACAAGAATCCGTTGAATATATTTGCATATCTCTTGAAGAATATTTTTAATGAATTTTTGAAAATCCGAAAAGCGATCCATGCACTTGGACATTCCAAGTATGTTGGAATGTCTTGAAATTGTACTCAGTCATAGTCAACGACGACCTGAACAAGAATCAATTGAAAATATTTGCATATCTCTTAAGGAATATTTTTAATGAATTTTTGAAAATGAGGAAAGTCTGTGCACTTAGGCAGTGACTTAACTTTTTATTCAAAAAAGACCCCAAAAGTATCTTGGAATGTCTTGAAATTGTACACAGTCATAGTCAAGCATGCCCTGAACAAGAATCCGTTGAATATATTTGCATATCTCTTGAAGAATATTTTTAATGAACTTTTGAAAATCAGGAAAGCGATCCATGCACTTGGACATTCCAAGTATGTTGGAATGTCTTGAAATTGTACTCAGTCATAGTCAACGACGCCCTGAACAAGAATCCGTTGAAAATATTTGCATATCGTTTAAGGAATATTTTTAAAGAATTTCTGAAAATCAGGAAAGCGATCCATGCACTTAGGCAGTGACTTAACTTTTTCGTCAAAAAAGACCCCAAAAGTATCTTGGAATGTCTTGAAATTGTACACAGTCATAGTCAAGCATGCCCTGAACAAGAATCCGTTGAATATATTTGCATATCTCTTAAAGAATATTTTTAATGAATTTTTGAAAATCCGGAAAGCGATCCATGCACTTGGACATTCCAAGTATGTTGGAATGTCTTGAAATTGTACTCAGTCATATTCAACGACGCCCTGAACAAGAATCCGTTGAAAATATTTGCATATCTCTTAAGGAATATTTTTAATGAATTTTTGAAAATGAGGAAAGTCTGTGCACTTAGGCAGTGACTTAACTTTTTATTCAAAAAAGACCCCAAAAGTATCTTGGAATGTCTCGAAATTGTACGCAGTCATAGTCAAGCATGCCCTGAACAAGAATCCGTTGAATATATTTGCATATCTCTTGAAGAATATTTTTAATGAACTTTTGAAAATCAGGAAAGCGATCCATGCACTTGGACATTCCAAGTATGTTGGAATGTCTTGAAATTGTACTCAGTCATAGTCAACGACGCCCTGAACAAGAATCCGTTGAAAATATTTGCATATCGCTTAAGGAATATTTTTTTATGAATTTTTGAAAATCAGGAAAGCGATCCATGCACTTAGGCAGTGACTTAACTTTTTTGTCAAAAAAGACCCCAAAAGTATCTTGGAATGTCTTGAAATTGTACACAGTCATAGTCAAGCATGCCCTGAACAAGAATCCGTTGAATATATTTGCATATCTCTTGAAGAATATTTTTAATGAATTTTTGAAAATCCGAAAAGCGATCCATGCACTTGGACATTCCAAGTATGTTGGAATGTCTTGAAATTGTACTCAGTCATAGTCAACGACGACCTGAACAAGAATCAATTGAAAATATTTGCATATCTCTTAAGGAATATTTTTAATGAATTTTTGAAAATGAGGAAAGTCTGTGCACTTAGGCAGTGACTTAACTTTTTATTCAAAAAAGACCCCAAAAGTATCTTGGAATGTCTTGAAATTGTACACAGTCATAGTCAAGCATGCCCTGAACAAGAATCCGTTGAATATATTTGCATATCTCTTGAAGAATATTTTTAATGAACTTTTGAAAATCAGGAAAGCGATCCATGCACTTGGACATTCCAAGTATGTTGGAATGTCTTGAAATTGTACTCAGTCATAGTCAACGACGCCCTGAACAAGAATCCGTTGAAAATATTTGCATATCGTTTAAGGAATATTTTTAAAGAATTTCTGAAAATCAGGAAAGCGATCCATGCACTTAGACAGTGACTTAACTTTTTCGTCAAAAAAGACCCCAAAAGTATCTTGGAATGTCTTGAAATTGTACACAGTCATAGTCAAGCATGCCCTGAACAAGAATCCGTTGAATATATTTGCATATCTCTTAAAGAATATTTTTAATGAATTTTTGAAAATCCGGAAAGCGATCCATGCACTTGGACATTCCAAGTATGTTGGAATGTCTTGAAATTGTACTCAGTCATATTCAACGACGCCCTGAACAAGAATCCGTTGAAAATATTTGCATATCGCTTAAGGAATATTTTTAATGAATTTTTGAAAATCAGGAAAGCGATCCATGCACTTAGGCAGTGACTTAACTTTTTATTCAAAAAAGACCCCAAAAGTATCTTGGAATGTCTTGAAATTGTACACAGTCATAGTCAAGCATGCCCTGAACAAGAATCCGTTGAATATATTTGCATATCTCTTGAAGAATATTTTTAATGAATTTTTGAAAATCCGAAAAGCGATCCATGCACTTGGACATTCCAAGTATGTTGGAATGTCTTGAAATTGTACACAGTCATAGTCAAGCATGCCCTGAACAAGAATCCGTTGAATATATTTGCATATCTCTTGAAGAATATTTTTAATGAATTTTTGAAAATCCGAAAAGCGATCCATGCACTTGGACATTCAAAGTATGTTGGAATGTCTTGAAATTGTACTCAGTCATAGTCAACGACGCCCTGAACAAGAATCAATTGAAAATATTTGCATATCTCTTAAGGAATATTTTTAATGAATTTTTGAAAATGAGGAAAGTCTGTGCACTTAGGCAGTGACTTAACTTTTTATTCAAAAAAGACCCCAAAAGTATCTTGGAATGTCTTGAAATTGTACACAGTCATAGTCAAGCATGCCCTGAACAAGAATCCGTTGAATATATTTGCATATCTCTTGAAGAATATTTTTAATGAACTTTTGAAAATCAGGAAAGCGATCCATGCACTTGGACATTCCAAGTATGTTGGAATGTCTTGAAATTGTACTCAGTCATAGTCAACGACGCCCTGAACAAGAATCCGTTGAAAATATTTGCATATCGTTTAAGGAATATTTTTAAAGAATTTCTGAAAATCAGGAAAGCGATCCATGCACTTAGGCAGTGACTTAACTTTTTCGTCAAAAAAGACCCCAAAAGTATCTTGGAATGTCTTGAAATTGTACACAGTCATAGTCAAGAATGCCCTGAACAAGAATCCGTTGAATATATTTGCATATCTCTTGAAGAATATTTTTAATGAATTTTTGAAAATCCGGAAAGCGATCCATGCACTTGGACATTCCAAGTATGTTGGAATGTCTTGAAATTGTACTCGGTCATAGTCAACGACGCCCTGAACAAGAATCCATTGAAAATATTTGCATATCTCTTAAGGAATATTTTTAATGAATTTTTGAAAATGAGGAAAGTCTGTGCACTTAGGCAGTGACTTAACTTTTTATTCAAAAAAGACCCCAAAAGTATCTTGGAATGTCTTGAAATTGTACACAGTCATAGTCAAGCATGCCCTGAACAAGAATCCGTTGAATATATTTGCATATCTCTTGAAGAATATTTTTAATGAACTTTTGAAAATCAGGAAAGCGATCCATGCACTTGGACATTCCAAGTATGTTGGAATGTCTTGAAATTGTACACAGTCATAGTCAAGCATGCCCTGAACAAGAATCCGTTGAATATATTTGCATATCTCTTGAAGAATATTTTTAATGAATTTTTGAAAATCCGAAAAGCGATCCATGCACTTGGACATTCAAAGTATGTTGGAATGTCTTGAAATTGTACTCAGTCATAGTCAACGACGCCCTGAACAAGAATCAATTGAAAATATTTGCATATCTCTTAAGGAATATTTTTAATGAATTTTTGAAAATGAGGAAAGTCTGTGCACTTAGGCAGTGACTTAACTTTTTATTCAAAAAAGACCCCAAAAGTATCTTGGAATGTCTTGAAATTGTACACAGTCATAGTCAAGCATGCCCTGAACAAGAATCCGTTGAATATATTTGCATATCTCTTGAAGAATATTTTTAATGAACTTTTGAAAATCAGGAAAGCGATCCATGCACTTGGACATTCCAAGTATGTTGGAATGTCTTGAAATTGTACTCAGTCATAGTCAACGACGCCCTGAACAAGAATCCGTTGAAAATATTTGCATATCGTTTAAGGAATATTTTTAAAGAATTTCTGAAAATCAGGAAAGCGATCCATGCACTTAGGCAGTGACTTAACTTTTTCGTCAAAAAAGACCCCAAAAGTATCTTGGAATGTCTTGAAATTGTACACAGTCATAGTCAAGAATGCCCTGAACAAGAATCCGTTGAATATATTTGCATATCTCTTGAAGAATATTTTTAATGAATTTTTGAAAATCCGGAAAGCGATCCATGCACTTGGACATTCCAAGTATGTTGGAATGTCTTGAAATTGTACTCGGTCATAGTCAACGACGCCCTGAACAAGAATCCATTGAAAATATTTGCATATCTCTTAAGGAATATTTTTAATGAATTTTTGAAAATGAGGAAAGTCTGTGCACTTAGGCAGTGACTTAACTTTTTATTCAAAAAAGACCCCAAAAGTATCTTGGAATGTCTTGAAATTGTACACAGTCATAGTCAAGCATGCCCTGAACAAGAATCCGTTGAATATATTTGCATATCTCTTGAAGAATATTTTTAATGAACTTTTGAAAATCAGGAAAGCGATCCATGCACTTGGACATTCCAAGTATGTTGGAATGTCTTGAAATTGTACTCAGTCATAGTCAACGACGCCCTGAACAAGAATCCGTTGAAAATATTTGCATATCGTTTAAGGAATATTTTTAAAGAATTTCTGAAAATCAGGAAAGCAATCCATGCACTTAGGCAGTGACTTAACTTTTTTGTCAAAAAAGACCCCAAAAGTATCTTGGAATGTCTTGAAATTGTACACAGTCATAGTCAAGCATGCCCTGAACAAGAATCCGTTGAATATATTTGCATATCTCTTGAAGAATATTTTTAATGAATTTTTGAAAATCCGAAAAGCGATCCATGCACTTGGACATTCCAAGTATGTTGGAATGTCTTGAAATTGTACTCAGTCATAGTCAACGACGCCCTGAACAAGAATCAATTGAAAATATTTGCATATCTCTTAAGGAATATTTTTAATGAATTTTTGAAAATGAGGAAAGTCTGTGCACTTAGGCAGTGACTTAACTTTTTATTCAAAAAAGACCCCAAAAGTATCTTGGAATGTCTTGAAATTGTACACAGTCATAGTCAAGCATGCCCTGAACAAGAATCCGTTGAATATATTTGCATATCTCTTGAAGAATATTTTTAATGAACTTTTGAAAATCAGGAAAGCGATCCATGCACTTGGACATTCCAAGTATGTTGGAATGTCTTGAAATTGTACTCAGTCATAGTCAACGACGCCCTGAACAAGAATCCGTTGAAAATATTTGCATATCGTTTAAGGAATATTTTTAAAGAATTTCTGAAAATCAGGAAAGCGATCCATGCACTTAGGCAGTGACTTAACTTTTTCGTCAAAAAAGACCCCAAAAGTATCTTGGAATGTCTTGAAATTGTACACAGTCATAGTCAAGCATGCCCTGAACAAGAATCCGTTGAATATATTTGCATATCTCTTGAAGAATATTTTTAATGAATTTTTGAAAATCCGGAAAGCGATCCATGCACTTGGACATTCCAAGTATGTTGGAATGTCTTGAAATTGTACTCGGTCATAGTCAACGACGCCCTGAACAAGAATCCATTGAAAATATTTGCATATCTCTTAAGGAATATTTTTAATGAATTTTTGAAAATGATGAAAGTCTGTGCACTTAGGCAGTGACTTAACTTTTTATTCAAAAAAGACCCCAAAGGTATCTTGGAATGTCTTGAAATTGTACACAGTCATAGTCAAGCATGCCCTGAACAAGAATCCGTTGAATATATTTGCATATCTCTTGAAGAATATTTTTAATGAACTTTTGAAAATCAGGAAAGCGATCCATGCACTTGGACATTCCAAGTATGTTGGAATGTCTTGAAATTGTACTCAGTCATAGTCAACGACGCCCTGAACAAGAATCCGTTGAAAATATTTGCATATCGTTTAAGGAATATTTTTAAAGAATTTCTGAAAATCAGGAAAGCGATCCATGCACTTAGGCAGTGACTTAACTTTTTCGTCAAAAAAGACCCCAAAAGTATCTTGGAATGTCTTGAAATTGTACACAGTCATAGTCAAGCATGCCCTGAACAAGAATCCGTTGAATATATTTGCATATCTCTTGAAGAATATTTTTAATGAATTTTTGAAAATCCGGAAAGCGATCCATGCACTTGGACATTCCAAGTATGTTGGAATGTCTTGAAATTGTACTCGGTCATAGTCAACGACGCCCTGAACAAGAATCCATTGAAAATATTTGCATATCTCTTAAGGAATATTTTTAATGAATTTTTGAAAATGATGAAAGTCTGTGCACTTAGGCAGTGACTTAACTTTTTATTCAAAAAAGACCCCAAAGGTATCTTGGAATGTCTTGAAATTGTACACAGTCATAGTCAAGCATGCCCTGAACAAGAATCCGTTGAATATATTTGCATATCTCTTGAAGAATATTTTTAATGAACTTTTGAAAATCAGGAAAAGGATCCATGCACTTGGACATTCCAAGTATGTTGGAATGTCTTGAAATTGTACTCAGTCATAGTCAACGACGCCCTGAACAAGAATCCGTTGAAAATATTTGCATATCGCTTAAGGGATATTTTTTATGAATTTTTGAAAATCAGGAAAGCGATCCATGCACTTAGGCAGTGACTTAACTTTTTTGTCAAAAAAGACCCCAAAAGTATCTTGGAATGTCTTGAAATTGTACACAGTCATAGTCAAGCATGCCCTGAACAAGAATCCGTTGAATATATTTGCATATCTCTTGAAGAATATTTTTAATGAATTTTTGAAAATCCAAAAAGCGATCCATGCACTTGGACATTCCAAGTATGTTGGAATGTCTTGAAATTGTACTCAGTCATAGTCAACGACGCCCTGAACAAGAATCAATTGAAAATATTTGCATATCTCTTAAGGAATATTTTTAATGAATTTTTGAAAATGAGGAAAGTCTGTGCACTTAGGCAGTGACTTAACTTTTTATTCAAAAAAGACCCCAAAAGTATCTTGGAATGTCTTGAAATTGTACACAGTCATAGTCAAGCATGCCCTGAACAAGAATCCGTTGAATATATTTGCATATCTCTTGAAGAATATTTTAAATGAACTTTTGAAAATCAGGAAAGCGATCCATGCACTTGGACATTCCAAGTATGTTGGAATGTCTTGAAATTGTACTCAGTCATAGTCAACAACGCCCTGAACAAGAATCCGTTGAAAATATTTGCATATCGTTTAAGGAATATTTTTAAAGAATTTCTGAAAATCAGGAAAGCGATCCATGCACTTAGGCAGTGACTTAACTTTTTCGTCAAAAAAGACCCCAAAAGTATCTTGGAATGTCTTGAAATTGTACACAGTCATAGTCAAGAATGCCCTGAACAAGAATCCGTTGAATATATTTGCATATCTCTTAAGGAATATTTTTAATGAATTTTTGAAAATGATGAAAGTCTGTGCATTTCGGCAGTGACTTAACTTTTTATTCAAAAAAGACCCCAAAGGTATCTTGGAATGTCTTGAAATTGTACACAGTCATAGTCAAGCATGCCCTGAACAAGAATCCGTTGAATATATTTGCATATCTCTTGAAGAATATTTTTAATGAACTTTTGAAAATCAGGAAAGCGATCCATGCACTTGGACATTCCAAGTATGTTGGAATGTCTTGAAATTGTACTCAGTCATAGTCAACGACGCCCTGAACAAGAATCCGTTGAAAATATTTGCATATCGCTTAAGGAATATTTCTAATGAATTTTTGAAAATCAGGAAAGCGATCCATGCACTTAGGCAGTGACTTAACTTTTTTGTCAAAAAAGACCCCAAAAGTATCTTGGAATGTCTTGAAATTGTACACAGTCATAGTCAAGCATGCCCTGAACAAGAATCCGTTGAATATATTTGCATATCTCTTGAAGAATATTGTTAATGAACTTTTGAAAATCAGGAAAGCGATCCATGCACTTGGACATTCCAAGTATGTTGGAATGTCTTGAAATTGTACTCAGTCATAGTCAACGACGCCCTGAACAAGAATCCATTGAAAATATTTGCATATCTCTTAAGGAATATTTTTAATGAATTTTTGAAAATGAGGAAAGTCTGTGCACTTAGGCAGTGACTTAACTTTTTATTCAAAAAAGACCCCAAAAGTATCTTGGAATGTCTTGAAATTGTACACAGTCATAGTCAAGCATGCCCTGAACAAGAATCCGTTGAATATATTTGCATATCTCTTGAAGAATATTTTTAATGAACTTTTGAAAATCAGGAAAGCGATCCATGCACTTGGACATTCCAAGTATGTTGGAATGTCTTGAAATTGTACTCAGTCATAGTCAACGACGCCCTGAACAAGAATCCGTTGAAAATATTTGCATATCGTTTAAGGAATATTTTTAAAGAATTTCTGAAAATCAGGAAAGCAATCCATGCACTTAGGCAGTGACTTAACTTTTTTGTCAAAAAAGACCCCAAAAGTATCTTGGAATGTCTTGAAATTGTACACAGTCATAGTCAAGCATGCCCTGAACAAGAATCCGTTGAATATATTTGCATATCTCTTGAAGAATATTTTTAATGAATTTTTGAAAATCCGAAAAGCGATCCATGCACTTGGACATTCCAAGTATGTTGGAATGTCTTGAAATTGTACTCAGTCATAGTCAACGACGCCCTGAACAAGAATCAATTGAACATATTTGCATATCTCTTAAGGAATATTTTTAATGAATTTTTGAAAATGAGGAAAGTCTGTGCACTTAGGCAGTGACTTAACTTTTTATTCAAAAAAGACCCCAAAAGTATCTTGGAATGTCTTGAAATTGTACACAGTCATAGTCAAGCATGCCCTGAACAAGAATCCGTTGAATATATTTGCATATCTCTTGAAGAATATTTTTAATGAACTTTTGAAAATCAGGAAAGCGATCCATGCACTTGGACATTCCAAGTATGTTGGAATGTCTTGAAATTGTACTCAGTCATAGTCAACGACGCCCTGAACAAGAATCCGTTGAAAATATTTGCAAATCGTTTAAGGAATATTTTTAAAGAATTTCTGAAAATCAGGAAAGCGATCCATGCACTTAGGCAGTGACTTAACTTTTTCGTCAAAAAAGACCCCAAAAGTATCTTGGAATGTCTTGAAATTGTACACAGTCATAGTCAAGCATGCCCTGAACAAGAATCCGTTGAATATATTTGCATATCTCTTGAAGAATATTTTTAATGAATTTTTGAAAATCCGGAAAGCGATCCATGCACTTGGACATTCCAAGTATGTTGGAATGTCTTGAAATTGTACTCGGTCATAGTCAACAACGCCCTGAACAAGAATCCATTGAAAATATTTGCATATCTCTTAAGGAATATTTTTAATGAATTTTTGAAAATGATGAAAGTCTGTGCACTTAGGCAGTGACTTAACTTTTTATTCAAAAAAGACCCCAAAGGTATCTTGGAATGTCTTGAAATTGTACACAGTCATAGTCAAGCATGCCCTGAACAAGAATCCGTTGAATATATTTGCATATCTCTTGAAGAATATTTTTAATGAACTTTTGAAAATCAGGAAAAGGATCCATGCACTTGGACATTCCAAGTATGTTGGAATGTCTTGAAATTGTACTCAGTCATAGTCAACGACGCCCTGAACAAGAATCCGTTGAAAATATTTGCATATCGCTTAAGGAATATTTTTTATGAATTTTTGAAAATCAGGAAAGCGATCCATGCACTTAGGCAGTGACTTAACTTTTTTGTCAAAAAAGACCCCAAAAGTATCTTGGAATGTCTTGAAATTGTACACAGTCATAGTCAAGCATGCCCTGAACAAGAATCCGTTGAATATATTTGCATATCTCTTGAAGAATATTTTTAATGAATTTTTGAAAATCCGAAAAGCGATCCATGCACTTGGACATTCCAAGTATGTTGGAATGTCTTGAAATTGTACTCAGTCATAGTCAACGACGCCCTGAACAAGAATCAATTGAAAATATTTGCATATCTCTTAAGGAATATTTTTAATGAATTTTTGAAAATGAGGAAAGTCTGTGCACTTAGGCAGTGACTTAACTTTTTATTCAAAAAAGACCCCAAAAGTATCTTGGAATGTCTTGAAATTGTACACAGTCATAGTCAAGCATGCCCTGAACAAGAATCCGTTGAATATATTTGCATATCTCTTGAAGAATATTTTAAATGAACTTTTGAAAATCAGGAAAGCGATCCATGCACTTGGACATTCCAAGTATGTTGGAATGTCTTGAAATTGTACTCAGTCATAGTCAACGACGCCCTGAACAAGAATCCGTTGAAAATATTTGCATATCGTTTAAGGAATATTTTTAAAGAATTTCTGAAAATCAGGAAAGCGATCCATGCACTTAGGCAGTGACTTAACTTTTTCGTCAAAAAAGACCCCAAAAGTATCTTGGAATGTCTTGAAATTGTACACAGTCATAGTCAAGAATGCCCTGAACAAGAATCCGTTGAATATATTTGCATATCTCTTAAGGAATATTTTTAATGAATTTTTGAAAATGATGAAAGTCTGTGCATTTCGGCAGTGACTTAACTTTTTATTCAAAAAAGACCCCAAAGGTATCTTGGAATGTCTTGAAATTGTACACAGTCATAGTCAAGCATGCCCTGAACAAGAATCCGTTGAATATATTTGCATATCTCTTGAAGAATATTTTTAATGAACTTTTGAAAATCAGGAAAGCGATCCATGCACTTGGACATTCCAAGTATGTTGGAATGTCTTGAAATTGTACTCAGTCATAGTCAACGACGCCCTGAACAAGAATCCGTTGAAAATATTTGCATATCGCTTAAGGAATATTTCTAATGAATTTTTGAAAATCAGGAAAGCGATCCATGCACTTAGGCAGTGACTTAACTTTTTTGTCAAAAAAGACCCCAAAAGTATCTTGGAATGTCTTGAAATTGTACACAGTCATAGTCAAGCATGCCCTGAACAAGAATCCGTTGAATATATTTGCATATCTCTTGAAGAATATTTTTAATGAACTTTTGAAAATCAGGAAAGCGATCCATGCACTTGGACATTCCAAGTATGTTGGAATGTCTTGAAATTGTACACAGTCATAGTCAACGACGCCCTGAACAAGAATCCGTTGAAAATATTTGCGTATCGTTTAAGGAATATTTTTAAAGAATTTCTGAAAATCAGGAAAGCGATCCATGCACTTAGGCAGTGACTTAACTTTTTCGTCAAAAAAGACCCCAAAAGTATCTTGGAATGTCTTGAAATTGTACACAGTCATAGTCAAGAATGCCCTGAACAAGAATCCGTTGAATATATTTGCATATCTCTTGAAGAATATTTTTAATGAATTTTTGAAAATCCGGAAAGTGATCCATGCACTTGGACATTCCAAGTATGTTGGAATGTCTTGAAATTGTACTCGGTCATAGTCAACGACGCCCTGAACAAGAATCCATTGAAAATATTTGCATATCTCTTAAGGAATATTTTTAATGAATTTTTGAAAATGATGAAAGTCTGTGCACTTAGGCAGTGACTTAACTTTTTATTCAAAAAAGACCCCAAAGGTATCTTGGAATGTCTTGAAATTGTACACAGTCATAGTCAAGCATGCCCTGAACAAGAATCCGTTGAATATATTTGCATATCTCTTGAAGAATATTTTTAATGAATTTTTGAAAATCCGAAAAGCGATCCATGCACTTGGACATTCCAAGTATGTTGGAATGTCTTGAAATTGTACTCAGTCATAGTCAACGACGCCCTGAACAAGAATCAATTGAAAATATTTGCATATCTCTTAAGGAATATTTTTAATGAATTTTTGAAAATGAGGAAAGTCTGTGCACTTAGGCAGTGACTTAACTTTTTATTCAAAAAAGACCCCAAAAGTATCTTGGAATGTCTTGAAATTGTACACAGTCATAGTCAAGCATGCCCTGAACAAGAATCCGTTGAATATATTTGCATATCTCTTGAAGAATATTTTTAATGAACTTTTGAAAATCAGGAAAGCGATCCATGCACTTGGACATTCCAAGTATGTTGGAATGTCTTGAAATTGTACTCAGTCATAGTCAACGACGCCCTGAACAAGAATCCGTTGAAAATATTTGCATATCGTTTAAGGAATATTTTTAAAGAATTTCTGAAAATCAGGAAAGCGATCCATGCACTTAGGCAGTGACTTAACTTTTTCGTCAAAAAAGACCCCAAAAGTATCTTGGAATGTCTTGAAATTGTACACAGTCATAGTCAAGCATGCCCTGAACAAGAATCCGTTGAATATATTTGCATATCTCTTGAAGAATATTTTTAATGAATTTTTGAAATTCGGAAAGCGATCCATGCACTTGGACATTCCAAGTATGTTGGAATGTCTTGAAATTGTACTCGGTCATAGTCAACGACGCCCTGAACAAGAATCCATTGAAAATATTTGCATATCTCTTAAGGAATATTTTTAATGAATTTTTGAAAATGATGAAAATCTGTGCACTTAGGCAGTGACTTAACTTTTTATTCAAAAAAGACCCCAAAGGTATCTTGGAATGTCTCGAAATTGTACACAGTCATAGTCAAGCATGCCCTGAACAAGAATCCGTTGAATATATTTGCATATCTCTTGAAGAATATTTTTAATGAACTTTTGAAAATCAGGAAAGCGATCCATGCACTTGGACATTCCAAGTATGTTGGAATGTCTTGAAATTGTACTCAGTCATAGTCAACGACGCCCTGAACAAGAATCCGTTGAAAATATTTGCATATCGCTTAAGGAATATTTTTTATGAATTTTTGAAAATCAGGAAAGCGATCCATGCACTTAGGCAGTGACTTAACTTTTTTGTCAAAAAAGACCCCAAAAGTATCTTGGAATGTCTTGAAATTGTACACAGTCATAGTCAAGCATGCCCTGAACAAGAATCCGTTGAATATATTTGCATATCTCTTGAAGAATATTTTTAATGAATTTTTGAAAATCCGAAAAGCGATCCATGCACTTGGACATTCCAAGTATGTTGGAATGTCTTGAAATTGTACTCAGTCATAGTCAACGACGCCCTGAACAAGAATCAATTGAAAATATTTGCATATCTCTTAAGGAATATTTTTAATGAATTTTTGAAAATGAGGAAAGTCTGTGCACTTAGGCAGTGACTTAACTTTTTATTCAAAAAAGACCCCAAAAGTATCTTGGAATGTCTTGAAATTGTACACAGTCATAGTCAAGCATGCCCTGAACAAGAATCCGTTGAATATATTTGCATATCTCTTGAAGAATATTTTAAATGAACTTTTGAAAATCAGGAAAGCGATCCATGCACTTGGACATTCCAAGTATGTTGGAATGTCTTGAAATTGTACTCAGTCATAGTCAACGACGCCCTGAACAATAATCCGTTGAAAATATTTGCATATCGTTTAAGGAATATTTTTAAAGAATTTCTGAAAATCAGGAAAGCGATCCATGCACTTAGGCAGTGACTTAACTTTTTCGTCAAAAAAGACCCCAAAAGTATCTTGGAATGTCTTGAAATTGTACACAGTCATAGTCAAGAATGCCCTGAACAAGAATCCGTTGAATATATTTGCATATCTCTTAAGGAATATTTTTAATGAATTTTTGAAAATGATGAAAGTCTGTGCATTTCGGCAGTGACTTAACTTTTTATTCAAAAAAGACCCCAAAGGTATCTTGGAATGTCTTGAAATTGTACACAGTCATAGTCAAGCATGCCCTGAACAAGAATCCGTTGAATATATTTGCATATCTCTTGAAGAATATTTTTAATGAACTTTTGAAAATCAGGAAAGCGATCCATGCACTTGGACATTCCAAGTATGTTGGAATGTCTTGAAATTGTACTCAGTCATAGTCAACGACGCCCTGAACAAGAATCCGTTGAAAATATTTGCATATCGCTTAAGGAATATTTCTAATGAATTTTTGAAAATCAGGAAAGCGATCCATGCACTTAGGCAGTGACTTAACTTTTTTGTCAAAAAAGACCCCAAAAGTATCTTGGAATGTCTTGAAATTGTACACAGTCATAGTCAAGCATGCCCTGAACAAGAATCCGTTGAATATATTTGCATATCTCTTGAAGAATATTTTTAATGAACTTTTGAAAATCAGGAAAGCGATCCATGCACTTGGACATTCCAAGTATGTTGGAATGTCTTGAAATTGTACTCAGTCATAGTCAACGACGCCCTGAACAAGAATCCGTTGAAAATATTTGCGTATCGTTTAAGGAATATTTTTAAAGAATTTCTGAAAATCAGGAAAGCGATCCATGCACTTAGGCAGTGACTTAACTTTTTCGTCAAAAAAGACCCCAAAAGTATCTTGGAATGTCTTGAAATTGTACACAGTCATAGTCAAGAATGCCCTGAACAAGAATCCGTTGAATATATTTGCATATCTCTTGAAGAATATTTTTAATGAATTTTTGAAAATCCGGAAAGTGATCCATGCACTTGGACATTCCAAGTATGTTGGAATGTCTTGAAATTGTACTCGGTCATAGTCAACGACGCCCTGAACAAGAATCCATTGAAAATATTTGCATATCTCTTAAGGAATATTTTTAATGAATTTTTGAAAATGATGAAAGTCTGTGCACTTAGGCAGTGACTTAACTTTTTATTCAAAAAAGACCCCAAAGGTATCTTGGAATGTCTTGAAATTGTACACAGTCATAGTCAAGCATGCCCTGAACAAGAATCCGTTGAATATATTTGCATATCTCTTGAAGAATATTTTTAATGAATTTTTGAAAATCCGAAAAGCGATCCATGCACTTGGACATTCCAAGTATGTTGGAATGTCTTGAAATTGTACTCAGTCATAGTCAACGACGCCCTGAACAAGAATCAATTGAAAATATTTGCATATCTCTTAAGGAATATTTTTAATGAATTTTTGAAAATGAGGAAAGTCTGTGCACTTAGGCAGTGACTTAACTTTTTATTCAAAAAAGACCCCAAAAGTATCTTGGAATGTCTTGAAATTGTACACAGTCATAGTCAAGCATGCCCTGAACAAGAATCCGTTGAATATATTTGCATATCTCTTGAAGAATATTTTTAATGAACTTTTGAAAATCAGGAAAGCGATCCATGCACTTGGACATTCCAAGTATGTTGGAATGTCTTGAAATTGTACTCAGTCATAGTCAACGACGCCCTGAACAAGAATCCGTTGAAAATATTTGCATATCGTTTAAGGAATATTTTTAAAGAATTTCTGAAAATCAGGAAAGCGATCCATGCACTTAGGCAGTGACTTAACTTTTTCGTCAAAAAAGACCCCAAAAGTATCTTGGAATGTCTTGAAATTGTACACAGTCATAGTCAAGCATGCCCTGAACAAGAATCCGTTGAATATATTTGCATATCTCTTGAAGAATATTTTTAATGAATTTTTGAAAATCCGGAAAGCGATCCATGCACTTGGACATTCCAAGTATGTCGGAATGTCTTGAAATTGTACTCGGTCATAGTCAACGACGCCCTGAACAAGAATCCATTGAAAATATTTGCATATCTCTTAAGGAATATTTTTAATGAATTTTTGAAAATGATGAAAATCTGTGCACTTAGGCAGTGACTTAACTTTTTATTCAAAAAAGACCCCAAAGGTATCTTGGAATGTCTCGAAATTGTACACAGTCATAGTCAAGCATGCCCTGAACAAGAATCCGTTGAATATATTTGCATATCTCTTGAAGAATATTTTTAATGAACTTTTGAAAATCAGGAAAGCGATCCATGCACTTGGACATTCCAAGTATGTTGGAATGTCTTGAAATTGTACTCAGTCATAGTCAACGACGCCCTGAACAAGAATCCGTTGAAAATATTTGCATATCGCTTAAGGAATATTTTTAATGAATTTTTGAAAATCAGGAAAGCGATCCATGCACTTAGGCAGTGACTTAACTTTTTCGTCAAAAAAGACCCCAAAAGTATCTTGGAATGTCTTGAAATTGTACACAGTCATAGTCAAGCATGCCCTGAACAAGAATCCGTTGAATATATTTGCATATCTCTTGAAGAATATTTTTAATGAATTTTTGAAAATCCGAAAAGCGATCCATGCACTTGGACATTCCAAGTATGTTGGAATGTCTTGAAATTGTACTCAGTCATAGTCAACGACGCCCTGAACAAGAATCAATTGAAAATATTTGCATATCTCTTAAGGAATATTTTTAATGAATTTTTGAAAATGAGGAAAGTCTGTGCACTTAGGCAGTGACTTAACTTTTTATTCAAAAAAGACCCCAAAAGTATCTTGGAATGTCTTGAAATTGTACTCAGTCATAGTCAACGACGCCCTGAACAAGAATCCGTTGAAAATATTTGCATATCGTTTAAGGAATATTTTTAAAGAATTTCTGAAAATCAGGAAAGCGATCCATGCACTTAGGCAGTGACTTAACTTTTTCGTCAAAAAAGACCCCAAAAGTATCTTGGAATGTCTTGAAATTGTACACAGTCATAGTCAAGCATGCCCTGAACAAGAATCCGTTGAATATATTTGCATATCTCTTGAAGAATATTTTTAATGAATTTTTGAAAATCCGGAAAGCGATCCATGCACTTGGACATTCCAAGTATGTTGGAATGTCTTGAAATTGTACTCGGTCATAGTCAACGACGCCCTGAACAAGAATCCATTGAAAAGATTTGCATATCTCTTAAGGAATATTTTTAATGAATTTTTGAAAATGATGAAAGTCTGTGCACTTAGGCAGTGACTTAACTTTTTATTCAAAAAAGACCCCAAAGGTATCTTGGAATGTCTCGAAATTGTACACAGTCATAGTCAAGCATGCCCTGAACAAGAATCCGTTGAATATATTTGCATATCTCTTGAAGAATATTTTTAATGAACTTTTGAAAATCAGGAAAGCGATCCATGCACTTGGACATTCCAAGTATGTTGGAATGTCTTGAAATTGTACTCAGTCATAGTCAACGACGCCCTGAACAAGAATCCGTTGAAAATATTTGCATATCGCTTAAGGAATATTTTTAATGAATTTTTGAAAATCAGGAAAGCGATCCATGCACTTAGGCAGTGACTTAACTTTTTCGTCAAAAAAGACCCCAAAAGTATCTTGGAATGTCTTGAAATTGTACACAGTCATAGTCAAGCATGCCCTGAACAAGAATCCGTTGAATATATTTGCATATCTCTTGAAGAATATTTTTAATGAATTTTTGAAAATCCGAAAAGCGATCCATGCACTTGGACATTCCAAGTATGTTGGAATGTCTTGAAATTGTACTCAGTCATAGTCAACGACGCCCTGAACAAGAATCAATTGAAAATATTTGCATATCTCTTAAGGAATATTTTTAATGAATTTTTGAAAATGAGGAAAGTCTGTGCACTTAGGCAGTGACTTAACTTTTTATTCAAAAAAGACCCCAAAAGTATCTTGGAATGTCTTGAAATTGTACACAGTCATAGTCAAGCATGCCCTGAACAAGAATCCGTTGAATATATTTGCATATCTCTTGAAGAATATTTTTAATGAACTTTTGAAAATCAGGAAAGCGATCCATGCACTTGGACATTCCAAGTATGTTGGAATGTCTTGAAATTGTACTCAGTCATAGTCAACGACGCCCTGAACAAGAATCAATTGAAAATATTTGCATATCTCTTAAGGAATATTTTTAATGAATTTTTGAAAATGAGGAAAGTCTGTGCACTTAGGCAGTGACTTAACTTTTTATTCAAAAAAGACCCCAAAAGTATCTTGGAATGTCTTGAAATTGTACACAGTCATAGTCAAGCATGCCCTGAACAAGAATCCGTTGAATATATTTGCATATCTCTTGAAGAATATTTTTAATGAACTTTTGAAAATCAGGAAAGCGATCCATGCACTTGGACATTCCAAGTATGTTGGAATGTCTTGAAATTGTACTCAGTCATAGTCAACGACGCCCTGAACAAGAATCCGTTGAAAATATTTGCATATCGTTTAAGGAATATTTTTAAAGAATTTCTGAAAATCAGGAAAGCGATCCATGCACTTAGGCAGTGACTTAACTTTTTCGTCAAAAAAGACCCCAAAAGTATCTTGGAATGTCTTGAAATTGTACACAGTCATAGTCAAGCATGCCCTGAACAAGAATCCGTTGAATATATTTGCATATCTCTTGAAGAATATTTTTAATGAATTTTTGAAAATCCGGAAAGCGATCCATGCACTTGGACATTCCAAGTATGTTGGAATGTCTTGAAATTGTACTCGGTCATAGTCAACGACGCCCTGAACAAGAATCCATTGAAAAGATTTGCATATCTCTTAAGGAATATTTTTAATGAATTTTTGAAAATGATGAAAGTCTGTGCACTTAGGCAGTGACTTAACTTTTTATTCAAAAAAGACCCCAAAGGTATCTTGGAATGTCTCGAAATTGTACACAGTCATAGTCAAGCATGCCCTGAACAAGAATCCGTTGAATATATTTGCATATCTCTTGAAGAATATTTTTAATGAACTTTTGAAAATCAGGAAAGCGATCCATGCACTTGGACATTCCAAGTATGTTGGAATGTCTTGAAATTGTACTCAGTCATAGTCAACGACGCCCTGAACAAGAATCCGTTGAAAATATTTGCATATCGCTTAAGGAATATTTTTAATGAATTTTTGAAAATCAGGAAAGCGATCCATGCACTTAGGCAGTGACTTAACTTTTTCGTCAAAAAAGACCCCAAAAGTATCTTGGAATGTCTTGAAATTGTACACAGTCATAGTCAAGCATGCCCTGAACAAGAATCCGTTGAATATATTTGCATATCTCTTGAAGAATATTTTTAATGAATTTTTGAAAATCCGAAAAGCGATCCATGCACTTGGACATTCCAAGTATGTTGGAATGTCTTGAAATTGTACTCAGTCATAGTCAACGACGCCCTGAACAAGAATCAATTGAAAATATTTGCATATCTCTTAAGGAATATTTTTAATGAATTTTTGAAAATGAGGAAAGTCTGTGCACTTAGGCAGTGACTTAACTTTTTATTCAAAAAAGACCCCAAAAGTATCTTGGAATGTCTTGAAATTGTACACAGTCATAGTCAAGCATGCCCTGAACAAGAATCCGTTGAATATATTTGCATATCTCTTGAAGAATATTTTTAATGAACTTTTGAAAATCAGGAAAGCGATCCATGCACTTGGACATTCCAAGTATGTTGGAATGTCTTGAAATTGTACTCAGTCATAGTCAACGACGCCCTGAACAAGAATCCGTTGAAAATATTTGCATATCGTTTAAGGAATATTTTTTAAAGAATTTCTGAAAATCAGGAAAGCGATCCATGCACTTAGGCAGTGACTTAACTTTTTCGTCAAAAAAGACCCCAAAAGTATCTCGGAATGTCTTGAAATTGTACACAGTCATAGTCAAGCATGCCCTGAACAAGAATCCGTTGAATATATTTGCATATCTCTTAAAGAATATTTTTAATGAATTTTTGAAAATCCGGAAAGCGATCCATGCACTTGGACATTCCAAGTATGTTGGAATGTCTTGAAATTGTACTCAGTCATAGTCAACAACGCCCTGAACAAGAATCCATTGAAAATATTTGCATATCTCTTAAGGAATATTTTTAATGAATTTTTGAAAATGAGGAAAGTCTGTGCACTTAGGCAGTGACTTAACTTTTTATTCAAAAAAGACCCCAAAAGTATCTTGGAATGTCTTGAAATTGTACACAGTCATAGTCAAGCATGCCCTGAACAAGAATCCGTTGACTATATTTGCATATCTCTTGAAGAATATTTTTAATGAACTTTTGAAAATCAGGAAAGCGATCCATGCACTTGGACATTCCAAGTATGTTGGAATGTTTTGAAATTGTACTCAGTCATAGTCAACGACGCCCTGAACAAGAATCCGTTGAAAATATTTGCATATCGCTTAAGGAATATTTTTAATGAATTTTTGAAAATCAGGAAAGCGATTCATGCACTTAGGCAGTGACTTAACTTTTTATTCAAAAAAGACCCCAAAAGTATCTTGGAATGTCTTGAAATTGTACACAGTCATAGTCAAGCATGCCCTGAACAAGAATCCGTTGAATATATTTGCATATCTCTTGAAGAATATTTTTAATGAATTTTTGAAAATCCGAAAAGCGATCCATGCACTTGGACATTCCAAGTATGTTGGAATGTCTTGAAATTGTACTCAGTCATAGTCAACGACGCCCTGAACAAGAATCAATTGAAAATATTTGCATATCTCTTAAGGAATATTTTTAATGAATTTTTGAAAATGAGGAAAGTCTGTGCACTTAGGCAGTGACTTAACTTTTTATTCAAAAAAGACCCCAAAAGTATCTTGGAATGTCTTGAAATTGTACACAGTCATAGTCAAGCATGCCCTGAACAAGAATCCGTTGAATATATTTGCATATCTCTTGAAGAATATTTTTAATGAACTTTTGAAAATCAGGAAAGCGATCCATGCACTTGGACATTCCAAGTATGTTGGAATGTCTTGAAATTGTACTCAGTCATAGTCAACGACGCCCTGAACAAGAATCCGTTGAAAATATTTGCATATCGTTTAAGGAATATTTTTAAAGAATTTCTGAAAATCAGGAAAGCGATCCATGCACTTAGGCAGTGACTTAACTTTTTCGTCAAAAAAGACCCCAAAAGTATCTTGGAATGTCTTGAAATTGTACACAGTCATAGTCAAGAGTGCCCTGAACAAGAATCCGTTGAATATATTTGCATATCTCT
Organism: Microchirus variegatus; assembly: GCF_963457635.1. Lineage (NCBI taxonomy): Eukaryota > Metazoa > Chordata > Actinopteri > Pleuronectiformes > Soleidae > Microchirus > Microchirus variegatus. The sequence continues at coordinate 444,041 of NW_028154739.1, forward strand.
TGAAGAATATTTTTAATGAATTTTTGAAAATCCGGAAAGCGATCCATGCACTTGGACATTCCAAGTATGTTGGAATGTCTTGAAATTGTACTCGGTCATAGTCAACGACGCCCTGAACAAGAATCCATTGAAAATATTTGCATATCTCTTAAGGAATATTTTTAATGAATATTTGAAAATGATGAAAGTCTGTGCACTTAGGCAGTGACTTAACTTTTTATCCAAAAAAGACCCCAAAGGTATCTTGGAATGTCTTGAAATTGTACACAGTCATAGTCAAGCATGCCCTGAGCAAGAATCCGTTGAATATATTTGCATATCTCTTGAAGAATATTTTTAATGAACTTTTGAAAATCAGGAAAGCGATCCATGCACTTGGACATTCCAAGTATGTTGGAATGTCTTGAAATTGTACTCAGTCATAGTCAACGACGCCCTGAACAGGAATCCGTTGAAAATATTTGCATATCGCTTAAGGAATATTTTTAATGAATTTTTGAAAATCAGGAAAGCGATCCATGCACTTAGGCAGTGACTTAACTTTTTTGTCAAAAAAGACCCCAAAAGTATCTTGGAATGTCTTGAAATTGTACACAGTCATAGTCAAGCATGCCCTGAACAAGAATCCGTTGAATATATTTGCATATCTCTTGAAGAATATTTTTAATGAATTTTTGAAAATCCGAAAAGCGATCCATGCACTTGGACATTCCAAGTATGTTGGAATGTCTTTAAATTGTACTCAGTCATAGTCAACGACGCCCTGAACAAGAATCAATTGAAAATATTTGCATATCTCTTAAGGAATATTTTTAATGAATTTTTGAAAATGAGGAAAGTCTGTGCACTTTGGCAGTGACTTATCTTTTTTGTCAAAAAAGACCCCAAAAGTATCTTGGAATGTCTTGAAATTGTACACAGTCATAGTCAAGCATGCCCTGAACAAGAATCCGTTGAATATATTTGCATATCTCTTGAAGAATATTTTTAATGAACTTTTGAAAATCAGGAAAGCGATCCATGCACTTGGACATTCCAAGTATGTTGGAATGTCTTGAAATTGTACTCAGTCATAGTCAACGACGCCCTGAACAAGAATCCGTTGAAAATATTTGCATATCGTTTAAGGAATATTTTTAAAGAATTTCTGAAAATCAGGAAAGCGATCCATGCACTTAGGCAGTGACTTAACTTTTTCGTCAAAAAAGACCCCAAAAGTATCTTGGAATGTCTTGAAATTGTACACAGTCATGGTCAAGCATGCCCTGAACAAGAATCCGTTGAATATATTTGCATATCTCTTGAAGAATATTTTTAATGAATTTTTGAAAATCCGGAAAGCGATCCATGCACTTGGACATTCCAAGTATGTTGGAATGTCTTGAAATTGTACTCGGTCATAGTCAACGACGCCCTGAACAAGAATCCATTGAAAATATTTGCATATCTCTTAAGGAATATTTTTAATGAATTTTTGAAAATGATGAAAGTCTGTGCACTTAGGCAGTGACTTAACTTTTTATCCAAAAAAGACCCCAAAGGTATCTTGGAATGTCTTGAAATTGTACACAGTCATAGTCAAGCATGCCCTGAACAAGAATCCGTTGAATATGTTTGCATATCTCTTGAAGAATATTTTTAATGAACTTTTGAAAATCAGGAAAGCGATCCATGCACTTGGACATTCCAAGTATGTTGGAATGTCTTGAAATTGTACTCAGTCATAGTCAACGACGCCCTGAACAAGAATCCGTTGAAAATATTTGCATATCGCTTAAGGAATATTTTTAATGAATTTTTGAAAATCAGGAAAGCGATCCATGCACTTAGGCAGTGACTTAACTTTTTTGTCAAAAAAGACCCCAAAAGTATCTTGGAATGTCTTGAAATTGTACACAGTCATAGTCAAGCATGCCCTGAACAAGAATCCGTTGAATATATTTGCATATCTCTTGAAGAATATTTTTAATGAACTTTTGAAAATCAGGAAAGCGATCCATGCACTTGGACATTCCAAGTATGTTGGAATGTCTTGAAATTGTACTCAGTCATAGTCAACGACGCCCTGAACAAGAATCAATTGAAAATATTTGCATATCTCTTAAGGAATATTTTTAATGAATTTTTGAAAATGAGGAAAGTCTGTGCACTCAGGCAGTGACTTAACTTTTTATTCAAAAAAGACCCCAAAAGTATCTTGGAATGTCTTGAAATTGTACACAGTCATAGTCAAGCATGCCCTGAACAAGAATCCGTTGAATATATTTGCATATCTCTTGAAGAATATTTTTAATGAACTTTTGAAAATCAGGAAAGCGATCCATGCACTTGGACATTCCAAGTATGTTGGAATGTCTTGAAATTGTACTCAGTCATACTCAACGACGCCCTGAACAAGAATCCGTTGAAAATATTTGCATATCGTTTAAGGAATATTTTTAAAGAATTTCTGAAAATCAGGAAAGCGATCCATGCACTTAGGCAGTGACTTAACTTTTTCGTCAAAAAAGACCCCAAAAGTATCTTGGAATGTCTTGAAATTGTACACAGTCATAGTCAAGAGTGCCCTGAACAAGAATCTGTTGAATATATTTGCATATCTCTTGAAGAATATTTTTAATGAATTTTTGAAAATCCGGAAAGCGATCCATGCACTTGGACATTCCAAGTATGTTGGAATGTCTTGAAATTGTACTCGGTCATAGTCAACGACGCCCTGAACAAGAATCCATTGAAAATATTTGCATATCTCTTAAGGAATATTTTTAATGAATTTTTGAAAATGATGAAAGTCTGTGCACTTAGGCAGTGACTTAACTTTTTATCCAAAAAAGACCCCAAAGGTATCTTGGAATGTCTTGAAATTGTACACAGTCATAGTCAAGCATGCCCTGAACAAGAATCCGTTGAATATATTTGCATATCTCTTGAAGAATATTTTTAATGAACTTTTGAAAATCAGGAAAGCGATCCATGCACTTGGACATTCCAAGTATGTTGGAATGTCTTGAAATTGTACTCAGTCATAGTCAACGACGCCCTGAACAAGAATCCGTTGAAAATATTTGCATATCGCTTAAGGAATATTTTTAATGAATTTTTGAAAATCAGGAAAGCGATCCATGCACTTAGGCAGTGACTTAACTTTTTTGTCAAAAAAGACCCCAAAAGTATCTTGGAATGTCTTGAAATTGTTCACAGTCATAGTCAAGCATGCCCTGAACAAGAATCCGTTGAATATATTTGCATATCTCTTGAAGAATATTTTTAATGAATTTTTGAAAATCCGAAAAGCGATCCATGCACTTGGACATTCCAAGTATGTTGGAATGTCTTTAAATTGTACTCAGTCATAGTCAACGACGCCCTGAACAAGAATCCGTTGAAAATATTTGCATATCGTTTAAGGAATATTTTTAAAGAATTTCTGAAAATCAGGAAAGCGATCCATGCACTTAGGCAGTGACTTAACTTTTTCGTCAAAAAAGACCCCAAAAGTATCTTGGAATGTCTTGAAATTGTACACAGTCATAGTCAAGCATGCCCTGAACAAGAATCCGTTGAATATATTTGCATATCTCTTGAAGAATATTTTTAATGAATTTTTGAAAATCCGGAAAGCGATCCATGCACTTGGACATTCCAAGTATGTTGGAATGTCTTGAAATTGTACTCAGTCATAGTCAACAACGCCCTGAACAAGAATCCATTGAAAATATTTGCATATCTCTTAAGGAATATTTTTAATGAATTTTTGAAAATGAGGAAAGTCTGTGCACTTAGGCAGTGACTTAACTTTTTATTCAAAAAAGACCCCAAAAGTATCTTGGAATGTCTTGAAATTGTACACAGTCATAGTCAAGCATGCCCTGAACAAGAATCCGTTGAATATATTTGCATATCTCTTGAAGAATATTTTTAATGAACTTTTGAAAATCAGGAAAGCGATCCATGCACTTGGACATTCCAAGTATGTTGGAATGTTTTGAAATTGTACTCAGTCATAGTCAACGACGCCCTGAACAAGAATCCGTTGAAAATATTTGCATATCGCTTAAGGAATATTTTTAATGAATTTTTGAAAATCTGGAAAGCGATCCATGCACTTAGGCAGTGACTTAACTTTTTATTCAAAAAAGACCCCAAAAGTATCTTGGAATGTCTTGAAATTGTACACAGTCATAGTCAAGCATGCCCTGAACAAGAATCCGTTGAATATATTTGCATATCTCTTGAAGAATATTTTTAATGAACTTTTGAAAATCAGGAAAGCGATCCATGCACTTGGACATTCCAAGTATGTTGGAATGTCTTGAAATTGTACTCAGTCATAGTCAACGACGCCCTGAACAAGAATCCGTTGAATATATTTGCATATCTCTTGAAGAATATTTTTAATGAATTTTTGAAAATCCGAAAAGCGATCCATGCACTTGGACATTCCAAGTATGTTGGAATGTCTTGAAATTGTACTCAGTCATAGTCAACGACGCCCTGAACAAGAATCAATTGAAAATATTTGCATATCTCTTAAGGAATATTTTTAATGAATTTTTGAAAATCAGGAAAGTCTGTGCACTTCGGCAGTGACTTAACTTTTTATTCAAAAAAGACCCCAAAAGTATCTTGGAATGTCTTGAAATTGTACACAGTCATAGTCAAGCATGCCCTGAACAAGAATCCGTTGAATATATTTGCATATCTCTTGAAGAATATTTTTAATGAACTTTTGAAAATCAGGAAAGCGATCCATGCACTTGGACATTCCAAGTATGTTGGAATGTCTTGAAATTGTACTCAGTCATAGTCAACGACGCCCTGAACAAGAATCCGTTGAAAATATTTGCATATCGCTTAAGGAATATTTTTAATGAATTTTTGAAAATCAGGAAAGCGATCCATGCACTTAGGCAGTGACTTAACTTTTTCGTCAAAAAAGACCCCAAAAGTATCTTGGAATGTCTTGAAATTGTACACAGTCATAGTCAAGCATGCCCTGAACAAGAATCCGTTGAATATATTTGCATATCTCTTGAAGAATATTTTTAATGAATTTTTGAAAATCCGGAAAGCGATCCATGCACTTGGACATTCCAAGTATGTTGGAATGTCTTGAAATTGTACTCAGTCATAGTCAACGACGCCCTGAACAAGAATCCGTTGAAAATATTTGCATATCGCTTAAGGAATATTTTTAATGAATTTTTGAAAATCAGGAAAGCGATCCATGCACTTGGACATTCCAAGTATGTTGGAATGTCTTGAAATTGTACTCGGTCATAGTCAACGACACCCTGAACAAGAATCCATTGAAAATATTTGCATATCTCTTAAGGAATATTTTTAATGAATTTTTGAAAATGAGGAAAGTCTGTGCACTTAGGCAGTGACTTAACTTTTTATCCAAAAAAGACCCCAAAGGTATCTTGGAATGTCTTGAAATTGTACACAGTCATAGTCAAGCATGCCCTGAACAAGAATCCGTTGAATATATTTGCATATCTCTTGAAGAATATTTTTAATGAACTTTTGAAAATCAGGAAAGCGATCCATGCACTTGGACATTCCAAGTATGTTGGAATGTCTTGAAATTGTACTCAGTCATAGTCAACGACGCCCTGAACAAGAATCCGTTGAAAATATTTGCATATCGCTTAAGGAATATTTTTAATGAATTTTTGAAAATCAGGAAAGCGATCCATGCACTTAGGCAGTGACTTAACTTTTTATTCAAAAAAGACCCCAAAAGTATCTTGGAATGTCTTGAAATTGTACACAGTCATAGTCAAGCATGCCCTGAACAAGAATCCGTTGAATATATTTGCATATCTCTTGAAGAATATTTTTAATGAACTTTTGAAAATCAGGAAAGCGATCCATGCACTTGGACATTCCAAGTATGTTGGAATGTTTTGAAATTGTACTCAGTCATAGTCAACGATGCCCTGAACAAGAATCCGTTGAAAATATTTGCATATCGCTTAAGGAATATTTTTAATGAATTTTTGAAAATCAGGAAAGCGATCCATGCACTTAGGCAGTGACTTAACTTTTTATTCAAAAAAGACCCCAAAAGTATCTTGGAATGTCTTGAAATTGTACACAGTCATAGTCAAGCATGCCCTGAACAAGAATCCGTTGAATATATTTGCATATCTCTTGAAGAATATTTTTAATGAACTTTTGAAAATCAGGAAAGCGATCCATGCACTTGGACATTCCAAGTATGTTGGAATGTCTTGAAATTGTACTCAGTCATAGTCAACGACGCCCTGAACAAGAATCGGTTGAAAATATTTGCATATCGCTTAAGGAATATTTTTAATGAATTTTTGAAAATCAGGAAAGCGATCCATGCACTTAGGCAGTGACTTAACTTTTTTGTCAAAAAAGACCCCAAAAGTATCTTGGAATGTCTTGAAATTGTACACAGTCATAGTCAAGCATGCCCTGAACAAGAATCCGTTGAATATATTTGCATATCTCTTGAAGAATATTTTTAATGAACTTTTGAAAATCAGGAAAGCGATCCATGCACTTGGACATTCCAAGTGTGTTGGAATGTCTTGAAATTGTACTCAGTCATAGTCAACGACGCCCTGAACAAGAATCCGTTGAAAATATTTGCATATCGTTTAAGGAATATTTTTAAAGAATTTCTGAAAATCAGGAAAGTGATCCATGCACTTAGGCAGTGACTTAACTTTTTATTCAAAAAAGACCCCAAAAGTATCTTGGAATGTCTTGAAATTGTACACAGTCATAGTCAAGCATGCCCTGAACAAGAATCCGTTGAATATATTTGCATATCTCTTGAAGAATATTTTTAATGAACTTTTGAAAATCAGGAAATTGATCCATGCACTTGGACATTCCAAGTATGTTGGAATGTCTTGAAATTGTACTCAGTCATAGTCAACGACGCCCTGAACAAGAATCAGTTGAAAATATTTGCATATCGCTTAAGGAATATTTTTAATGAATTTTTGAAAATCAGGAAAGCGATCCATGCACTTAGGCAGTGACTTAACTTTTTCGTCAAAAAAGACCCCAAAAGTATCTTGGAATGTCTTGAAATTGTACACAGTCATAGTCAAGCATGCCCTGAACAAAAACCTGTTGAATATATTTGCATATCTCTTGGAGAATATTTTTAATGAATTTTTGAAAATCCGGAAAGCTATCCATGCACTTGGACATTCCAAGTAAGTTGGAATGTCTTGAAATTGTACTCAGTCATAGTCAACGACGCCCTGAACAAGAATCAATTGAAAATATTTGCATATCTCTTAAGGAATATTTTTAATGAATTTTTGAAAATGAATTTCTGTGCACTTAGGCAGTGACTTAACTTTTTATTCAAAAAAGACCCCAAAGGTATCTTGGAATGTCTTGAAATTGTACACAGTCATAGTCAAGCATGCCCTGAACAAGAATCCGTTGAATATATTTGCATATCTCTTGAAGAATATTTTTAATGAACTTTTGAAAATCAGGAAAGCGATCCATGCACTTGGACATTCCAAGTATGTTGGAATGTCTTGAAATTGTACTCAGTCATAGTCAACGACGCCCTGAACAAGAATCCGTTGAAAATATTTGCATATCGTTTAAGGAATATTTTTAAAGAATTTCTGAAAATCAGGAAAGCGATCCATGCACTTAGGCAGTGACTTAACTTTTTCGTCAAAAAAGACCCCAAAAGTATCTTGGAATGTCTTGAAATTGTACACAGTCATAGTCAAGCATGCCCTGAACAAGAATCCGTTGAATATATTTGCATATCTCTTGAATATTTTTAATGAACTTTTGAAAATCAGGAAAGCGATCCATGCACTTGGACATTCCAAGTATGTTGGAATGTCTTGAAATTGTACTCAGTCATAGTCAACGACGCCCTGAACAAGAATCCGTTGAAAATATTTGCATATCGCTTAAGGAATATTTTTAATGAATTTTTGAAAATCAGGAAAGCGATCCATGCACTTAGGCAGTGACTTAACTTTTTCGTCAAAAAAGACCCCAAAAGTATCTTGGAATGTCTTGAAATTGTACACAGTCATAGTCAAGCATGCCCTGAACAAGATTCCGTTGAATATATTTGCATATCTCTTGAAGAATATTTTTAATGAATTTTTGAAAATCCGAAAAGTGATCCATGCACTTGGACATTCCAAGTATGTTGGAATGTCTTGAAATTGTACTCAGTCATAGTCAACGACGATCTGAACAAGAATCAATTGAAAATATTTGCATATCTCTTAAGGAATATTTTTAATGAATTTTTGAAAATGAGGAAAGTCTGTGCACTTAGGCAGTGACTTAACTTTTTATTCAAAAAAGACCCCAAAGGTATCTTGGAATGTCTTGAAATTGTAAACAGTCATAGTCAAGCATGCCCTGAACAAGAATCCGTTGAATATATTTGCATATCTCTTGAAGAATATTTTTAATGAACTTTTGAAAATCAGGAAAGCGATCCATGCACTTGGACATTCCAAGTATGTTGGAATGTCTTGAAATTGTACTCAGTCATAGTCAACGACGCCCTGAACAAGAATCCGTTGAAAATATTTGCATATCGCTTAAGGAATATTTTTAATGAATTTTTGAAAATCAGGAAAGCGATCCATGCACTTAGGCAGTGACTTAACTTTTTTGTCAAAAAAGACCCCAAAAGTATCTTGGAATGTCTTGAAATTGTACACAGTCATAGTCAAGCATGCCCTGAACAAGAATCCGTTGAATATATTTGCATATCTCTTGAAGAATATTTTTAATGAATTTTTGAAAATCCGAAAAGCGATCCATGCACTTGGACATTCCAAGTATGTTGGAATGTCTTGAAATTGTACTCGGTCATAGTCAACGACGCCCTGAACAAGAATCCATTGAAAATATTTGCATATCTCTTAAGGAATATTTTTAATGAATTTTTGAAAATGATGAAAGTCTGTGCACTTAGGCAGTGACTTAACTTTTTATCCAAAAAAGACCCCAAAGGTATCTTGGAATGTCTTGAAATTGTACACAGTCATAGTCAAGCATGCCCTGAACAAGAATCCGTTGAATATATTTGCATATCTCTTGAAGAATATTTTTAATGAACTTTTGAAAATCAGGAAAGCGATCCATGCACTTGGACATTCCAAGTATGTTGGAATGTCTTGAAATTGTACTCAGTCATAGTCAACGACGCCCTGAACAAGAATCCGTTGAAAATATTTGCATATCGCTTAAGGAATATTTTTAAAGAATTTCTGAAAATCAGGAAAGCGATCCATGCACTGAGGCAGTGACTTAACTTTTTATTCAAAAAAGACCCCAAAAGTATCTTGGAATGTCTTGAAATTGTACACAGTCATAGTCAAGCATGCCCTGAACAAGAATCCGTTGAATATATTTGCATATCTCTTGAAGAATATTTTTAATGAATTTTTGAAAATCCGAAAAGCGATCCATGCACTTGGACATTCCAAGTATGTTGGAATGTCTTGAAATTGTACTCAGTCATAGTCAACGATGCCCTGAACAAGAATCCGTTGAAAATATTTGCATATCTCTTAAGGAATATTTTTAATGAATTTTTGAAAATGAGGAAAGTCTGTGAACTTCGGCAGTGACTTAACTTTTTATTCAAAAAAGACCCCAAAAGTATCTTGGAATGTCTTGAAATTGTGCACAGTCATAGTCAAGCATGCCCTGAACAAGAATCCGTTGAATATATTTGCATATCTCTTGAAGAATATTTTTAATGAATTTTTGAAAATCCGGAAAGCGATCCATGCACTTGGACATTCCAAGTATGTTGGAATGTCTTGAAATTGTACTCAGTCATAGTCAACGACGCCCTGAACGAGAATCTGTTGAAAATATTTGCATATCGCTTAAGGAATATTTTTAATGAATTTTTGAAAATCAGGAAAGCGATCCATGCACTTAGGCAGTGACTTAACTTTTTCGTCAAAAAAGACCCCAAAAGTATCTTGGAATGTCTTGAAATTGTACACAGTCATAGTCAAGCATGCCCTGAACAAGAATCCGTTGAATATATTTGCATATCTCTTGAAGAATATTTTTAATGAATTTTTGAAAATCCGGAAAGCGATCCATGCACTTGGACATTCCAAGTATGTTGGAATGTCTTGAAATTGTACTCAGTCATAGTCAACGACGCCCTGAACAAGAATCCGTTGAAAATATTTGCATATCGCTTAAGGAATATTTTTAATGAATTTTTGAAAATCAGGAAAGCAATCCATGCACTTAGGCAGTGACTTAACTTTTTTGTCAAAAAAGACCCCAAAAGTATCTTGGAATGTCTTGAAATTGTACACAGTCATAGTCAAGCATGCCCTGAACAAGAAACCGTTGAATATATTTGCATATCTCTTGAAGAATATTTTTAATTAATTTTTGAAAATCCGAAAAGCGATCCATGCACTTGGACATTCCAAGTATGTTGGAATGTTTTGAAATTGTACTCAGTCATAGTCAACGACGCCCTGAACAAGAATCAATTGAAAGTATTCGCATATCTCTTAAGGAATATTTTTAATGAATTTTTGAAAATCAGGAAAGTCTGTGCACTTAGGCAGTGACTTAACTTTTTATTCAAAAAAGACCCCAAAAGTATCTTGGAATGTCTTGAAATTGTACACAGTCATAGTCAAGCATGCCCTGAACAAGAATCCGTTGAATATATTTGCATATCTCTTGAAGAATATTTTTAATGAACTTTTGAAAATCAGGAAAGCGATCCATGCACTTGGACATTCCAAGTATGTTGGAATGTCTTGAAATTGTACTCAGTCATAGTCAACGACGCCCTGAACAAGAATCCGTTGAAAATATTTGCATATCGTTTAAGGAATATTTTTAAAGAATTTCTGAAAATCAGGAAAGCGATCCATGCACTTAGGCAGTGACTTAACTTTTTCGTCAAAAAAGACCCCAAAAGTATCTTGGAATGTCTTGAAATTGTACACAGTCATAGTCAAGAATGCCCTGAACAAGAATCCGTTGAATATATTTGCATATCTCTTGAAGAATATTTTTAATGAATTTTTGAAAATCCGGAAAGCGATCCATGCACTTGGACATTCCAAGTATGTTGGAATGTCTTTAAATTGTACTCGGTCATAGTCAACGACGCCCTGAACAAGAATCCATTGAAAATATTTGCATATCTCTTAAGGAATATTTTTAATGAATTTTTGAAAATGATGAAAGTCTGTGCACTTAGGCAGTGACTTAACTTTTTATTCAAAAAAGACCCCAAAGGTATCTTGGAATGTCTTGAAATTGTACACAGTCATAGTCAAGCATGCCCTGAACAAGAATCCGTTGAATATATTTGCATATCTCTTGAAGAATATTTTTAATGAACTTTTGAAAATCAGGAAAGCGATCCATGCACTTGGACATTCCAAGTATGTTGGAATGTCTTGAAATTGTACTCAGTCATAGTCAACGACGCCCTGAACAAGAATCCGTTGAAAATATTTGCATATCGTTTAAGGAATTTTTTTAAAGAATTTCTTAAAATCAGGAAAGCGATCCATGCACTTAGGCAGTGACTTAACTTTTTCGTCAAAAAAGACCCCAAAAGTATCTTGGAATGTCTTGAAATTGTACACAGTCATAGTCAAGCATGCCCTGAACAAGAATCCGTTGAATATATTTGCATATCTCTTGAAGAATATTTTTAATGAATTTTTGAAAATCAGGAAAGCGATCCATGCACTTGGACATTCCAAGTATGTTGGAATGTCTTGAAATTGTACTCAGTCATAGTCAACAACGCCCTGAACAAGAATCCATTGAAAATATTTGCATATCGCTTAAGGAATATTTTTAAAGAATTTCTGAAAATCAGGAAAGCGATCCATGCACTTAGGCAGTGACTTAACTTTTTATTCAAAAAAGACCCCAAAAGTATCTTGGAATGTCTTGAAATTGTACACAGTCATAGTCAAGCATGCCCTGAACAAGAATCCGTTGAATATATTTGCATATCTCTTGAAGAATATTTTTAATGAATTTTTGAAAATCCGAAAAGCGATCCATGCACTTGGACATTCCAAGTATGTTGGAATGTCTTGAAATTGTACTCAGTCATAGTCAACGACGCCCTGAACAAGAATCAATTGAAAATATTTGCATATCTCTTAAGGAATATTTTTAATGAATTTTTGAAAATGAGGAAAGTCTGTGCACTTCGGCAGTGACTTAACTTTTTATTCAAAAAAGACCCCAAAAGTATCTTGGAATGTCTTGAAATTGTACACAGTCATAGTCAAGCATGCCCTGAACAAGAATCCGTTGAATATATTTGCATATCTCTTGAAGAATATTTTTAATGAACTTTTGAAAATCAGGAAAGCGATCCATGCACTTGGACATTCCAAGTATGTTGGAATGTCTTGAAATTGTGCTCAGTCATAGTCAACGACGCCCTGAACAAGAATCCGTTGAAAATATTTGCATATCGCTTAAGGAATATTTTTAATGAATTTTTGAAAATCAGGAAAGCGATCCATGCACTTGGACATTCCAAGTATGTTGGAATGTCTTGAAATTGTACTCAGTCATAGTCAACGACGCCCTGAACAAGAATCCGTTGAAAATATTTGCATATCGCTTAAGGAATATTTTTAATGAATTTTTGAAAATCAGGAAAGCGATCCATGCACTTTGGCAGTGACTTAACTTTTTTGTCAAAAAAGACCCCAAAAGTATCTTGGAATGTCTTGAAATTGTACACAGTCATAGTCAAGCATGCCCTGAACAAGAATCCATTGAATATATTTGCATATCTCTTGAAGAATATTTTTAATGAATTTTTGAAAATCCGAAAAGCGATCCATGCACTTGGACATTCCAAGTATGTTGGAATGTCTTGAAATTGTACTCAGTCATAGTCAACGACGCCCTGAACAAGAATCAATTGAAAATATTTGCATATCTCTTAAGGAATATTTTTAAAGAATTTCTGAAAATCAGGAAAGCGATCCATGCACTGAGGCAGTGACTAAACTTTTTATTCAAAAAAGACCCCAAAAGTATCTTGGAATGTCTTGAAATTGTACACAGTCATAGTCAAGCATGCCCTGAACAAGAATCCGTTGAATATATTTGCATATCTCTTGAAGAATATTTTTAATGAATTTTTGAAAATCCGAAAAGCGATCCATGCACTTGGACATTCCAAGTATGTTGGAATGTCTTGAAATTGTACTCAGTCATAGTCAACGACGCCCTGAACAAGAATCAATTGAAAATATTTGCATATCTCTTAAGGAATATTTTTAATGAATTTTTGAAAATGAGGAAAGTCTGTGCACTTCGGCAGTGACTTAACTTTTTATTCAAAAAAGACCCCAAAAGTATCTTGGAATGTCTTGAAATTGTACACAGTCATAGTCAAGCATGCCCTGAACAAGAATCTGTTGAATATATTTGCATATCTCTTGAAGAATATTTTTAATGAACTTTTGAAAATCAGGAAAGCGATCCATGCACTTGGACATTCCAAGTATGTTGGAATGTCTTGAAATTGTGCTCAGTCATAGTCAACGACGCCCTGAACAAGAATCCGTTGAAAATATTTGCATATCGCTTAAGGAATATTTTTAATGAATTTTTGAAAATCAGGAAAGCGATCCATGCACTTGGACATTCCAAGTATGTTGGAATGTCTTGAAATTGTACTCAGTCATAGTCAACGACGCCCTGAACAAGAATCCGTTGAAAATATTTGCATATCGCTTAAGGAATATTTTTAATGAATTTTTGAAAATCAGGAAAGCGATCCATGCACTTAGGCAGTGACTTAACTTTTTTGTCAAAAAAGACCCCAAAAGTATCTTGGAATGTCTTGAAATTGTACACAGTCATAGTCAAGCATGCCCTGAACAAGAATCCGTTGAATATATTTGCATATCTCTTGAAGAATATTTTTAATGAATTTTTGAAAATCCGAAAAGCGATCCATGCACTTGGACATTCCAAGTATGTTGGAATGTCTTGAAATTGTACTCAGTCATAGTCAACGACGCCCTGAACAAGAATCAATTGAAAATATTTGCATATCTCTTAAGGAATATTTTTAATGAATTTTTGAAAATGAGGAAAGTCTGTGCACTTAGGAAGTGACTTAACTTTTTATTAAAAAAAGACCCCAAAAGTATCTTGGAATGTCTTGAAATTGTACACAGTCATAGTCAAGCATGCCCTGAACAAGAATCCGTTGAATATATTTGCATATCTCTTGAAGAATATTTTTAATGAACTTTTGAAAATCAGGAAAGCGATCCATGCACTTGGACATTCCAAGTATGTTGGAATGTCTTGAAATTGTACTCAGTTATAGTCAACGACGCCCTGAACAAGAATCCGTTGAAAATATTTGCATATCGTTTAAGGAATATTTTTAAAGAATTTCTGAAAATCAGGAAAGCGATCCATGCACTTAGGCAGTGACTTAACTTTTTCGTCAAAAAAGACCCCAAAAGTATCTTGGAATGTCTTGAAATTGTACACAGTCATAGTCAAGAATGCCCTGAACAAGAATCCGTTGAATATATTTGCATATCTCTTGAAGAATATTTTTAATGAATTTTTGAAAATCCGGAAAGCGATCCATGCACTTGGACATTCCAAGTATGTTGGAATGTCTTGAAATTGTACTCGGTCATAGTCAACGACGCCCTGAACAAGAATCCGTTGAAAATATTTGCATATCTCTTAAGGAATATTTTTAATGAATTTTTGAAAATGATGAAAGTCTGTGCACTTAGGCAGTGACTTAACTTTTTATTCAAAAAAGACCCCAAAGGTATCTTGGAATGTCTTGAAATTGTACACAGTCATAGTCAAGCATGCCCTGAACAAGAATCCGTTGAATATATTTGCATATCTCTTGAAGAATATTTTTAATGAACTTTTGAAAATCAGGAAAGCGATCCATGCACTTGGACATTCCAAGTATGTTGGAATGTCTTGAAATTGTACTCAGTCATAGTCAACGACGCCCTGAACAAGAATCCGTTGAAAATATTTGCATATCGCTTAAGGAATATTTTTAATGAATTTTTGAAAATCAGGAAAGCGATCCATGCACTTAGGCAGTGACTTAACTTTTTTGTCAAAAAAGACCCCAAAAGTATCTTGGAATGTCTTGAAATTGTACACAGTCATAGTCAAGCATGCCCTGAACAAGAATCCGTTGAATATATTTGCATATCTCTTGAAGAATATTTTTAATGAATTTTTGAAAATCCGAAAAGCGATCCATGCACTTGGACATTCCAAGTATGTTGGAATGTCTTGAAATTGTACTCGGTCATAGTCAACGACGCCCTGAACAAGAATCCATTGAAAATATTTGCATATCTCTTAAGGAATATTTTTAATGAATTTTTGAAAATGATGAAAGTCTGTGCACTTAGGCAGTGACTTAACTTTTTATCCAAAAAAGACCCCAAAGGTATCTTGGAATGTCTTGAAATTGTACACAGTCATAGTCAAGCATGCCCTGAACAAGAATCCGTTGAATATATTTGCATATCTCTTGAAGAATATTTTTAATGAACTTTTGAAAATCAGGATAGCGATCCATGCACTTGGACATTCCAAGTATGTTGGAATGTCTTGAAATTGTACTCAGTCATAGTCAACGACGCCCTGAACAAGAATCAATTGAAAGTATTCGCATATCTCTTAAGGAATATTTTTAATGAATTTTTGAAAATGAGGAAAGTCTGTGCACTTAGGCAGTGACTTAAATTTTTATTCAAAAAAGACCCCAAAAGTATCTTGGAATGTCTTGAAATTGTACACAGTCATAGTCAAGCATGCCCTGAACAAGAATCCGTTGAATATATTTGCATATCTCTTGAAGAATATTTTTAATGAACTTTTGAAAATCAGGAAAGCGATCCATGCACTTGGACATTCCAAGTATGTTGGAATGTCTTGAAATTGTACTCAGTCATAGTCAACGACGCCCTGAACAAGAATCCGTTGAAAATATTTGCATATCGTTTAAGGAATATTTTTAAAGAATTTCTGAAAATCAGGAAAGCGATCCATGCACTTAGGCAGTGACTTAACTTTTTCGTCAAAAAAGACCCCAAAAGTATCTTGGAATGTCTTGAAATTGTACACAGTCATAGTCAAGAATGCCCTGAACAAGAATCCGTTGAATATATTTGCATATCTCTTGAAGAATATTTTTAATGAATTTTTGAAAATCCGGAAAGCGATCCATGCACTTGGACATTCCAAGTATGTTGGAATGTCTTGAAATTGTACTCGGTCATAGTCAACGACGCCCTGAACAAGAATCCATTGAAAATATTTGCATATCTCTTAAGGAATATTTTTAATGAATTTTTGAAAATGATGAAAGTCTGTGCACTTAGGCAGTGACTTAACTTTTTATCCAAAAAAGACCCCAAAGGTATCTTGGAATGTCTTGAAATTGTACACAGTCATAGTCAAGCATGCCCTGAACAAGAATCCGTTGAATATATTTGCATATCTCTTGAAGAATATTTTTAATGAACTTTTGAAAATCAGGAAAGCGATCCATGCACTTGGACATTCCAAGTATGTTGGAATGTCTTGAAATTGTACTCAGTCATAGTCAACGACGCCCTGAACAAGAATCAATTGAAAGTATTCGCATATCTCTTAAGGAATATTTTTAATGAATTTTTGAAAATGAGGAAAGTCTGTGCACTTAGGCAGTGACTTAAATTTTTATTCAAAAAAGACCCCAAAAGTATCTTGGAATGTCTTGAAATTGTACACAGTCATAGTCAAGCATGCCCTGAACAAGAATCCGTTGAATATATTTGCATATCTCTTGAAGAATATTTTTAATGAACTTTTGAAAATCAGGAAAGCGATCCATGCACTTGGACATTCCAAGTATGTTGGAATGTCTTGAAATTGTACTCAGTCATAGTCAACGACGCCCTGAACAAGAATCCGTTGAAAATATTTGCATATCGTTTAAGGAATATTTTTAAAGAATTTCTGAAAATCAGGAAAGCGATCCATGCACTTAGGCAGTGACTTAACTTTTTCGTCAAAAAAGACCCCAAAAGTATCTTGGAATGTCTTGAAATTGTACACAGTCATAGTCAAGCATGCCCTGAACAAGAATCCGTTGAATATATTTGCATATCTCTTGAAGAATATTTTTAATGAATTTTTGAAAATCCGGAAAGCGATCCATGCACTTGGACATTCCAAGTATGTTGGAATGTCTTTAAATTGTACTCGGTCATAGTCAACGACGCCCTGAACAAGAATCCATTGAAAATATTTGCATATCTCTTAAGGAATATTTTTAATGAATTTTTGAAAATGATGAAAGTCTGTGCACTTAGGCAGTGACTTAACTTTTTATTCAAAAAAGACCCCAAAGGTATCTTGGAATGTCTTGAAATTGTACACAGTCATAGTCAAGCATGCCCTGAACAAGAATCCGTTGAATATATTTGCATATCTCTTGAAGAATATTTTTAATGAACTTTTGAAAATCAGGAAAGCGATCCATGCACTTGGACATTCCAAGTATGTTGGAATGTCTTGAAATTGTACTCAGTCATAGTCAACGACGCCCTGAACAAGAATCCGTTGAAAATATTTGCATATCGTTTAAGGAATATTTTTAATGAATTTTTGAAAATCAGGAAAGCGATCCATGCACTTAGGCAGTGACTTAACTTTTTTGTCAAAAAAGACCCCAAAAGTATCTTGGAATGTCTTGAAATTGTACACAGTCATAGTCAAGCATGCCCTGAACAAGAATCCGTTGAATATATTTGCATATCTCTTGAAGAATATTTTTAATGAATTTTTGAAAATCCGAAAAGCGATCCATGCACTTGGACATTCCAAGTATGTTGGAATGTCTTGAAATTGTACTCAGTCATAGTCAACGACGCCCTGAACAAGAATCAATTGAAAATATTTGCATATCTCTTAAGGAATATTTTTAATGAATTTTTGAAAATGAGGAAAGTCTGTGCACTTAGGCAGTGACTTAACTTTTTATTCAAAAAAGACCCCAAAAGTATCTTGGAATGTCTTGAAATTGTACACAGTCATAGTCAAGCATGCCCTGAACAAGAATCCGTTGAATATATTTGCATATCTCTTGAAGAATATTTTTAATGAACTTTTGAAAATCAGGAAAGCGATCCATGCACTTGGACATTCCAAGTATGTTGGAATGTTTTGAAATTGTACTCAGTCATAGTCAACGACGCCCTGAACAAGAATCCGTTGAAAATATTTGCATATCGCTTAAGGAATATTTTTAATGAATTTTTGAAAATCAGGAAAGCGATCCATGCACTTAGGCAGTGACTTAACTTTTTATTCAAAAAAGACCCCAAAAGTATCTTGGAATGTCTTGAAATTGTACACAGTCATAGTCAAGCATGCCCTGAACAAGAATCCGTTGAATATATTTGCATATCTCTTGAAGAATATTTTTAATGAATTTTTGAAAATCCGAAAAGCGATCCATGCACTTGGACATTCCAAGTATGTTGGAATGTCTTGAAATTGTACTCAGTCATAGTCAACGACGCCCTGAACAAGAATCAATTGAAAATATTTGCATATCTCTTAAGGAATATTTTTAATGAATTTTTGAAAATTAGGAAAGCGATCCATGCACTTAGGCAGTGACTTAACTTTTGATGTTTTTGGTTTGTTTTTAAAGCATTAAAGCTGCAGGAGTTCATCCATGTCGCCCAGTCGCTGGAAACAAACGTTTGGACACCGTGGATCACACAGCAGGATATCAGGTGAGACGAAGGAAACGATCCATTTGCCCTGATGCACTTAGTGACTTGACTTTTTTTTCAAAAAAAACCCCAAAAGTAAATTGGAATGTCTTGAAATTGTACACAGTCATAGTCAAGCATGCCCTGAATAAGAATCCGTTGAATATATTTGCATATCTCTTGAAGAATATTTTTAATGAATTTTTGAAAATCCGGAAAGCGATCCATGCACTTGGACATTCCAAGTATGTTGGAATGTCTTGAAATTGTACTCAGTCATAGTCAACGACGCCCTGAACAAGAATCAATTGAAAATATTTGCATATCTCTTAAGGAATATTTTTAATGAATTTTTGAAAATGAGGAAAGTCTGTGCACTTAGGCAGTGACCTAACTTTTTATTCAAAAAAGACCCCAAAAGTATCTTGGAATGTCTTGAAATTGTACACAGTCATAGTCAAGCATGCCCTGAACAAGAATCCGTTGAATATATTTGCATATCTCTTGAAGAATATTTTTAATGAACTTTTGAAAATCAGGAAAGCGATCCATGCACTTGGACATTCCAAGTATGTTGGAATGTCTTGAAATTGTACTCAGTCATAGTCAACGACGCCCTGAACAAGAATCCGTTGAAAATATTTGCATATCGCTTAAGGAATATTTTTAATGAATTTTTGAAAATCAGGAAAGCGATCCATGCACTTAGGCAGTGACTTAACTTTCTTGTCAAAAAAGACCCCAAAAGTATCTTGGAATGTCTTGAAATTGTACACAGTCATAGTCAAGCATGCCCTGAACAAGAATCCGTTGAATATATTTGCATATCTCTTGAAGAATATTTTTAATGAACTTTTGAAAATCAGGAAAGCGATCCATGCACTTCTTGAAATTGTACTCAGTCATAGTCAACGACGCCCTGAACAAGAATCCGTTGAAAATATTTGCATATCGCTTAAGGAATATTTTTAATGAATTTTTGAAAATCAGGAAAGCGATCCATGCACTTAGGCAGTGACTTAACTTTTTTGTCAAAAAAGACCCCAAAAGTATCTTGGAATGTCTTGAAATTGTACACAGTCATAGTCAAGCATGCCCTGAACAAGAATCCGTTGAATATATTTGCATATCTCTTGAAGAATATTTTTAATGAATTTTTGAAAATCCGAAAAGCGATCCATGCACTTGGACATTCCAAGTATGTTGGAATGTCTTGAAATTGTACTCAGTCATAGTCAACGACGCCCTGAACAAGAATCAATTGAAAATATTTGCATATCTCTTAAGGAATATTTTTAATGAATTTTTGAAAATGAGGAAAGTCTGTGCACTTAGGCAGTGACTTAACTTTTTATTCAAAAAAGACCCCAAAAGTATCTTGGAATGTCTTGAAATTGTACACAGTCATAGTCAAGCATGCCCTGAACAAGAATCTGTTGAATATATTTGCATATCTCTTGAAGAATATTTTTAATGAACTTTTGAAAATCAGGATAGCGATCCATGCACTTGGACATTCCAAGTATGTTGGAATGTCTTGAAATTGTACTCAGTCATAGTCAACGACGCCCTGAACAAGAATCCGTTGAAAATATTTGCATATCGTTTAAGGAATATTTTTAAAGAATTTCTGAAAATCAGGAAAGCGATCCATGCACTTAGGCAGTGACTTAACTTTTTCGTCAAAAAAGACCCCAAAAGTATCTTGGAATGTCTTGAAATTGTACACAGTCATAGTCAAGCATGCCCTGAACAAGAATCCGTTGAATATATTTGCATATCTCTTGAAGAATATTTTTAATGAATTTTTGAAAATCCGAAGAGCGATCCATGCACTTGGACATTCCAAGTATGTTGGAATGTCTTGAAATTGTACTCAGTCATAGTCAACGACGCCCTGAACAAGAATCAATTGAAAATATTTGCATATCTCTTAAGGAATATTTTTAATGAATTTTTGAAAATGAGGAAAGTCTGTGCACTTAGGCAGTGACTTAACTTTTTATTCAAAAAAGACCCCAAAAGTATCCTGGAATGTCTTGAAATTGTACACAGTCATAGTCAAGCATGCCCTGAACAAGAATCCGTTGAATATATTTGCATATCTCTTGAAGAATATTTTTAATGAACTTTTGAAAATCAGGAAAGCGATCCATGCACTTGGACATTCCAAGTATGTTGGAATGTCTTGAAATTGTACTCAGTCATAGTCAACGACGCCCTGAACAAGAATCCGTTGAAAATATTTGCATATCGTTTAAGGAATATTTTTAAAGAATTTCTGAAAATCAGGAAAGCGATCCATGCACTTAGGCAGTGACTTAACTTTTTCTTCAAAAAAGACCCCAAAAGTATCTTGGAATGTCTTGAAATTGTACACAGTCATAGTCAAGCATGCCCTGAACAAGAATCCGTTGAATATATTTGCATATCTCTTGAGGAATATTTTTAATGAATTTTTGAAAATCAGGAAAGCGATCCATGCACTTAGGCAGTGACTTAACTTTTGATGTTTTTGGGTTGTTTTTAAAGAATTAAAGCTGCAGGAGTTCATCCATGTCGTCCAGTCGCTGGAAACAAACGTTTGGACACCGTGGATCACACAGCAGGATATCAGGTGAGACGAAGGAAACGATCCATTTGCCCTGATGCACTTAGTGACTTGACTTTTTTTTCAAAAAAAACCCCAAAAGTAAATTGGAATGTCTTGAAATTGTACACAGTCATAGTCAAGCATGCCCTGAACAAGAATCCGTTGAATATATTTGCATATCTCTTGAAGAATATTTTTAATGAATTTTTGAAAATCCGAAAAGCGATCCATGCACTTGGACATTCCAAGTATGGTGGAATGTCTTGAAATTGTACTCAGTCATAGTCAACAACGCCCTGAACAAGAATCCATTGAAAATATTTGCATATCTCTTAAGGAATATTTTTAATGAATTTTTGAAAATGAGGAAAGTCTGTGCACTTAGGCAGTGACTTAACTTTTTATTCAAAAAAGACCCCAAAAGTATCTTGGAATGTCTTGAAATTGTACACAGTCATAGTCAAGCATGCCCTGAACAAGAATCCGTTGAATATATTTGCATATCTCTTGAAGAATATTTTTAATGAACTTTTGAAAATCAGGAAAGCGATCCATGCACTTGGACATTCCAAGTATGTTGGAATGTTTTGAAATTGTACTCAGTCATAGTCAACGACGCCCTGAACAAGAATCCGTTGAAAATATTTGCATATCGCTTAAGGAATATTTTTAATGAATTTTTGAAAATCAGAAAAGCGATCCATGCACTTAGGCAGTGACTTAACTTTTTTGTCAAAAAAGACCCCAAAAGTATCTTGGAATGTCTTGAAATTGTACACAGTCATAGTCAAGCATGCCCTGAACAAGAATCCGTTGAATATATTTGCATATCTCTTGAAGAATATTTTTAATGAATTTTTGAAAATCCGAAAAGCGATCCATGCACTTGGACATTCCAAGTATGTTGGAATGTCTTGAAATTGTACACAGTCATAGTCAAGCATGCCCTGAACAAGAATCCGTTGAATATATTTGCATATCTCTTGAAGAATATTTTTAATGAACTTTTGAAAATCAGGAAAGCGATCCATGCACTTGGACATTCCAAGTATGTTGGAATGTCTTGAAATTGTACTCAGTCATAGTCAACGACGCCCTGAACAAGAATCCATTGAAAATATTTGCATATCGCTTAAGGAATATTTTTAATGAATTTTTGAAAATCAGGAAAGCGATCCATGCACTTAGGCAGTGACTTAACTTTTTTGTCAAAAAAGACCCCAAAAGTATCTTGGAATGTCTTGAAATTGTACACAGTCATAGTCAAGCATGCCCTGAACAAGAATCCGTTGAATATATTTGCATATCTCTTGAAGAATATTTTTAATGAATTTTTGAAAATCCGAAAAGCGATCCATGCACTTGGACATTCCAAGTATGTTGGAATGTCTTGAAATTGTACTCAGTCATAGTCAACGACGCCCTGAACAAGAATCAATTGAAAATATTTGCATATCTCTTAAGGAATATTTTTAATGAATTTTTGAAAATGAGGAAAGTCTGTGCACTTAGGCAGTGACTTAACTTTTTATTCAAAAAAGACCCCAAAAGTATCTTGGAATGTCTTGAAATTGTACACAGTCATAGTCAAGCATGCCCTGAACAAGAATCCGTTGAATATATTTGCATATCTCTTGAAGAATATTTTTAATGAACTTTTGAAAATCAGGAAAGCGATCCATGCACTTGGACATTCCAAGTATGTTGGAATGTTTTGAAATTGTACTCAGTCATAGTCAACGACGCCCTGAACAAGAATCCGTTGAAAATATTTGCATATCGCTTAAGGAATATTTTTAATGAATTTTTGAAAATCAGGAAAGCGATCCATGCACTTAGGCAGTGACTTAACTTTTTATTCAAAAAAGACCCCAAAAGTATCTTGGAATGTCTTGAAATTGTACACAGTCATAGTCAAGCATGCCCTGAACAAGAATCCGTTGAATATATTTGCATATCTCTTGAAGAATATTTTTAATGAATTTTTGAAAATCCGAAAAGCGATCCATGCACTTGGACATTCCAAGTATGTTGGAATGTCTTGAAATTGTACTCAGTCATAGTCAACGACGCCCTGAACAAGAATCAATTGAAAATATTTGCATATCTCTTAAGGAATATTTTTAATGAATTTTTGAAAATTAGGAAAGCGATCCATGCACTTAGGCAGTGACTTAACTTTTGATGTTTTTGGTTTGTTTTTAAAGCATTTAAGCTGCAGGAGTTCATCCATGTCGCCCAGTCGCTGGAAACAAACGTTTGGACACCGTGGATCACACAGCAGGATATCAGGTGAGACGAAGGAAACGATCCATTTGCCCTGATGCACTTAGTGACTTGACTTTTTTTTCAAAAAAAACCCCAAAAGTAAATTGGAATGTCTTGAAATTGTACACAGTCATAGTCAAGCATGCCCTGAATAAGAATCCGTTGAATATATTTGCATATCTCTTGAAGAATATTTTTAATGAATTTTTGAAAATCCGGAAAGCGATCCATGCACTTGGACATTCCAAGTATGTTGGAATGTCTTGAAATTGTACTCAGTCATAGTCAACGACGCCCTGAACAAGAATCCGTTGAAAATATTTGCATTTCGCTTAAGGAATATTTTTAATGAATTTTTGAAAATCAGGAAAGCGATCCATGCACTTAGGCAGTGACTTAACTTTTTCGTCAAAAAAGACCCCAAAAGTATCTTGGAATGTCTTGAAATTGTACACAGTCATAGTCAAGCATGCCCTGAACAAGAATCCGTTGAATATATTTGCATATCTCTTGAGGAATATTTTTAATGAATTTTTGAAAATCAGGAAAGCGATCCATGCACTTAGGCAGTGACTTTACTTTTGATGTTTTTGGGTTGTTTTTAAAGAATTAAAGCTGCAGGAGTTCATCCATGTCGTCCAGTCGCTGGAAACAAACGTTTGGACACCGTGGATCACACAGCAGGATATCAGGTGAGACGAAGGAAACGATCCATTTGCCCTGATGCACTTAGTGACTTGACTTTTTTTTCAAAAAAAACCCCAAAAGTAAATTGGAATGTCTTGAAATTGTACACAGTCATAGTCAAGCATGCCCTGAACAAGAATCCGTTGAATATATTTGCATATCTCTTGAAGAATATTTTTAATGAATTTTTGAAAATCCGAAAAGCGATCCATGCACTTGGACATTCCAAGTATGTTGGAATGTCTTGAAATTGTACTCAGTCATAGTCAACGACGCCCTGAACAAGAATCAATTGAAAATATTTGCATATCTCTTAAGGAATATTTTTAATGAATTTTTGAAAATGAGGAAAGTCTGTGCACTTAGGCAGTGACCTAACTTTTTATTCAAAAAAGACCCCAAAAGTATCTTGGAATGTCTTGAAATTGTACACAGTCATAGTCAAGCATGCCCTGAACAAGAATCCGTTGAATATATTTGCATATCTCTTGAAGAATATTTTTAATGAACTTTTGAAAATCAGGAAAGCGATCCATGCACTTGGACATTCCAAGTATGTTGGAATGTCTTGAAATTGTACTCAGTCATAGTCAACGACGCCCTGAACAAGAATCCGTTGAAAATATTTGCATATCGCTTAAGGAATATTTTTAATGAATTTTTGAAAATCAGGAAAGCGATCCATGCACTTAGGCAGTGACTTAACTTTCTTGTCAAAAAAGACCCCAAAAGTATCTTGGAATGTCTTGAAATTGTACACAGTCATAGTCAAGCATGCCCTGAACAAGAATCCGTTGAATATATTTGCATATCTCTTGAAGAATATTTTTAATGAACTTTTGAAAATCAGGAAAGCGATCCATGCACTTCTTGAAATTGTACTCAGTCATAGTCAACGACGCCCTGAACAAGAATCCGTTGAAAATATTTGCATATCGCTTAAGGAATATTTTCAATGAATTTTTGAAAATCAGGAAAGCGATCCATGCACTTAGGCAGTGACTTAACTTTTTTGTCAAAAAAGACCCCAAAAGTATCTTGGAATGTCTTGAAATTGTACACAGTCATAGTCAAGCATGCCCTGAACAAGAATCCGTTGAATATATTTGCATATCTCTTGAAGAATATTTTTAATGAATTTTTGAAAATCCGAAAAGCGATCCATGCACTTGGACATTCCAAGTATGTTGGAATGTCTTGAAATTGTACTCGGTCATAGTCAACGACGCCCTGAACAAGAATCCATTGAAAATATTTGCATATCTCTTAAGGAATATTTTTAATGAATTTTTGAAAATGAGGAAAGTCTGTGCACTTAGGCAGTGACTTAACTTTTTATTCAAAAAAGACCCCAAAAGTATCTTGGAATGTCTTGAAATTGTACACAGTCATAGTCAAGCATGCCCTGAACAAGAATCCGTTGAATATATTTGCATATCTCTTGAAGAATATTTTTAATGAACTTTTGAAAATCAGGAAAGCGATCCATGCACTTGGACATTCCAAGTATGTTGGAATGTTTTGAAATTGTACTCAGTCATAGTCAACGACGCCCTGAACAAGAATCCGTTGAAAATATTTGCATATCGCTTAAGGAATATTTTTAATGAATTTTTGAAAATCAGGAAAGCGATCCATGCACTTAGGCAGTGACTTAACTTTTTATTCAAAAAAGACCCCAAAAGTATCTTGGAATGTCTTGAAATTGTACACAGTCATAGTCAAGCATGCCCTGAACAAGAATCCGTTGAATATATTTGCATATCTCTTGAAGAATATTTTTAATGAACTTTTGAAAATCAGGAAAGCAATTCATGCACTTGGACATTCCAAGTATGTTGGAATGTCTTGAAATTGTACTCAGTCATAGTCAACGACGCCCTGAACAAGAATCCGTTGAAAATATTTGCATATCGCTTAAGGAATATTTTTAATGAATTTTTGAAAATCAGGAAAGCGATCCATGCACTTAGGCAGTGACTTAACTTTTTTGTCAAAAAAGACCCCAAAAGTATCTTGGAATGTCTTGAAATTGTACACAGTCATAGTCAAGCATGCCCTGAACAAGAATCCGTTGAATATATTTGCATATCTCTTGAAGAATATTTTTAATGAATTTTTGAAAATCCGAAAAGCGATCCATGCACTTGGACATTCCAAGTATGTTGGAATGTCTTGAAATTGTACTCGGTCATAGTCAACGACGCCCTGAACAAGAATCCATTGAAAATATTTGCATATCTCTTAAGGAATATTTTTAATGAATTTTTGAAAATGATGAAAGTCTGTGCACTTAGGCAGTGACTTAACTTTTTATCCAAAAAAGACCCCAAAGGTATCTTGGAATGTCTTGAAATTGTACACAGTCATAGTCAAGCATGCCCTGAACAAGAATCCGTTGAATATATTTGCATATCTCTTGAAGAATATTTTTAATGAACTTTTGAAAATCAGGAAAGCGATCCATGCACTTGGACATTCCAAGTATGTTGGAATGTCTTGAAATTGTACTCAGTCATAGTCAACGACGCCCTGAACAAGAATCCGTTGAAAATATTTGCATATCGCTTAAGGAATATTTTTAATGAATTTTTGAAAATCAGGAAAGCGATCCATGCACTGAGGCAGTGACTTAACTTTTTTGTCAAAAAAGACCCCAAAAGTATCTTGGAATGTCTTGAAATTGTACACAGTCATAGTCAAGCATGCCCTGAACAAGAATCCGTTGAATATATTTGCATATCTCTTGAAGAATATTTTTAATGAATTTTTGAAAATCCGAAAAGCGATCCATGCACTTGGACATTCCAAGTATGTTGGAATGTCTTTAAATTGTACTCGGTCATAGTCAACGACGCCCTGAACAAGAATCCATTGAAAATATTTGCATATCTCTTAAGGAATATTTTTAATGAATTTTTGAAAATGATGAAAGTCTGTGCACTTAGGCAGTGACTTAACTTTTTATCCAAAAAAGACCCCAAAGGTATCTTGGAATGTCTTGAAATTGTACACAGTCATAGTCAAGCATGCCCTGAACAAGAATCCGTTGAATATATTTGCATATCTCTTGAAGAATATTTTTAATGAATTTTTGAAAATCCGAAAAGCGATCCATGCACTTGGACATTCCAAGTATGTTGGAATGTCTTTAAATTGTATTCAGTCATAGTCAACGACGCCCTGAACAAGAATCAATTGAAAATATTTGCATATCTCTTAAGGAATATTTTTAATGAATTTTTGAAAATGAGGAAAGTCTGTGCACTTAGGCAGTGACTTAACTTTTTCGTCAAAAAAGACCCCAAAAGTATCTTGGAATGTCTTGAAATTGTACACAGTCATAGTCAAGCATGCCCTGAACAAGAATCCGTTGAATATATTTGCATATCTCTTGAAGAATATTTTTAATGAACTTTTGAAAATCAGGAAAGCGATCCATGCACTTGTACATTCCAAGTATGTTGGAATGTTTTGAAATTGTACTCAGTCATAGTCAACGACGCCCTGAACAAGAAACCGTTGAAAATATTTGCATATCGCTTAAGGAATATTTTTAATGAATTTTTGAAAATCAGGAAAGCGATCCATGCACTTAGGCAGTGACTTAACTTTTTATTCAAAAAAGACCCCAAAAGTATCTTGGAATGTCTTGAAATTGTACACAGTCATAGTCAAGCATGCCCTGAACAAGAATCCGTTGAATATATTTGCATATCTCTTGAGGAATATTTTTAATGAATTTTTGAAAATCAGGAAAGCGATCCATGCACTTAGGCAGTGACTTAACTTTTGATGTTTTTGGGTTGTTTTTAAAGAATTAAAGCTGCAGGAGTTCATCCATGTCGTCCAGTCGCTGGAAACAAACGTTTGGACACCGTGGATCACACAGCAGGATATCAGGTGAGATGAAGGAAACGATCCATTTGCCCTGATGCACTTAGTGACTTGACTTTTTTTTCAAAAAAAACCCCAAAAGTAAATTGGAATGTCTTGAAATTGTACACAGTCATAGTCAAGCATGCCCTGAACAAGAATCCGATGAATATATTTGCATATCTCTTGAAGAATATTTTTAATGAATTTTTGAAAATCCGGAAAGCGATCCATGCACTTGGACATTCCAAGTATGTTGGAATGTCTTGAAATTGTACTCAGTCATAGTCAACGACGCCCTGAACAAGAATCCGTTGAAAATATTTGCATATCGCTTAAGGAATATTTTTAATGAATTTTTGAAAATCAGGAAAGCGATCCATGCACTTAGGCAGTGACTTAACTTTTTCGTCAAAAAAGACCCCAAAAGTATCTTGGAATGTCTTGAAATTGTACACAGTCATAGTCAAGCATGCCCTGAACAAGAAACCGTTGAATATATTTGCATATCTCTTGAAGAATATTTTTAATGAATTTTTGAAAATCCGAAAAGCGATCCATGCACTTGGACATTCCAAGTATGTTGGAATGTGTTGAAATTGTACTCAGTCATAGTCAACGAAGCCCTGAACAAGAATCCATTGAAAATATTTGCATATCTCTTAAGGAATATTTTTAATGAATTTTTGGAAATGAGAAAAGTCTGTGCACTTAGGCAGTGACTTAACTTTTCATTCAAAAAAGACCCCAAAAGTATCTTGGAATGTCTTGAAATTGTACACAGTCATAGTCAAGCATGCCCTGAACAAGAATCCGTTGAATATATTTGCATATCTCTTGAAGAATATTTTTAATGAATTTTTGAAAATCCGGAAAGCGATCCATGCACTTGGACATTCCAAGTATGTTGGAATGTCTTGAAATTGTACTCAGTCATAGTCAACGACGCCCTGAACAAGAATCAATTGAAAGTATTCGCATATCTCTTAAGGAATATTTTTAATGAATTTTTGAAAATCAGGAAAGCGATCCATGCACTTAGGCAGTGACTTAACTTTTTCGTCAAAAAAGACCCCAAAAGTATCTTGGAATGTCTTGAAATTGTACACAGTCATAGTCAAGCATGCCCTGAACAAGAATCCGTTGAATATATTTGCATATCTCTTGAAGAATATTTTTAATGAATTTTTGAAAATCCGGAAAGCGATCCATGCACTTGGACATTCCAAGTATGTTGGAATGTCTTGAAATTGTACTCGGTCATAGTCAACGACGCCCTGAACAAGAATCCATTGAAAATATTTGCATATCTCTTAAGGAATATTTTTAATGAATTTTTGGAAATGAGGAAAGTCTGTGCACTTAGGCAGTGACTTAACTTTTTATTCAAAAAAGACCCCAAAAGTATCTTGGAATGTCTTGAAATTGTACACAGTCATAGTCAAGCATGCCCTGAACAAGAATCCGTTGAATATATTTGCATATCTCTTGAAGAATATTTTTAATGAATTTTTGAAAATCCGGAAAGCGATCCATGCACTTGGACATTCCAAGTATGTTGGAATGTCTTGAAATTGTACTCAGTCATAGTCAACGACACCCTGAACGAGAATCCGTTGAAAATATTTGCATATCGCTTAAGGAATATTTTTAATGAATTTTTGAAAATCAGGAAAGCGATCCATGCACTTAGGCAGTGACTTAACTTTTTCGTCAAAAAAGACCCCAAAAGTATCTTGGAATGTCTTGAAATTGTACACAGTCATAGTCAAGCATGCCCTGAACAAGAATCCGTTGAATATATTTGCATATCTCTTGAAGAATATTTTTAATGAATTTTTGAAAATCAGGAAAGCGATCCATGCACTTGGACATTCCAAGTATGTTGGAATGTCTTGAAATTGTACTCAGTCATAGTCAACGACGCCCTGAACAAGAATCAATTGAAAATATTTGCATATCTCTTAAGGAATATTTTTAATGAATTTTTGAAAATGAGGAAAGTCTGTGCACTTAGGCAGTGACTTAACTTTTTATTCAAAAAAGACCCCAAAAGTATCTTGGAATGTCTTGAAATTGTACACAGTCATAGTCAAGCATGCCCTGAACAAGAATCCGTTGAATATATTTGCATATCTCTTGAAGAATATTTTTAATGAACTTTTGAAAATCAGGAAAGCGATCCATGCACTTGTACATTCCAAGTATGTTGGAATGTTTTGAAATTGTACTCAGTCATAGTCAACGACGCCCTGAACAAGAAACCGTTGAAAATATTTGCATATCGCTTAAGGAATATTTTTAATGAATTTTTGAAAATCAGGAAAGCGATCCATGCACTTAGGCAGTGACTTAACTTTTTATTCAAAAAAGACCCCAAAAGTATCTTGGAATGTCTTGAAATTGTACACAGTCATAGTCAAGCATGCCCTGAACAAGAATCCGTTGAATATATTTGCATATCTCTTGAGGAATATTTTTAATGAATTTTTGAAAATCAGGAAAGCGATCCATGCACTTAGGCAGTGACTTAACTTTTGATGTTTTTGGGTTGTTTTTAAAGAATTAAAGCTGCAGGAGTTCATCCATGTCGTCCAGTCGCTGGAAACAAACGTTTGGACACCGTGGATCACACAGCAGGATATCAGGTGAGATGAAGGAAACGATCCATTTGCCCTGATGCACTTAGTGACTTGACTTTTTTTTCAAAAAAAACCCCAAAAGTAAATTGGAATGTCTTGAAATTGTACACAGTCATAGTCAAGCATGCCCTGAACAAGAATCCGATGAATATATTTGCATATCTCTTGAAGAATATTTTTAATGAATTTTTGAAAATCCGGAAAGCGATCCATGCACTTGGACATTCCAAGTATGTTGGAATGTCTTGAAATTGTACTCAGTCATAGTCAACGACGCCCTGAACAAGAATCCGTTGAAAATATTTGCATATCGCTTAAGGAATATTTTTAATGAATTTTTGAAAATCAGGAAAGCGATCCATGCACTTAGGCAGTGACTTAACTTTTTCGTCAAAAAAGACCCCAAAAGTATCTTGGAATGTCTTGAAATTGTACACAGTCATAGTCAAGCATGCCCTGAACAAGAAACCGTTGAATATATTTGCATATCTCTTGAAGAATATTTTTAATGAATTTTTGAAAATCCGAAAAGCGATCCATGCACTTGGACATTCCAAGTATGTTGGAATGTGTTGAAATTGTACTCAGTCATAGTCAACGAAGCCCTGAACAAGAATCCATTGAAAATATTTGCATATCTCTTAAGGAATATTTTTAATGAATTTTTGGAAATGAGAAAAGTCTGTGCACTTAGGCAGTGACTTAACTTTTCATTCAAAAAAGACCCCAAAAGTATCTTGGAATGTCTTGAAATTGTACACAGTCATAGTCAAGCATGCCCTGAACAAGAATCCGTTGAATATATTTGCATATCTCTTGAAGAATATTTTTAATGAATTTTTGAAAATCCGGAAAGCGATCCATGCACTTGGACATTCCAAGTATGTTGGAATGTCTTGAAATTGTACTCAGTCATAGTCAACGACGCCCTGAACAAGAATCAATTGAAAGTATTCGCATATCTCTTAAGGAATATTTTTAATGAATTTTTGAAAATCAGGAAAGCGATCCATGCACTTAGGCAGTGACTTAACTTTTTCGTCAAAAAAGACCCCAAAAGTATCTTGGAATGTCTTGAAATTGTACACAGTCATAGTCAAGCATGCCCTGAACAAGAATCCGTTGAATATATTTGCATATCTCTTGAAGAATATTTTTAATGAATTTTTGAAAATCCGGAAAGCGATCCATGCACTTGGACATTCCAAGTATGTTGGAATGTCTTGAAATTGTACTCGGTCATAGTCAACGACGCCCTGAACAAGAATCCATTGAAAATATTTGCATATCTCTTAAGGAATATTTTTAATGAATTTTTGGAAATGAGGAAAGTCTGTGCACTTAGGCAGTGACTTAACTTTTTATTCAAAAAAGACCCCAAAAGTATCTTGGAATGTCTTGAAATTGTACACAGTCATAGTCAAGCATGCCCTGAACAAGAATCCGTTGAATATATTTGCATATCTCTTGAAGAATATTTTTAATGAATTTTTGAAAATCCGGAAAGCGATCCATGCACTTGGACATTCCAAGTATGTTGGAATGTCTTGAAATTGTACTCAGTCATAGTCAACGACACCCTGAACGAGAATCCGTTGAAAATATTTGCATATCGCTTAAGGAATATTTTTAATGAATTTTTGAAAATCAGGAAAGCGATCCATGCACTTAGGCAGTGACTTAACTTTTTCGTCAAAAAAGACCCCAAAAGTATCTTGGAATGTCTTGAAATTGTACACAGTCATAGTCAAGCATGCCCTGAACAAGAATCCGTTGAATATATTTGCATATCTCTTGAAGAATATTTTTAATGAATTTTTGAAAATCAGGAAAGCGATCCATGCACTTGGACATTCCAAGTATGTTGGAATGTCTTGAAATTGTACTCAGTCATAGTCAACGACGCCCTGAACAAGAATCCGTTGAAAATATTTGCATATCGTTTAAGGAATATTTTTAATGAATTTCTGAAAATCAGGAAAGCGATCCATGCACTGAGGCAGTGACTTAACTTTTTCGTCAAAAAAGACCCCAAAAGTATCTTGGAATGTCTTGAAATTGTACACAGTCATAGTCAAGCATGCCCTGAACAAGAATCCGTTGAATATATTTGCATATCTCTTGAAGAATATTTTTAATGAACTTTTGAAAATCAGGAAAGCGATCCATGCACTTGGACATTCAAAGTATGTTGGAATGTCTTGAAATTGTACTCAGTCATAGTCAACGACGCCCTGAACAAGAATCCGTTGAAAATATTTGCATATCGCTTAAGGAATATTTTTAATGAATTTTTGAAAATCAGGAAAGCGATCCATGCACTTAGGCAGTGACTTAACTTTTTCGTCAAAAAAGACCCCAAAAGTATCTTGGAATGTCTTATAATTGTACACAGTCATAGTCAAGCATGCCCTGAACAAGAATCCGTTGAATATATTTGCATATCTCTTGAAGAATATTTTTAATGAATTTTTGAAAATCCGGAAAGCTATCCATGCACTTGGACATTCCAAGTAAGTTGGAATGTCTTGAAATTGTACTCAGTCATAGTCAACGACGCCCTGAACAAGAATCTATTGAAAATATTTGCATATCTCTTAAGGAATATTTTTAATGAATTTTTGAAAATGAGGAATTTCTGTGCACTTAGGCAGTGACTTAACTTTTTATTCAAAAAAGACCCCAAAAGTATCTTGGAATGTCTTGAAATTGTACACAGTCATAGTCAAGCATGCCCTGAACAAGAATCCGTTGAATATATTTGCATATCTCTTGAAGAATATTTTTAATGAACTTTTGAAAATCAGGAAAGCGATCCATGTACTTGGACATTCAAAGTATGTTGGAATGTCTTGAAATTGTACTCGGTCATAGTCAACGACGCCCTGAACAAGAATCCGTTGAAAATATTTGCATATCGCTTAAGGAATATTTTTAATGAATTTTTGAAAATCAGGAAAGCGATCCATGCACTTAGGCAGTGACTTAACTTTTTCGTCAAAAAAGACCCCAAAAGTATCTTGGAATGTCTTGAAATTGTACACAGTCATAGTCAAGCATGCCCTGAACAAGAATCCGTTGAA
This sequence comes from Microchirus variegatus, assembly GCF_963457635.1. Classification (NCBI taxonomy): domain Eukaryota; kingdom Metazoa; phylum Chordata; class Actinopteri; order Pleuronectiformes; family Soleidae; genus Microchirus; species Microchirus variegatus. The sequence continues at coordinate 478,002 of NW_028154739.1, forward strand.
TATATTTGCATATCTCTTGAAGAATATTTTTAATGAACTTTTGAAAATCAGGAAAGCGATCCATGCACTTGGACATTCCAAGTATGTTGGAATGTCTTGAAATTGTACTCAGTCATAGTCAACGACGCCCTGAACAAGAATCCGTTGAAAATATTTGCATATCGCTTAAGGAATATTTTTAATGAATTTTTGAAAATCAGGAAAGCGATCCATGCACTTAGGCAGTGACTTAACTTTTTCGTCAAAAAAGACCCCAAAAGTATCTTGGAATGTCTTGAAATTGTACACAGTCATAGTCAAGCATGCCCTGAACAAGAATCCGTTGAATATATTTGCATATCTCTTGAAGAATATTTTTAATGAATTTTTGAAAATCCGAAAAGCGATCCATGCACTTGGACATTCCAAGTATGTTGGAATGTCTTGAAATTGTACTCAGTCATAGTCAACGACGCTCTGAACAAGAATCAATTGAAAATATTTGCATATCTCTTAAGGAATATTTTTAATGAATTTTTGAAAATGAGGAAAGTCTGTGCACTTAGGCAGTGACTTAACTTTTTATTCAAAAAAGACCCCAAAAGTATCTTGGAATGTCTTGAAATTGTACACAGTCATAGTCAAGCATGCCCTGAACAAGAATCCGTTGAATATATTTGCATATCTCTTGAAGAATATTTTTAATGAATTTTTGAAAATCCGGAAAGCGATCCATGCACTTGGACATTCCAAGTATGTTGGAATGTCTTGAAATTGTACTCGGTCATAGTCAACGACGCCCTGAACAAGAATCCATTGAAAATATTTGCATATCTCTTAAGGAATATTTTTAATGAATTTTTGAAAATGATGAAAGTCTATGCACTTAGGCAGTGACTTAACTTTTTATTCAAAAAAGACCCCAAAGGTATCTTGGAATGTCTTGAAATTGTACACAGTCATAGTCAAGCATGCCCTGAACAAGAATCCGTTGAATATATTTGCATATCTCGTGAAGAATATTTTTAATGAACTTTTGAAAATCAGGAAAGCGATCCATGCACTTGGACATTCCAAGTATGTTGGAATGTCTTGAAATTGTACTCAGTCATAGTCAACGACGCCCTGAACAAGAATCCGTTGAAAATATTTGCATATCGTTTAAGGAATATTTTTAAAGAATTTCTGAAAATCAGGAAAGCGATCCATGCACTTAGGCAGTGACTTAACTTTTTCGTCAAAAAAGACCCCAAAAGTATCTTGGAATGTCTTGAAATTGTACACAGTCATAGTCAAGAATGCCCTGAACAAGAATCCGTTGAATATATTTGCATATCTCTTGAAGAATATTTTTAATGAATTTTTGAAAATCCGAAAAGCGATCCATGCACTTGGACATTCCAAGTATGTTGGAATGTCTTGAAATTGTTCTCGGTCATAGTCAACGACGCCCTGAACAAGAATCCATTGAAAATATTTGCATATCTCTTAAGGAATATTTTTAATGAATTTTTGAAAATGATGAAAGTCTGTGCACTTAGGCAGTGACTTAACTTTTTATTCAAAAAAGACCCCAAAGGTATCTTGGAATGTCTTGAAATTGTACACAGTCATAGTCAAGCATGCCCTGAACAAGAATCCGTTGAATATATTTGCATATCTCTTGAAGAATATTTTTAATGAACTTTTGAAAATCAGGAAAGCGATCCATGCACTTGGACATTCCAAGTATGTTGGAATGTCTTGAAATTGTACTCGGTCATAGTCAACGACGCCCTGAACAAGAATCCATTGAAAATATTTGCATATCTCTTAAGGAATATTTTTAATGAATTTTTGAAAATGATGAAAGTCTGTGCACTGAGGCAGTGACTTAACTTTTTATTCAAAAAAGACCCCAAAGGTATCTTGGAATGTCTTGAAATTGTACACAGTCATAGTCAAGCATGCCCTGAACAAGAATCCGTTGAATATATTTGCATATCTCTTGAAGAATATTTTTAATGAACTTTTGAAAATCAGGAAAGCGATCCATGCACTTGGACATTCCAAGTATGTTGGAATGTCTTGAAATTGTACTCAGTCATAGTCAACGACGCCCTGAACAAGAATCCGTTGAAAATATTTGCATATCATTTAAGGAATATTTTTAAAGAATTTCCGAAAATCAGGAAAGCGATCCATGCACTTAGGCAGTGACTTAACTTTTTCGTCAAAAAAGACCCCAAAAGTATCTTGGAATGTCTTGAAATTGTACACAGTCATAGTCAAGAATGCCCTGAACAAGAATCCGTTGAATATATTTGCATATCTCTTGAAGAATATTTTTAATGAATTTTTGAAAATCCGGAAAGCGATCCATGCACTTGGACATTCCAAGTATGTTGGAATGTCTTGAAATTGTACTCGGTCATAGTCAACGACGCCCTGAACAAGAATCCATTGAAAATATTTGCATATCTCTTAAGGAATATTTTTAATGAATTTTTGAAAATGATGAAAGTCTGTGCACTTAGGCAGTGACTTAACTTTTTATTCAAAAAAGACCCCAGGTATCTTGGAATGTCTTGAAATTGTACACAGTCATAGTCAAGCATGCCCTGAACAAGAATCCGTTGAATATATTTGCATATCTCTTGAAGAATATTTTTAATGAACTTTTGAAAATCAGGAAAGCGATCCATGCACTTGGACATACCAAGTATGTTGGAATGTCTTGAAATTGTACTCAGTCATAGTCAACAACGCCCTGAACAAGAATCCATTGAAAATATTTGCATATCTCTTAAGGAATATTTTTAATGAATTTTTGAAAATGAGGAAAGTCTGTGCACTTAGGCAGTGACTTAACTTTTTATTCAAAAAAGACCCCAAAAGTATCTTGGAATGTCTTGAAATTGTACACAGTCATAGTCAAGCATGCCCTGAACAAGAATCCGTTGAATATATTTGCATATCTCTTGAGGAATATTTTTAATGAATTTTTGAAAATCCGGAAAGCGATCCATGCACTTGGACATTCCAAGTATGTTGGAATGTCTTGAAATTGTACTCAGTCATAGTCAATGACGCCCTGAACGAGAATCCGTTGAAAATATTTGCATATCGCTTAAGGAATATTTTTAATGAATTTTTGAAAATCAGGAAAGCGATCCATGCACTTAGGCAGTGACTTAACTTTTTCATCAAAAAAGACCCCAAAAGTATCTTGGAATGTCTTGAAATTGTACACAGTCATAGTCAAGCATGCCCTGAACAAGAATCCGTTGAATATATTTGCATATCTCTTGAAGAATATTTTTATTGAATTTTTGAAAATCCGCAAAGCGATCCATGCACTTGGACATTCCAAGTATGTTGGAATGTCTTGAAATTGTACTCGGTCATAGTCAACGACGCCCTGAACAAGAATCCGTTGAAAATATTTGCATATCGCTTAAGGAATATTTTTAATGAATTTTTGAAAATCAGGAAAGCGATCCATGCACTTAGGCAGTGACTTAACTTTTTCGTCAAAAAAGACCCCAAAAGTATCTTGGAATGTCTTGAAATTGTACACAGTCATAGTCAAGCATGCCCTGAACAAGAATCCGTTGAATATATTTGCATATCTCTTGAAGAATATTTTTAATGAATTTTTGAAAATCCGAAAAGCGATCCATGCACTTGGACATTCCAAGTATGTTGGAATGTCTTGAAATTGTACTCGGTCATAGTCAACGACGCCCTGAACAAGAATCCATTGAAAATATTTGCATATCTCTTAAGGAATATTTTTAATGAATTTTTGGAAATGAGGAAAGTCTGTGCACTTAGGCAGTGACTTAACTTTTTATTCAAAAAAGACCCCAAAAGTATCTTGGAATGTCTTGAAATTGTACACAGTCATAGTCAAGCATGCCCTGAACAAGAATCCGTTGAATATATTTCCATATCTCTTGAAGAATATTTTTAATGAATTTTTGAAAATCCGGAAAGCGATCCATGCACTTGGATATTCCAAGTATGTTGGAATGTCTTGAAATTGTACTCAGTCATAGTCAACGACGCCCTGAACAAGAATCCGTTGAAAATATTTGCATATCGCTTAAGGAATATTTTTAATGAATTTTTGAAAATCAGGAAAGCAATCCATGCACTTAGGCAGTGACTTAACTTTTTTGTCAAAAAAGACCCCAAAAGTATCTTGGAATGTCTTGAAATTGTACACAGTCATAGTCAAGCATGCCCTGAACAAGAAACCGTTGAATATATTTGCATATCTCTTGAAGAATATTTTTAATGAACTTTTGAAAATCCGAAAAGTGATCCATGCACTTGGACATTCCAAGTATGTTGGAATGTCTTGAAATTGTACTCAGTCATAGTCAACGACGCCCTGAACAAGAATCAATTGAAAATATTTGCATATCTCTTAAGGAATATTTTTAATGAATTTTTGAAAATGAGGAAAGTCTGTGCACTTAGGCAGTGACTTAACTTTTTATTCAAAAAAGACCCCAAAAGTATCTTGGAATGTCTTGAAATTGTACACAGTCATAGTCAAGCATGCCCTGAACAAGAATCCGTTGAATATATTTGCATATCTCTTGAAGAATATTTTTAATGAACTTTTGAAAATCAGGAAAGCGATCCATGCACTTGGACATTCCAAGTATGTTGGAATGTCTTGAAATTGTACTCAGTCATAGTCAACGACGCCCTGAACAAGAATCCGTTGAAAATATTTGCATATCGTTTAAGGAATATTTTTAAAGAATTTCTGAAAATCAGGAAAGCGATCCATGCACTTAGGCAGTGACTTAACTTTTTCGTTAAAAAAGACCCCAAAAGTATCTTGGAATGTCTTGAAATTGTACACAGTCATAGTCAAGCATGCCCTGAACAAGAATCCGTTGAATATATTTGCATATCTCTTGAAGAATATTTTTAATGAATTTTTGAAAATCCGGAAAGCGATCCATGCACTTGGACATTCCAAGTATGTTGGAATGTCTTGAAATTGTACTCGGTCATAGTCAACGACGCCCTGAACAAGAATCCATTGAAAATATTTGCATATCTGTTAAGGAATATTTTTAATGAATTTTTGAAAATGATGAATGTCTGTGCACTGAGGCAGTGACTTAACTTTTTATTCAAAAAAGACCCCAAAGGTATCTTGGAATGTCTTGAAATTGTACACAGTCATAGTCAAGCATGCCCTGAACAAGAATCCGTTGAATATATTTGCATATCTCTTGAAGAATATTTTAAATGAACTTTTGAAAATCAGGAAAGCGATCCATGCACTTGGACATTCCAAGTATGTTGGAATGTCTTGAAATTGTACTCAGTCATAGCCAACGACGCCCTGAACAAGAATCCGTTGAAAATATTTGCATATCGTTTAAGGAATATTTTTAAAGAATTTCTGAAAATCAGGAAAGCGATCCATGCACTTAGGCAGTGACTTAACTTTTTCGTCAAAAAAGACCCCAAAAGTATCTTGGAATGTCTTGAAATTGTACACAGTCATAGTCAAGAATGCCCTGAACAAGAATCCGTTGAATATATTTGCATATCTCTTGAAGAATATTTTTAATGAATTTTTGAAAATCCGGAAAGCGATCCATGCACTTGGACATTCCAAGTATGTTGGAATGTCTTGAAATTGTACTCGGTCATAGTCAACGACGCCCTGAACAAGAATCCGTTGAAAATATTTGCATATCTCTTAAGGAATATTTCTAATGAATTTTTGAAAATGATGAAAGTCTGTGCACTTAGGCAGTGACTTAACTTTTTATTCAAAAAAGACCCCAAAGGTATCTTGGAATGTCTTGAAATTGTACACCGTCATAGTCAAGCATGCCCTGAACAAGAATCCGTTGAATATATTTGCATATCTCTTGAAGAATATTTTTAATGAACTTTTGAAAATCAGGAAAGCGATCCATGCACTTGGACATTCCAAGTATGTTGGAATGTCTTGAAATTGTACTCAGTCATAGTCAACGACGCCCTGAACAAGAATCCGTTGAAAATATTTGCATATCGCTTAAGGAATATTTCTAATGAATTTTTGAAAATCAGGAAAGCGATCCATGCACTTAGGCAGTGACTTAACTTTTTTGTCAAAAAAGACCCCAAAAGTATCTTGGAATGTCTTGAAATTGTACACAGTCATAGTCAAGCATGCCCTGAACAAGAATCCGTTGAATATATTTGCATATCTCTTGAAGAATATTTTTAATGAATTTTTGAAAATCCGAAAAGCGATCCATGCACTTGGACATTCCAAGTATGTTGGAATGTCTTGAAATTGTACTCAGTCATAGTCAACGACGCCCTGAACAAGAATCAATTGAAAATATTTGCATATCTCTTAAGGAATATTTTTAATGAATTTTTGAAAATGAGGAAAGTCTGTGCACTTAGGCAGTGACTTAACTTTTTATTCAAAAAAGACCCCAAAAGTATCTTGGAATGTCTTGAAATTGTACACAGTCATAGTCAAGCATGCCCTGAACAAGAATCCGTTGAATATATTTGCATATCTCTTGAAGAATATTTTTAATGAACTTTTGAAAATCAGGAAAGCGATCCATGCACTTGGACATTCCAAGTATGTTGGAATGTCTTGAAATTGTACTCAGTCATAGTCAACGACGCCCTGAACAAGAATCCGTTGAAAATATTTGCATATCGTTTAAGGAATATTTTTAAAGAATTTCTGAAAATCAGGAAAGCGATCCATGCACTTAGGCAGTGACTTAACTTTTTCGTCAAAAAAGACCCCAAAAGTATCTTGGAATGTCTTGAAATTGTACACAGTCATAGTCAAGAATGCCCTGAACAAGAATCCGTTGAATATATTTGCATATCTCTTGAAGAATATTTTTAATGAATTTTTGAAAATCCGGAAAGCGATCCATGCACTTGGACATTCCAAGTATGTTGGAATGTCTTGAAATTGTACTCGGTCATAGTCAACGACGCCCTGAACAAGAATCCATTGAAAATATTTGCATATCTCTTAAGGAATATTTTTAATGAATTTTTGAAAATGATGAAAGTCTGTGCACTGAGGCAGTGACTTAACTTTTTATTCAAAAAAGACCCCAAAGGTATCTTGGAATGTCTTGAAATTGTACACAGTCATAGTCAAGCATGCCCTGAACAAGAATCCGTTGAATATATTTGCATATCTCTTGAAGAATATTTTTAATGAACTTTTGAAAATCAGGAAAGCGATCCATGCACTTGGACATTCCAAGTATGTTGGAATGTCTTGAAATTGTACTCAGTCATAGCCAACGACGCCCTGAACAAGAATCCGTTGAAAATATTTGCATATCGTTTAAGGAATATTTTTAAAGAATTTCTGAAAATCAGGAAAGCCATCCATGCACTTAGGCAGTGATTTAACTTTTTCGTCAAAAAAGACCCCAAAAGTATCTTGGAATGTCTTGAAATTGTACACAGTCATAGTCAAGAATGCCCTGAACAAGAATCCGTTGAATATATTTGCATATCTCTTGAAGAATATTTTTAATGAATTTTTGAAAATCCGGAAAGCGATCCATGCACTTGGACATTCCAAGTATGTTGGAATGTCTTGAAATTGTACTCGGTCATAGTCAACGACGCCCTGAACAAGAATCCATTGAAAATATTTGCATATCTCTTAAGGAATATTTTTAATGAATTTTTGAAAATGATGAAAGTCTGTGCACTTCGGCAGTGACTTAACTTTTTATTCAAAAAAGACCCCAAAGGTATCTTGGAATGTCTTGAAATTGTACACAGTCATAGTCAAGCATGCCCTGAACAAGAATCCGTTGAATATATTTGCATATCTCTTGAAGAATATTTTTAATGAACTTTTGAAAATCAGGAAAGCGATCCATGTACTTGGACATTCAAAGTATGTTGGAATGTCTTGAAATTGTACTCGGTCATAGTCAACGACGCCCTGAACAAGAATCCGTTGAAAATATTTGCATATCGCTTAAGGAATATTTTGAATGAATTTTTGAAAATGATGAAAGTCTGTGCACTGAGGCAGTGACTTAACTTTTTATTCAAAAAAGACCCCAAAGGTATCTTGGAATGTCTTGAAATTGTACACAGTCATAGTCAAGCATGCCCTGAACAAGAATCCGTTGAATATATTTGCATATCTCTTGAAGAATATTTTTAATGAACTTTTGAAAATCAGGAAAGCGATCCATGCACTTGGACATTCCAAGTATGTTGGAATGTCTTGAAATTGTACTCAGTCATAGCCAACGACGCCCTGAACAAGAATCCGTTGAAAATATTTGCATATCGTTTAAGGAATATTTTTAAAGAATTTCTGAAAATCAGGAAAGCCATCCATGCACTTAGGCAGTGATTTAACTTTTTCGTCAAAAAAGACCCCAAAAGTATCTTGGAATGTCTTGAAATTGTACACAGTCATAGTCAAGAATGCCCTGAACAAGAATCCGTTGAATATATTTGCATATCTCTTGAAGAATATTTTTAATGAATTTTTGAAAATCCGGAAAGCGATCCATGCACTTGGACATTCCAAGTATGTTGGAATGTCTTGAAATTGTACTCGGTCATAGTCAACGACGCCCTGAACAAGAATCCATTGAAAATATTTGCATATCTCTTAAGGAATATTTTTAATGAATTTTTGAAAATGATGAAAGTCTGTGCACTTCGGCAGTGACTTAACTTTTTATTCAAAAAAGACCCCAAAGGTATCTTGGAATGTCTTGAAATTGTACACAGTCATAGTCAAGCATGCCCTGAACAAGAATCCGTTGAATATATTTGCATATCTCTTGAAGAATATTTTTAATGAACTTTTGAAAATCAGGAAAGCGATCCATGTACTTGGACATTCAAAGTATGTTGGAATGTCTTGAAATTGTACTCGGTCATAGTCAACGACGCCCTGAACAAGAATCCGTTGAAAATATTTGCATATCGCTTAAGGAATATTTTGAATGAATTTTTGAAAATCAGGAAAGCGATCCATGCACTTAGGCAGTGACTTAACTTTTTTGTCAAAAAAGACCCCAAAAGTATCTTGGAATGTCTTGAAATTGTACACAGTCATAGTCAAGCATGCCCTGAACAAGAAACCGTTGAATATATTTGCATATCTCTTGAAGAATATTTTTAATGAATTTTTGAAAATCCGAAAAGCGATCCATGCACTTGGACATTCCAAGTATGTTGGAATGTTTTGAAATTGTACACAGTCATAGTCAAGCATGCCCTGAACAAGAATCCGTTGAATATATTTGCATATCGCTTAAGGAATATTTTTAATGAATTTTTGAAAATCAGGAAAGCAATCCATGCACTTAGGCAGTGACTTAACTTTTTTGTCAAAAAAGACCCCAAAAGTATCTTGGAATGTCTTGAAATTGTACACAGTCATAGTCAAGCATGCCCTGAACAAGAAACCGTTGAATATATTTGCATATCTCTTGAAGAATATTTTTAATGAATTTTTGAAAATCCGAAAAGCGATCCATGCACTTGGACATTCCAAGTATTTTGGAATGTCTTGAAATTGTACTCAGTCATAGTCAACGACGCCCTGAACAAGAATCAATTGAAAATATTTGCATATCTCTTAAGGAATATTTTTAATGAATTTTTGAAAATGAGGAAAGTCTGTGCACTTAGGCAGTGACTTAACTTTTTATTCAAAAAAGACCCCAAAAGTATCTTGGAATGTCTTGAAATTGTACACAGTCATAGTCAAGCATGCGCTGAACAAGAATCCGTTGAATATATTTGCATATCTCTTGAAGAACATTTTTAATGAACTTTTGAAAATCAGGAAAGCGATCCATGCACTTGGACATTCAAAGTATGTTGGAATGTCTTGAACTTGTACTCAGTCATAGTCAACGACGCCCTGAACAAGAATCCGTTGAAAATATTTGCATATCGCTTAAGGAATATTTTTAATGAATTTTTGAAAATCAGGAAAGCGATCCATGCACTTAGGCAGTGACTTAACTTTTTCGTCAAAAAAGACCCCAAAAGTATCTTGGAATGTCTTGAAATTGTACACAGTCATAGTCAAGCATGCCCTGAACAAGAATCCGTTGAATATATTTGCATATCTCTTGAAGAATATTTTTAATGAATTTTTGAAAATCCGGAAAGCTATCCATGCACTTGGACATTCCAAGTAAGTTGGAATGTCTTGAAATTGTACTCAGTCATAGTCAACAACGCCCTGAACAAGAATCTATTGAAAATATTTGCATATCTCTTAAGGAATATTTTTAATGAATTTTTGAAAATGAGGAATTTCTGTGCACTTAGGCAGTGACTTAACTTTTTATTCAAAAAAGACCCCAAAAGTATCTTGGAATGTCTTGAAATTGTACACAGTCATAGTCAAGCATGCCCTGAACAAGAATCCGTTGAATATATTTGCATATCTCTTGAAGAATATTTTTAATGAACTTTTGAAAATCAGGAAAGCGATCCATGTACTTGGACATTCAAAGTATGTTGGAATGTCTTGAAATTGTACTCGGTCATAGTCAACGACGCCCTGAACAAGAATCCGTTGAAAATATTTGCATATCCCTAAAGGAATATTTTTAATGAATTTTTGAAAATCAGGAAAGCGATCCATGCACTTAGGCAGTGACTTAACTTTTTCGTCAAAAAAGACCCCAAAAGTATCTTGGAATGTCTTGAAATTGTACACAGTCATAGTCAAGCATGCCCTGAACAAGAATCCGTTGAATATATTTGCATATCTCTTGAAGAATATTTTTAATGAACTTTTGAAAATCAGGAAAGCGATCCATGCACTTGGACATTCCAAGTATGTTGGAATGTCTTGAAATTGTACTCAGTCATAGTCAACGACGCCCTGAACAAGAATCCGTTGAAAATATTTGCATATCGCTTAAGGAATATTTTTAATGAATTTTTGAAAATCAGGAAAGCGATCCATGCACTTAGGCAGTGACTTAACTTTTTCGTCAAAAAAGACCCCAAAAGTATCTTGGAATGTCTTGAAATTGTACACAGTCATAGTCAAGCATGCCCTGAACAAGAATCCGTTGAATATATTTGCATATCTCTTGAAGAATATTTTTAATGAATTTTTGAAAATCCGAAAAGCGATCCATGCACTTGGACATTCCAAGTATGTTGGAATGTCTTGAAATTGTACTCAGTCATAGTCAACGATGCTCTGAACAAGAATCAATTGAAAATATTTGCATATCTCTTAAGGAATATTTTTAATGAATTTTTGAAAATGAGGAAAGTCTGTGCACTTAGGCAGTGACTTAACTTTTTATTCAAAAAAGACCCCAAAAGTATCTTGGAATGTCTTGAAATTGTACACAGTCATAGTCAAGCATGCCCTGAACAAGAATCCGTTGAATATATTTGCATATCTCTTGAAGAATATTTTTAATGAACTTTTGAAAATCAGGAAAGCGATCCATGTACTTGGACATTCAAAGTATGTTGGAATGTCTTGAAATTGTACTCAGTCATAGCCAACGACGCCCTGAACAAGAATCCGTTGAAAATATTTGCATATCGTTTAAGGAATATTTTTAAAGAATTTCTGAAAATCAGGAAAGCGATCCATGCACTTATGCAGTGACTTAACTTTTTCGTCAAAAAAGACCCCAAAAGTATCTTGGAATGTCTTGAAATTGTACACAGTCATAGTCAAGAACGCCCTGAACAAGAATCCGTTGAATATATTTGCATATCTCTTGAAGAATATTTTTAATGAATTTTTGAAAATCCGGAAAGCGATCCATGCACTTGGACATTCCAAGTATGTTGGAATGTCTTGAAATTGTACTCGGTCATAGTCAACGACGCCCTGAACAAGAATCCGTTGAAAATATTTGCATATCTCTTGAGGAATATTTCTAATGAATTTTTGAAAATGATGAAAGTCTGTGCACTTAGGCAGTGACTTAACTTTTTATTCAAAAAAGACCCCAAAGGTATCTTGGAATGTCTTGAAATTGTACACAGTCATAGTCAAGCATGCCCTGAACAAGAATCCGTTGAATATATTTGCATATCTCTTGAAGAATATTTTTAATGAACTTTTGAAAATCAGGAAAGCGATCCATGCACTTGGACATTCCAAGTATGTTGGAATGTCTTGAAATTGTACTCAGTCATAGTCAACGACGCCCTGAACAAGAATCCGTTGAAAATATTTGCATATCGCTTAAGGAATATTTCTAATGAATTTTTGAAAATCAGGAAAGCGATCCATGCACTTAGGCAGTGACTTAACTTTTTTGTCAAAAAAGACCCCAAAAGTATCTTGGAATGTCTTGAAATTGTACACAGTCATAGTCAAGCATGCCCTGAACAAGAATCCGTTGAATATATTTGCATATCTCTTGAAGAATATTTTTAATGAATTTTTGAAAATCCGAAAAGCGATCCATGCACTTGGACATTCCAAGTATGTTGGAATGTCTTGAAATTGTACTCAGTCATAGTCAACGACGCCCTGAACAAGAATCAATTGAAAATATTTGCATATCTCTTAAGGAATATTTTTAATGAATTTTTGAAAATGAGGAAAGTCTGTGCACTTAGGCAGTGACTTAACTTTTTATTCAAAAAAGACCCCAAAAGTATCTTGGAATGTCTTGAAATTGTACACAGTCATAGTCAAGCATGCCCTGAACAAGAATCCGTTGAATATATTTGCATATCTCTTGAAGAATATTTTTAATGAACTTTTGAAAATCAGGAAAGCGATCCATGCACTTGGACATTCCAAGTATGTTGGAATGTCTTGAAATTGTACTCAGTCATAGTCAACGACGCCCTGAACAAGAATCCGTTGAAAATATTTGCATATCGTTTAAGGAATATTTTTAAAGAATTTCTGAAAATCAGGAAAGCGATCCATGCACTTAGGCAGTGACTTAACTTTTTCGTCAAAAAAGACCCCAAAAGTATCTTGGAATGTATTGAAATTGTACACAGTCATAGTCAAGAATGCCCTGAACAAGAATCCGTTGAATATATTTGCATATCTCTTGAAGAATATTTTTAATGAATTTTTGAAAATCCGGAAAGCGATCCATGCACTTGGACATTCCAAGTATGTTGGAATGTCTTGAAATTGTACTCGGTCATAGTCAACGACGCCCTGAACAAGAATCCATTGAAAATATTTGCATATCTCTTAAGGAATATTTTTAATGAATTTTTGAAAATGATGAAAGTCTGTGCACTGAGGCAGTGACTTAACTTTTTATTCAAAAAAGACCCCAAAGGTATCTTGGAATGTCTTGAAATTGTACACAGTCATAGTCAAGCATGCCCTGAACAAGAATCCGTTGAATATATTTGCATATCTCTTGAAGAATATTTTTAATGAACTTTTGAAAATCAGGAAAGCGATCCATGCACTTGGACATTCCAAGTATGTTGGAATGTCTTGAAATTGTACTCAGTCATAGCCAACGACGCCCTGAACAAGAATCTGTTGAAAATATTTGCATATCGCTTAAGGAATATTTTTAAAGAATTTCTGAAAATCAGGAAAGCCATCCATGCACTTAGGCAGTGACTTAACTTTTTCGTCAAAAAAGACCCCAAAAGTATCTTGGAATGTCTTGAAATTGTACACAGTCATAGTCAAGAATGCCCTGAACAAGAATCCGTTGAATATATTTGCATATCTCTTGAAGAATATTTTTAATGAATTTTTGAAAATCCGGAAAGCGATCCATGCACTTGGACATTCCAAGTATGTTGGAATGTCTTGAAATTGTACTCGGTCATAGTCAACGACGCCCTGAACAAGAATCCATTGAAAATATTTGCATATCTCTTAAGGAATATTTTTAATGAATTTTTGAAAATGATGAAAGTCTGTGCACTTCGGCAGTGACTTAACTTTTTATTCAAAAAAGACCCCAAAGGTATCTTGGAATGTCTTGAAATTGTACACAGTCATAGTCAAGCATGTCCTGAACAAGAATCCGTTGAATATATTTGCATATCTCTTGAAGAATATTTTTAATGAACTTTTGAAAATCAGGAAAGCGATCCATGCACTTGGATATTCCAAGTATGTTGGAATGTCTTGAAATTGTACTCAGTCATAGTCAACGACGCCCTGAACAAGAATCCGTTGAAAATATTTGCATATCGCTTAAGGAATATTTCTAATGAATTTTTGAAAATCAGGAAAGCGATCCATGCACTTAGGCAGTGACTTAACTTTTTTGTCAAAAAAGACCCCAAAAGTATCTTGGAATGTCTTGAAATTGTACACAGTCATAGTCAAGCATGCCCTGAACAAGAATCCGTTGAATATATTTGCATATCTCTTGAAGAATATTTTTAATGAATTTTTGAAAATCCGAAAAGCGATCCATGCACTTGGACATTCCAAGTATGTTGGAATGTCTTGAAATTGTACTCAGTCATAGTCAACGACGCCCTGAACAAGAATCAATTGAAAATATTTGCATATCTCTTAAGGAATATTTTTAATGAATTTTTGAAAATGAGGAAAGTCTGTGCACTTAGGCAGTGACTTAACTTTTTATTCAAAAAAGACCCCAAAAGTATCTTGGAATGTCTTGAAATTGTACACAGTCATAGTCAAGCATGCCCTGAACAAGAATCCGTTGAATATATTTGCATATCTCTTGAAGAATATTTTTAATGAACTTTTGAAAATCAGGAAAGCGATCCATGCACTTGGACATTCCAAGTATGTTGGAATGTCTTGAAATTGTACTCAGTCATAGTCAACGACACCCTGAACAAGAATCCGTTGAAAATATTTGCATATCGTTTAAGGAATATTTTTAAAGAATTTCTGAAAATCAGGAAAGCGATCCATGCACTTAGGCAGTGACTTAACTTTTTCGTCAAAAAAGACCCCAAAAGTATCTTGGAATGTCTTGAAATTGTACACAGTCATAGTCAAGCATGCCCTGAACAAGAATCCGTTGAATATATTTGCATATCTCTTGAAGAATATTTTTAATGAATTTTTGAAAATCAGGAAAGCGATCCACGCACTTGGACATTCCAAGTATGTTGGAATGTCTTGAAATTGTACTCGGTCATAGTCAACGACGCCCTGAACAAGAATCCATTGAAAATATTTGCATATCTCTTAAGGAATATTTTTAATGAATTTTTGAAAATGATGAAAGTCTGTGCACTTAGGCAGTGACTTAACTTTTTATTCAAAAAAGACCCCAAAGGTATCTTGGAATGTCTTGAAATTGTACACAGTCATAGTCAAGCATGCCCTGAACAAGAATCCGTTGAATATATTTGCATATCTCTTGAAGAATATTTTTAATGAACTTTTGAAAATCAGGAAAGCGATCCATGCACTTGGACATTCCAAGTATGTTGGAATGTCTTTAAATTGTACTCAGTCATAGTCAACGACGCCCTGAACAAGAATCAATTGAAAATATTTGCATATCTCTTAAGGAATATTTTTAATGAATTTTTGAAAATGAGGAAAGTCTGTGCACTTAGGCAGTGACTTAACTTTTTATTCAAAAAAGACCCCAAAAGTATCTTGGAATGTCTTGAAATTGTACACAGTCATAGTCAAGCATGCCCTGAACAAGAATCCGTTGAATATATTTGCATATCTCTTGAAGAATATTTTTAATGAACTTTTGAAAATCAGGAAAGCGATCCATGCACTTGGACATTCCAAGTATGTTGGAATGTTTTGAAATTGTACTCAGTCATAGTCAACGACGCCCTGAACAAGAATCCGTTGAAAATATTTGCATATCGCTTAAGGAATATTTTTAATGAATTTTTGAAAATCAGGAAAGCGATCCATGCACTAAGGCAGTGACTTAACTTTTTATTCAAAAAAGACCCCAAAAGTATCTTGGAATGTCTTGAAATTGTACACAGTCATAGTCAAGCATGCCCTGAACAAGAATCCGTTGAATATATTTGCATATCTCTTGAAGAATATTTTTAATGAACTTTTGAAAATCAGGAAAGCGATCCATGTACTTGGACATTCAAAGTATGTTGGAATGTCTTGAAATTGTACTCGGTCATAGTCAACGACGCCCTGAACAAGAATCCGTTGAAAATATTTGCATATCGCTTAAGGAATATTTTTAATGAATTTTTGAAAATCAGGAAAGCGATCCATGCACTTAGGCAGTGACTTAACTTTTTTGTCAAGAAAGACCCCAAAAGTATCTTGGAATGTCTTGAAATTGTACACAGTCATAGTCAAGCATGCCCTGAACAAGAAACCGTTGAATATATTTGCATATCTCTTGAAGAATATTTTTAATGAATTTTTGAAAATCCGAAAAGCGATCCATGCACTTGGACATTCCAAGTATGTTGGAATGTTTTGAAATTGTACACAGTCATAGTCAAGCATGCCCTGAACAAGAATCCGTTGAATATATTTGCATATCGCTTAAGGAATATTTTTAATGAATTTTTGAAAATCAGGAAAGCAATCCATGCACTTAGGCAGTGACTTAACTTTTTTGTCAAAAAAGACCCCAAAAGTATCTTGGAATGTCTTGAAATTGTACACAGTCATAGTCAAGCATGCCCTGAACAAGAAACCGTTGAATATATTTGCATATCTCTTGAAGAATATTTTTAATGAATTTTTGAAAATCCGAAAAGCGATCCATGCACTTGGACATTCCAAGTATGTTGGAATGTCTTGAAATTGTACTCAGTCATAGTCAACGACGCCCTGAACAAGAATCAATTGAAAATATTTGCATATCTCTTAAGGAATATTTTTAATGAATTTTTGAAAATGAGGAAAGTCTGTGCACTTAGGCAGTGACTTAACTTTTTATTCAAAAAAGACCCCAAAAGTATCTTGGAATGTCTTGAAATTGTACACAGTCATAGTCAAGCATGCGCTGAACAAGAATCCGTTGAATATATTTGCATATCTCTTGAAGAACATTTTTAATGAACTTTTGAAAATCAGGAAAGCGATCCATGCACTTGGACATTCAAAGTATGTTGGAATGTCTTGAAATTGTACTCAGTCATAGTCAACGACGCCCTGAACAAGAATCCGTTGAAAATATTTGCATATCGCTTAAGGAATATTTTTAATGAATTTTTGAAAATCAGGAAAGCGATCCATGCACTTAGGCAGTGACTTAACTTTTTCGTCAAAAAAGACCCCAAAAGTATCTTGGAATGTCTTGAAATTGTACACAGTCATAGTCAAGCATGCCCTGAACAAGAATCCGTTGAATATATTTGCATATCTCTTGAAGAATATTTTTAATGAATTTTTGAAAATCCGGAAAGCTATCCATGCACTTGGACATTCCAAGTAAGTTGGAATGTCTTGAAATTGTACTCAGTCATAGTCAACAACGCCCTGAACAAGAATCTATTGAAAATATTTGCATATCTCTTAAGGAATATTTTTAATGAATTTTTGAAAATGAGGAATTTCTGTGCACCGAGGCAGTGACTTAACTTTTTATTCAAAAAAGACCCCAAAAGTATCTTGGAATGTCTTGAAATTGTACACAGTCATAGTCAAGCATGCCCTGAACAAGAATCCGTTGAATATATTTGCATATCTCTTGAAGAATATTTTTAATGAACTTTTGAAAATCAGGAAAGCGATCCATGTACTTGGACATTCAAAGTATGTTGGAATGTCTTGAAATTGTACTCGGTCATAGTCAACGACGCCCTGAACAAGAATCCGTTGAAAATATTTGCATATCGCTTAAGGAATATTTTTAATGAATTTTTGAAAATCAGGAAAGCGATCCATGCACTTAGGCAGTGACTTAACTTTTTCGTCAAAAAAGACCCCAAAAGTATCTTGGAATGTCTTGAAATTGTACACAGTCATAGACAAGCATGCCCTGAACAAGAATCCGTTGAATATATTTGCATATCTCTTGAAGAATATTTTTAATGAATTTTTGAAAATCCGAAAAGCGATCCATGCACTTGGACATTCCAAGTATGTTGGAATGTCTTGAAATTGTACTCAGTCATAGTCAACGATGCTCTGAACAAGAATCAATTGAAAATATTTGCATATCTCTTAAGGAATATTTTTAATGAATTTTTGAAAATGAGGAAAGTCTGTGCACTTAGGCAGTGACTTAACTTTTTATTCAAAAAAGACCCCAAAAGTATCTTGGAATGTCTTGAAATTGTACACAGTCATAGTCAAGCATGCCCTGAACAAGAATCCGTTGAATATATTTGCATATCTCTTGAAGAATATTTTTAATGAACTTTTGAAAATCAGGAAAGCGATCCATGTACTTGGACATTCAAAGTATGTTGGAATGTCTTGAAATTGTACACGGTCATAGTCAACGACGCCCTGAACAAGAATCCGTTGAAAATATTTGCATATCGCTTAAGGAATATTTTTAATGAATTTTTGAAAATCAGGAAAG
This sequence comes from Microchirus variegatus, assembly GCF_963457635.1. Lineage (NCBI taxonomy): Eukaryota > Metazoa > Chordata > Actinopteri > Pleuronectiformes > Soleidae > Microchirus > Microchirus variegatus. The sequence goes on from NW_028154739.1 coordinate 496,433, forward strand.
CGATCCATGCACTTAGGCAGTGACTTAACTTTTTCGTCAAAAAAGACCCCAAAAGTATCTTGGAATGTCTTGAAATTGTACACAGTCATAGTCAAGCATGCCCTGAACAAGAATCCGTTGATTAAATTTGTATATCTCTTGAAGAATATTTTTAATGAATTTTTGAAAATCCGGAAAGCGATCCATGCACTTGGACATTCCAAGTATGTTGGAATGTCTTGAAATTGTACTCGGTCATAGTCAACAACGCCCTGAACAAGAATCCATTGAAAATATTTGCATATCTCTTAAGGAATATTTTTAATGAATTTTTGAAAATGAGGAATTTCTGTGCACCTAGGCAGTGACTTAACTTTTTATTCAAAAAAGACCCCAAAAGTATCTTGGAATGTCTTGAAATTGTACACAGTCATAGTCAAGCATGCCCTGAACAAGAATCCGTTGAATATATTTGCATATCTCTTGAAGAATATTTTTAATGAACTTTTGAAAATCAGGAAAGCGATCCATGTACTTGGACATTCAAAGTATGTTGGAATGTCTTGAAATTGTACTCGGTCATAGTCAACGACGCCCTGAACAAGAATCCGTTGAAAATATTTGCATATCGCTTAAGGAATATTTTTAATGAATTTTTGAAAATCAGGAAAGCGATCCATGCACTTAGGCAGTGACTTAACTTTTTCGTCAAAAAAGACCCCAAAAGTATCTTGGAATGTCTTGAAATTGTACACAGTCATAGTCAAGCATGCCCTGAACAAGAATCCGTTGAATATATTTGCATATCTCTTGAAGAATATTTTTAATGAATTTTTGAAAATCCGAAAAGCGATCCATGCACTTGGACATTCCAAGTATGTTGGAATGTCTTGAAATTGTACTCAGTCATAGTCAACGATGCTCTGAACAAGAATCAATTGAAAATATTTGCATATCTCTTAAGGAATATTTTTAATGAATTTTTGAAAATGAGGAAAGTCTGTGCACTTAGGCAGTGACTTAACTTTTTATTCAAAAAAGACCCCAAAAGTATCTTGGAATGTCTTGAAATTGTACACAGTCATAGTCAAGCATGCCCTGAACAAGAATCCGTTGAATATATTTGCATATCTCTTGAAGAATATTTTTAATGAACTTTTGAAAATCAGGAAAGCGATCCATGTACTTGGACATTCAAAGTATGTTGGAATGTCTTGAAATTGTACTCGGTCATAGTCAACGACGCCCTGAACAAGAATCCGTTGAAAATATTTGCATATCGCTTAAGGAATATTTTTAATGAATTTTTGAAAATCAGGAAAGCGATCCATGCACTTAGGCAGTGACTTAACTTTTTCGTCAAAAAAGACCCCAAAAGTATCTTGGAATGTCTTGAAATTGTACACAGTCATAGTCAAGCATGCCCTGAACAAGAATCCGTTGAATAAATTTGTATATCTCTTGAAGAATATTTTTAATGAATTTTTGAAAATCAGGAAAGCGATCCATGCACTTGGACATTCCAAGTATGTTGGAATGTCTTGAAATTGTACTCGGTCATAGTCAACGACGCCCTGAACAAGAATCCATTGAAAATATTTGCATATCTCTTAAGGAATATTTTTAATGAATTTTTGAAAATGAGGAATTTCTGTGCACCTAGGCAGTGACTTAACTTTTTATTCAAAAAAGACCCCAAAAGTATCTTGGAATGTCTTGAAATTGTACACAGTCATAGTCAAGCATGCCCTGAACAAGAATCCGTTGAATATATTTGCATATCTCTTGAAGAATATTTTTAATGAACTTTTGAAAATCAGGAAAGCGATCCATGTACTTGGACATTCAAAGTATGTTGGAATGTCTTGAAATTGTACTCGGTCATAGTCAACGACGCCCTGAACAAGAATCCGTTGAAAATATTTGCATATCGCTTAAGGAATATTTTTAATGAATTTTTGAAAATCAGGAAAGCGATCCATGCACTTAGGCAGTGACTTAACTTTTTCGTCAAAAAAGACCCCAAAAGTATCTTGGAATGTCTTGAAATTGTACACAGTCATAGTCAAGCATGCCCTGAACAAGAATCCGTTGAATATATTTGCATATCTCTTGAAGAATATTTTTAATGAATTTTTGAAAATCCGAAAAGCGATCCATGCACTTGGACATTCCAAGTATGTTGGAATGTCTTGAAATTGTACTCAGTCATAGTCAACGATGCTCTGAACAAGAATCAATTGAAAATATTTGCATATCTCTTAAGGAATATTTTTAATGAATTTTTGAAAATGAGGAAAGTCTGTGCACTTAGGCAGTGACTTAACTTTTTATTCAAAAAAGACCCCAAAAGTATCTTGGAATGTCTTGAAATTGTACACAGTCATAGTCAAGCATGCCCTGAACAAGAATCCGTTGAATATATTTGCATATCTCTTGAAGAATATTTTTAATGAACTTTTGAAAATCAGGAAAGCGATCCATGTACTTGGACATTCAAAGTATGTTGGAATGTCTTGAAATTGTACTCGGTCATAGTCAACGACGCCCTGAACAAGAATCCGTTGAAAATATTTGCATATCGCTTAAGGAATATTTTTAATGAATTTTTGAAAATCAGGAAAGCGATCCATGCACTTAGGCAGTGACTTAACTTTTTCGTCAAAAAAGACCCCAAAAGTATCTTGGAATGTCTTGAAATTGTACACAGTCATAGTCAAGCATGCCCTGAACAAGAATCCGTTGAATAAATTTGTATATCTCTTGAAGAATATTTTTAATGAATTTTTGAAAATCCGGAAAGCGATCCATGCACTTGGACATTCCAAGTATGTTGGAATGTCTTGAAATTGTACTCGGTCATAGTCAACGACGCCCTGAACAAGAATCCATTGAAAATATTTGCATATCTCTTAAGGAATATTTTTAATGAATTTTTGAAAATGATGAAAGTCTGTGCACTTAGGCAGTGACTTAACTTTTTATTCAAAAAAGACCCCAAAGGTATCTTGGAATGTCTTGAAATTGTACACAGTCATAGTCAAGCATGCCCTGAACAAGAATCCGTTGAATATATTTGCATATCTCTTGAAGAATATTTTTAATGAACTTTTGAAAATCAGGAAAGCGATCCATGCACTTGGACATTCCAAGTATGTTGGAATGTCTTGAAATTGTACTCAGTCATAGTCAACGACGCCCTGAACAAGAATCCGTTGAAAATATTTGCATATCGTTTAAGGAATATTTTTAAAGAATTTCTGAAAATCAGGAAAGCGATCCATGCACTTAGGCAGTGACTAAACTTTTTTGTCAAAAAAGACCCCAAAAGTATCTTGGAATGTCTTGAAATTGTACACAGTCATAGTCAAGCATGCCCTGAACAAGAATATGTTGAATATATTTGCATATCTCTTGAAGAATATTTTTAATGAATTTTTGAAAATCCGAAAAGCGATCCATGCACTTGGACATTCCAAGTATGTTGGAATGTCTTGAAATTGTACTCAGTCATAGTCAACGACGCCCTGAACAAGAATCAATTGAAAATATTTGCATATCTCTTAAGGAATATTTTTAATGAATTTTTGAAAATGAGGAAAGTCTGTGCACTTAGGCAGTGACTTTTTTTTTATTCAAAAAAGACCCCAAAAGTATCTTGGAATGTCTTGAAATTGTACACAGTCATAGTCAAGCATGCCCTGAACAAGAATCCGTTGAATATATTTGCATATCTCTTGAAGAATATTTTTAATGAACTTTTGAAAATCAGGAAAGCGATCCATGCACTTGGACATTCCAAGTATGTTGGAATGTCTTGAAATTGTACTCAGTCATAGTCAACGACGCCCTGAACAAGAATCCGTTGAAAATATTTGCATATCGTTTAAGGAATATTTTTAAAGAATTTCTGAAAATCAGGAAAGCGATCCATGCACTTAGGCAGTGACTTAACTTTTTCGTCAAAAAAGACCCCAAAAGTATCTTGGAATGTCTTGAAATTGTACACAGTCATAGTCAAGAATGCCCTGAACAAGAATCCGTTGAATATATTTGCATATCTCTTGAAGAATATTTTTAATGAATTTTTGAAAATCCGGAAAGCGATCCATGCACTTGGACATTCCAAGTATGTTGGAATGTCTTGAAATTGTACTCGGTCATAGTCAACGACGCCCTGAACAAGAATCCATTGAAAATATTTGCATATCTCTTAAGGAATATTTTTAATGAATTTTTGAAAATGATGAAAGTCTGTGCACTTAGGCAGTGACTTAACTTTTTATTCAAAAAAGACCCCAAAGGTATCTTGGAATGTCTTGAAATTGTACACAGTCATAGTCAAGCATGCCCTGAACAAGAATCCGTTGAATATATTTGCATATCTCTTGAAGAATATTTTTAATGAACTTTTGAAAATCAGGAAAGCGATCCATGCACTTGGACATTCCAAGTATGTTGGAATGTCTTGAAATTGTACTCAGTCATAGTCAACGACGCCCTGAACAAGAATCCGTTGAAAATATTTGCATATCGCTTAAGGAATATTTCTAATGAATTTTTGAAAATCAGGAAAGCGATCCATGCACTTAGGCAGTGACTTAACTTTTTTGTCAAAAAAGACCCCAAAAGTATCTTGGAATGTCTTGAAATTGTACACAGTCATAGTCAAGCATGCCCTGAACAAGAATCCGTTGAATATATTTGCATATCTCTTGAAGAATATTTTTAATGAATTTTTGAAAATCCGAAAAGCGATCCATGCACTTGGACATTCCAAGTATGTTGGAATGTCTTGAAATTGTACTCAGTCATAGTCAACGACGCCCTGAACAAGAATCAATTGAAAATATTTGCATATCTCTTAAGGAATATTTTTAATGAATTTTTGAAAATGAGGAAAGTCTGTGCACTTAGGCAGTGACTTAACTTTTTATTCAAAAAAGACCCCAAAAGTATCTTGGAATGTCTTGAAATTGTACACAGTCATAGTCAAGCATGCCCTGAACAAGAATCCGTTGAATATATTTGCATATCTCTTGAAGAATATTTTTAATGAACTTTTGAAAATCAGGAAAGCGATCCATGCACTTGGACATTCCAAGTATGTTGGAATGTCTTGAAATTGTACTCAGTCATAGTCAACGACGCCCTGAACAAGAATCCGTTGAAAATATTTGCATATCGTTTAAGGAATATTTTTAAAGAATTTCTGAAAATCAGGAAAGCGATCCATGCACTTAGGCAGTGACTTAACTTTTTCGTCAAAAAAGACCCCAAAAGTATCTTGGAATGTCTTGAAATTGTACACAGTCATAGTCAAGCATGCCCTGAACAAGAATCCGTTGAATATATTTGCATATCTCTTGAAGAATATTTTTAATGAATTTTTGAAAATCCGGAAAGCGATCCACGCACTTGGACATTCCAAGTATGTTGGAATGTTTTGAAATTGTACACAGTCATAGTCAAGCATGCCCTGAACAAGAATCCGTTGAATATATTTGCATATCGCTTAAGGAATATTTTTAATGAATTTTTGAAAATCAGGAAAGCGATCCATGCACTTAGGCAGTGACTTAACTTTTTTGTCAAAAAAGACCCCAAAAGTATCTTGGAATGTCTTGAAATTGTACACAGTCATAGTCAAGCATGCCCTGAACAAGAAACCGTTGAATATATTTGCATATCTCTTGAAGAATATTTTTAATGAATTTTTGAAAATCCGAAAAGCGATCCATGCACTTGGACATTCCAAGTATGTTGGAATGTTTTGAAATTGTACACAGTCATAGTCAAGCATGCCCTGAACAAGAATCCGTTGAATATATTTGCATATCGCTTAAGGAATATTTTTAATGAATTTTTGAAAATCAGGAAAGCGATCCATGCACTTAGGCAGTGACTTAACTTTTTCGTCAAAAAAGACCCCAAAAGTATCTTGGAATGTCTTGAAATTGTACACAGTCATAGTCAAGCATGCCCTGAACAAGAATCCGTTGAATATATTTGCATATCTCTTGAAGAATATTTTTAATGAATTTTTGAAAATCCGGAAAGCTATCCATGCACTTGGACATTCCAAGTAAGTTGGAATGTCTTGAAATTGTACTCAGTCATAGTCAACAACGCCCTGAACAAGAATCTATTGAAAATATTTGCATATCTCTTAAGGAATATTTTTAATGAATTTTTGAAAATGAGGAATTTCTGTGCACTTAGGCAGTGACTTAACTTTTTATTCAAAAAAGACCCCAAAAGTATCTTGGAATGTCTTGAAATTGTACACAGTCATAGTCAAGCATGCCCTGAACAAGAATCCGTTGAATATATTTGCATATCTCTTGAAGAATATTTTTAATGAACTTTTGAAAATCAGGAAAGCGATCCATGTACTTGGACATTCAAAGTATGTTGGAATGTCTTGAAATTGTACTCGGTCACAGTCAACGACGCCCTGAACAAGAATCCGTTGAAAATATTTGCATATCGCTTAAGGAATATTTTTAATGAATTTTTGAAAATCAGGAAAGCGATCCATGCACTTAGGCAGTGACTTAACTTTTTCGTCAAAAAAGACCCCAAAAGTATCTTGGAATGTCTTGAAATTGTACACAGTCATAGTCAAGCATGCCCTGAACAAGAATCCGTTGAATATATTTGCATATCTCTTGAAGAATATTTTTAATGAACTTTTGAAAATCAGGAAAGCGATCCATGCACTTGGACATTCCAAGTATGTTGGAATGTCTTGAAATTGTACTCAGTCATAGTCAACGACGCCCTGAACAAGAATCCGTAGAAAATATTTGCATATCGCTTAAGGAATATTTTTAATGAATTTTTGAAAATCAGGAAAGCGATCCATGCACTTAGGCAGTGACTTAACTTTTTCGTCAAAAAAGACCCCAAAAGTATCTTGGAATGTCTTGAAATTGTACACAGTCATAGTCAAGCATGCCCTGAACAAGAATCCGTTGAATATATTTGCATATCTCTTAAAGAATATTTTTAATGAATTTTTGAAAATCCGAAAAGCGATCCATGCACTTGGACATTCCAAGTATGTTGGAATGTCTTGAAATTGTACTCAGTCATAGTCAACGATGCTCTGAACAAGAATCAATTGAAAATATTTGCATATCTCTTAAGGAATATTTTTAATGAATTTTTGAAAATGAGGAAAGTCTGTGCACTTAGGCAGTGACTTAACTTTTTATTCAAAAAAGACCCCAAAAGTATCTTGGAATGTCTTGAAATTGTACACAGTCATAGTCAAGCATGCCCTGAACAAGAATCCGTTGAATATATTTGCATATCTCTTGAAGAATATTTTTAATGAACTTTTGAAAATCAGGAAAGCGATCCATGTACTTGGACATTCAAAGTATGTTGGAATGTCTTGAAATTGTACTCGGTCATAGTCAACGACGCCCTGAACAAGAATCCGTTGAAAATATTTGCATATCGCTTAAGGAATATTTTTAATGAATTTTTGAAAATCAGGAAAGCGATCCATGCACTTAGGCAGTGACTTAACTTTTTCGTCAAAAAAGACCCCAAAAGTATCTTGGAATGTCTTGAAATTGTACACAGTCATAGTCAAGCATGCCCTGAACAAGAATCCGTTGAATAAATTTGTATATCTCTTGAAGAATATTTTTAATGAATTTTTGAAAATCCGGAAAGCGATCCATGCACTTGGACATTCCAAGTATGTTGGAATGTCTTGAAATTGTACTCGGTCATAGTCAACGACGCCCTGAACAAGAATCCATTGAAAATATTTGCATATCTCTTAAGGAATATTTTTAATGAATTTTTGAAAATGATGAAAGTCTGTGCACTTAGGCAGTGACTTAACTTTTTATTCAAAAAAGACCCCAAAGGTATCTTGGAATGTCTTGAAATTGTACACAGTCATAGTCAAGCATGCCCTGAACAAGAATCCGTTGAATATATTTGCATATCTCTTGAAGAATATTTTTAATGAACTTTTGAAAATCAGGAAAGCGATCCATGCACTTGGACATTCCAAGTATGTTGGAATGTCTTGAAATTGTACTCAGTCATAGTCAACGACGCCCTGAACAAGAATCCGTTGAAAATATTTGCATATCGTTTAAGGAATATTTTTAAAGAATTTCTGAAAATCAGGAAAGCGATCCATGCACTTAGGCAGTGACTAAACTTTTTTGTCAAAAAAGACCCCAAAAGTATCTTGGAATGTCTTGAAATTGTACACAGTCATAGTCAAGCATGCCCTGAACAAGAATATGTTGAATATATTTGCATATCTCTTGAAGAATATTTTTAATGAATTTTTGAAAATCCGAAAAGCGATCCATGCACTTGGACATTCCAAGTATGTTGGAATGTCTTGAAATTGTACTCAGTCATAGTCAACGACGCCCTGAACAAGAATCAATTGAAAATATTTGCATATCTCTTAAGGAATATTTTTAATGAATTTTTGAAAATGAGGAAAGTCTGTGCACTAAGGCAGTGACTTAACTTTTTATTCAAAAAAGACCCCAAAAGTATCTTGGAATGTCTTGAAATTGTACACAGTCATAGTCAAGCATGCCCTGAACAAGAATCCGTTGAATATATTTGCATATCTCTTGAAGAATATTTTTAATGAACTTTTGAAAATCAGGAAAGCGATCCATGCACTTGGACATTCCAAGTATGTTGGAATGTCTTGAAATTGTACTCAGTCATAGTCAACGACGCCCTGAACAAGAATCCGTTGAAAATATTTGCATATCGTTTAAGGAATATTTTTAAAGAATTTCTGAAAATCAGGAAAGCGATCCATGCACTAAGGCAGTGACTTAACTTTTTCGTCAAAAAAGACCCCAAAAGTATCTTGGAATGTCTTGAAATTGTACACAGTCATAGTCAAGAATGCCCTGAACAAGAATCCGTTGAATATATTTGCATATCTCTTGAAGAATATTTTTAATGAATTTTTGAAAATCCGGAAAGCGATCCATGCACTTGGACATTCCAAGTATGTTGGAATGTCTTGAAATTGTACTCGGTCATAGTCAACGACGCCCTGAACAAGAATCCATTGAAAATATTTGCATATCTCTTAAGGAATATTTTTAATGAATTTTTGAAAATGATGAAAGTCTGTGCACTTAGGCAGTGACTTAACTTTTTATTCAAAAAAGACCCCAAAGGTATCTTGGAATGTCTTGAAATTGTACACAGTCATAGTCAAGCATGCCCTGAACAAGAATCCGTTGAATATATTTGCATATCTCTTGAAGAATATTTTTAATGAACTTTTGAAAATCAGGAAAGCGATCCATGCACTTGGACATTCCAAGTATGTTGGAATGTCTTGAAATTGTACTCAGTCATAGTCAACGACGCCCTGAACAAGAATCCGTTGAAAATATTTGCATATCGCTTAAGGAATATTTCTAATGAATTTTTGAAAATCAGGAAAGCGATCCATGCACTTAGGCAGTGACTTAACTTTTTTGTCAAAAAAGACCCCAAAAGTATCTTGGAATGTCTTGAAATTGTACACAGTCATAGTCAAGCATGCCCTGAACAAGAATCCGTTGAATATATTTGCATATCTCTTGAAGAATATTTTTAATGAATTTTTGAAAATCCGAAAAGCGATCCATGCACTTGGACATTCCAAGTATGTTGGAATGTCTTGAAATTGTACTCAGTCATAGTCAACGACGCCCTGAACAAGAATCAATTGAAAATATTTGCATATCTCTTAAGGAATATTTTTAATGAATTTTTGAAAATGAGGAAAGTCTGTGCACTTAGGCAGTGACTTAACTTTTTATTCAAAAAAGACCCCAAAAGTATCTTGGAATGTCTTGAAATTGTACACAGTCATAGTCAAGCATGCCCTGAACAAGAATCCGTTGAATATATTTGCATATCTCTTGAAGAATATTTTTAATGAACTTTTGAAAATCAGGAAAGCGATCCATGCACTTGGACATTCCAAGTATGTTGGAATGTCTTGAAATTGTACTCAGTCATAGTCAACGACGCCCTGAACAAGAATCCGTTGAAAATATTTGCATATCGTTTAAGGAATATTTTTAAAGAATTTCTGAAAATCAGGAAAGCGATCCATGCACTTAGGCAGTGACTTAACTTTTTCGTCAAAAAAGACCCCAAAAGTATCTTGGAATGTCTTGAAATTGTACACAGTCATAGTCAAGAATGCCCTGAACAAGAATCCGTTGAATATATTTGCATATCCCTTGAAGAATATTTTTAATGAATTTTTGAAAATCCGGAAAGCGATCCATGCACTTGGACATTCCAAGTATGTTGGAATGTCTTGAAATTGTACTCGGTCATAGTCAACGACGCCCTGAACAAGAATCCATTGAAAATATTTGCATATCTCTTAAGGAATATTTTTAATGAATTTTTGAAAATGATGAAAGTCTGTGGACTTAGGCAGTGACTTAACTTTTTATTCAAAAAAGACCCCAAAGGTATCTTGGAATGTCTTGAAATTGTACACAGTCATAGTCAAGCATTCCCTGAACAAGAATCCGTTGAATATATTTGCATATCTCTTGAAGAATATTTTTAATGAACTTTTGAAAATCAGGAAAGCGATCCATGCACTTGGACATTCCAAGTATGTTGGAATGTCTTGAAATTGTACTCAGTCATAGTCAACGACGCCCTGAACAAGAATCCGTTGAAAATATTTGCATATCGCTTAAGGAATATTTTTAATGAATTTTTGAAAATCAGGAAAGCGATCCATGCACTTAGGCAGTGACTTAACTTTTTTGTCAAAAAAGACCCCAAAAGTATCTTGGAATGTCTTGAAATTGTACACAGTCATAGTCAAGCATGCCCTGAACAAGAATCCGTTGAATATATTTGCATATCTCTTGAAGAATATTTTTAATGAATTTTTGAAAATCCGAAAAGCGATCCATGCACTTGGACATTCCAAGTATGTTGGAATGTCTTGAAATTGTACTCAGTCATAGTCAACGACGCCCTGAACAAGAATCAATTGAAAATATTTGCATATCTCTTAAGGAATATTTTTAATGAATTTTTGAAAATGAGGAAAGTCTGTGCACTTAGGCAGTGACTTAACTTTTTTGTCAAAAAAGACCCCAAAAGTATCTTGGAATGTCTTGAAATTGTACACAGTCATAGTCAAGCATGCCCTGAACAAGAATCCGTTGAATATATTTGCATATCTCTTGAAGAATATTTTTAATGAATTTTTGAAAATCCGAAAAGCGATCCATGCACTTGGACATTCCAAGTATGTTGGAATGTCTTGAAATTGTACTCGGTCATAGTCAACGACGCCCTGAACAAGAATCAATTGAAAATATTTGCATATCTCTTAAGGAATATTTTTAATGAATTTTTGAAAATGAGGAAAGTCTGTGCACTTAGGCAGTGACTTAACTTTTTATTCAAAAAAGACCCCAAAAGTATCTTGGAATGTCTTGAAATTGTACACAGTCATAGTCAAGCATGCCCTGAACAAGAATCCGTTGAATATATTTGCATATCTCTTGAAGAATATTTTTAATGAACTTTTGAAAATCAGGAAAGCGATCCATGCACTTGGACATTCCAAGTATGTTGGAATGTCTTGAAATTGTACTCAGTCATAGTCAACGACGCCCTGAACAAGAATCCGTTGAAAATATTTGCATATTGTTTAAGGAATATTTTTAAAGAATTTCTGAAAATCAGGAAAGCGATCCATGCACTTAGGCAGTGACTTAACTTTTTCGTCAAAAAAGACCCCAAAAGTATCTTGGAATGTCTTGAAATTGTACACAGTCATAGTCAAGAATGCCCTGAACAAGAATCCGTTGAATATATTTGCATATCCCTTGAAGAATATTTTTAATGAATTTTTGAAAATCCGGAAAGCGATCCATGCACTTGGACATTCCAAGTATGTTGGAATGTCTTGAAATTGTACTCAGTCATAGTCAACGACGCCCTGAACAAGAATCCATTGAAAATATTTGCATATCTCTTAAGGAATATTTTTAATGAATTTTTGAAAATGATGAAAGTCTGTGCACTTAGGCAGTGACTTAACTTTTTATTCAAAAAAGACCCCAAAAGTATCTTGGAATGTCTTGAAATTGTACACAGTCATAGTCAAGCATGCCCTGAACAAGAATCCGTTGAATATTTTTGCATATCTCTTGAAGAATATTTTTAATGAACTTTTGAAAATCAGGAAAGCGATCCATGCACTTGGACATTCCAAGTATGTTGGAATGTCTTGAAATTGTACTCAGTCATAGTCAACGACGCCCTGAACAAGAATCCGTTGAAAATATTTGCATATCTCTTAAGGAATATTTTTAATGAATTTTTGAAAATGAGGAAAGTCTGTGCACTTAGGCAGTGACTTAACTTTTTATTCAAAAAAGACCCCAAAAGTATCTTGGAATGTCTTGAAATTGTACACAGTCATAGTCAAGCATGCCCTGAACAAGAATCCGTTGAATATATTTGCATATCTCTTGAAGAATATTTTTAATGAACTTTTGAAAATCAGGAAAGCGATCCATGCACTTGGACATTCCAAGTATGTTGGAATGTCTTGAAATTGTACTCAGTCATAGTCAACGACGCCCTGAACAAGAATCCGTTGAAAATATTTGCATATCGTTTAAGGAATATTTTTAAAGAATTTCTGAAAATCAGGAAAGCGATCCATGCACTTAGGCAGTGACTTAACTTTTTCTTCAAAAAAGACCCCAAAAGTATCTTGGAATGTCTTGAAATTGTACACAGTCATAGTCAAGCATGCCCTGAACAAGAATCCGTTGAATATATTTGCATATCTCTTGAAGAATATTTTTAATGAACTTTTGAAAATCAGGAAAGCGATCCATGTACTTGGACATTCCAAGTATGTTGGAATGTCTTGAAATTGTACTCAGTCATAGTCAACGACGCCCTGAACAAGAATCCGTTGAAAATATTTGCATATCGCTTAAGGAATATTTTTAATGAATTTTTGAAAATCAGGAAAGCAATCCATGCACTTAGGCAGTGACTTAACTTTTTTGTCAAAAAAGACCCCAAAAGTATCTTGGAATGTCTTGAAATTGTACACAGTCATAGTCAAGCATGCCCTGAACAAGAATCCGTTGAATATATTTGCATATCTCTTGAAGAATATTTTTAATGAATTTTTGAAAATCCGAAAAGCGATCCATGCACTTGGACATTCCAAGTATGTTGGAATGTCTTGAAATTGTACTCAGTCATAGTCAACGACGCCCTGAACAAGAATCAATTGAAAATATTTGCATATCTCTTAAGGAATATTTTTAATGAATTTTTGAAAATGAGGAAAGTCTGTGCACTTAGGCAGTGACTTAACTTTTTATTCAAAAAAGACCCCAAAAGTATCTTGGAATGTCTTGAAATTGTACACAGTCATAGTCAAGCATGCCCTGAACAAGAATCCGTTGAATATATTTGCATATCTCTTGAAGAATATTTTTAATGAACTTTTGAAAATCAGGAAAGCGATCCATGCACTTGGACATTCCAAGTATGTTGGAATGTCTTGAAATTGTACTCAGTCATAGTCAACGACGCCCTGAACAAGAATCCGTTGAAAATATTTGCATATCGTTTAAGGAATATTTTTAAAGAATTTCTGAAAATCAGGAAAGCGATCCATGCACTTAGGCAGTGACTTAACTTTTTCTTCAAAAAAGACCCCAAAAGTATCTTGGAATGTCTTGAAATTGTACACAGTCATAGTCAAGCATGCCCTGAACAAGAATCCGTTGAATATATTTGCATATCTCTTGAAGAATATTTTTAATGAATTTTTGAAAATCCGGAAAGCGATCCATGCACTTGGACATTCCAAGTATGTTGGAATGTCTTGAAATTGTACTCAGTCATAGTCAACAACGCCCTGAACAAGAATCCGTTGAAAATATTTGCATATCGCTTAAGGAATATTTTTAATGAATTTTTGAAAATCAGGAAAGCGATCCATGCACTTAGGCAGTGACTTAACTTTTTTGTCAAAAAAGACCCCAAAAGTATCTTGGAATGTCTTGAAATTGTACACAGTCATAGTCAAGCATGCCCTGAACAAGAATCTGTTGAATATATTTGCATATCTCTTGAAGAATATTTTTAATGAATTTTTGAAAATCCGAAAAGCGATCCATGCACTTGGACATTCCAAGTATGTTGGAATGTCTTGAAATTGTACTCAGTCATAGTCAACGACGCCCTGAACAAGAATCAATTGAAAATATTTGCATATCTCTTAAGGAATATTTTTAATGAATTTTTGAAAATGAGGAAAGTCTGTGCACTTAGGCAGTGACTTAACTTTTTATTCAAAAAAGACCCCAAAAGTATCTTGGAATGTCTTGAAATTGTACACAGTCATAGTCAAGCATGCCCTGAACAAGAATCCGTTGAATATATTTGCATATCTCTTGAAGAATATTTTTAATGAACTTTTGAAAATCAGGAAAGCGATCCATGCACTTGGACATTCCAAGTATGTTGGAATGTCTTGAAATTGTACTCAGTCATAGTCAACGACGCCCTGAACAAGAATCCGTTGAAAATATTTGCATATCGTTTAAGGAATATTTTTAAAGAATTTCTGAAAATCAGGAAAGCGATCCATGCACTTAGGCAGTGACTTAACTTTTTCTTCAAAAAAGACCCCAAAAGTATCTTGGAATGTCTTGAAATTGTACACAATCATAGTCAAGCATGCCCTGAACAAGAATCCGTTGAATATATTTGCATATCTCTTGAAGAATATTTTTCATGAATTTTTGAAAATCCGGAAAGCGATCCATGCACTTGGACATTCCAAGTATGTTGGAATGTCTTGAAATTGTACTCAGTCATAGTCAACAACGCCCTGAACAAGAATCCATTGAAAATATTTGCATATCTCTTAAGGAATATTTTTAATGAATTTTTGAAAATGAGGAAAGTCTGTGCACTTAGGCAGTGACTTAACTTTTTCTTCAAAAAAGACCCCAAAAGTATCTTGGAATGTCTTGAAATTGTACACAGTCATAGTCAAGCATGCCCTGAACAAGAATCCGTTGAATATATTTGCATATCTCTTGAAGAATATTTTTAATGAATTTTTGAAAATCCGGAAAGCGATCCATGCACTTGGACATTCCAAGTATGTTGGAATGTCTTGAAATTGTACTCAGTCATAGTCAACGACGCCCTGAACAAGAATCCGTTGAAAATATTTGCATATCGTTTAAGGAATATTTTTAAAGAATTTCTGAAAATCAGGAAAGCGATCCATGCACTTAGGCAGTGACTTAACTTTTTCTTCAAAAAAGAACCTAAAAGTATCTTGGAATGTCTTGAAATTGTACACAGTCATAGTCAAGCATGCCCTGAACAAGAATCCGTTGAATATATTTGCATATCTCTTGAAGAATATTTTTAATGAATTTTTGAAAATCCGGAAAGCGATCCATGCACTTGGACATTCCAAGTATGTTGGAATGTCTTGAAATTGTACTCAGTCATAGTCAACAACGCCCTGAACAAGAATCCGTTGAAAATATTTGCATATCGCTTAAGGAATATTTTTAATGAATTTTTGAAAATCAGGAAAGCGATCCATGCACTTAGGCAGTGACTTTACTT
The DNA here is from genome assembly GCF_963457635.1 of Microchirus variegatus. NCBI lineage: Eukaryota > Metazoa > Chordata > Actinopteri > Pleuronectiformes > Soleidae > Microchirus > Microchirus variegatus. The sequence continues at coordinate 512,093 of NW_028154739.1, forward strand.
TTTTGTCAAAAAAGACCCCAAAAGTATCTTGGAATGTCTTGAAATTGTACACAGTCATAGTCAAGCATGCCCTGAACAAGAATCTGTTGAATATATTTGCATATCTCTTGAAGAATATTTTAAATGAATTTTTGAAAATCCGAAAAGCGATCCATGCACTTGGACATTCCAAGTATGTTGGAATGTCTTGAAATTGTACTCAGTCATAGTCAACGACGCCCTGAACAAGAATCAATTGAAAATATTTGCATATCTCTTAAGGAATATTTTTAATGAATTTTTGAAAATGAGGAAAGTCTGTGCACTTAGGCAGTGACTTAACTTTTTATTCAAAAAAGACCCCAAAAGTATCTTGGAATGTCTTGAAATTGTACACAGTCATAGTCAAGCATGCCCTGAACAAGAATCCGTTGAATATATTTGCATATCTCTTGAAGAATATTTTTAATGAACTTTTGAAAATCAGGAAAGCGATCCATGCACTTGGACATTCCAAGTATGTTGGAATGTCTTGAAATTGTACTCAGTCATAGTCAACGACGCCCTGAACAAGAATCCGTTGAAAATATTTGCATATCGTTTAAGGAATATTTTTAAAGAATTTCTGAAAATCAGGAAAGCGATCCATGCACTTAGGCAGTGACTTAACTTTTTCTTCAAAAAAGACCCCAAAAGTATCTTGGAATGTCTTGAAATTGTACACAATCATAGTCAAGCATGCCCTGAACAAGAATCCGTTGAATATATTTGCATATCTCTTGAAGAATATTTTTCATGAATTTTTGAAAATCCGGAAAGCGATCCATGCACTTGGACATTCCAAGTATGTTGGAATGTCTTGAAATTGTACTCAGTCATAGTCAACAACGCCCTGAACAAGAATCCATTGAAAATATTTGCATATCTCTTAAGGAATATTTTTAATGAATTTTTGAAAATGAGGAAAGTCTGTGCACTTAGGCAGTGACTTAACTTTTTCTTCAAAAAAGACCCCAAAAGTATCTTGGAATGTCTTGAAATTGTACACAGTCATAGTCAAGCATGCCCTGAACAAGAATCCGTTGAATATATTTGCATATCTCTTGAAGAATATTTTTAATGAACTTTTGAAAATCAGGAAAGCGATCCATGCACTTGGACATTCCAAGTATGTTGGAATGTCTTGAAATTGTACTCAGTCATAGTCAACGACGCCCTGAACAATAATCCGTTGAAAATATTTGCATATCGTTTAAGGAATATTTTTAAAGAATTTCTGAAAATCAGGAAAGCGATCCATGCACTTAGGCAGTGACTTAACTTTTTCGTCAAAAAAGACCCCAAAAGTATCTTGGAATGTCTTGAAATTGTACACAGTCATAGTCAAGCATGCCCTGAACAAGAATCCGTTGAATATATTTGCATATCTCTTGAAGAATATTTTTAATGAATTTTTGAAAATCCGGAAAGCGATCCATGCACTTGGACATTCCAAGTATGTTGGAATGTCTTGAAATTGTACACAGTCATAGTCAAGCATGCCCTGAACAAGAATCCGTTGAATATATTTGCATATCTCTTGAAGAATATTTTTAATGAACTTTTGAAAATCAGGAAAGCGATCCATGCACTTGGACATTCCAAGTATGTTGGAATGTCTTGAAATTGTACTCAGTCATAGTCAACGACGCCCTGAACCATAATCCGTTGAAAATATTTGCATATCGTTTAAGGAATATTTTTAAAGAATTTCTGAAAATCAGGAAAGCGATCCATGCACTTAGGCAGTGACTTAACTTTTTCTTCAAAAAAGACCCCAAAAGTATCTTGGAATGTCTTGAAATTGTACACAGTCATAGTCAAGCATGCCCTGAACAAGAATCCGTTGAATATATTTGCATATCTCTTGAAGAATATTTTTCATGAATTTTTGAAAATCCGGAAAGCGATCCATGCACTTGGACATTCCAAGTATGTTGGAATGTCTTGAAATTGTACTCAGTCATAGTCAACAACGCCCTGAACAAGAATCCGTTGAAAATATTTGCATATCGCTTAAGGAATATTTTTAATGAATTTTTGAAAATCAGGAAAGCGATCCATGCACTTAGGCAGTGACTTAACTTTTTTGTCAAAAAAGACCCCAAAAGTATCTTGGAATGTCTTGAAATTGTACACAGTCATAGTCAAGCATGCCCTGAACAAGAATCTGTTGAATATATTTGCATATCTCTTGAAGAATATTTTTAATGAATTTTTGAAAATCCGAAAAGCGATCCATGCACTTGGACATTCCAAGTATGTTGGAATGTCTTGAAATTGTACTCAGTCATAGTCAACGACGCCCTGAACAAGAATCAATTGAAAATATTTGCATATCTCTTAAGGAATATTTTTAATGAATTTTTGAAAATGAGGAAAGTCTGTGCACTTTGGCAGTGACTTAACTTTTTATTCAAAAAAGACCCCAAAAGTATCTTGGAATGTCTTGAAATTGTACACAGTCATAGTCAAGCATGCCCTGAACAAGAATCCGTTGAATATATTTGCATATCTCTTGAAGAATATTTTTAATGAACTTTTGAAAATCAGGAAAGCGATCCATGCACTTGGACATTCCAAGTATGTTGGAATGTCTTGAAATTGTACTCAGTCATAGTCAACGACGCCCTGAACAAGAATCCGTTGAAAATATTTGCATATCGTTTAAGGAATATTTTTAAAGAATTTCTGAAAATCAGGAAAGCGATCCATGCACTTAGGCAGTGACTTAACTTTTTCTTCAAAAAAGACCCCAAAAGTATCTTGGAATGTCTTGAAATTGTACACAATCATAGTCAAGCATGCCCTGAACAAGAATCCGTTGAATATATTTGCATATCTCTTGAAGAATATTTTTCATGAATTTTTGAAAATCCGGAAAGCGATCCATGCACTTGGACATTCCAAGTATGTTGGAATGTCTTGAAATTGTACTCAGTCATAGTCAACAACGCCCTGAACAAGAATCCATTGAAAATATTTGCATATCTCTTAAGGAATATTTTTAATGAATTTTTGAAAATGAGGAAAGTCTGTGCACTTAGGCAGTGACTTAACTTTTTCTTCAAAAAAGACCCCAAAAGTATCTTGGAATGTCTTGAAATTGTACACAGTCATAGTCAAGCATGCCCTGAACAAGAATCCGTTGAATATATTTGCATATCTCTTGAAGAATATTTTTAATGAACTTTTGAAAATCAGGAAAGCGATCCATGCACTTGGACATGTTGGAATGTCTTGAAATTGTACTCAGTCATAGTCAACGACGCCCTGAACAATAATCCGTTGAAAATATTTGCATATCGTTTAAGGAATATTTTTAAAGAATTTCTGAAAATCAGGAAAGCGATCCATGCACTTAGGCAGTGACTTAACTTTTTCGTCAAAAAAGACCCCAAAAGTATCTTGGAATGTCTTGAAATTGTACACAGTCATAGTCAAGCATGCCCTGAACAAGAATCCGTTGAATATATTTGCATATCTCTTGAAGAATATTTTTAATGAATTTTTGAAAATCCGGAAAGCGATCCATGCACTTGGACATTCCAAGTATGTTGGAATGTCTTGAAATTGTACTCAGTCATAGTCAACAACGCCCTGAACAAGAATCCATTGAAAATATTTGCATATCTCCTAAGGAATATTTTTAATGAATTTTTGAAAATGAGGAAAGTCTGTGCACTTAGGCAGTGACTTAACTTTTTATTCAAAAAAGACCCCAAAAGTATCTTGGAATGTCTTGAAATTGTACACAGTCATAGTCAAGCATGCCCTGAACAAGAATCCGTTGAATATATTTGCATATCTCTTGAAGAATATTTTTAATGAACTTTTGAAAATCAGGAAAGCGATCCATGCACTTGGACATTCCAAGTATGTTTGAATGTCTTGAAATTGTACTCAGTCATAGTCAACGACGCCCTGAACAAAAATCCGTTGAAAATATTTGCATATCGTTTAAGGAATATTTTTAAAGAATTTCTGAAAATCAGGAAAGCGATCCATGCACTTAGGCAGTGACTTAACTTTTTCTTCAAAAAAGACCCCAAAAGTATCTTGGAATGTCTTGAAATTGTACACAGTCATAGTCAAACATGCCCTGAACATGAATCCGTTGAATATATTTGCATATCTCTTGAAGAATATTTTTAATGAATTTTTGAAAATCCGGAAAGCGATCCATGCACTTGGACATTCCAAGTATGTTGGAATGTCTTGAAATTGTACTCAGTCATAGTCAACAACGCCCTGAACAAGAATCCGTTGAAAATATTTGCATATCGCTTAAGGAATATTTTTAATGAATTTTTGAAAATCAGGAAAGCGATCCATGCACTTAGGCAGTGACTTAACTTTTTTGTCAAAAAAGACCCCAAAAGTATCTTGGAATGTCTTGAAATTGTACACAGTCATAGTCAAGCATGCCCTGAACAAGAATCTGTTGAATATATTTGCATATCTCTTGAAGAATATTTTTAATGAATTTTTGAAAATCCGAAAAGCGATCCATGCACTTGGACATTCCAAGTATGTTGGAATGTCTTGAAATTGTACTCAGTCATAGTCAACGACGCCCTGAACAAGAATCAATTGAAAATATTTGCATATCTCTTAAGGAATATTTTTAATGAATTTTTGAAAATGAGGAAAGTCTGTGCACTTAGGCAGTGACTTAACTTTTTATTCAAAAAAGACCCCAAAAGTATCTTGGAATGTCTTGAAATTGTACACAGTCATAGTCAAGCATGCCCTGAACAAGAATCCGTTGAATATATTTGCATATCTCTTGAAGAATATTTTTAATGAACTTTTGAAAATCAGGAAAGCGATCCATGCACTTGGACATTCCAAGTATGTTGGAATGTCTTGAAATTGTACTCAGTCATAGTCAACGACGCCCTGAACAAGAATCCGTTGAAAATATTTGTATATCGTTTAAGGAATATTTTTAAAGAATTTCTGAAAATCAGGAAAGCGATCCATGCACTTAGGCAGTGACTTAACTTTTTCTTCAAAAAAGACCCCAAAAGTATCTTGGAATGTCTTGAAATTGTACACAATCATAGTCAAGCATGCCCTGAACAAGAATCCGTTGAATATATTTGCATATCTCTTGAAGAATATTTTTCATGAATTTTTGAAAATCCGGAAAGCGATCCATGCACTTGGACATTCCAAGTATGTTGGAATGTCTTGAAATTGTACTCAGTCATAGTCAACAACGCCCTGAACAAGAATCCATTGAAAATATTTGCATATCTCTTAAGGAATATTTTTAATGAATTTTTGAAAATGAGGAAAGTCTGTGCACTTAGGCAGTGACTTAACTTTTTCTTCAAAAAAGACCCCAAAAGTATCTTGGAATGTCTTGAAATTGTACACAGTCATAGTCAAGCATGCCCTGAACAAGAATCCGTTGAATATATTTGCATATCTCTTGAAGAATATTTTTAATGAACTTTTGAAAATCAGGAAAGCGATCCATGCACTTGGACATTCCAAGTATGTTGGAATGTCTTGAAATTGTACTCAGTCATAGTCAACGACGCCCTGAACAATAATCCGTTGAAAATATTTGCATATCGTTTAAGGAATATTTTTAAAGAATTTCTGAAAATCAGGAAAGCGATCCATGCACTTAGGCAGTGACTTAACTTTTTCGTCAAAAAAGACCCCAAAAGTATCTTGGAATGTCTTGAAATTGTACACAGTCATAGTCAAGCATGCCCTGAACAAGAATCCGTTGAATATATTTGCATATCTCTTGAAGAATATTTTTAATGAACTTTTGAAAATCAGGAAAGCGATCCATGCACTTGGACATTCCAAGTATGTTGGAATGTTTTGAAATTGTACTCAGTCATAGTCAACGACGCCCTGAACAAGAATCCGTTGAAAATATTTGCATATCGCTTAAGGAATATTTTTAATGAATTTTTGAAAATCAGGAAAGCGATCCATGCACTTAGGCAGTGACTTAACTTTTTATTCAAAAAAGACCCCAAAAGTATCTTGGAATGTCTTGAAATTGTACACAGTCATAGTCAAGCATGCCCTGAACAAGAATCCGTTGAATATATTTGCATATCTCTTGAAGAATATTTTTAATGAATTTTTGAAAATCCGAAAAGCGATCCATGCACTTGGACATTCCAAGTATGTTGGAATGTCTTGAAATTGTACTCAGTCATAGTCAACGATGCCCTGAACAAGAATCAATTGAAAATATTTGCATATCTCTTAAGGAATATTTTTAATGAATTTTTGAAAATGAGGAAAGTCTGTGCACTTCGGCAGTGACTTAACTTTTTATTCAAAAAAGACCCCAAAAGTATCTTGGAATGTCTTGAAATTGTAAACAGTCATAGTCAAGCATGCCCTGAACAAGAATCAGTTGAATATATTTGCATATCTCTTGAAGAATATTTTTAATGAACTTTTGAAAATCAGGAAAGCGATCCATGCACTTGGACATTCCAAGTATGTTGGAATGTCTTGAAATTGTACTCAGTCATAGTCGACGACGCCCTGAACAAGAATCCGTTGAAAATATTTGCATATCGCTTAAGGAATATTTTTAATGAATTTTTGAAAATCAGGAAAGCGATCCATGCACTTAGGCAGTGACTTAACTTTTTCGTCAAAAAAGACCCCAAAAGTATCTTGGAATGTCTTGAAATTGTACACAGTCATAGTCAAGCATGCCCTGAACAAGAATCCGTTGAATATATTTGCATATCTCTTGAAGAATATTTTTAATGAATTTTTGAAAATCCGGAAAGCGATCCATGCACTTGGACATTCCAAGTATGTTGGAATGTCTTGAAATTGTACACAGTCATAGTCAACGACGCCCTGAACAAGAATCCGTTGAAAATATTTGCATATCGCTTAAGGAATATTTTTAATGAATTTTTGAAAATCAGGAAAGCGATCCATGCACTTGGACATTCCAATTATGTTGGAATGTCTTGAAATTGTACTCAGTCATAGTCAACGACGCCCTGAACAAGAATCCGTTGAAAATATTTGCATATCGCTTAAGGAATATTTTTAATGAATTTTTGAAAATCAGGAAAGCGATCCATGCACTTAGGCAGTGACTTAACTTTTTTGTCAAAAAAGACCCCAAAAGTATCTTGGAATGTCTTGAAATTGTACACAGTCATAGTCAAGAATGCCCTGAACAAGAATCCGTTGAATATATTTGCATATCTCTTGAAGAATATTTTTAATGAATTTTTGAAAATCCGGAAAGCGATCCATGCACTTGGACATTCCAAGTATGTTGGAATGTCTTGGAATTGTACTTGGTCATAGTCAACGACGCCCTGAACAAGAATCCGTTGAATATATTTGCATATCGCTTAAGGAATATTTTTAATGAATTTTTGAAAATCAGGAAAGCGATCCATGCACTTAGGCAGTGACTTAACTTTTTATTCAAAAAGACCCCAAAAGTATCTTGGAATGTCTTGAAATTGTACACAGTCATAGTCAAGCATGCCCTGAACAAGAATCCGTTGAATATATTTGCATATCTCTTGAAGAATATTTTTAATGAATTTTTGAAAATCCGAAAAGCGATCCATGCACTTGGACATTCCAAGTATGTTGGAATGTCTTGAAATTGTACTCAGTCATAGTCAACGACGCCCTGAACAAGAATCAATTGAAAATATTTGCATATCTCTTAAGGAATATTTTTAATGAATTTTTGAAAATGAGGAAAGTCTGTGCACTTATGCAGTGACTTAACTTTTTATTCAAAAAAGACCCCAAAAGTATCTTGGAATGTCTTGAAATTGTACACAGTCATAGTCAAGCATGCCCTGAACAAGAATCCGTTGAATATATTTGCATATCTCTTGAAGAATATTTTTAATGAACTTTTGAAAATCAGGAAAGCGATCCATGCATTTGGACATTCCAAGTATGTTGGAATGTTTTGAAATTGTACTCAGTCATAGTCAACGACGCCCTGAACAAGAATCCGTTGAAAATATTTGCATATCGCTTAAGGAATATTTTTAATGAATTTTTGAAAATCAGGAAAGCGATCCATGCACTTAGGCAGTGACTTAACTTTTTATTCAAAAAAGACCCCAAAAATATCTTGGAATGTCTTGAAATTGTACACAGTCATAGTCAAGCATGCCCTGAACAAGAATCCGTTGAATATATTTGCATATCTCTTGAAGAATATTTTTAATGAATTTTTGAAAATCCGAAAAGCGATCCATGCACTTGGACATTCCAAGTATGTTGGAATGTCTTGAAATTGTACTCAGTCATAGTCAACGACGCCCTGAACAAGAATCAATTGAAAATATTTGCATATCTCTTAAGGAATATTTTTAATGAATTTTTGAAAATGAGGAAAGTCTGTGCACTTAGGCAGTGACTTAACTTTTTATTCAAAAAAGACCCCAAAAGCATCTTGGAATGTCTTGAAATTGTACACAGTCATAGTCAAGCATGCCCTGAACAAGAATCCGTTGAATATATTTGCATACCTCTTGAAGAATATTTTTAATGAACTTTTGAAAATCAGGAAAGCGATCCATGCACTTGGACATTCCAAGTATGTTGGAATGTCTTGAAATTGTACTCAGTCATAGTCAACGACGCCCTGAACAAGAATCCGTTGAAAATATTTGCATATCGCTTAAGGAATATTTTTAATGAATTTTTGAAAATCAGGAAAGCGATCCATGCACTTAGGCAGTGACTTAACTTTTTCGTCAAAAAAGACCCCAAAAGTATCTTGGAATGTCTTGAAATTGTACACAGTCATAGTCAAGCATGCCCTGAACAAGAATCCGTTGAATATATTTGCATATCTCTTGAAGAATATTTTTAATGAATTTTTGAAAATCCGGAAAGCGATCCATGCACTTGGACATTCCAAGTATGTTGGAATGTCTTGAAATTGTACTCAGTCATAGTCAACGACGCCCTGAACAAGAATCCGTTGAAAATATTTGCATATCGCTTAAGGAATATTTTTAATGAATTTTTGAAAATCAGGAAAGCGATCCATGCACTTGGACATTCCAAGTATGTTGGAATGTCTTGAAATTGTACTCAGTCATAGTCAACGACGCCCTGAACAAGAATCCGTTGAAAATTTTTGCATATCGCTTAAGGAATATTTTTAATGAATTTTTGAAAATCAGGAAAGCGATCCATGCACTTAGGCAGTGACTTAACTTTTTTGTCAAAAAAGACCCCAAAAGTATCTTGGAATGTCTTGAAATTGTACACAGTCATAGTCAAGCATGCCCTGAACAAGAATCCGTTGAATATATTTGCATATCTCTTGAAGAATATTTTTAATGAATTTTTGAAAATCCGAAAAGCGATCCATGCACTTGGACATTCCAAGTATGTTGGAATGTCTTTAAATTGTACTCAGTCATAGTCAACGACGCCCTGAACAAGAATCAATTGAAAATATTTGCATATCTCTTAAGGAATATTTTTAATGAATTTTTGAAAATGAGGAAAGTCTGTGCACTTAGGCAGTGACTTAACTTTTTATTCAAAAAAGACCCCAAAAGTATCGTGGAATGTCTTGAAATTGTACACAGTCATAGTCAAGCATGCCCTGAACAAGAATCCGTTGAATATATTTGCATATCTCTTGAAGAATATTTTTAATGAAAATTTGAAAATCAGGAAAGCGATCCATGCACTTGGACATTCCAAGTATGTTGGAATGTCTTGAAATTGTACTCAGTCATAGTCAACGACGCCCTGAACAAGAATCCGTTGAAAATATTTGCATATCGTTTAAGGAATATTTTTAAAGAATTTCTGAAAATCAGGAAAGCGATCCATGCACTTAGGCAGTGACTTAACTTTTTCGTCAAAAAAGACCCCAAAAGTATCTTGGAATGTCTTGAAATTGTACACAGTCATAGTCAAGCATGCCCTGAACAAGAATCCGTTGAATATATTTGCATATCTCTTGAAGAATATTTTTAATGAATTTTTGAAAATCCGGAAAGCGATCCATGCACTTGGACATTCCAAGTATGTTGGAATGTCTTGAAATTGTACTCAGTCATAGTCAACGACGCCCTGAACAAGAATCCGTTGAAAATATTTGCATATCGCTTAAGGAATATTTTTAATGAATTTCTGAAAATCAGGAAAGCGATCCATGCACTTAGGCAGTGACTTAACTTTTTCGTCAAAAAAGACCCCAAAAGTATCTTGGAATGTCTTGAAATTGTACACAGTCATAGTCAAGAATGCCCTGAACAAGAATCCGTTGAATATATTTGCATATCTCTTGAAGAATATTTTTAATGAATTTTTGAAAATCCGGAAAGCGATCCATGCACTTGGACATTCCAAGTATGTTGGAATGTCTTGAAATTGTACTCGGTCATAGTCAACGACGCCCTGAACAAGAATCCATTGAAAATATTTGCATATCTCTTAAGGAATATTTTTAATGAATTTTTGAAAATGATGAAAGTCTGTGCACTTAGGCAGTGACTTAACTTTTAATTCAAAAAAGACCCCAAAGGTATCTTGGAATGTCTTGAAATTGTACACAGTCATAGTCAAGCATGCCCTGAACAAGAATCCGTTGAATATATTTGCATATCTCTTGAAGAATATTTTTAATGAACTTTTGAAAATCAGGAAAGCGATCCATGCACTTGGACATTCCAAGTATGTTGGAATGTCTTGAAATTGTACTCAGTCATAGTCAACGACGCCCTGAACAAGAATCCGTTGAAAATATTTGCATATCGCTTAAGGAATATTTTTAATGAATTTTTGAAAATCAGGAAAGCGATCCATGCACTTAGGCAGTGACTTAACTTTTTTGTCAAAAAAGACCCCAAAAGTATCTTGGAATGTCTTGAAATTGTACACAGTCATAGTCAAGCATGCCCTGAACAAGAATCCGTTGAATATATTTGCATATCTCTTGAAGAATATTTTTAATGAATTTTTGAAAATCCGGAAAAGCGATCCATGCACTTGGACATTCCAAGTATGTTGGAATGTCTTGAAATTGTACTCAGTCATAGTCAACAACGCCCTGAACAAGAATCCATTGAAAATATTTGCATATCTCTTAAGGAATATTTTTAATGAATTTTTGAAAATGAGGAAAGTCTGTGCACTTAGGCAGTGACTTAACTTTTTATTCAAAAAAGACCCAAAAAGTATCTTGGAATATCTTGAAATTGTACACAGTCATAGTCAAGCATGCCCTGAACAAGAATCCGTTGAATATATTTGCATATCTCTTGAAGAATATTTTTAATGAACTTTTGAAAATCAGGAAAGCGATCCATGCACTTGGACATTCCAAGTATGTTGGAATGTTTTGAAATTGTACTCAGTCATAGTCAACGACGCCCTGAACAAGAATCCGTTGAAAATATTTGCATATCGCTTAAGGAATATTTTTAATGAATTTTTGAAAATCAGGAAAGCGATCCATGCACTTAGGCAGTGACTTAACTTTTTATTCAAAAAAGACCCCAAAAGTATCTTGGAATGTCTTGAAATTGTACACAGTCATAGTCAAGCATGCCCTGAACAAGAATCCGTTGAATATATTTGCATATCTCTTGAAGAATATTTTTAATGAATTTTTGAAAATCCGAAAAGCGATCCATGCACTTGGACATTCCAAGTATGTTGGAATGTCTTGAAATTGTACTCAGTCATAGTCAACGACGCCCTGAACAAGAATCAATTGAAAATATTTGCATATCTCTTAAGGAATATTTTTAATGAATTTTTGAAAATGAGGAAAGTCTGTGCACTTCGGCAGTGACTTAACTTTTTATTCAAAAAAGACCCCAAAAGTATCTTGGAATGTCTTGAAATTGTACACAGTCATAGTCAAGCATGCCCTGAACAAGAATCCGTTGAATATATTTGCATATCTCTTGAAGAATATTTTTAATGAATTTTTGAAAATCCGAAAAGCGATCCATGCACTTGGACATTCCAAGTATGTTGGAATGTCTTGAAATTGTACTCAGTCATAGTCAACGACGCCCTGAACAAGAATCAATTGAAAATATTTGCATATCTCTTAAGGAATATTTTTAATGAATTTTTGAAAATGAGGAAAGTCTGTGCACTTCGGCAGTGACTTAACTTTTTATTCAAAAAAGACCCCAAAAGTTTCTTGGAATGTCTTGAAATTGTACACAGTCATAGTCAAGCATGCCCTGAACAAGAATCCGTTGAATATATTTGCATATCTCTTGAAGAATATTTTTAATGAACTTTTGAAAATCAGGAAAGCGATCCATGCACTTGGACATTCCAAGTATGTTGGAATGTCTTGAAATTGTACTCAGTCATAGTCAACGACGCCCTGAACAAGAATCCGTTGAAAATATTTGCATATCGCTTAAGGAATATTTTTAATGAATTTTTGAAAATCAGGAAAGCGATCCATGCACTTAGGCAGTGACTTAACTTTTTTGTCAAAAAAGACCCCAAAAGTATCTTGGAATGTCTTGAAATTGTACACAGTCATAGTCAAGCATGCCCTGAACAAGAATCCGTTGAATATATTTGCATATCTCTTGAAGAATATTTTTAATGAATTTTTGAAAATCCGGAAAGCGATCCATGCACTTGGACATTCCAAGTATGTTGGAATGTCTTGAAATTGTACTCAGTCATAGTCAACGACGCCCTGAACAAGAATCCGTTGAAAATATTTGCATATCGCTTAAGGAATATTTTTAATGAATTTTTGAAAATCAGGAAAGCGGTCCATGCACTTAGGCAGTGACTTAACTTTTTTGTCAAAAAAGACCCCAAAAGTATCTTGGAATGTCTTGAAATTGTACACAGTCATAGTCAAGCATGCCCTGAACAAGAATCCGTTGAATATATTTGCATATCTCTTGAAGAATATTTTTAATGAACTTTTGAAAATCAGGAAAGCGATCCATGCACTTGGACATTCCAAGTATGTTGGAATGTCTTGAAATTGTACTCAGTCATAGTCAACGACGCCCTGAACAAGAATCCGTTGAAAATATTTGCATATCGCTTAAGGAATATTTTTAATGAATTTTTAAAAATCAGGAAAGCGATCCATGCACTTAGGCAGTGACTTAACTTTTTCGTCAAAAAAGACCCCAAAAGTATCTTGGAATGTCTTGAAATTGTACACAGTCATAGTCAAGCATGCCCTGAACAAGAAACCGTTGAATATATTTGCATATCTCTTGAAGAATATTTTTAATGAACTTTTGAAAATCCGGAAAGCGATCCATGCACTTGGACATTCCAAGTATGTTGGAATGTCTTGAAATTGTACTCAGTCATAGTCAACGACGCCCTGAACAAGAATCCGTTGAAAATATTTGCATATCGCTTAAGGGATATTTTTAATGAATTTTTTAAAAAATCAGGAAAGCGATCCATGCACTTAGGCAGTGACTTAACTTTTTCGTCAAAAAAGACCCCAAAAGTATCTTGGAATGTCTTGAAATTGTACACAGTCATAGTCAAGCATGCCCTGAACAAGAATCCGTTGAATATATTTGCATATCTCTTGAAGAATATTTTTAATTAATTTTTGAAAATCCGAAAAGCGATCCATGCACTTGGACATTCCAAGTATGTTGGAATGTCTTGAAATTGTACTCAGTCATAGTCAACGACGCTCCGAACAAGAATCAATTGAAAATATTTGCATATCTCTTAAGGAATATTTTTAATGATTTTTGAAAATGAGGAAAGTCTGTGCACTTAGGCAGTGACTTAACTTTTTTGTCAAAAAAGACCCCAAAAGTATCTTGGAATGTCTTGAAATTGTACACAGTCATAGTCAAGCATGCCCTGAACAAGAACCTGTTGAATATATTTGCATATCTCTTGAAGAATATTTTTAATGAACTTTTGAAAATCAGGAAAGCGATCCATGTACTTGGACATTCAAAGTATGTTGGAATGTCTTGAAATTGTACTCGGTCATAGTCAACGACGCCCTGAACAAGAATCCGTTGAAAATATTTGCATATCGCTTAAGGAATATTTTTAATGAATTTTTGAAAATCAGGAAAGCGATCCATGCACTTAGGCAGTGACTTAACTTTTTTGTCAAAAAAGACCCCAAAAGTATCTTGGAATGTCTTGAAATTGTACACAGTCATAGTCAAGCATGCCCTGAACAAGAATCCGTTGAATATATTTGCATATCTCTTGAAGAATATTTTTAATGAACTTTTGAAAATCAGGAAAGCGATCCATGTACTTGGACATTCAAAGTATGTTGGAATGTCTTGAAATTGTACTCGGTCATAGTCAACGACGCCCTGAACAAGAATCCGTTGAAAATATTTGCATATCGCTTAAGGAATATTTTTAATGAATTTTTGAAAATCAGGAAAGCGATCCATGCACTTAGGCAGTGACTTAACTTTTTCGTCAAAAAAGACCCCAAAAGTATCTTGGAATGTCTTGAAATTGTACACAGTCATAGTCAAGCATGCCCTGAACAAGAATCCGTTGAATATATTTGCATATCTCTTGAAGAATATTTTTAATGAACTTTTGAAAATCAGGAAAGCGATCCATGCACTTGGACATTCCAAGTATGTTGGAATGTCTTGAAATTGTACTCAGTCATAGTCAACGACGCCCTGAACAAGAATCCGTTGAAAATATTTGCATATCGTTTAAGGAATATTTTTAAAGAATTTCTGAAAATCAGGAAAGCGATCCATGCACTTAGGCAGTGACTTAACTTTTTATTCAAGAAAGACCCCAAAAGTATCTTGGAATGTCTTGAAATTGTACACAGTCATAGTCAAGCATGCCCTGAACAAGAATCCGTTGAATATATTTGCATATCTCTTGAAGAATATTTTTAATGAACTTTTGAAAATCAGGAAATTGATCCATGCACTTGGACATTCCAAGTATGTTGGAATGTCTTGAAATTGTACTCAGTCATAGTCAACGACGCCCTGAACAAGAATCCGTTGAAAATATTTGCATATCGCTTAAGGAATATTTTTAATGAATTTTTGAAAATCAGGAAAGCGATCCATGCACTTAGGCAGTGACTTAACTTTTTCGTCAAAAAAGACCCCAAAAGTATCTTGGAATGTCTTGAAATTGTACACAGTCATAGTCAAGCATGCCCTAAACAAGAATCCGTTGAATATATTTGCATATCTCTTGAAGAATATTTTTAATGAATTTTTGAAAATCTGAAAAGCGATCCATGCACTTGGACATTCCAAGTATGTTGGAATGTCTTGAAATTGTACTCAGTCATAGTCAACGACACTCTGAACAAGAATCAATTGAAAATATTTGCATATCTCTTAAGGAATATTTTTAATGAATTTTTGAAAATGATGAAAGTCTGTGCACTTAGGCAGTGACTTAACTTTTTATTCAAAAAAGACCCCAAAAGTATCTTGGAATGTCTTGAAATTGTACACAGTCATAGTCAAGCATGCCCTGAACAAGAACCTGTTGAATATATTTGCATATCTCTTGAATAATATTTTTAATGAATTTTTGAAAATCCGGAAAGCGATCCATGCACTTAGGCAGTGACTTAACTTTTTCGTCAAAAAAGACCCCAAAAGTATCTTGGAATGTCTTGAAATTGTACACAGTCATAGTCAAGCATGCCCTGAACAAGAAACCGTTGAATATATCTGCATATCTCTTGAAGAATATTTTTAATGAACTTTTGAAAATCCGGAAAGCGATCCATGCACTTGGACATTCCAAGTATGTTGGAATGTCTTGAAATTGTACTCAGTCATAGTCAACGACGCCCTGAACAAGAATCCGTTAAAAATATTTGCATATCTCTTAAGGAATATTTTTAATGAATTTTTGAAAATCAGGAAAGCCATCCATGCACTTAGGCAGTGACTTAACTTTTTCGTCAAAAAAGACCCCAAAAGTATCTTGGAATGTCTTGAAATTGTACACAGTCATAGTCAAGCATGCCCTGAACAAGAATCCGTTGAATATATTTGCATATCTCTTGAAGAATATTTTTAATGAACTTTTGAAAATCAGGAAAGCGATCCATGTACTTGGACATTCAAAGTATGTTGGAATGTCTTGAAATTGTACTCGGTCATAGTCAACGACTCCCTGAACAAGAATCCGTTGAAAATATTTGCATATCGCTTAAGGAATATTTTTAATGAATTTTTGAAAATCAGGAAAGCGATCCATGCACTTAGGCAGTGACTTAACTTTTTCGTCAAAAAAGACCCCAAAGGTATCTTGGAATGTCTTGAAATTGTACACAGTCATAGTCAAGCATGCCCTGAACAAGAATCCGTTGAATATATTTGCATATCTCTTGAAGAATATTTTTAATGAACTTTTGAAAATCAGGAAAGCGATCCATGCACTTGGACATTCCAAGTATGTTGGAATGTCTTGAAATTGTACTCAGTCATAGTCAACGACGCCCTGAACAAGAATCCGTTGAAAATATTTGCATATCGCTTAAGGAATATTTTTAATGAATTTTTGAAAATCAGGAAAGCGATCCATGCACTTAGGCAGTGACTTAACTTTTTTGTCAAAAAAGACCCCAAAAGTATCTTGGAATGTCTTGAAATTGTACACAGTCATAGTCAAGCATGCCCTGAACAAGAATCCGTTGAATATATTTGCATATCTCTTGAAGAATATTTTTAATGAATTTTTTGAAAATCCGGAAAGCGATCCATGCACTTGGACATTCCAAGTATGTTGGAATGTCTTGAAATTGTACTCGGTCATAGTCAACGACGCCCTGAACAAGAATCAATTGAAAATATTTGCATATCTCTTAAGGAATATTTTTAATGAATTTTTGAAAATGAGGAAAGTCTGTGCACTTAGGCAGTGACTTAACTTTTTATTCAAAAAAGACCCCAAAAGTATCTTGGAATGTCTTGAAATTGTACACAGTCATAGTCAAGCATGCCCTGAACAAGAATCCGTTGAATATATTTGCATATCTCTTGAGGAATATTTTTAATGAACTTTTGAAAATCAGGAAAGCGATCCATGCACTTGGACATTCCAAGTATGTTGGAATGTCTTGAAATTGTACTCAGTCATAGTCAACGACGCCCTGAACAAGAATCCGTTGAAAATATTTGCATATCGTTTAAGGAATATTTTTAAAGAATTTCTGAAAATCAGGAAAGCGATCCATGCACTTAGGCAGTGACTTAACTTTTTCGTCAAAAAAGACCCCAAAAGTATCTTGGAATGTCTTGAAATTGTACACAGTCATAGTCAAGAATGCCCTGAACAAGAATCCGTTGAATATATTTGCATATCTCTTGAAGAATATTTTTAATGAACTTTTGAAAATCAGGAAAGCGATCCATGCACTTGGACATTCCAAGTATGTTGGAATGTCTTGAAATTGTACTCGGTCATAGTCAACGACGCCCTGAACAAGAATCCGTTGAAAATATTTGCATATCGCTTAAGGAATATTTTTAATGAATTTTTGAAAATCAGGAAAGCGATCCATGCACTAAGGCAGTGACTTAACTTTTTTGTCAAAAAAGACCCCAAAAGTATCTTGGAATGTCTTGAAATTGTACACAGTCATAGTTAAGCATGCCCTGAACAAGAATCCGTTGAATATATTTGCATATCTCTTGAAGAATATTTTTAATGAATTTTTGAAAATCCGAAAAGCGATCCATGCACTTGGACATTCCAAGTATGTTGGAATGTCTTGAAATTGTACTCAGTCATAGTCAACGACGCCCTGAACAAGAATCAATTGAAAATATTTGCATATCTCTTAAGGAATATTTTTAATGATTTTTGAAAATGAGGAAAGTCTGTGCACTTAGGCAGTGACTTAACTTTTTTGTCAAAAAAGACCCCAAAAGTATCTTGGAATGTCTTGAAATTGTACACAGTCATAGTCAAGCATGCCCTGAACAAGAACCTGTTGAATATATTTGCATATCTCTTGAAGAATATTTTTAATGAACTTTTGAAAATCAGGAAAGCGATCCATGTACTTGGACATTCAAAGTATGTTGGAATGTCTTGAAATTGTACTCGGTCATAGTCAACGACGCCCTGAACAAGAATCCGTTGAAAATATTTGCATATCGCTTAAGGAATATTTTTAATGAATTTTTGAAAATCAGGAAAGCGATCCATGCACTTAGGCAGTGACTTAACTTTTTTGTCAAAAAAGACCCCAAAAGTATCTTGGAATGTCTTGAAATTGTACACAGTCATAGTCAAGCATGCCCTGAACAAGAATCCGTTGAATATATTTGCATATCTCTTGAAGAATATTTTTAATGAACTTTTGAAAATCAGGAAAGCGATCCATGTACTTGGACATTCAAAGTATGTTGGAATGTCTTGAAATTGTACTCGGTCATAGTCAACGACGCCCTGAACAAGAATCCGTTGAAAATATTTGCATATCGCTTAAGGAATATTTTTAATGAATTTTTGAAAATCAGGAAAGCGATCCATGCACTTAGGCAGTGACTTAACTTTTTCGTCAAAAAAGACCCCAAAAGTATCTTGGAATGTCTTGAAATTGTACACAGTCATAGTCAAGCATGCCCTGAACAAGAATCCGTTGAATATATTTGCATATCTCTTGAAGAATATTTTTAATGAACTTTTGAAAATCAGGAAAGCGATCCATGCACTTGGACATTCCAAGTATGTTGGAATGTCTTGAAATTGTACTCAGTCATAGTCAACGACGCCCTGAACAAGAATCCGTTGAAAATATTTGCATATCGTTTAAGGAATATTTTTAAAGAATTTCTGAAAATCAGGAAAGCGATCCATGCACTTAGGCAGTGACTTAACTTTTTATTCAAAAAAGACCCCAAAAGTATCTTGGAATGTCTTGAAATTGTACACAGTCATAGTCAAGCATGCCCTGAACAAGAATCCGTTGAATATATTTGCATATCTCTTGAAGAATATTTTTAATGAACTTTTGAAAATCAGGAAATTGATCCATGCACTTGGACATTCCAAGTATGTTGGAATGTCTTGAAATTGTACTCAGTCATAGTCAACGACGCCCTGAACAAGAATCCGTTGAAAATATTTGCATATCGCTTAAGGAATATTTTTAATGAATTTTTGAAAATCAGGAAAGCGATCCATGCACTTAGGCAGTGACTTAACTTTTTCGTCAAAAAAGACCCCAAAAGTATCTTGGAATGTCTTGAAATTGTACACAGTCATAGTCAAGCATGCCCTAAACAAGAATCCGTTGAATATATTTGCATATCTCTTGAAGAATATTTTTAATGAATTTTTGAAAATCTGAAAAGCGATCCATGCACTTGGACATTCCAAGTATGTTGGAATGTCTTGAAATTGTACTCAGTCATAGTCAACGACACTCTGAACAAGAATCAATTGAAAATATTTGCATATCTCTTAAGGAATATTTTTAATGAATTTTTGAAAATGATGAAAGTCTGTGCACTTAGGCAGTGACTTAACTTTTTATTCAAAAAAGACCCCAAAAGTATCTTGGAATGTCTTGAAATTGTACACAGTCATAGTCAAGCATGCCCTGAACAAGAACCTGTTGAATATATTTGCATATCTCTTGAATAATATTTTTAATGAATTTTTGAAAATCCGGAAAGCGATCCATGCACTTAGGCAGTGACTTAACTTTTTCGTCAAAAAAGACCCCAAAAGTATCTTGGAATGTCTTGAAATTGTACACAGTCATAGTCAAGCATGCCCTGAACAAGAAACCGTTGAATATATCTGCATATCTCTTGAAGAATATTTTTAATGAACTTTTGAAAATCCGGAAAGCGATCCATGCACTTGGACATTCCAAGTATGTTGGAATGTCTTGAAATTGTACTCAGTCATAGTCAACGACGCCCTGAACAAGAATCCGTTAAAAATATTTGCATATCTCTTAAGGAATATTTTTAATGAATTTTTGAAAATCAGGAAAGCCATCCATGCACTTAGGCAGTGACTTAACTTTTTCGTCAAAAAAGACCCCAAAAGTATCTTGGAATGTCTTGAAATTGTACACAGTCATAGTCAAGCATGCCCTGAACAAGAATCCGTTGAATATATTTGCATATCTCTTGAAGAATATTTTTAATGAACTTTTGAAAATCAGGAAAGCGATCCATGTACTTGGACATTCAAAGTATGTTGGAATGTCTTGAAATTGTACTCGGTCATAGTCAACGACTCCCTGAACAAGAATCCGTTGAAAATATTTGCATATCGCTTAAGGAATATTTTTAATGAATTTTTGAAAATCAGGAAAGCGATCCATGCACTTAGGCAGTGACTTAACTTTTTCGTCAAAAAAGACCCCAAAGGTATCTTGGAATGTCTTGAAATTGTACACAGTCATAGTCAAGCATGCCCTGAACAAGAATCCGTTGAATATATTTGCATATCTCTTGAAGAATATTTTTAATGAACTTTTGAAAATCAGGAAAGCGATCCATGCACTTGGACATTCCAAGTATGTTGGAATGTCTTGAAATTGTACTCAGTCATAGTCAACGACGCCCTGAACAAGAATCCGTTGAAAATATTTGCATATCGCTTAAGGAATATTTTTAATGAATTTTTGAAAATCAGGAAAGCGATCCATGCACTTAGGCAGTGACTTAACTTTTTTGTCAAAAAAGACCCCAAAAGTATCTTGGAATGTCTTGAAATTGTACACAGTCATAGTCAAGCATGCCCTGAACAAGAATCCGTTGAATATATTTGCATATCTCTTGAAGAATATTTTTAATGAATTTTTTGAAAATCCGGAAAGCGATCCATGCACTTGGACATTCCAAGTATGTTGGAATGTCTTGAAATTGTACTCGGTCATAGTCAACGACGCCCTGAACAAGAATCAATTGAAAATATTTGCATATCTCTTAAGGAATATTTTTAATGAATTTTTGAAAATGAGGAAAGTCTGTGCACTTAGGCAGTGACTTAACTTTTTATTCAAAAAAGACCCCAAAAGTATCTTGGAATGTCTTGAAATTGTACACAGTCATAGTCAAGCATGCCCTGAACAAGAATCCGTTGAATATATTTGCATATCTCTTGAGGAATATTTTTAATGAACTTTTGAAAATCAGGAAAGCGATCCATGCACTTGGACATTCCAAGTATGTTGGAATGTCTTGAAATTGTACTCAGTCATAGTCAACGACGCCCTGAACAAGAATCCGTTGAAAATATTTGCATATCGTTTAAGGAATATTTTTAAAGAATTTCTGAAAATCAGGAAAGCGATCCATGCACTTAGGCAGTGACTTAACTTTTTCGTCAAAAAAGACCCCAAAAGTATCTTGGAATGTCTTGAAATTGTACACAGTCATAGTCAAGAATGCCCTGAACAAGAATCCGTTGAATATATTTGCATATCTCTTGAAGAATATTTTTAATGAACTTTTGAAAATCAGGAAAGCGATCCATGCACTTGGACATTCCAAGTATGTTGGAATGTCTTGAAATTGTACTCGGTCATAGTCAACGACGCCCTGAACAAGAATCCGTTGAAAATATTTGCATATCGCTTAAGGAATATTTTTAATGAATTTTTGAAAATCAGGAAAGCGATCCATGCACTAAGGCAGTGACTTAACTTTTTTGTCAAAAAAGACCCCAAAAGTATCTTGGAATGTCTTGAAATTGTACACAGTCATAGTTAAGCATGCCCTGAACAAGAATCCGTTGAATATATTTGCATATCTCTTGAAGAATATTTTTAATGAATTTTTGAAAATCCGAAAAGCGATCCATGCACTTGGACATTCCAAGTATGTTGGAATGTCTTGAAATTGTACTCAGTCATAGTCAACGACGCCCTGAACAAGAATCAATTGAAAATATTTGCATATCTCTTAAGGAATATTTTTAATGAATTTTTGAAAATGAGGAAAGTCTGTGCACTTAGGCAGTGACTTAACTTTTTATTCAAAAAAGACCCCAAAAGTATCTTGGAATGTCTTGAAATTGTACACAGTCATAGTCAAGCATGCCCTGAACAAGAATCCGTTGAATATATTTGCATATCTCTTGAAGAATATTTTTAATGAACTTTTGAAAATCAGGAAAGCGATCTATGCACTTGGACATTCCAAGTATGTTGGAATGTCTTGAAATTGTACTCAGTCATAGTCAACGACGCCCTGAACAAGAATCCGTTGAAAATATTTGCATATTGCTTAAGGAATATTTTTAAAGAATTTCTGAAAATCAGGAAAGCGATCCATGCACTTAGGCAGTGACTTAACTTTTTCGTCAAAAAAGACCCCAAAAGTATCTTGGAATGTCTTGAAATTGTACACAGTCATAGTCAAGAATGCCCTGAACAAGAATCCGTTGAATATATTTGCATATCTCTTGAAGAATATTTTTAATGAATTTTTGAAAATCCGGAAAGCGATCCATGCACTTGGACATTCCAAGTATGTTGGAATGTCTTGAAATTGTACTCGGTCATAGTCAACGACGCCCTGAACAAGAATCCATTGAAAATATTTGCATATCTCTTAAGGAATATTTTTAATGAATTTTTGAAAATGATGAAAGTCTGTGCACTTAGGCAGTGACTTAACTTTTTATCCAAAAAAGCCCCAAAGGTATCTTGGAATGTCTTGAAATTGTACACAGTCATAGTCAAGCATGCCCTGAACAAGAATCCGTTGAATATATTTGCATATCTCTTGAAGAATATTTTTAATGAACTTTTGAAAATCAGGAAAGTGATCCATGCACTTGGACATTCCAAGTATGTTGGAATGTCTTGAAATTGTACTCAGTCATAGTCAACGACGCCCTGAACAAGAATCCGTTGAAAATATTTGCATATCGCTTAAGGAATATTTTTAATGAATTTTTGAAAATCAGGAAAGCGATCCATGCACTTAGGCAGTGACTTAACTTTTTTGTCAAAAAAGACCCCAAAAGTATCTTGGAATGTCTTGAAATTGTACACAGTCATAGTCAAGCATGCCCTGAACAAGAATCCGTTGAATATA
Organism: Microchirus variegatus; assembly: GCF_963457635.1. Taxonomy (NCBI): domain Eukaryota; kingdom Metazoa; phylum Chordata; class Actinopteri; order Pleuronectiformes; family Soleidae; genus Microchirus; species Microchirus variegatus. The sequence goes on from NW_028154739.1 coordinate 535,150, forward strand.
TTTGCATATCTCTTGAAGAATATTTTTAATGAATTTTTGAAAATCCGAAAAGCGATCCATGCACTTGGACATTCCAAGTATGTTGGAATGTCTTGAAATTGTACTCAGTCATAGTTAACGACGCCCTGAACAAGAATCAATTGAAAATATTTGCATATCTCTTAAGGAATATTTTTAATGAATTTTTGAAAATGAGGAAAGACTGTGCACTTAGGCAGTGACTTAACTTTTTATTCAAAAAAGACCCCAAAAGTATCTTGGAATGTCTTGAAATTGTACACAGTCATAGTCAAGCATGCCCTGAACAAGAATCCGTTGAATATATTTGCATATCTCTTGAAGAATATTTTTAATGAACTTTTGAAAATCAGGAAAGCGATCCATGCACTTGGACATTACAAGTATGTTGGAATGTTTTGAAATTGTACTCAGTCATAGTCAACGATGCCCTGAACAAGAATCCGTTGAAAATATTTGCATATCGCTTAAGGAATATTTTTAATGAATTTTTGAAAATCAGGAAAGCGATCCATGCACTGAGGCAGTGACTTAACTTTTTATTCAAAAAAGACCCCAAAAGTATCTTGGAATGTCTTGAAATTGTACACAGTCATAGTCAAGCATGCCCTGAACAAGAATCCGTTGAATATATTTGCATATCTCTTGAAGAATATTTTTAATGAATTTTTGAAAATCCGAAAAGCGATCCATGCACTTGGACATTCCAAGTATGTTGGAATGTCTTGAAATTGTACTCAGTCATAGTCAACGACGCCCTGAACAAGAATCAATTGAAAATATTTGTATATCTCTTAAGGAATTTTTTTAATGAATTTTTGAAGATGAGGAAAGTCTGTGCACTTCGGCAGTGACTTAACTTTTTATTCAAAAAAGACCCCAAAAGTATCTTGGAATGTCTTGAAATTGTACACAGTCATAGTCAAGCATGCCCTGAACAAGAATCCGTTGAATATATTTGCATATCTCTTGAAGAATATTTTTAATGAACTTTTGAAAATCAGGAAAGCGATCCATGCACTTGGACATTCCAAGTATGTTGGAATGTCTTGAAATTGTACTCAGTCATAGTCAACGACGCCCTGAACAAGAATCCGTTGAAAATATTTGCATATCGTTTAAGGAATATTTTTAAAGAATTTCTGAAAATCAGGAAAGCAATCCATGCACTTAGGCAGTGACTTAACTTTTTATTCAAAAAAGACCCCAAAAGTATCTTGGAATGACTTGAAATTGTACACAGTCATAGTCAAGCATGCCCTGAACAAGAATCCGTTGAATATATTTGCATATCTCTTGAAGAATATTTTTAATGAACTTTTGAAAATCAGGAAATTGATCCATGCACTTGGACATTCCAAGTATGTTGGAATGTCTTGAAATTGTACTCAGTCATAGTCAACGACGCCCTGAACAAGAATCCGTTGAAAATATTTGCATATCGCTTAAGGAATATTTTTAATGAATTTTTGAAAATCAGGAAAGCGATCCATGCACTTAGGCAGTGACTTAACTTTTTCGTCAAAAAAGACCCCAAAAGTATCTTGGAATGTCTTGAAATTGTACACAGTCATAGTCAAGCATGCCCTGAACAAGAACTTGTTGAATATATTTGCATATCTCTTGAAGAATATTTTTAATGAATTTTTGAAAATCCGGAAAGCTATCCATGCACTTGGACATTCCAAGTAAGTTGGAATGTCTTGAAATTGTACTCAGTCATAGTCAACGACGCCCTGAACAAGAATCTATTGAAAATATTTGCATATCTCTTAAGGAATATTTTTAATGAATTTTTGAAAATGAGGAATTTCTGTGCACTTAGGCAGTGACTTAACTTTTTATTCAAAAAAGACCCCAAAAGTATCTTGGAATGTCTTGAAATTGTACACAGTCATAGTCAAGCATGCCCTGAACAAGAATCCGTTGAATATATTTGCATATCGCTTAAGGAATATTTTTAATGAATTTTTGAAAATCAGGAAAGCGATCCATGCACTTGGACATTCCAAGTATGTTGGAATGTCTTGAAATTGTACTCAGTCATAGTCAACGACGCCCTGAACAAGAATCCGTTGAAAATATTTGCATATCGCTTCAGGAATATTTTAAATGAATTTTTGAAAATCAGGAAAGCGATCCATGCACTTAGGCAGTGACTTAACTTTTTTGTCAAAAAAGACCCCAAAAGTATCTTGGAATGTCTTGAAATTGTACACAGTCATAGTCAAGCATGCCCTGAACAAGAATCCGTTGAATATATTTGCATATCTCTTGAAGAATATTTTTAATGAACTTTTGAAAATCAGGAAAGCGATCCATGCACTTGGACATTCCAAGTATGTTGGAATGTCTTGAAATTGTACTCGGTCATAGTCAACGACGCCCTGAACAAGAATCCGTTGAAAATATTTGCATATCGCTTAAGGAATATTTTTAATGAATTTTTGAAAATCAGGAAGGCGATCCATGCACTTAGGCAGTGACTTAACTTTTTTGTCAAAAAAGACCCCAAAAGTATCTTGGAATGTCTTGAAATTGTACACAGTCATAGTCAAGCATGCCCTGAACAAGAATCCGTTGAATATATTTGCATATCTCTTGAAGAATATTTTTAATGAATTTTTGAAAATCCGAAAAGCGATCCATGCACTTGGACATTCCAAGTATGTTGGAATGTCTTGAAATTGTACTCAGTCATAGTCAACGACGCCCTGAACAAGAATCAATTGAAAATATTTGCATATCTCTTAAGGAATATTTTTAATGAATTTTTGAAAATGAGGAAAGTCTGTGCACTTAGGCAGTGACTTAACTTTTTATTCAAAAAAGACCCCAAAAGTATCTTGGAATGTCTTGAAATTGTACACAGTCATAGTCAAGCATGCCCTGAACAAGAATCCGTTGAATATATTTGCATATCTCTTGAAGAATATTTTTAATGAACTTTTGAAAATCAGGAAAGCGATCCATGCACTTGGACATTCCAAGTATGTTGGAATGTCTTGAAATTGTACTCAGTCATAGTCAACGACGCCCTGAACAAGAATCCGTTGAAAATATTTGCATATCGTTTAAAGAATATTTTTAAAGAATTTCTGAAAATCAGGAAAGCGATCCATGCACTTAGGCAGTGACTTAACTTTTTCGTCAAAAAAGACCCCAAAAGTATCTTGGAATGTCTTGAAATTGTACACAGTCATAGTCAAGAATGCCCTGAACAAGAATCCGTTGAATATTTTTGCATATCTCTTGAAGAATATTTTTAATGAATTTTTGAAAATCCGGAAAGCGATCCATGCACTTGGACATTCCAAGTATGTTGGAATGTCTTGAAATTGTACTCGGTCATAGTCAACGACGCCCTGAACAAGAATCCATTGAAAATATTTGCATATCTCTTAAGGAATATTTTTAATGAATTTTTGAAAATGATAAAAGTCTGTGCACTTAGGCAGTGACTTAACTTTTTATTCAAAAAAGACCCCAAAGTATCTTGGAATGTCTTGAAATTGTACACAGTCATAGTCAAGCATGCCCTGAACAAGAATCCGTTGAATATATTTGCATATCTCTTGAAGAATATTTTTAATGAACTTTTGAAAATCAGGAAAGCGATCCATGCACTTGGACATTCCAAGTATGTTGGAATGTCTTGAAATTGTACTCAGTCATAGTCAACGACGCCCTGAACAAGAATCCGTTGAAAATATTGGCATATCGCTTAAGGAATATTTTTAATGAATTTTTGAAAATCAGGAAAGCGATCCATGCACTTAGGCAGTGACTTAACTTTTTTGTCAAAAAAGACCCCAAAAGTATCTTGGAATGTCTTGAAATTGTACACAGTCATAGTCAAGCATGCCCTGAACAAGAATCCGTTGAATATATTTGCATATCTCTTGAAGAATATTTTTAATGAATTTTTGAAAATCCGAAAAGCGATCCATGCACTTGGACATTCCAAGTATGTTGGAATGTCTTTAAATTGTACTCAGTCATAGTCAACGACGCCCTGAACAAGAATCCGTTGAAAATATTGGCATATCGCTTAAGGAATATTTTTAATGAATTTTTGAAAATCAGGAAATCGATCCATGCACTTAGGCAGTGACTTAACTTTTTTGTCAAAAAATACCCCAAAAGTATCTTGGAATGTCTTGAAATTGTACACAGTCATAGTCAAGCATGCCCTGAACAAGAATCCGTTGAATATATTTGCATATCTCTTGAAGAATATTTTAAATGAATTTTTGAAAATCCGAAAAGCGATCCATGCACTTGGACATTCCAAGTATGTTGGATTGTCTTGAAATTGTACTCAGTCATAGTCAACGACGCCCTGAACAAGAATCAATTGAAAATATTTGCATATCTCTTAAGGAATATTTTTAATGAATTTTTGAAAATGAGGAAAGTCTGTGCACTTAGGCAGTGACTTAACTTTTTATTCAAAAAAGACCCCAAAAGTATCTTGGAATGTCTTGAAATTGTACACAGTCATAGTCAAGCATGCCCTGAACAAGAATCCGTTGAATATATTTGCATATCTCTTGAAGAATATTTTTAATGAACTTTTGAAAATCAGGAAAGCGATCCATGCACTTGGACATTCCAAGTATGTTGGAATGTCTTGAAATTGTACTCAGTCATAGTCAACGATGCCCTGAACAAGAATCCGTTGAAAATATTTGCATATCGTTTAAGGAATATTTTTAAAGAATTTCTGAAAATCAGGAAAGCGATCCATGCACTTAGGCAGTGACTTAACTTTTTCGTCAAAAAAGACCCCAAAAGTATCTTTGAATGTCTTGAAATTGTACTCAGTCATAGTCAACAACGCCCTGAACAAGAATCCATTGAAAATATTTGCATATCTCTTAAGGAATATTTTTAATGAATTTTTGAAAATGAGGAAAGACTGTGCACTTAGGCAGTGACTTAACTTTTTATTCAAAAAAAACCCCAAAAGTAAATTGGAATGTCTTGAAATTGTACACAGTCATAGTCAAGCATGCCCTGAACAAGAATCCGTTGAATATATTTGCATATCTCTTGAAGAATATTTTTAATGAACTTTTGAAAATCCGGAAAGCGATCCATGCACTTGGACATTCCAAGTATGTTGGAATGTCTTGAAATTGTACTCAGTCATAGTCAACGACGCCCTGAACAAGAATCCATTGAAAATATTTGCATATCTCTTTGAGGAATTGAGGAATTGAGGAAAGTCTGTGCACTTAGGCAGTGACTTAACTTTTTCGTCAAAAAAGACCCCAAAAGTATCTTGGAATGTCTTGAGGACCATAACTGACTGTGTGTGTGTGTGAGGACCATAACTGACTGTGTGTGTGTGTCTCAGTGTTCCTTCGAGATGCTTCATGAAGGAGAAAACCTGAGGATGGACTGTGTGAGCTGCAAGAAGAGCACCTGCAGTCAGTGTGGATCAGCTGTAAGACACACACACACATATGTCTCTGATGTCTGTGATGTCTTTGATGTCTGTGATGTCTCTCTGATGTCACTGTGATGTCTCTGCGATGTCTTTGATGTCTGTGATGTCTCTGATGTCTTTGATGGCTTTGATGTCTTTGATGTCTTTGATGTCTCTGATGTCCTTGATGTCTTTGATGTGATGTCTATGATGTCTTTGATGTCTTTATGATGTATGTGATGTCTTTGATGTATGTGATGTCTGTGATGTCTTTGATGGCTTTGATGGCTTTGATGTCTTTGATGTCTCTGATGTCTCTGATGTCATTGATGTCTTTGATGTGATGTCTTTGATGTCTGTGATGTCTGTGATGTCCTTGATGTCCTTGATGTCTTTGATGTGATGTCTATGATGTCTTTATGATGTCTGTGAAGTCTGTGAAGTCTGTGATGGCTTTGATGGCTTTGATGTCTGTGATGTCTGTGATGTCTTCGATGGCTTTGATGGCTTTGATGTCTTTGATGTCTTTGAAGTCTCTGATGTCTCTGATGTCCTTGATGTCTTTGATGTGATGTCTATGATGTCTTTGATGTCTCTGATGTCTCTGATGTCCTTGATGTCTCTGATGTCCTTGATGTCTTTGATGTGATGTCAATGATGTCTTTGATGTCTTTATGATGTCTTTGATGTCTTTGATGTCTTTGATGTCTGTGATGTCTGTGATGTCTTTGATGTCTTTGATGGCTTTGATGTCTTTGATGTCTTTGATGTCTCTGATGTCTCTGATGTCCTTGATGTCTTTGATGGGATGTCTATGATGTCTTTGATGTCTTTATGATGTCTGTGATGTCTTTGATGTCTGTGATCTCTGTGATGTCTTTGAAGTCTTTGATGGCTTTGATGGCTTTGATGTCTCTGATGTCTCTGATGTCCTTGATGTCTTTGATATGATGTCTATGATGTCTTTGATGTCTTTATGATGTCTTTGATGTCTTTATGATGTCTGTGATGTCTTTGATGTCTGTGATGTCTGTGATCAAAGACATCACAGACATCATACAGTGATTTCTGTGATGTCTGTGATGTCTGTGATGTCCTTGATGTCTTTGATGTGATGTCTATGATGTCTTTGATGTCTTTATGATGTCTGTGATGTCTTTTAATGTATGTGATGTCTTTGATGACTGTGATGTCTTTGATGTCTTTGATGTCTCTGATGTCTCTCTGATGTTTGTAATGTCTTTGATGTCTGTGATGTCTGTGATGTCTTTGATGGCTTTGATGGCTTTGATGTCTTTATGATGTCTGTGATGTCTTTGATGGCTTTGATGGCTTTGATGTCTTTGATGTCTTTGATGTCTCTGATGTCTCTGATGTCCTTGTTGTCTTTGATGGGATGTCTATGATGTCTTTGATGTCTTTATGATGTCTGTGATGTCTTTGATGTCTGTGATGTCTGTGATGTCTTTGATGTCTTTGATGGCTTTGATGGCTTTGATGTCTCTGATGTCTCTGATGTCCCTGATGTCTTTGATGTGATGTCTATGATGTCTTTGATGTCTTTATGATGTCTTTGATGTCTTTATGATGTCTGTGATGTCTTTATGATGTCTGTGATGTCTTTTAATGTATGTGATGTCTTTGATGACTGTGATGTCTTTGATGTCTTTGATGTCTCTGATGTCTCTCTGATGTTTGTAATGTCTTTGATGTCTGTGATGTCTGTGATGTCTTTGATGGCTTTGATGTCTGTGATGTCTGTGATGTCTCTCTGATGTCTCTCTGATGTCTCTCTGATGTCTCTGAGATGTCTCTCTGATGTCTCTGTGATGTCACTGTGATGTCTCTGTGATGTCACTGTGATGTCTCTCTGATATCTGTGTCTTTGATGTGATGTCTATGATGTCTTTGATGTCTTTATGATGTCTGTGATGTCTTTGATGTCTGTGATGTCTGTGATGTCCTTGATGTCTTTGATGTGATGTCTATGATGTCTTTGATGTCTTTATGATGTCTGTGATGTCTTTTAATGTATGTGATGTCTTTGATGACTGTGATGTCTTTGATGTCCTTGATGTCTTTGATGTCTCTGATGTCTCTCTGATGTCTGTAATGTCTTTGATGTCTTTGATGTCTTTGATGCCTTTGATGTCTCTGATGTCTCTGATGTCCTTGATGTCTTTGATGTGATGTATATGATGTCTTTGATGTCTTTATGATGTCTGTGATGTCTTTGATGTCTGTGGTCTATGATGTCTTTGATGTCTTTGATGTCTGTGATGTCTTTTAATGTATGTGATGTCTTTGATGACTGTGATGTCTTTGATGTCTTTGATGTCTCTGATGTCTCTCTGATGTTTGTAATGTCTTTGATGTCTGTGATGTCTGTGATGTCCTTGATGTCTTTGATATGATGTCTGTGATGTCTTTGATGTCTGTGATGTCTGTGATGTCTGTGATGTCTTTTAATGTATGTGATGTCTTTGATGACTGTGATGTCTTTGATGTCTTTGATGTCTTTGATGTCTCTGATGTCTCTCTGATGTCTGTAATGTCTTTGATGTCTTTGATGTCTTTGATGTCTTTGATGTCTTTGATGTTTCTGATGTCTCTGATGTCCTTGATGTCTTTGATGTGATGTATATGATGTCTTTGATGTCTTTATGATGTCTGTGATGTCTTTGATGTCTGTGGTCTATGATGTCTTTGATGTCTTTGATGTCTGTGATGTCTTTTAATGTATGTGATGTCTTTGATGACTGTGATGTCTTTGATGTCTTTGATGTCTCTGATGTCTCTCTGATGTTTGTAATGTCTTTGATGTCTGTGATGTCTGTGATGTCCTTGATGTCTTTGATATGATGTCTGTGATGTCTGTGATGTCTGTGATGTCCTTGATGTCTTTGATGTGATGTCTATGATGTCTTTGATGTCTTTATGATGTCTGTGATGTCTTTTAATGTATGTGATGTCTTTGATGACTGTGATGTCTTTGATGTCTTTGATGTCTCTGATGTCTCTCTGATGTTTGTAATGTCTTTGATGTCTGTGATGTCTTTGATGGCTTTGATGTCTGTGATGTCTGTGATGTCTCTCTGATGTCTCTGATGTCTCTCTGATGTCTCTGAGATGTCTCTCTGATGTCTCTGTGATGTCACTGTGATGTCTCTGTGATGTCACTGTGATGTCTCTCTGATATCTGTGATGTCTTTCTGATGTCTGTGATGTCTGTGATGTCTTTTATGTCTCTGATGTCTTTGATGTCTCTGATGTCTCTGTGATGTCTCTGTGATGTCTCTGTGATGTCTCTGTGATGTCTCTCTGATGTCACTGTGATGTCTCTCTGATGTCTCTGTGATGTCTCTCTGATGTCTCTGTGATGTCACTGTGATGTCTCTGTGATGTCTCTCTGATGTCACTGTGATGTCTCTGTGATGTCTCTCTGATGTCTCTGTGATGTCTCTCTGATGTCTCCTGAGATGTCTCTGTGATGTCTCTGTGATGTCTCTCTGATCTCTCTGATGTCTCTGATGTCTCCTCAGTGGTCTCCTGAACATCAGGGTTTGTCATGTGACCAGTTCAGACTGTTGCAGCAGCAGAACCAGCTTGGCTCCGCCCCCTTCAGTGACACCAGCATCGGTATCAACAGCATCACCTGACACACCTACTGACACACCCACTGACACACATACTGACATCTACTGACACACCCACTGACACCTACTGACACACCCACTGACACTGTAAAGTGTCATAGTCAAGCATGCCCTGAACAAGAATCCGTTGAATATATTTGCATATCTCTTGAAGAATATTTTTAATGAATTTTTGAAAATCCGGAAAGCGATCCATGCACTTGGACATTCCAAGTATGTTGGAATGTCTTGAAATTGTACTCAGTCATAGTCAACGACGCCCTGAACAAGAATCAATTGAAAGTATTTGCATATCTCTTAAGGAATATTTTTAATGAATTTTTGAAAATGAGGAAAGTCTGTGCACTTCGGCAGTGACTTAACTTTTTATTCAAAAAAGACCCCAAAAGTATCTTGGAATGTCTTGAAATTGTACACAGTCATAGTCAAGCATGCCCTGAACAAGAATCCGTTGAATATATTTGCATATCTCTTGAAGAATATTTTTAATGAACTTTTGAAAATCCGAAAAGCGATCCATGCACTTGGACATTCCAAGTATGTTGGAATGTCTTGAAATTGTACTCAGTCATAGTCAACGACGCCCTGAACAAGAATCCGTTGAAAATATTTGCATATCGTTTAAGGAATATTTTTAAAGAATTTCTGAAAATCAGGAAAGCGATCCATGCACTTAGGCAGTGACTTAACTTTTTATTCAAAAAAGACCCCAAAAGTATCTTGGAATGTCTTGAAATTGTACACAGTCATAGTCAAGCATGCCCTGAACAAGAATCCGTTGAATATATTTGCATATCGCTTAAGGAATATTTTTAATGAATTTTTGAAAATCAGGAAAGCGATCCATGCACTTGGACATTCCAAGTATGTTGGAATGTCTTGAAATTGTACTCAGTCATAGTCAACGACGCCCTGAACAAGAATCCGTTGAAAATATTTGCATATCTCTTCAGGAATATTTTAAATGAATTTTTGAAAATCAGGAAAGCGATCCATGCACTTAGGCAGTGACTTAACTTTTTTGACAAAAAAGACCCCAAAAGTATCTTGGAATGTCTTGAAATTGTACACAGTCATAGTCAAGCATGCCCTGAACAAGAATCCGTTGAATATATTTGCATATCTCTTGAAGAATATTTTTAATGAACTTTTGAAAATCAGGAAAGCGATCCATGCACTTGGACATTCCAAGTATGTTGGAATGTCTTGAAATTGTACTCAGTCATAGTCAACGACGCCCTGAACAAGAATCCGTTGAAAATATTTGCATATCGCTTAAGGAATATTTTTAATGAATTTTTGAAAATCAGGAAAGCGATCCATGCACTTAGGCAGTGACTTAACTTTTTCATCAAAAAAGACCCCAAAAGTATCTTGGAATGTCTTGAAATTGTACACAGTCATAGTCAAGCATGCCCTGAACAAGAATCCGTTGAATATATATGCATATCTCTTGAAGAATATTTTAAATTAATTTTTGAATATCCGGAACGCAATCCATGCACTTGGACATTCCAAATATGTTGGAATGTCTTGAAATTGTACTCAGTCATAGTCAACGACGCCCTGAACAAGAATCCATTGAAAATATTTGCATATCTCTTAAGGAATATTTTTAATGAATTTTTGAAAAGGAGGAAAGTCTGTGCACTCAGGCAGACTTAACTTTTTATTCAAAAAAGACCCCAAAAGTATCTTGGAATGTCTTGAAATTGTACACAGTCATAGTCAAGCATGCCCTGAACAAGAATCCGTTGAATATATTTGCATATCTCTTGAAGAATATTTTTATAGAACTTTTGAAAATCAGGAAAGCGATCCATGCATTTGGACATTCCAAGTATGTTGGAATGTCTTGAAATTGTACTCAGTCATAGTCAACGACGCCCTGAACAAGAATCCGTTGTAAATATTTGCATATCGCTTAAAGAATATTTTTAATGAATTTTTGAAAATCAGGAAAGCGATCGATGCACTTAGGCAGTGACTTAACTTTTTTGTCAAAAAAGACCCCAAAAGCATCTTGGAATGTCTTGAAATTGTACACAGTCATAGTCAAGCATGCCCTGAACAAGAATCCGTTGAATATATTTGCACATCTCTTGAAGAATATTTTTAATGAATTTTCGAAAATCCGGAAAGCGATCCATGCACTTGGACATTCCAAGTATGTTGGAATGTCTTGAAATTGTACTCAGTCATAGTCAACGACACCCTGAACAAGAATCCGTTGAAAATATTTGCATATCTCTTAAGGAATATTTTTAATGAATTTTTGAAAATGATGAAAGTCTGTGAACTTAGGCAGTGACTTAATTTTTTATTCAAAAAAGACCCCAAAGGTATCTTGGAATGTCTTGAAATTGTACACAGTCATAGTCAAGCATGCCCTGAACAAGAATCCGTTGAATATATTTGCATATCTCTTGAAGAATATTTTTAATGAATTTTTGAAAATCCGGAAAGCGATCCATGCACTTGGACATTCCAAGTATGTTGGAATGTCTTGAAATTGTACTCAGTCATAGTCAACGACACCCTGAACAAGAATCCGTTGAAAATATTTGCATATCTCTTAAGGAATATTTTTAATGAATTTTTGAAAATCCGGAAAGCGATCCATGCACTTGGACATTCCAAGTATGTTGGAATGTCTTGAAATTGTACTCAGTCATAGTCAACGACACCCTGAACAAGAATCCGTTGAAAATATTTGCATATCTCTTAAGGAATATTTTTAATGAATTTTTGAAAATCCGGAAAGCGATCCATGCACTTGGACATTCCAAGTATGTTGGAATGTCTTGAAATTGTACTCAGTCATAGTCAACGACACCCTGAACAAGAATCCGTTGAAAATATTTGCATATCGCCTAACAAATATTTTAAATGAATTTTTGAAAATCAGGAAAGCGAACCATGCACTTACGCAGTGACTTAACTTTTTTGTCAAAAAAGACCCCAAAAGTATCTTGGAATGTCTTGAAATTGTACACAGTCATAGTCAAGCATGCCCTGAACAAGAATCCGTTGAATATATTTGCATATCTCTTAAAGAATATTTTTAATGAACTTTTGAACATGACATAGTTTGGCATGGGTTAACCCATGTCATGACAAACATGACATGTTTGTCCACTAGAGGGCAGTTTGAAGAACCAAGCAGCCATGAATCAGATTTGACCTTACTTGTAATGTCAAACTTGTCCACTAGAGGGCAGTTGAAATAATTAAGTATCCATACATTAAATTTGAGCTTACATGTAATGACACCTTTATCCACTAAAGGGCAGTTCCAAGAATTTAGCATGCCATAAATCAGATTTGAGCTTACATGTAATGACACATTTGTCCACCAGAGGGCAGTCTGACCAATCCAGCAGCCATAAATCAGATTTGACCTTACTTGCAATGTCAAACTTGTCCACAAGAGGGCAGTTGAAATAATTAGGTATCCATACATCAAATTTGAGCTTACATGTAATGACACCTTTATCCACTAGAGAGCAGTCTGAAGAATTTAGCATGCCATAAATCAGATTTGAGCTTACATGTAGTGACACATTTGTCCACCAGAGGGCAGTCTGACCAATCCAGCAGCCATAAATCAGATTTGACCTTACTTGTAATGTCAAACTTGTCCACTAGATGGCAGTTGAAATAATAAAGCAGCTATAAATCAGATTTGACATAACATATAATGACATGTTTGTCCACCAGAGGGCAGTTGAAATAATTTAGTATCCATAAATCAAATTTGAGCGTGCATGTAATGACATGTTTATCCACCAGAGGGCAGTCTGAAGAATCCAGCAGCCAAAAGTCAAATTTGACCTTACATGTAATGACACCTTTATCCACTAGAGGGCAGTCTGAAGAATTTAACAGCCATAAATCAGATTTGAGCTTACATGTAATGACACATTTGTCCACCAGAGGGCAGTCTCACCAATCCAGCAGCCATAAATCAGATTTGACCTTACTTGTAATGTCAAACTTGTCCACTAGAGGGCAGTTGAAATAATTTATCAGCTATAAATCAAATTTGAGCGTGCATGTAATGACATGTTTATCCACCAGAGGGCAGTCTGAAGAATCCAGCAGCCAAAAGTCAAATTTGACCTTACATGTAATGACATCTTTTTCCACTAGAGGGCAGTCTGAAGAATTTAGCAGCCATAAATCAGATTTGACCTTACATGTAATAACACATTTGTCCACCAGAGGGCAGTCTGACCAATCCAGCAGCCATAAATCAGATTTGACCTTACTTGTAATGTCAAACTTGTCCACTAGAGGGCAGTTGAAATAATTAGGTATCCATACATCAAATTTGAGCTTACATGTAATGACACCTTTATCCACTAGAGGGCAGTCCGAAGAATTTAGCATGCCATAAATCAGATTTGAGCTTACATGTAATGACACATTTGTCCACCAGAGGGCAGTCTGACCAATCCAGCAGCCATAAATCAGATTTGACCTTACTTGTGATGTCAAACTTGTCCACTAGAGGGCAGTTGAAATAATTAAGCAGCTATAAATCAAATTTGAGCGTGCATGTAATGACATGTTTATCCACCAGAGGGCAGTCTGAAGAATCCAGCAGCCAAAAGTCAAATTTGACCTTACATGTAATGACACCTTTATCCACTAGAGGGCAGTCTGAAGAATTTAACAGCCATAAATCAGATTTGAGCTTACATGTAATGACACATTTGTCCACCAGAGGGCAGTCTGACCAATCCAGCAGCCATAAACAGATTTGACCTTACTTGTAATGTCAAACTTGTCCACTAGAGGGCAGTTGAAATAATTTATCAGCTATAAATCAAATTTGAGCGTGCATGTAATGACATGTTTATCCACCAGAGGGCAGTCTGAAGAATCCAGCAGCCAAAAGTCAAATTTGACCTTACATGTAATGACATCTTTTTCCACTAGAGGGCAGTCTGAAGAATTTAGCAGCCATAAATCAGATTTGACCTTACATGTAATAACACATTTGTCCACCAGAGGGCAGTCTGACCAATCCAGCACCCATAAATCAGATTTGAACTTACTTGTAATGTCAAACTTGTCCACTAGAGGGCAGTTGAAATAATTAAGTATCCATACATCAAATTTGAGCTTACATGTAACGACATGTTTGTCCACTAGAGGGCAGTTTGAAGAACCCAGCAGCCATGAATCAGATTTGACCTTACTTGTAATGTCAAACTTGTCCACTAGAGGGCAGTTGAAATAGTTAAGTATCCATACATCAAATTTGAGCTTGCATGTAATGACATGTTTGTCCACTAGAGGGCAATTTGAAGAACCCAGCAGCCATAAATCAGATTTGACCTTACATGTAATAACAACTTTGTCCACCAGAGAGCAGTCTGAATAATTCAGCAGCCATAAATCAAATGTGACCCTCCTTGTAAAAACACATTGGTTCACCAGGAAGCTGTTACACCATGTGAACCAATCCATTACCCATAATGCTTTGTGAAAACTTAAAAGTGAAGAAAACAGTGTCAGCCAATCGGCTTTTTCAGCCAATCAGCTGACGATCACAGAGAATACACATGGCTAATTATACGGAGAGAGAGAGAGAGACAGGGAGAGAGAGAGAGAGAGAGAGAGTGTGTCGAATGTCCAGCGTATGTGTGCAGTGTGTGTGTGTGCGCAGTGCGAAATTGAAGCGTGAATATCATCAAAGCAGTCATCATCAAAGCTTTGTTTGACAAAGGAAGACAAAGAGAAAAGGACAATAAGTCTGTGGCTGAGCAGCTTCTTCACGGACAAGGACAGCGAACGTACAGAGACTGCTGTGTGTGGACTGTTAGCATTTTAAGCTAGCGATCTTTATGCTAACGTGTTAGCAGACTTCATCGTCACAAAAACAACAAACAGATGATTATTCCGCGGCTGAAAGAGAGCAGGACACACACGGTAGTTGTCTGAGATGATGACATGACGCCAGCACCGCTCTATCTCCTATCGAATTGGACTTTTGGAGGCGAACAGACGTAAAACTGCAACGAAAAGGAAGCAAGCACGGACCTCTTATGATCAGAGGAACTCATGTTCTTATGGGGTGAGTTTTCCTTAACGTTGTTAATCGATGTTATGTTAGTGTTCATTCAAAGTCACATACAGACGCACATAGGGAAGCTGTCTTTTAATAATCCACTGTGCGTTTCATAACGCCGTTTGGCTACATTGTTATTAGCCATGCTTGCTTAGCTCGCTAGCTCGGTACTGTATTATTACAATGAGAATGATGCGCACATCGAAACTTTTGTTCGGTCAGATGAGCGTATTATAAGCCGTAAGAGGAGCATGTCACGGCCCTCTTTGAGATTTTGTACACCCGCAGGTTCAGTTTGATAATTCAAATGCTTTGAGACGAAACTCCCGTGTTCGAAACCTAACATTGCATTGAATGATGTGTGAATGCCACACCTTTGCATGCATGAATCACACATGATTAACACAATGTGTGATGAACGTGTTAATTACACGTGCAATTCATGCACATAAAGGTGTGGCATTCACACATAATTCAAGCAATACTACTGATCAATCTATACTGATTCAGTGATTAAATGCCTTTTAACATGAACCATGATCTGAAATAAGTATTTTTTATTTTTTTTTCAGAATCCTGGGCATAAGGATTGGCATGTGAAGTTGCTGCCAACCCATGTGTCCAAGGCCTCAGTGTGGCGTCAATACATGAGGTCGGCTAAGGCTCTTGGTATGTGTATAAATTGATTTCTATACAATAGCCAAATGCTTATATAGACTGCTATATGTAATGTGTAAAATGTGATTTTTTTGGAAAAATAAAATCATTATTTTCATTGTGGTTCTTGCTGTCAACAGGTAGTGGAACACAGCTCTGCTGAAAGTCGCCTCAATATTCCGCAGCTTGTTGGAACGGCAGATGGCAGAGTGATAGTAAAGACCATCGACTGGCAGACACATCTGAGTCCCTACTTTCAAAAGCTCCCACAGATCAAGAGTTATCAGAACTTTAGGTATTTATATTCAAAATTCTGCATTTTATGAATAAAAAAATCACGAATGAACATAATAGTGTTCCATGTGAACAGTGAGCCATGTTTTAAATATCCTGTTGTGTGCTTCTATTCTGTCACAGCTTTGATGCCAACAGACCAGGTGTGGTGCTTGCTCAAACTCACAGTGATGCAGAGCCTATCGAGTTTCAGCTACTGCGCAACCCAGGAGTTCTGCCCCCTGTTGACAGTCTCCCCGTCCTGGCCCCACCTGGACTGACCATGGACAGGCAGACGTATCTTTTTGAAAAAATCCGGCCTTTCTGTTCTGATGAGGCAAAATTCTTCACATGCCCAGCACCAAAGGTTACAGCACAGAAGAGGGTGCGTTTGTGATGTCATCATTTAGTCCGCATATCAACTGTGATGGACAGAGTGGGTACAGCCACATTGTGGGGGAGGAACTGGTATTGAAGATGATAATATAGTCCATGGTCTGGAAAATATTCCTTCACACACTTAGATATATTTTATTTCTTTATTTTAGTTCTATGCACCATATATCTGGAACAAACTCCCAGAAAACTGTAGGTCTGCTGAAACTCTCACCTCTTTTAAATCAAGAGTGAAGACTTTTCTGTTTGCCGCTGCATTTCAGTCATTTCCAATACTGCACTGTAACCTTTATTCCTTATATATACTCTTGATTTTATTTGTTATCTTTTGATTTTATTTGTATCTATTTTATTTTTTAATCTTAATCTTTAAATTTTACCTGCTTGTTTTTATTTTGATGTTATATCTGATTTTATAAATGTCTCTTTTCTATGCTTTTTAATGCTTTATGTAAAGCACTTTGAATTACCTTGTTGTTGAAATGTGCTATACAAATAAACTTGCCTTGCCTTGCCTTACATTGACATGAACTACATTCATTCCTTTTTTTTTCCAAACTGCTACACTGTTACTGTCCTGTGGGCTAACAGACATCAGATGTCACTGACAGCTAGACTGGGTGGGGGGTTGTGACCATGTTAATGTCATGCAAATGAGCAGCTATTGGCCTGGCTCCTCAAGAGGGTCGAAATCTTTCAGGCTGAATTATTCCCTAAAGCAGTTTGAGGAGTGTCTACATTCAAATGACCACATCTTCTTCAAAAATGATCAGATGGACATGGGTTTGACATTGTTGGAAAGCTTAGATATCACACTTTCGGAATCTGTAAATAACTCCAAATGTCCCGAAGTAGACATGTGAACCCTTTTGCCATGGCTGGACACAAATTTTCTGTTCCAGAATCGAGACCCGACATGGACCTTGTGATGGAACGGTCACGCCTGGTGTATGTCCAGGACAACATTGACGAACTCTGAACACCAGCTGTCAGAAGAGGATGAGTATTGTAAGTTGTTGTGTTTGCTGCGTTTGTCTCTGTTAATTTGTTTGTTGTTCCTAATCTGTTCCAGAATGGAGACCCAACATGGTCGACCTCGAGCCGGGGCTTGGTGGACGTTCTGGACAACTTCGACGAACTCTGAACACAGACTGTTGGAAGAGGATGAGTATGGTGATATTTTTGTTTGAGTTATTGTTGACCTCTACTTTCGTCTACAGTCGCCTCTTCCCTGATCTGGTCGGTGACTCCCACTGCACAAGAAGAACCTACAGTGGTGAGTATATCAGATTCCTTATGACATCAATGACAGTTTGATACTGCTTTTCAGTTTTGTTTTTCCTAATCTGTTCCAGAATGGAGACCCAAGGCTTGGTGGACTTCCTAGGTCCTTGACAACTTCAAACTCTAAACACTAGCTGTCGGAAGAGGATGAGTATTGTTAGTAGTTGTGTTTGCTGCTGCTTTTGTCTCTGTTAATTTGTTTGTTTTTCCTAATCTGTTCCAGAAGGGTGACCCAACATGGTCGACCTCAAGGTGGTGCTTGTTGGACGTTCTACCCTACAGTCGCATCTTCCCTGATCTCATCGGTGACTCCTACTGCACAAGAAGAACCTGCAGTGGTGAGTATATCAGATTCCTTTGGACATCAATGACAGTTTGATACTGCTTTTCAGTTTTGTTTTTCCTAATCTGTTCCAGAATGGAGACCCAACATGGTCGACCTCGAGGCGGTGCTTGGTGGACGTTCTGGACAACTTCGACGAACTCTGAACACAGATTGTCGGAAGAGGAGGAGAATGGTGATATTTATTTTTCTTTGCGTCATTGTTGTTGACTCAACTCAACTCAACTCAACTTTATTTATAGAGCGCTTTAGGCAGCTAAAGCTGGTACAAAGTGCTTAACAGTACAATAAATAAAACATGGCACATTAAACATAGGAGACAAAATAAAAACAATAAAACTATAAAACAGTAACAATGTTTAAATAATAAAAAAAACAATAAAACTATAAAACAATAAAAATGTTTAAACAATAAAACACTAAAACAAGAGCAGAGTCTCATGCTGAGTTGAACGCAGAAGAATAAAAATGTGTTTTAAGATGAGTTTTAAAAATGGACAGTGAGGGGGCCTGTCTAATATGAAGCGGGAGGGCGTTCCAAAGTTTGGGACCGGCAATGGAGAAAGCTCTTTCCCCTCTGAGCTTCCGTTTAGACCTCGGTACCTCCAGGAGCAGCTGGTCAGCTGACCTGAGGCACCGAGCAGGAGTGTAAGGATGGAGAAGCTCAGAGAGGTAAGGCGGGGCAAGACCATTTAAAGATTTAAAAACAAATAAAAGAATCTTAAAATGGACTCTAAAATGCACAGGCAGCCAGTGAAGGGAGGCCAAAATGGGAGTAATGTGCTCCCTCTTACGTGCTCCAGTTAAGAGGCGAGCAGCAGCGTTCTGGACCAACTGGAGACGTGAGAGGGAGGACTGGCTGACTCCAAGATAAAGAGCGTTACAGTAATCCAGCCGAGATGTAACAAAGGCATGGATTACTGTTTCAAAGTGCTTTTGTGAGAGAAAGGGCCTCACCTTTGCCAGCTGCCTGAGGTGAAAAAAGCTGGACTTTACTGTTGCCCCAATTTGCCGGTCCAATTTAAAATCACTGTCCATAATAAAACCTAAGTTTGTCACTAAAGGCTTCACATACGATGCCAAAGGGCCCAAATCAGCAGGGGGGGGTTCACTAGAGCCGCTAGGACCAAACATTATGACTTCCGTCTTCTTTTCATTAAATTTTAAAAAGTTCAGTGACATCCATGCTTTTATGTCATCAAGACATAATAGAAGTGGTTGCAGACAGGCATTTTTCTTACTCAGTGGGACATAAATCTGACTGTCGTCTGCATAAAAATGAAATGAGATGCCATGTTTTCTCAAGATGGAGCCCAGGGGAAGCAGATACAGGGAGAAGAGCAGGGGCCCTAAAATTGAGCCCTGTGGAACCCCATATGACAGTGGAGCAGAGCGGGACTCAGAGCCACCGAGGCGTACACACATAGATCTTCCCTCAAGATACGATCTAAACCACTTAAGGGCGCTACCACTAATGCCCACTAGGTGCTGCAAGCGTGCCACTAAAATATTGTGGTCCACAGTGTCAAACGCTGCAGTTAGGTCCAGCAGGACAAGGATCACAGAGTCTCCAGAATCAACCGTCAGGAGGATGTCATTGAACACTCTTAATAAAGCTGACTCTGTACTATGCCTTGTTTTAAAGCCAGACTGGAAAATCTCCAGAATATCATGCTCGTCCAGGAACGACTGCAACTGGGCGTGGACAACTTTTTCCAGGATCTTTGAAATAAAAGGCAGCTTGGAGATAGGTCTATAATTGGCTAGCATAACACGATCAAGGCCAGGTTTCTTAAGCAGGGGTTGTACAACAGCATGTTTAAAACATTGGGGGACAACACCAGAAGACAGACTGCTGTTAATAATGGCCAGGACTGACTGCCCTATACAAGGAAATACCTCTTTAAAAAAGTGAGGCGGGACAGTGTCACAGGGAGAGCCTGATGGCTTCATCTGGGCAACCACTTTTTCTAAGGCAATCAGAGACACGGGCTCAAACGAATCAAGCACAGCTGAGAAAAGCACACTGTCAGAGGGGTCAGACACAGGTGTGGTGATTAGAGCCCTTGTGGTAGCAACCTTATCAATGAAGAACTGCAGGAAGCCATTGCACATTTCAGGGGATTCCTCTGTGCACACAGGCTGAGGTGAGCCAAGAACAGACTCTATGGTTTTAAATAACACACGTGGGTTGTGAGAGTTTGATTCAATAATATTTGACAGGTGCTCTCTTCTGGACTCTTTGACAGTGCTCTGGTAGCAGCGCCAGCTGTCTTTTAGGATTTGGCGAGAAACCTGCAGCTTGTCCTTTTTCCACCTGCGTTCAGCTTTGCGGCAATCCTGTCTGGCTGCGCGAGTTCTCGCATTGAACCAGGGCTCAGGTTTAGCTTTGGGCTGCACGGTTTTAAATGGAGCCACAGAGTCCAATATGGTTCGGCAGGAGGAGTGAAACGAAGAACTGAGCACCTCCGTGTTTGGTAATAATTCAGAGGGGACACAGAGCTGGTTAAAGGCAGCAGAAAACTGGCCGGAAAACTGACCTCTACTTTTGTCTACAGTCGCCTCTTCCCTGATCTCATCGGTGACTCCCACTGCACAAGAAGAACCTACAGTGGTGAGTATATCAGATTCCTTTGAACATCAATGAAAGTTTGATGCTGCTTTTCAGTTTCGTTTTTCCTAATCTGTTTCAGAATGGAGACCCAAGGCTTGGTGGATTTCTGACGTCCAGGACAACTTTGAACATCTGAACACCAACTGTCAGAAGAAGATGAGTATTGTTGTTTTCTGCTGCTCTCGTCCCTTTTCATTATTTAGTTTTTTCCATTATTTTTTAAGTGTACAAAAATCACTATAGTCACAAAGCACTGAATACGATTCAAACACAGGTTGTTTTTTGATATATAAACAGACTCAGGGTTCAAGTTTGTTTCATTTTTGAAATGAAATGTTTGGTGTGGTTTAAGGAATATTTGGTTGTTATTAGACCCTGAGATGGGTCAGTGACTAGGAGAAACATTGATTTTGATGCATTAGTTGTTTGTAGTAGCAGATCCAATGTAATCTTATTTTGTGATATATGATGGATTTTGAATCGGTCTCCGACTACAAGTAAAACATTTTTTTCCTACTAACCCAATTATAGCCTGGTTTTGTTTTAAGATGAATAAACATACAATAATAGTTTGAACCTGAAAAACATTTATTTTGCAAAGGACACTGAATGATGAACACTTAAATATGAACATTGAATATGAAACATGGGGCAGTTTGGTGTGTTGTTGGCGATGGGGAGAAGGGAAAAGATGGAGATGGTGAGTGAGTTCATCATGTGTGAATGTGAGAGTTCAGCTCAGGTGGAGCAGAGACTCCAAATCTCGCTCGTTCACTCGCAGTCACGCTCGCTCACTCTCGCTCGCTCACTCACTCACTCACAGTCACTCACTCACTCTCGCTCGCTCGCTCACTCGCTCCCTCACTCCCTCACTCCCTCACTCCCTCACTCAGTCACACATGATGCACTCACTCACCATCGCTCTTTTCCTTTCTCCCCATCTCCAACAACACACCCAACTGCCCCATGTTTCATATTCAATGTTTATATTTCAGTCTTCATCATTCAGGGTCGTCTTTGCAAAATAAATATTTGTTCAGGTTGAACCTATTCTTGTTTATTTATCTTAAAACAAAACAGGGTAATAATTATTTAGTAGGAAAAAAAGTTTGCTTATATAAGGAGACGGTTCAAAATCCATCATATCACAAGATTATTAAATTGCATCTGCCACTACAGAAACTAACAATGCATCAAAATCAATGTTTCTTCCAATCACTGACCATCTCAGGGCCTGATAATAATAAATAGTCCTTGAAAGGTATTTTATGATTGATTGGAAAGGATTGTAGTTTTTTTGTTGATTTAAAGAGTTGCATAAACATTATGGCCTTTAAAGGGTTAGAATTTTAAAAATATAATTTGATGAGTATATCTCAGTCTGAAGTAGCGTTAAAAGAGTGACAATTTAAAGTTGAAAAAAATATGAACAATATTTTTGTAGGAGACTGTTTTTAGAAAAATCTGACATTGCAAAAAATAAGAATGCATCAGAATCAAAAGTTATTGTAGTTTTTTTTTCCCAATAAAAACAGTGTAGTTGCGTAAACAATATGGCCTTTAAAAGGTGAACCTTTTAAAAATAATATTTTTTAAAGGTTCACCTTTTAAAAATATTAATATTTGATATGCATATTTCAGGATGAAGTAGCTTCAAAAGACTGACTCATTTAAAGTGGAAATAAATATTAAGATATTTTTACAGCAGTTTTTGGCAAGGGGCCGTTTTCTGCAACAAGGAACAAATGAGGGGGTTAGGGTTAGCTAACCTTAGTTAGTTATCCCCAAAACACCTGGTTCAGGTGCACAGGTTATCAGAGTTCTGCAGAGCTCGTTAACCACTTCCACTACACAAGAACCTACAGTGGTGAGTATATTAGACTCCTTTTGACATCAATGACACTTTGCTACTGCTTTTCAGTTTTGTTTTTCCTAATCTGTTCCAGAATTGAGACCCTAACACTTGGTGGACTTCTTACGTCCTGGACAACTTAGACGAACTCTGAACACCGGCTGTCAAAACAAGATGAGTGTTTTTTTGTTTGTGTCAATATGCACTTCTACTTTGGTCTGTCGTTTCATCTTCCTGTGTTGTCGTTGTTACACAAATGTGTACACTTAGCAAAACTTAGTTGACAGTAAACGGGTGCAGGTGTCGGAGGATTGATAACTCTGATTGGACGGAACTCTCCATACGTGACAGCAAAACAAAAATCTGCTCACAAGGATGGACAAACTGGAATCATGGCTTGGAAATGCAAAAGTAACTTTCTGGACAACTTTGTCAACACGATGATGCAGCAAATGGAGGAATTCATTCACCTCAGTGAATCTACTCTTGGAAAATGGATGGATCTGCATGATGATCTTTGAGGAAATGGGATCAGTGGATTCAAAACCTGGAGGAACGGAACACAAGAATCTGAAAAAAACCCAACATGAACTGCACAAAATGGCCTCCTTGTGGTCGTCCAACCAAAACCACTGACTAACAAAAGTTACCACCTCTTGTCCTTTCTGTTCCCCTCCCATTCCCCCCAACCGGTCGAGGCAGACGGCCGCACACTTTGAGTCTGGTTCTGCCAGAGATTTCTTCCTGTTAAAAGGGAGTTTTTTCTCTCCACTGTTGCCACGATTGCTTGCTCATTGTGTGAATTGTTGGGTTTCTCTTCTCTCTAATATTATGAATGATTTAAAAAAAAAAAAAAAAAAAAAAGGAGTGCAAGTCCGACTGTCACCTCCACGTGGTGCACTCTGGGTAACGCTAACGACGGCGGCAAACGATAAGTTTACCCGGACATTTGTGACTTATTTGAAAAGTTGATCTTTTTGAGTAAATGTTAATGTGTAGAATGTGTTTGAATGTTTGTCATTGTTGTGACGATAGTCAAGTTAATTTTCACTTCATGTGTTTTCATGTGTCCAGAAACGGCAGCAAAACATGGACTGGATTTCACCGACTGGACTTGATGTGGTTTCCCTGTGAGTCGACAAACTCATTTATTTCCTTGCTGTCCTTTTATTGCTTTCCTTTTCTCTTTCCTTCCATTCTTTTTCATGTCTTTCAGCCCTTTCTTTTTGCCATTTCCTCCATCCCTGTGTTCTCTCCTTCTCTAATGGACTTTATTGCTTCCTTCCTTTTTCTGATTAAATGAGGTTTTAGTCCAACCAGCAGGGGGCGTCACAGCCACTTCAGCCTCAGTGGGTGAAGCTGAGTCTTTTTTCTTTTCCATTTCTAATTCACAGTGTAAGTGGGGTTTAAAGCCAACAGGGTTTATGAAGAATAAGTTCTTGTTTTTATTGTTATTTAAAGCTAACTGTATTTTCTTCTCTGTATTGTTTTATTGCGTTGAAGAAAAGAGCCTGTGATTGTTTGACTTTAATTTCTACTTAACCTTTATATGTTTCTTTGATGCCGTTTTGTTTCTTTTCTGCTTTGTGTTGATGTTTTTTCCATCTTGAATCTTTTGTGTTAAATAAATAAATAAGTCACTTATTTGAAGTCTCTCGCTCTTTCACTCACACTCACTCTGCTGAACTGGCTGAACAAATGTGTGCCACAGTCTGGCCCTCGGTGAAACTCTGTATGGCCTGAACCCTGAATGTTTTCTCAAGTTATTTATGGGCTGGCAGTGACTTGAATTCAGCAGCTTTGAATACATTTTTCATCTACACGTAATGTCACCTTTGTCCACTGGAGGTCAGGTTTTTGCAGTTCTGTTTTATGATGAATTATTTATGGCCTGGCAGGGTCTTAAACATAAAAAAACTGTTTCCCTCACAAAAGTTACTATTTATTTCACCAGTTTAGCAGCTCTAAATCTCATGTGACCTTACATGTAATGTCAAACGTGTCCACCAGAGGGCAGTTTCAACATGTAAACACATTTCAAGATCCTCTTCACCACCTACAAATCCTTCTTACCTTCAGACCTCCTCCATCGCCCCATTCACTCACACCGAACACGCTACACCGTCAAACATCTGTGTAGCCCCAGTTAAGCCCCTCAAGCATTTTATTTTAGATTTTATAAAATATATAATATAGACATATGTTTTTTTGAAGTTTAACATTTAAAAAGTTCAAGTAGCCATTCTGTTCCAATCCAATCCCTGTGTGTGTGAGTAAGAATGGAATAGGTGAGGGCGGGTCGCTACGGTAACTGTGGAGCTTCGGGCGCTGTCCGTGGTGCTGAAAGGCTGCTTTGTTGGATGAGTGTGTGACTTTGTTTTCTTTTTTTTCCCTCTACATGTAAAGTGACTTTTGTGATAGAGGAGGGAAGTGTGATGGAGCCTTGAGGGATTCTGGACTCATCACCAGGCTCGCTTCTCCTCGGCCTCAAATCTCCACGGACCTGAAACACAAGGAAAAGCAGCTGAAGCCACTTTCACTCATGACAATCCATCATTATTGAGTCACTGTGATGAAAGGAAGAAACTGTAGGGATGTTTTTAAGGTAGAACATTAGCTGAAAGGATGTTGTCGATGAATTCGTTCTTCATTGATGAAGCAGAGCATGAGAGAGAATAGATCAAAGCAGGAGAAACATCTTCTACATACGTAGAGTAAGATTAGAAGTAAGAGGAAGATTCTATTGAATAATATCTCAAATATCCAATGCCTTACCTGAACATTACTGGGCTCAGAGATGGAGAAGCTGGTCTCTTGAAAGTTGCTGCCATCTGCTGGTTTACCAGACAACGCCAGATCGGTCCTGCTGGATCTCAGTGCAGCATTTGATACGATAGATCATGAGATCCTGCTACATAGACTAGAACAAGATGTTGTGATTAGAGGATCTGCACTTGTCTGGTTCAAGTCCTATTTATGGGACAGATTTCAGTTTGTTAGTGTTAACGAGGACTACTCCATATTCACTAAGGTCAACTACGGAGTTCCTCAGGGTTCCGTGCTCGGACCTATTCTTTTTACCCTGTACATGCTGCCATTAGGCAACATTATCAGGAAACACAACATAGATTTCCATTGTTATGCAGACGACACCCAGCTATATGTATCTGTACGACCGGATGACCCAAACCCATCTATAAAACTCCAGGATTGTCTCATAGACATACAGACGTGGATGACTCTGAACTTTCTGATGCTTAACACAGAAAAAACTGAGGTCATGGTCCTTGGGCCAAAAGATATAAGAGCAGCACTTTTAAGTGGAGCTCTAAACCGAGGCAGTAACACTTCAGTCCCTTGCACTACAGTAAGGAACCTAGGAGTCCTGTTTGACCAGGATTTATCACTGGATGAACATATTAAGCATATATGTAGAACAGCCTTCTTCCACCTTCGCAACATTAAGACAATTAGAAATATTATATCACGACAAGACTCTGAGAAACTTATCCACGCCTTTATAACCTCTAGGCTGGATTACTGTAACTCCTTACTGTCTGGATGTCCTAGTAAGTCCTTGAGAAGCCTTCAACTTGTCCAGAACGCAGCAGCACGGATACTGACTGGAACCAGACGACGTGATTATACAACTCCTGTCTTGGCTTCTCTTCACTGGCTCCCAGTGAAAAGTAGAATAGATTTTAAAATACTTCTACTCACATACAAGGCCCTGAATAATCAGGCACCTTCTTATATTTGTGACTTAATCACTTTATATCAACCCAATAG
Organism: Microchirus variegatus; assembly: GCF_963457635.1. Lineage (NCBI taxonomy): Eukaryota > Metazoa > Chordata > Actinopteri > Pleuronectiformes > Soleidae > Microchirus > Microchirus variegatus. The sequence goes on from NW_028154739.1 coordinate 561,545, forward strand.
ACCCTGAACTCAGGTCTACTGGTTATTCCTAAAATAACTAGAAGTAGAATCGGTGGTAGAACATTTATCTACCAGGCTCCTCTCCTGTGGAACCAACTTCTGCTTTCAGTCAGACAGTCTGACTCTGTCTCTGCCTTTAAGGTGAGACTGAAAACCTACCTTTTTAACATAGACTATAGTCGAAGCTAGATCAGGTATGTCCTGATTAGAATAGTCTATCTTATGCTGCCATAGGCTTAGACTGCTGGAGGAATTTCCCATCATGCACTTAGAATGAGCACACAGACTTTGCACGAGCCGCACTTTCTCTACCCCGTCCTCAATTTCTCAACCCTCACCACTTACCCGATGTCCCCCATGACATGTAGACCATAAATCCACATTTAGACCATAAATCCACATGTAGCACATAAATCCACATGTACACCATACATCCACATGTAGACCATAAATCCACATGTAGACCATAAATCCACATGTAGACCATAAATCCACATGTAGCACATAAATCCACATGTAGACCATAAATTCACATGTAGACCTTCTCTAACTGATGTTTAATCTCTTACAGTTCTGCTGACACCAGTGAACGACATGAGGTCAGGACAGGAAAGAGGACTCCGTCATCTTCAAGTCTCTGACCACAACAGCCTTCACGACAGGCTGTGACAGATGATCCTGGCATTTAAAGACTTTTCACTTTTTATTCTTTGTCATTGTGTATTGTATGTTTTTGGTAACATCTACTGCACGTCTGTCCGTCCAGGGAGTGGATCCCTCAACTGTGGTTCTCCTTAAGGTTTCTACCCTTTTCCCTGTTAGAAGAGTTTTTTCGCTGGTAGTTTTTCCTTACCCTGGTCGAAGGTCTAAGGACAGAGGATGTTACCAACCCTGTGAAGTCCCTGAGACAAACTATGTTTTGTAAACTGTGGGCTATACAAAAAATGATTGATTGATTGATTGATTTAACAGAAAAAAAGCAAAAGTATCTTGGAATGTCTTGAAATTGTACACAGTCATAGTCAACGACACCCTGAACAAGAATCCGTTGAAAATATTTGCATATCTCTTAAGGAATATTTTTAATGAATTTTTGAAAATTAGGAAAGCGATCCATGCACTTAGGCAGTGACTTAACTTTTGATGTTTTTGGTTTGTTTTTAAAGCATTAAAGCTGCAGGAGTTCATCCATGTCGCCCAGTCGCTGGAAACAAACGTTTGGACACCATGGATCACACAGCAGAAAATAAGGTGAGACGGAGGAAACGATCCATTTGCCCTGATGCACTTAGTGACTTGACTTTTTTTTCAAAAAAGACCCCAAAAGTATCTTGGAATGTCTTGAAATTGTACACAGTCATAGTCAAGCATGCCCTGAACAAGAATCCGTTGAATATATTTGCATATCTCTTGAGGAATATTTTTAATGAATTTTTGAAAATCAGGAAAGCGATCCATGCACTGAGGCAGTGACTTAACTTTTGATGTTTTTGGGTTGTTTTTAAAGAATTAAAGCTGCAGGAGTTCATCCATGTCGTCCAGTCGCTGGAAACAAACGTTTGGACACCGTGGATCACACAGCAGGATATCAGGTGAGACGAAGGAAACGATCCATTTGCCCTGATGCACTTAGTGACTTGACTTTTTTTTCAAAAAAAACCCCAAAAGTAAATTGGAATGTCTTGAAATTGTACACAGTCATAGTCAAGCATGCCCTGAACAAGAATCTGTTGAATATATTTGCATATCTCTTGAAGAATATTTTTAATGAATTTTTGAAAATCCGGAAAGCGATCCATGCACTTGGACATTCCAAGTATGTTGGAATGTCTTGAAATTGTACTCAGTCATAGTCAACGACGCCCTGAACAAGAATCCGTTGAAAATATTTGCATATCGCTTAAGGAATATTTTTAATGAATTTTTGAAAATCAGGAAAGCAATCCATGCACTGAGGCAGTGACTTAACTTTTTTGTCAAAAAAGACCCCAAAAGTATCTTGGAATGTCTTGAAATTGTACACAGTCATAGTCAAGCATGCCCTGAACAAGAATCCGTTGAATATATTTGCATATCTCTTGAAGAATATTTTTAATGAATTTTTGAAAATCCGAAAAGCGATTCCATGCACTTGGACATTCCAAGTATGTTGGAATGTCTTGAAATTGTACTCAGTCATAGTCAACGACGCCCTGAACAAGAATCAATTGAAAATATTTGCATATCTCTTAAGGAATATTTTTAATGAATTTTTGAAAATGAGGAAAGTCTGTGCACTTAGGCAGTGACTTAACTTTTTATTCAAAAAAGACCCCAAAAGTATCTTGGAATGTCTTGAAATTGTACACAGTCATAGTCAAGCATGCCCTGAACAAGAATCCGTTGAATATATTTGCATATCTCTTGAAGAATATTTTTAATGAACTTTTGAAAATCAGGAAAGCGATCCATGCACTTGGACATTCCAAGTATGTTGGAATGTCTTGAAATTGTACTCAGTCATAGTCAACGACGCCCTGAACAAGAATCCGTTGAAAATATATGCATATCGTTTAAGGAATATTTTTAAAGAATTTTGAAAATCAGGAACGCAATCCATGCACTTATGCAGTGAAATAACTTTAAAAAAAAAATATCTTGGAATTACTTGAAATTGTACACAGTCACAGTCAACAACGCCCTGAACAACGTTCCGTTGAAAATATTTGCATATCTCTTAAGGAATATTTTTAGTGAATTTTGGAAATCAGGAAAGCGATCCATGCACTTAGGCAGTGAATTGACTTTTTTTCACAAAAAAACCCAAAAGTATCTTGGAATTACTTGAAATTGTACAAAGTCACAGTCAACGACGCCCTGAACAATAATCCGTTGAAAATATTTGCATATCTCTTAAGGAATATTTTTAATGAATTTTTGAAAATCAGGAAAGCAATCCATGCACTTAGGCAGTGACTTAACTTTTTTGTCAAAAAAGACCCCAAAGGTATCTTGGAATGTCTTGAAATTGTACACAGTCATAGTCAAGCATGCCCTGAACAAGAATCCGTTGAATATATTTGCATATCTCTTGAAGAATATTTTTAATGAACTTTTGAAAATCAGGAAAGCAATCCATGCACTTGGACATTCCAAGTATGTTGGAATGTCTTGAAATTGTATTCAGTCATAGTCAACGACGCCCTAAACAAGAATCCGTTGAAAATATATGCATATCGCTTAAGGAATATTTTTAATGAATTTTTGAAAATCAGGAAAGCGATCCATGCACTTAGGCAGTGACTTAACTTTTTTGTCAAAAAAGACCCCAAAAGTATCTTGGAATGTCTTGAAATTGTACACAGTCATAGTCAAGCATGCCCTGAACAAGAATCCGTTGAATATATTTGCATATCTCTTGAAGAATATTTTTAATGAACTTTTGAAAATCAGGAAAGCGATCCATGCACTTGGACATTCCAAGTATGTTGGAATGTCTTGAAATTGTACTCAGTCATAGTCAACGACGCCCTGAACAAGAATCTATTGAAAATATTTGCATATCTCTTAAGGAATATTTTTAATGAATTTTTGAAAATGAGGAATTTCTGTGCACTTAGGCAATGACTTAACTTTTTATTCAAAAAAGACCCCAAAAGTATCTTGGAATGTCTTGAAATTGTACACAGTCATAGTCAAGCATGCCCTGAACAAGAATCCGTTGAATATATTTGCATATCTCTTGAAGAATATTTTTAATGAACTTTTGAAAATCCGGAAAGCGATCCATGCACTTGGACATTCCAAGTATGTTGGAATGTCTTGAAATTGTACTCAGTCATAGTCAACGACGCCCTGAACAAGAATCCGTTGAAAATATTTGCATATCGCTTAAGGAATATTTTTAATGAATTTTTTAAAAAATCAGGAAAGCGATCCATGCACTTAGGCAGTGACTTAACTTTTTCGTCAGAAAAGACCCCAAAAGTATCTTGGAATGTCTTGAAATTGTACACAGTCATAGTCAAGCATACCCTGAACAAGAATCCGTTGAATATATTTGCATATCGCTTAAGGAATATTTTTAATGAATTTTTGAAAATCAGGAAAGCGATCCATGCACTTGGACATTCCAAGTATGTTGGAATGTCTTGAAATTGTACTCAGTCATAGTCAACGACGCCCTGAACAAGAATCCGTTGAAAATATTTGCATATCGCTTCAGGAATATTTTAAATGAATTTTTGAAAATCAGGAAAGCGATCCATGCACTTGGACATTCCAAGTATGTTGGAATGTCTTGAAATTGTACTCAGTCATAGTCAACGACGCCCTGAACAAGAATCAATTGAAAATATTTGCATATCTCTTAAGGAATATTTTTAATGAATTTTTGAAAATGAGGAAAGTCTGTGCACTTCGGCAGTGACTTAACTTTTTCGTCAAAAAAGACCCCAAAAGTATCTTGGAATGTCTTGAAATTGTACACAGTCATAGTCAAGCATGCCCTGAACAAGAATCCGTTGAATATATTTGCATATCTCTTGAAGAATATTTTTAATGAATTTTTGAAAATCCGAAAAGCGATCCATGCACTTGGACATTCCAAGTATGTTGGAATGTCTTGAAATTGTACTCAGTCATAGTCAACAACGCTCTGAACAAGAATCAATTGAAAATATTTGCATATCTCTTAAGGAATATTTTTAATGAATTTTTGAAAATGAGGAAAGTCTGTGCACTGAGGCAGTGACTTAACTTTTTATTCAAAAAAGACCCCAAAAGTATCTTGGAATGTCTTGAAATTGTACACAGTCATAGTCAAGCATGCCCTGAACAAGAATCCGTTGAATATATTTGCATATCTCTTGAAGAATATTTTTAATGAACTTTTGAAAATCAGGAAAGCAATCCATGCACTTGGACATTCCAAGTATGTTGGAATGTCTTGAAATTGTACTCAGTCATAGTCAACGACGCCCTGAACAAGAATCCGTTGAAAATATATGCATATCGCTTAAGGAATATTTTTAATGAATTTTTGAAAATCAGGAAAGCGATCCATGCACTTAGGCAGTGACTTAACTTTTTTGTCAAAAAAGACCCCAAAAGTATCTTGGAATGTCTTGAAATTGTACACAGTCATAGTCAAGCATGCCCTGAACAAGAATCCGTTGAATATATTTGCATATCTCTTGAAGAATATTTTTAATGAACTTTTGAAAATCAGGAAAGCGATCCATGCACTTGGACATTCCAAGTATGTTGGAATGTCTTGAAATTGTACTCGGTCATAGTCAACGACGCCCTGAACAAGAATCCGTTGAAAATATTTGCATATCGCTTAAGGAATATTTTTAAATGAATTTTTGAAAATCAGGAAAGCGATCCATGCACTTGGACATTCCAAGTATGTTGGAATGTCTTGAAATTGTACTCAGTCATAGTCAACGACGCCCTGAACAAGAATCCGTTGAAAATATTTGCATATAGCTTCAGGAATATTTTAAATGAATTTTTGAAAATCAGGAAAGCGATCCATGCACTTAGGCAGTGACTTAACTTTTTCGTCAAAAAAGACCCCAAAAGTATCTTGGAATGTCTTGAAATTGTACACAGTCATAGTCAAGCATGCCCTGAACAAGAATCCGTTGAATATATTTGCATATCGCTTAAGGAATATTTTTAATGAATTTTTTAAAAAATCAGGAAAGCGATCCATGCACTGAGGCAGTGACTTAACTTTTTCGTCAAAAAAGACCCCAAAAGTATCTTGGAATGTCTTGAAATTGTACACAGTCATAGTCAAGCATGCCCTGAACAAGAATCCGTTGAATATATTTGCATATCGCTTAAGGAATATTTTGAATGAATTTTTAAAAAAATCAGGAAAGCGATCCATGCACTTAGGCAGTGACTTAACTTTTTCGTCAAAAAAGACCCCAAAAGTATCTTGGAATGTCTTGAAATTGTACACAGTCATAGTCAAGCATGCCCTGAACAAGAATCCGTTGAATATATTTGCATATCTCTTGAAGAATATTTTTAATGAATTTTTGAAAATCCGAAAAGCGATCCATGCACTTGGACATTCCAAGTATGTTGGAATGTCTTGAAATTGTACTCAGTCATAGTCAACGACGCTCTGAACAAGAATCAATTGAAAATATTTGCATATCTCTTAAGGAATATTTTTAATGAATTTTTGAAAATGAGGAAAGTCTGTGCACTTAGGCAGTGACTTAACTTTTTATTCAAAAAAGACCCCAAAAGTATCTTGGAATGTCTTGAAATTGTACACAGTCATAGTCAAGCATGCCCTGAACAAGAATCCGTTGAATATATTTGCATATCTCTTGAAGAATATTTTTAATGAACTTTTGAAAATCAGGAAAGCGATCCATGCACTTGGACATTCCAAGTATGTTGGAATGTCTTGAAATTGTACTCAGTCATAGTCAACGACGCCCTGAACAAGAATCCGTTGAATATATTTGCATATCTCTTGAAGAATATTTTTAATGAACTTTTGAAAATCAGGAAAGCGATCCATGCACTTGGACATTCAAAGTATGTTGGAATGTCTTGAAATTGTACTCGGTCATAGTCAACGACGCCCTGAACAAGAATCCGTTGAAAATATTTGCATATCGCTTAAGGAATATTTTTAATGAATTTTTGAAAATCAGGAAAGCGATCCATGCACTTAGGCAGTGACTTAACTTTTTCGTCAAAAAAGACCCCAAAAGTATCTTGGAATGTCTTGAAATTGTACACAGTCATAGTCAAGCATGCCCTGAACAAGAATCCGTTGAATATATTTGCATATCTCTTGAAGAATATTTTTAATGAATTTTTGAAAATCCGAAAAGCGATCCATGCACTTGGACATTCCAAGTATGTTGGAATGTCTTGAAATTGTACTCAGTCATAGTCAACGACGCCCTGAACAAGAATCAATTGAAAATATTTGCATATCTCTTAAGGAATATTTTTAATGAATTTTTGAAAATGAGGAAAGTCTGTGCACTTAGGCAGTGACTTAACTTTTTATTCAAAAAAGACCCCAAAAGTATCTTGGAATGTCTTGAAATTGTACACAGTCATAGTCAAGCATGCCCTGAACAAGAATCCGTTGAATATATTTGCATATCTCTTGAAGAATATTTTTAATGAACTTTTGAAAATCAGGAAAGCGATCCATGCACTTGGACATTCCAAGTATGTTGGAATGTCTTGAAATTGTACTCAGTCATAGTCAACGACGCCCTGAACAAGAATCCGTTGAAAATATTTGCATATCATTTAAGGAATATTTTTAAAGAATTTCTGAAAATCAGGAAAGCGATCCATGCACTTAGGCAGTGACTTAACTTTTTCGTCAAAAAAGACCCCAAAAGTATCTTGGAATGTCTTGAAATTGTACACAGTCATAGTCAAGAATGCCCTGAACAAGAATCCGTTGAATATATTTGCATATCTCTTGAAGAATATTTTTAATGAATTTTTGAAAATCCGGAAAGCGATCCATGCACTTGGACATTCCAAGTATGTTGGAATGTCTTGAAATTGTACTCGGTCATAGTCAACGACGCCCTGAACAAGAATCCATTGAAAATATTTGCATATCTCTTAAGGAATATTTTTAATGAATTTTTGAAAATGATGAAAGTCTGTGCACTTAGGCAGTGACTTAACTTTTTATTCAAAAAAGACCCCAAAGGTATCTTGGAATGTCTTGAAATTGTACTCAGTCATAGTCAACGACGCCCTGAACAAGAATCCGTTGAAAATATTTGCATATCGCTTAAGGAATATTTTTAAAGAATTTCTGAAAATCAGGAAAGCGATCCATGCACTTAGGCAGTGACTTAACTTTTTCGTCAAAAAAGACCCCAAAAGTATCTTGGAATGTCTTGAAATTGTACACAGTCATAGTCAAGCATGCCCTGAACAAGAATCCGTTGAATATATTTGCATATCTCTTGAAGAATATTTTTAATGAACTTTTGAAAATCAGGAAAGCGATCCATGCACTTGGACATTCCAAGTATGTTGGAATGTCTTGAAATTGTACTCAGTCATAGTCAACGACGCCCTGAACAAGAATCCGTTGAAAATGTTTGCATATCGCTTAAGGAATATTTTTAATGAATTTTTGAAAATCAGGAAAGCGATCCATGCACTTAGGCAGTGACTTAACTTTTTTGTCAAAAAAGACCCCAAAAGTATCTTGGAATGTCTTGAAATTGTACACAGTCATAGTCAAGCATGCCCTGAACAAGAATCCGTTGAATATATTTGCATATCTCTTGAAGAATATTTTTAATGAACTTTTGAAAATCAGGAAAGCGATCCATGCACTTGGACATTCCAAGTATGTTGGAATGTTTTGAAATTGTACTCAGTCATAGTCAACGACGCCCTGAACAAGAATCAATTGAAAATATTTGCATATCTCTTAAGGAATATTTTTAATGAATTTTTGAAAATGAGGAAAGTCTGTGCACTTAGGCAGTGACTTAACTTTTTATTCAAAAAAGACCCCAAAAGTATCTTGGAATTTCTTGAAATTGTACACAGTCATAGTCAAGCATGCCCTGAACAAGAATCCGTTGAATATATTTGCATATCTCTTGAAGAATATTTTTAATGAACTTTTGAAAATCAGGAAAGCGATCCATGCACTTGGACATTCCAAGTATGTTGGAATGTCTTGAAATTGTACTCAGTCATAGTCAACGACGCCCTGAACAAGAATCCGTTGAAAATATTTGCATATCGTTTAAGGAATATTTTTAAAGAATTTCTGAAAATCAGTAAAACGATCCATGCACTTAGGCAGTGACTTAACTTTTTCGTCAAAAAAGACCCCAAAAGTATCTTGGAATGTCTTGAAATTGTACACAGTCATAGTCAAGAATGCCCTGAACAAGAATCCGTTGAATATATTTGCATATCTCTTGAAGAATATTTTGAATGAATTTTTGAAAATCCGGAAAGCGATCCATGCACTTGGACATTCCAAGTATGTTGGAATGTCTTGAAATTGTACTCAGTCATAGTCAACGACGCTCTGAACAAGAATCAATTGAAAATATTTGCATATCTCTTAAGGAATATTTTTAATGAATTTTTGAAAATGAGGAAAGTCTGTGCACTTAGGCAGTGACTTAACTTTTTATTCAAAAAAGACCCCAAAAGTATCTTGGAATGTCTTGAAATTGTACACAGTCATAGTCAAGCATGCCCTGAACAAGAATCCGTTGAATATATTTGCATATCTCTTGAAGAATATTTTTAATGAACTTTTGAAAATCAGGAAAGCGATCCATGCACTTGGACATTCCAAGTATGTTGGAATGTCTTGAAATTGTACTCGGTCATAGTCAACGACGCCCTGAACAAGAATCCGTTGAAAATATTTGCATATCGCTTAAGGAATATTTTTAAATGAATTTTTGAAAATCAGGAAAGCGATCCATGCACTTGGACATTCCAAGTATGTTGGAATGTCTTGAAATTGTACTCAGTCATAGTCAACGACGCCCTGAACAAGAATCCGTTGAAAATATTTGCATATAGCTTCAGGAATATTTTAAATGAATTTTTGAAAATCAGGAAAGCGATCCATGCACTTAGGCAGTGACTTAACTTTTTCGTCAAAAAAGACCCCAAAAGTATCTTGGAATGTCTTGAAATTGTACACAGTCATAGTCAAGCATGCCCTGAACAAGAATCCGTTGAATATATTTGCATATCGCTTAAGGAATATTTTTAATGAATTTTTTAAAAAATCAGGAAAGCGATCCATGCACTTAGGCAGTGACTTAACTTTTTCGTCAAAAAAGACCCCAAAAGTATCTTGGAATGTCTTGAAATTGTACACAGTCATAGTCAAGCATGCCCTGAACAAGAATCCGTTGAATATATTTGCATATCGCTTAAGGAATATTTTTAATGAATTTTTTAAAAAATCAGGAAAGCGATCCATGCACTTAGGCAGTGACTTAACTTTTTCGTCAAAAAAGACCCCAAAAGTATCTTGGAATGTCTTGAAATTGTACACAGTCATAGTCAAGCATGCCCTGAACAAGAATCCGTTGAATATATTTGCATATCTCTTGAAGAATATTTTTAATGAATTTTTGAAAATCCGAAAAGCGATCCATGCACTTGGACATTCCAAGTATGTTGGAATGTCTTGAAATTGTACTCAGTCATAGTCAACGACGCTCTGAACAAGAATCAATTGAAAATATTTGCATATCTCTTAAGGAATATTTTTAATGAATTTTTGAAAATGAGGAAAGTCTGTGCACTTAGGCAGTGACTTAACTTTTTATTCAAAAAAGACCCCAAAAGTATCTTGGAATGTCTTGAAATTGTACACAGTCATAGTCAAGCATGCCCTGAACAAGAATCCGTTGAATATATTTGCATATCTCTTGAAGAATATTTTTAATGAACTTTTGAAAATCAGGAAAGCGATCCATGCACTTGGACATTCCAAGTATGTTGGAATGTCTTGAAATTGTACTCAGTCATAGTCAACGACGCCCTGAACAAGAATCCGTTGAATATATTTGCATATCTCTTGAAGAATATTTTTAATGAACTTTTGAAAATCAGGAAAGCGATCCATGCACTTGGACATTCAAAGTATGTTGGAATGTCTTGAAATTGTACTCGGTCATAGTCAACGACGCCCTGAACAAGAATCCGTTGAAAATATTTGCATATCGCTTAAGGAATATTTTTAATGAATTTTTGAAAATCAGGAAAGCGATCCATGCACTTAGGCAGTGACTTAACTTTTTCGTCAAAAAAGACCCCAAAAGTATCTTGGAATGTCTTGAAATTGTACACAGTCATAGTCAAGCATGCCCTGAACAAGAATCCGTTGAATATATTTGCATATCTCTTGAAGAATATTTTTAATGAATTTTTGAAAATCCGAAAAGCGATCCATGCACTTGGACATTCCAAGTATGTTGGAATGTCTTGAAATTGTACTCAGTCATAGTCAACGACGCCCTGAACAAGAATCAATTGAAAATATTTGCATATCTCTTAAGGAATATTTTTAATGAATTTTTGAAAATGAGGAAAGTCTGTGCACTTAGGCAGTGACTTAACTTTTTATTCAAAAAAGACCCCAAAAGTATCTTGGAATGTCTTGAAATTGTACACAGTCATAGTCAAGCATGCCCTGAACAAGAATCCGTTGAATATATTTGCATATCTCTTGAAGAATATTTTTAATGAACTTTTGAAAATCAGGAAAGCGATCCATGCACTTGGACATTCCAAGTATGTTGGAATGTCTTGAAATTGTACTCAGTCATAGTCAACGACGCCCTGAACAAGAATCCGTTGAAAATATTTGCATATCATTTAAGGAATATTTTTAAAGAATTTCTGAAAATCAGGAAAGCGATCCATGCACTTAGGCAGTGACTTAACTTTTTCGTCAAAAAAGACCCCAAAAGTATCTTGGAATGTCTTGAAATTGTACACAGTCATAGTCAAGAATGCCCTGAACAAGAATCCGTTGAATATATTTGCATATCTCTTGAAGAATATTTTTAATGAATTTTTGAAAATCCGGAAAGCGATCCATGCACTTGGACATTCCAAGTATGTTGGAATGTCTTGAAATTGTACTCGGTCATAGTCAACGACGCCCTGAACAAGAATCCATTGAAAATATTTGCATATCTCTTAAGGAATATTTTTAATGAATTTTTGAAAATGATGAAAGTCTGTGCACTTAGGCAGTGACTTAACTTTTTATTCAAAAAAGACCCCAAAGGTATCTTGGAATGTCTTGAAATTGTACTCAGTCATAGTCAACGACGCCCTGAACAAGAATCCGTTGAAAATATTTGCATATCGCTTAAGGAATATTTTTAAAGAATTTCTGAAAATCAGGAAAGCGATCCATGCACTTAGGCAGTGACTTAACTTTTTCGTCAAAAAAGACCCCAAAAGTATCTTGGAATGTCTTGAAATTGTACACAGTCATAGTCAAGCATGCCCTGAACAAGAATCCGTTGAATATATTTGCATATCTCTTGAAGAATATTTTTAATGAACTTTTGAAAATCAGGAAAGCGATCCATGCACTTGGACATTCCAAGTATGTTGGAATGTCTTGAAATTGTACTCAGTCATAGTCAACGACGCCCTGAACAAGAATCCGTTGAAAATATTTGCATATCGCTTAAGGAATATTTTTAATGAATTTTTGAAAATCAGGAAAGCGATCCATGCACTTAGGCAGTGACTTAACTTTTTTGTCAAAAAAGACCCCAAAAGTATCTTGGAATGTATTGAAATTGTACACAGTCATAGTCAAGCATGCCCTGAACAAGAATCCGTTGAATATATTTGCATATCTCTTGAAGAATATTTTTAATGAACTTTTGAAAATCAGGAAAGCGATCCATGCACTTGGACATTCCAAGTATGTTGGAATGTTTTGAAATTGTACTCAGTCATAGTCAACGACGCCCTGAACAAGAATCAATTGAAAATATTTGCATATCTCTTAAGGAATATTTTTAATGAATTTTTGAAAATGAGGAAAGTCTGTGCACTTAGGCAGTGACTTAACTTTTTATTCAAAAAAGACCCCAAAAGTATCTTGGAATGTCTTGAAATTGTACACAGTCATAGTCAAGCATGCCCTGAACAAGAATCCGTTGAATATATTTGCATATCTCTTGAAGAATATTTTTAATGAACTTTTGAAAATCAGGAAAGCGATCCATGCACTTGGACATTCCAAGTATGTTGGAATGTCTTGAAATTGTACTCAGTCATAGTCAACGACGCCCTGAACAAGAATCCGTTGAAAATATTTGCATATCGCTTAAGGAATATTTTTAAAGAATTTCTGAAAATCAGGAAAGCGATCCATGCACTTAGGCAGTGACTTAACTTTTTCGTCAAAAAAGACCCCAAAAGTATCTTGGAATGTCTTGAAATTGTACACAGTCATAGTCAAGCATGCCCTGAACAAGAATCCGTTGAATATATTTGCATATCTCTTGAAGAATATTTTTAATGAATTTTTGAAAATCCGAAAAGTGATCCATGCACTTGGACATTCCAAGTATGTTGGAATGTCTTGAAATTGTACACAGTCATAGTCAACGACGCCCTGAACAAGAATCAATTGAAAATATTTGCATATCTCTTAAGGAATATTTTTAATGAATTTTTGAAAATGATGAAAGTCTGTGCACTTAGGCAGTGACTTAACTTTTTATTCAAAAAAGACCCCAAAAGTATCTTGGAATGTCTTGAAATTGTACACAGTCATAGTCAAGCATGCCCTGAACAAGAATCCGTTGAATATATTTGCATATCTCTTGAAGAATATTTTTAATGAACTTTTGAAAATCAGGAAAGCGATCCATGCACTTGGACATTCCAAGTATGTTGGAATGTCTTGAAATTGTACTCAGTCATAGTCAACCACGCCCTGAACAAGAATCCGTTGAAAATATTTGCATATCGTTTAAGGAATATTTTTAAAGAATTTCTGAAAATCAGGAAAGCGATCCATGCACTTAGGCAGTGACTTAACTTTTTTGTCAAAAAAGACCCCAAAAGTATCTTGGAATGTCTTGAAATTGTACACAGTCATAGTCAAGCATGCCCTGAACAAGAATCCGTTGAATATATTTGCATATCTCTTGAAGAATATTTTTAATGAATTTTTGAAAATCCGAAAAGCGATCCATGCACTTGGACATTCCAAGTATGTTGGAATGTCTTGAAATTGTACTCAGTCATAGTCAACGACGCCCTGAACAAGAATCCGTTGAAAATATTTGCATATCGCTTAAGGAATATTTTTAATGAATTTTTGAAAATCAGGAAAGCGGTCCATGCACTTAGGCAGTGACTTAACTTTTTTGTCAAAAAAGACCCCAAAAGTATCTTGGAATGTCTTGAAATTGTACACAGTCATAGTCAAGCATGCCCTGAACAAGAATCCGTTGAATATATTTGCATATCTCTGGAAGAATATTTTTAATGAATTTTTGAAAATCCGGAAAGCGATCCATGCACTTGGACATTCCAAGTATGTTGGAATGTCTTGAAATTGTACTCAGTCATAGTCAACGACGCCCTGAACAAGAATCAATTGAAAATATTTGCATATCTCTTAAGGAATATTTTTAATGAATTTTTGAAAATGAGGAAAGTCTGTGCACTTTGGCAGTGACTTAACTTTTAATTCAATAAAGACCCCAAAAGTATCTTGGAATGTCTTGAAATTGAACACAGTCATAGTCAAGCATGCCCTGAACAAGAATCCGTTGAATATATTTGCATATCTCTTGAAGAATATTTTTAATGAATTTTTGAAAATCCGAAAAGCGATCCATGCACTTGGACATTCCAAGTATGTTGGAATGTCTTGAAATTGTACTCAGTCATAGTCAACGACGCCCTGAACAAGAATCCGTTGAAAATATTTGCATATCGCTTCAGGAATATTTTAAATGAATTTTTGAAAATCAGGAAAGCGATCCATGCACTTGGACATTCCAAGTATGTTGGAATGTCTTGAAATTGTACTCAGTCATAGTCAACGACGCCCTGAACAAGAATCCGTTGAAAATATTTGCATATCGCTTCAGGAATATTTTAAATGAATTTTTGAAAATCAGGAAAGCGATCCATGCACTTAGGCAGTGACTTAACTTTTTTGTCAAAAAAGACCCCAAAAGTATCTTGGAATGTCTTGAAATTGTACACAGTCATAGTCAAGCATGCCCTGAACAAGAATCCGTTGAATATATTTGCATATCTCTTAAGGAATATTTTTAATGAACTTTTGAAAATCAGGAAAGCGATCCATGCACTTGGACATTCCAAGTATGTTGGAATGTCTTGAAATTGTACTCAGTCATAGTCAACGACGCCCTGAACAAGAATCCGTTGAAAATGTTTGCATATCGCTTAAGGAATATTTTTAATGAATTTTTGAAAATCAGGAAAGCGATCCATGCACTAAGGCAGTGACTTAACTTTTTTGTCAAAAAAGACCCCAAAAGTATCTTGGAATGTCTTGAAATTGTACACAGTCATAGTCAAGCATGCCCTGAACAAGAATCCGTTGAATATATTTGCATATCTCTTGAAGAATATTTTTAATGAACTTTTGAAAATCAGGAAAGCGATCCATGCACTTGGACATTCCAAGTATGTTGGAATGTTTTGAAATTGTACTCAGTCATAGTCAACGACGCCCTGAACAAGAATCAATTGAAAATATTTGCATATCTCTTAAGGAATATTTTTAATGAATTTTTGAAAATGAGGAAAGTCTGTGCACTTAGGCAGTGACTTAACTTTTTATTCAAAAAAGACCCCAAAAGTATCTTGGAATGTCTTGAAATTGTACACAGTCATAGTCAAGCATGCCCTGAACAAGAATCTGTTGAATATATTTGCATATCTCTTGAAGAATATTTTTAATGAACTTTTGAAAATCAGGAAAGCGATCCATGCACTTGGACATTCCAAGTATGTTGGAATGTCTTGAAATTGTACTCAGTCATAGTCAACGACGCCCTGAACAAGAATCCGTTGAAAATATTTGCATATCGTTTAAGGAATATTTTTAAAGAATTTCTGAAAATCAGTAAAACGATCCATGCACTTAGGCAGTGACTTAACTTTTTCGTCAAAAAAGACCCCAAAAGTATCTTGGAATGTCTTGAAATTGAACACAGTCATAGTCAAGCATGCCCTGAACAAGAATCCGTTGAATATATTTGCATATCTCTGGAAGAATATTTTTAATGAATTTTTGAAAATCCGAAAAGCGATCCATGCACTTGGACATTCCAAGTATGTTGGAATGTCTTTAAATTGTACTCAGTCATAGTCAACGACGCTCTGAACAAGAATCAATTGAAAATATTTGCATATCTCTTAAGGAATATTTTTAATGAATTTTTGAAAATGAGGAAAGTCTGTGCACTTAGGCAGTGACTTAACTTTTTATTCAAAAAAGACCCCAAAAGTATCTTGGAATGTCTTGAAATTGTACACAGTCATAGTCAAGCATGCCCTGAACAAGAATCCGTTGAATATATTTGCATATCTCTTGAAGAATATTTTTAATGAACTTTTGAAAATCAGGAAAGCGATCCATGCACTTGGACATTCCAAGTATGTTGGAATGTTTTGAAATTGTACTCAGTCATAGTCAACGACGCCCTGAACAAGAATCCGTTGAAAATATTTGCATATCGCTTAAGGAATATTTTTAATGAATTTTTGAAAATCAGGAAAGCGATCCATGCACTTAGGCAGTGACTTAACTTTTTTGTCAAAAAAGACCCCAAAAGTATCTTGGAATGTCTTGAAATTGTACACAGTCATAGTCAAGCATGCCCTGAACAAGAATCCGTTGAATATATTTGCATATCTCTTGAAGAATATTTTTAATGAATTTTTGAAAATCCGAAAAGCGATCCATGCACTTTCACATTCCAAGTATGTTGGAATGTCTTGAAATTGTACTCAGTCATAGTCAACGACGCCCTGAACAAGAATCAATTGAAAATATTTGCATATCTCTTAAGGAATATTTTAAATGAATTTTTGAATATTAGGAAAGCGATCCATGCACTTAGGCAGTGACTTAACTTTTGATGTTTTTGGTTTGTTTTTAAAGCATTAAAGCTGCAGGAGTTCATCCATGTCGCCCAGTCGCTGGAAACAAACGTTTGGACACCGTGGATCACACAGCAGGATATCAGGTGAGACGAAGGAAACGATCCATTTGCCCTGATGCACTTAGTGACTTGACTTTTTTTTCAAAAAAAACCCCAAAAGTAAATTGGAATGTCTTGAAATTGTACACAGTCATAGTCAAGCATGCCCTGAATAAGAATCCGTTGAATATATTTGCATATCTCTTGAAGAATATTTTTAATGAATTTTTGAAAATCCGGAAAGCGATCCATGCACTTGGACATTCCAAGTATGTTGGAATGTCTTGAAATTGTACTCAGTCATAGTCAACGACGCCCTGAACAAGAATCCGTTGAAAATATTTGCATATCGCTTAAGGAATATTTTTAATGAATTTTTGAAAATCAGGAAAGCGATCCATGCACTTAGGCAGTGACTTAACTTTTTCGTCAAAAAAGACCCCAAAAGTATCTTGGAATGTCTTGAAATTGTACACAGTCATAGTCAAGCATGCCCTGAACAAGAATCCGTTGAATATATTTGCATATCTCTTGAGGAATATTTTTAATGAATTTTTGAAAATCAGGAAAGCGATCCATGCACTTAGGCAGTGACTTAACTTTTGATGTTTTTGGGTTGTTTTTAAAGAATTAAAGCTGCAGGAGTTCATCCATGTCGTCCAGTCGCTGGAAACAAACGTTTGGACACCGTGGATCACACAGCAGGATATCAGGTGAGACGAAGGAAACGATCCATTTGCCCTGATGCACTTAGTGACTTGACTTTTTTTTCAAAAAAAACCCCAAAAGTAAATTGGAATGTCTTGAAATTGTACACAGTCATAGTCAAGCATGCCCTGAATAAGAATCCGTTGAATATATTTGCATATCTCTTGAAGAATATTTTTAATGAATTTTTGAAAATCCGGAAAGCGATCCATGCACTTGGACATTCCAAGTATGTTGGAATGTCTTGAAATTGTACTCAGTCATAGTCAACGACGCCCTGAACAAGAATCCGTTGAAAATATTTGCATATCGCTTAAGGAATATTTTTAATGAATTTTTGAAAATCAGGAAAGCGATCCATGCACTTAGGCAGTGACTTAACTTTTTTGTCAAAAAAGACCCCAAAAGTATCTTGGAATGTCTTGAAATTGTACACAGTCATAGTCAAGCATGCCCTGAACAAGAATCCGTTGAATATATTTGCATATCTCTTGAAGAATATTTTTAATGAATTTTTGAAAATCCGAAAAGCGATCCATGCACTTGGACATTCCAAGTATGTTGGAATGTCTTGAAATTGTACTCAGTCATAGTCAACGACGCCCTGAACAAGAATCAATTGAAAATATTTGCATATCTCTTAAGGAATATTTTAAATGAATTTTTGAATATTAGGAAAGCGATCCATGCACTTAGGCAGTGACTTAACTTTTGATGTTTTTGGTTTGTTTTTAAAGCATTAAAGCTGCAGGAGTTCATCCATGTCGCCCAGTCGCTGGAAACAAACGTTTGGACACCGTGGATCACACAGCAGGATATCAGGTGAGACGAAGGAAACGATCCATTTGCCCTGATGCACTTAGTGACTTGACTTTTTTTTCAAAAAAACCCCCAAAAGTAAATTGGAATGTCTTGAAATTGTACACAGTCATAGTCAAGCATGCCCTGAACAAGAATCCGTTGAATATATTTGCATATCTCTTGAAGAATATTTTTAATGAACTTTTGAAAATCAGGAAAGCGATCCATGCACTTGGACATTCCAAGTATGTTGGAATGTCTTGAAATTGTACTCAGTCATAGTCAACGACGCCCTGAACAAGAATCCGTTGAAAATATTTGCATATCGCTTAAGGAATATTTTTAATGAATTTCTGAAAATGAGGAAAGCGATCCATGCACTTAGGCAGTGACTTAACTTTTTTGTCAAAAAAGACCCCAAAAGTATCTTGGAATGTCTTGAAATTGTACACAGTCATAGTCAAGCATGCCCTGAACAAGAATCCGTTGAATATATTTGCATATCTCTTGAAGAATATTTTTAATGAATTTTTGAAAATCCGAAAAGCGATCCATGCACTTGGACATTCCAAGTATGTTGGAATGTCTTGAAATTGTACTCAGTCATAGTCAACGACGCCCTGAACAAGAATCCGTTGAAAATATTTGCATATCGTTTAAGGAATATTTTTAAAGAATTTCTGAAAATCAGGAAAGCGATCCATGCACTTCGGCAGTGACTTAACTTTTTCGTCAAAAAAGACCCCAAAAGTATCTTGGAATGTCTTGAAATTGTACACAGTCATAGTCAAGCATGCCCTGAACAAGAATCCGTTGAATATATTTGCATATCTCTTGAAGAATATTTTTAATGAATTTTTGAAAATCCGAAAAGTGATCCATGCACTTGGACATTCCAAGTATGTTGGAATGTCTTGAAATTGTACTCAGTCATAGTCAACGACGCCCTGAACAAGAATCCGTTGAAAATATTTGCATATCGCTTAAGGAATATTTTTAATGAATTTTTGAAAATCAGGAAAGCGATCCATGCACTTGGACATTCCAAGTATGTTGGAATGTCTTGAAATTGTACTCAGTCATAGTCAACGACGCCCTGAACAAGAATCCGTTGAAAATATTTGCATATCGTTTAAGGAATATTTTTAAAGAATTTCTGAAAATCAGGAAAGCGATCCATGCACTTAGGCAGTGACTTAACTTTTTTGTCAAAAAAGACCCCAAAAGTATCTTGGAATGTCTTGAAATTGTACACAGTCATAGTCAAGCATGCCCTGAACAAGAATCCGTTGAATATATTTGCATATCTCTTGAAGAATATTTTTAATGAATTTTTGAAAATCCGAAAAGCGATCCATGCACTTGGACATTCCAAGTATGTTGGAATGTCTTTAAATTGTACTCAGTCATAGTCAACGACGCCCTGAACAAGAATCAATTGAAAATATTTGCATATCTCTTAAGGAATATTTTTAATGAATTTTTGAAAATGAGGAAAGTCTGTGCACTTAGGCAGTGACTTAACTTTTTATTCAAAAAAGACCCCAAAAGTATCTTGGAATGTCTTGAAATTGTACACAGTCATAGTCAAGCATGCCCTGAACAAGAATCCGTTGAATATATTTGCATATCTCTTGAAGAATATTTTTAATGAACTTTTGAAAATCAGGAAAGCGATCCATGCACTTGGACATTCCAAGTATGTTGGAATGTTTTGAAATTGTACTCAGTCATAGTCAACGACGCCCTGAACAAG
The DNA here is from genome assembly GCF_963457635.1 of Microchirus variegatus. Classification (NCBI taxonomy): domain Eukaryota; kingdom Metazoa; phylum Chordata; class Actinopteri; order Pleuronectiformes; family Soleidae; genus Microchirus; species Microchirus variegatus. Next base: position 581,537 of record NW_028154739.1, read on the forward strand.
AATCCGTTGAAAATATTTGCATATCGCTTAAGGAATATTTTTAATGAATTTTTGAAAATCAGGAAAGCGATCCATGCACTTAGGCAGTGACTTAACTTTTTTGTCAAAAAAGACCCCAAAAGTATCTTGGAATGTCTTGAAATTGTACACAGTCATAGTCAAGCATGCCCTGAACAAGAATCCGTTGAATATATTTGCATATCTCTTGAAGAATATTTTTAATGAATTTTTGAAAATCCGAAAAGCGATCCATGCACTTGGACATTCCAAGTATGTTGGAATGTCTTGAAATTGTACTCAGTCATAGTCAACGACGCCCTGAACAAGAATCAATTGAAAATATTTGCATATCTCTTAAGGAATATTTTTAATGAACTTTTGAATATTAGGAAAGCGATCCATGCACTTAGGCAGTGACTTAACTTTTGATGTTTTTGGTTTGTTTTTAAAGCATTAAAGCTGCAGGAGTTCATCCATGTCGCCCAGTCGCTGGAAACAAACGTTTGGACACCGTGGATCACACAGCAGGATATCAGGTGAGACGAAGGAAACGATCCATTTGCCCTGATGCACTTAGTGACTTGACTTTTTTTTCAAAAAAAACCCCAAAAGTAAATTGGAATGTCTTGAAATTGTACACAGTCATAGTCAAGCATGCCCTGAATAAGAATCCGTTGAATATATTTGCATATCTCTTGAAGAATATTTTTAATGAATTTTTGAAAATCCGGAAAGCGATCCATGCACTTGGACATTCCAAGTATGTTGGAATGTCTTGAAATTGTACTCAGTCATAGTCAACGACGCCCTGAACAAGAATCCGTTGAAAATATTTGCATATCGCTTAAGGAATATTTTTAATGAATTTTTGAAAATCAGGAAAGCGATCCATGCACTTAGGCAGTGACTTAACTTTTTTGTCAAAAAAGACCCCAAAAGTATCTTGGAATGTCTTGAAATTGTACACAGTCATAGTCAAGCATGCCCTGAACAAGAATCCGTTGAATATATTTGCATATCTCTTGAGGAATATTTTTAATGAATTTTTGAAAATCAGGAAAGCGATCCATGCACTTAGGCAGTGACTTAACTTTTGATGTTTTTGGGTTGTTTTTAAAGAATTAAAGCTGCAGGAGTTCATCCATGTCGTCCAGTCGCTGGAAACAAACGTTTGGACACCGTGGATCACACAGCAGGATATCAGGTGAGACGAAGGAAACGATCCATTTGCCCTGATGCACTTAGTGACTTGACTTTTTTTTCAAAAAAACCCCCAAAAGTAAATTGGAATGTCTTGAAATTGTACACAGTCATAGTCAAGCATGCCCTGAATAAGAATCCGTTGAATATATTTGCATATCTCTTGAAGAATATTTTTAATGAATTTTTGAAAATCCGGAAAGCGATCCATGCACTTGGACATTCCAAGTATGTTGGAATGTCTTGAAATTGTACTCAGTCATAGTCAACGACGCCCTGAACAAGAATCCGTTGAAAATATTTGCATATTGCTTAAGGAATATTTTTAATGAATTTTTGAAAATCAGGAAAGCGATCCATGCACTTAGGCAGTGACTTAACTTTTCCGTCAAAAAAGACCCCAAAAGTATCTTGGAATGTCTTGAAATTGTACACAGTCATAGTCAAGCATGCCCTGAACAAGAATCCGTTGAATATATTTGCATATCTCTTGAAGAATATTTTGAATGAACTTTTGAAAATCAGGAAAGCGATCCATGCACTTGGACATTCCAAGTATGTTGGAATGTCTTGAAATTGTACTCAGTCATAGTCAACGACGCCCTGAACAAGAATCCGTTGAAAATATTTGCATATCGTTTAAGGAATATTTTTAAAGAATTTCTGAAAATCAGGAAAGCGATCCATGCACTTAGGCAGTGACTAAACTTTTTTGTCAAAAAAGACCCCAAAAGTATCTTGGAATGTCTTGAAATTGTACACAGTCATAGTCAAGCATGCCCTGAACAAGAATATGTTGAATATATTTGCATATCTCTTGAAGAATATTTTTAATGAATTTTTGAAAATCCGAAAAGCGATCCATGCACTTGGACATTCCAAGTATGTTGGAATGTCTTGAAATTGTACTCAGTCATAGTCAACGACGCCCTGAACAAGAATCAATTGAAAATATTTGCATATCTCTTAAGGAATATTTTTAAGGAATTTTTGAAAATGAGGAAAGTCTGTGCACTGAGGCAGTGACTTAACTTTTTATTCAAAAAAGACCCCAAAAGTATCTTGGAATGTCTTGAAATTGTACACAGTCATAGTCAAGCATGCCCTGAACAAGAATCCGTTGAATATATTTGCATATCTCTTGAAGAATATTTTTAATGAATTTTTGAAAATCCGGAAAGCGATCCATGCACTTGGACATTCCAAGTATGTTGGAATGTCTTGAAATTGTACTCAGTCATAGTCAACGACGCCCTGAACAAGAATCCGTTGAAAATATTTGCATATCGCTTAAGGAATATTTTTAATGAATTTTTGAAAATCAGGAAAGCAATCCATGCACTTAGGCAGTGACTTAACTTTTTTGTCAAAAAAGACCCCAAAAGTATCTTGGAATGTCTTGAAATTGTACACAGTCATAGTCAAGCATGCCCTGAACAAGAAACCGTTGAATATATTTGCATATCTCTTGAAGAATATTTTTAATGAATTTTTGAAAATCCGAAAAGCGATCCATGCACTTGGACATTCCAAGTATGTTGGAATGTCTTGAAATTGTACTCAGTCATAGTCAACGACGCCCTGAACAAGAATCAATTGAAAATATTTGCATATCTCTTAAGGAATATTTTTAATGAATTTTTGAAAATGAGGAAAGTCTGTGCACTTAGGCAGTGACTTAACTTTTTATTCAAAAAAGACCCCAAAAGTATCTTGATATGTCTTGAAATTGTACACAGTCATAGTCAAGCATGCCCTGAACAAGAATCCGTTGAATATATTTGCATATCTCTTGAAGAATATTTTTAATGAACTTTTGAAAATCAGGAAAGCGATCCATGCACTTGGACATTCCAAGTATGTTGGAATGTCTTGAAATTGTACTCAGTCATAGTCAACGACGCCCTGAACAAGAATCCGTTGAAAATATTTGCATATCATTTAAGGAATATTTTTAAAGAATTTCTGAAAATCAGGAAAGCGATCCATGCACTTAGGCAGTGACTTAACTTTTTCGTCAAAAAAGACCCCAAAAGTATCTTGGAATGTCTTGAAATTGTACACAGTCATAGTCAAGCATGCCCTGAACAAGAATCCGTTGAATATATTTGCATATCTCTTGAAGAATATTTTTAATGAACTTTTGAAAATCAGGAAAGCGATCCATGCACTTGGACATTCCAAGTATGTTGGAATGTCTTGAAATTGTACTCAGTCATAGTCAACGACGCCCTGAACAAGAATCCGTTGAAAATATTTGCATATCGTTTAAGGAATATTTTTAATGAATTTTTGAAAATGAGGAAAGTCTGTGCACTGAGGCAGTGATTTAACTTTTTATTCAAAAAAGACCCCAAAGGTATCTTGGAATGTCTTGAAATTGTACACAGTCATAGTCAAGCATGCCCTGAACAAGAATCCGTTGAATATATTTGCATATCTCTTGAAGAATATTTTTAATGAACTTTTGAAAATCAGGAAAGCGATCCATGCACTTGGACATTCCAAGTATGTTGGAATGTCTTGAAATTGTACTCAGTCATAGTCAACGACGCCCTGAACAAGAATCCGTTGAAAATATTTGCGTATCGTTTAAGGAATATTTTTAAAGAATTTCTGAAAATCAGGAAAGCGATCCATGCACTTAGGCAGTGACTTAACTTTTTATTCAAAAAAGACCCCAAAAGTATCTTGGAATGTCTTGAAATTGTACACAGTCATAGTCAAGCATGCCCTGAACAAGAATCCGTTGAATATATTTGCATATCTCTTGAAGAATATTTTTAATGAACTTTTGAAAATCAGGAAAGCGATCCATGCACTTGGACATTCCAAGTATGTTGGAATGTCTTGAAATTGTACTCAGTCATAGTCAACGACGCCCTGAACAAGAATCCGTTGAAAATATATGCATATCGCTTAAGGAATATTTTTAATGAATTTTTGAAAATGAGGAAAGTCTGTGCACTTAGGCAGTGACTTAACTTTTTATTCAAAATAGACCCCAAAAGTATCTTGGAATGTCTTGAAATTGTACACAGTCATAGTCAAGCATGCCCTGAACAAGAATCCGTTGAATATATTTGCATATCTCTTGAAGAATATTTTTAATGAACTTTTGAAAATCAGGAAAGCGATCCATGCACTTGGACATTCCAAGTATGTTGGAATGTCTTGAAATTGTACTCAGTCATAGTCAACGACGCCCTGAACAAGAATCCGTTGAAAATATTTGCGTATCGTTTAAGGAATATTTTTAAAGAATTTCTGAAAATCAGGAAAGCGATCCATGCACTTAGGCAGTGACTTAACTTTTTATTCAAAAAAGACCCCAAAAGTATCTTGGAATGTCTTGAAATTGTACACAGTCATAGTCAAGCATGCCCTGAACAAGAATCCGTTGAATATATTTGCATATCTCTTGAAGAATATTTTTAATGAACTTTTGAAAATCAGGAAAGCGATCCATGCACTTGGACATTCCAAGTATGTTGGAATGTCTTGAAATTGTACTCAGTCATAGTCAACGACGCCCTGAACAAGAATCCGTTGAAAATATATGCATATCGCTTAAGGAATATTTTTAATGAATTTTTGAAAATGAGGAAAGTCTGTGCACTTAGGCAGTGACTTAACTTTTTATTCAAAATAGACCCCAAAAGTATCTTGGAATGTCTTGAAATTGTACACAGTCATAGTCAAGCATGCCCTGAACAAGAATCCGTTGAATATATTTGCATATCTCTTGAAGAATATTTTTAATGAACTTTTGAAAATCAGGAAAGCGATCCATGCACTTGGACATTCCAAGTATGTTGGAATGTTTTGAAATTGTACTCAGTCATAGTCAACGACGCCCTGAACAAGAATCCGTTGAAAATATTTGCATATCGCTTAAGGAATATTTTTAATGAATTTTTGAAAATCAGAAAAGCGATCCATGCACTTAGGCAGTGACTTAACTTTTTTGTCAAAAAAGACCCCAAAAGTATCTTGGAATGTCTTGAAATTGTACACAGTCATAGTCAAGCATGCCCTGAACAAGAATCCGTTGAATATATTTGCATATCTCTTGAAGAATATTTTAAATGAATTTTTGAAATTCCGAAAAGCGATCCATGCACTTGGACATTCCAAGTATGTTGGAATGTCTTGAAATTGTACACAGTCATAGTCAAGCATGCCCTGAACAAGAATCCGTTGAATATATTTGCATATCTCTTGAAGAATATTTTTAATGAATTTTTGAAAATCCGAAAAGCGATCCATGCACTTGGACATTCCAAGTATGTTGGAATGTCTTGAAATTGTACTCAGTCATAGTCAACGACGCCCTGAACAAGAATCAATTGAAAATATTTGCATATCTCTTAAGGAATATTTTTAATGAATTTTTGAAAATGAGGAAAGTCTGTGCACTTAGGCAGTGACTTAACTTTTTATTCAAAAAAGACCCCAAAAGTATCCTGGAATGTCTTGAAATTGTACACAGTCATAGTCAAGCATGCCCTGAACAAGAATCCGTTGAATATATTTGCATATCTCTTGAAGAATATTTTTAATGAACTTTTGAAAATCAGGAAAGCGATCCATGCACTTGGACATTCCAAGTATGTTGGAATGTCTTGAAATTGTACTCAGTCATAGTCAACGACGCCCTGAACAAGAATCCGTTGAAAATATTTGCATATCGTTTAAGGAATATTTTTAAAGAATTTCTGAAAATCAGGAAAGCGATCCATGCACTTAGGCAGTGACTTAACTTTTTCGTCAAAAGAGACCCCAAAAGTATCTTGGAATGTCTTGAAATTGTACACAGTCATAGTCAAGCATGCCCTGAACAAGAATCCGTTGAATATATTTGCATATCTCTTGAAGAATATTTTTAATGAATTTTTGAAAATCCGGAAAGCGATCCATGCACTTGGACATTCCAAGTATGTTGGAATGTCTTGAAATTGTACTCGGTCATAGTCAACGACGCCCTGAACAAGAATCCATTGAAAATATTTGCATATCTCTTAAGGAATATTTTTAATGAATTTTTGAAAATGATGAAAGTCTGTGCACTTAGGCAGTGACTTAACTTTTTATCCAAAAAAGACCCCAAAGGTATCTTGGAATGTCTTGAAATTGTACACAGTCATAGTCAAGCATGCCCTAAACAAGAATCCGTTGAATATATTTGCATATCTCTTGAAGAATATTTTTAATGAACTTTTGAAAATCAGGAAAGCGATCCATGCACTTGGACATTCCAAGTATGTTGGAATGTCTTGAAATTGTACTCAGTCATAGTCAACGACGCCCTGAACAAGAATCCGTTGAAAATATTTGCATATCGCTTAAGGAATATTTTTAATGAATTTTTGAAAATCAGGAAAGCGATCCATGCACTTAGGCAGTGACTTAACTTTTTTGTCAAAAAAGACCCCAAAAGTATCTTGGAATGTCTTGAAATTGTACACAGTCATAGTCAAGCATGCCCTGAACAAGAATCCGTTGAATATATTTGCATATCTCTTGAAGAATATTTTTAATGAATTTTTGAAAATCCGAAAAGCGATCCATGCACTTGGACATTCCAAGTATGTTGGAATGTTTTGAAATTGTACTCAGTCATAGTCAACGACGCCCTGAACAAGAATCCGTTGAAAATATTTGCATATCGCTTAAGGAATATTTTTAATGAATTTTTGAAAATCAGGAAAGCGATCCATGCACTTAGGCAGTGACTTAACTTTTTATTCAAAAAAGACCCCAAAAGTATCTTGGAATGTCTTGAAATTGTACACAGTCATAGTCAAGCATGCCCTGAACAAGAATCCGTTGAATATATTTGCATATCTCTTGAGGAATATTTTTAATGAATTTTGAAAATCAGGAAAGCGATCCATGCACTTAGGCAGTGACTTAACTTTTGATGTTTTTGGGTTGTTTTTAAAGAATTAAAGCTGCAGGAGTTCATCCATGTCGTCCAGTCGCTGGAAACAAACGTTTGGACACCGTGGATCACACAGCAGGATATCAGGTGAGACGAAGGAAACGATCCATTTGCCCTGATGCACTTAGTGACTTGACTTTTTTTTAAAAAAAAAAACCCCAAAAGTAAATTGGAATGTCTTGAAATTGTACACAGTCATAGTCAAGCATGCCCTGAACAAGAATCCGTTGAAAATATTTGCATATCGTTTAAGGAATATTTTTAAAGAATTTCTGAAAATCAGGAAAGCGATCCATGCACTTAGGCAGTGACTTAACTTTTTCGTCAAAAAAGACCCCAAAAGTATCTTGGAATGTCTTGAAATTGTACACAGTCATAGTCAAGAATGCCCTGAACAAGAATCCGTTGAATATATTTGCATATCTCTTGAAGAATATTTTTAATGAATTTTTGAAAATCCGGAAAGCAATCCATGCACTTGGACATTCCAAGTATATTGGAATGTCTTGAAATTGTACTCGGTCATAGTCAACGACGCCCTGAACAAGAATCCATTGAAAATATTTGCATATCTCTTAAGGAATATTTTTAATGAATTTTTGAAAATGATGAAAGTCTGTGCACTGAGGCAGTGATTTAACTTTTTATTCAAAAAAGACCCCAAAGGTATCTTGGAATGTCTTGAAATTGTACACAGTCATAGTCAAGCATGCCCTGAACAAGAATCCGTTGAATATATTTGCATATCTCTTGAAGAATATTTTTAATGAACTTTTGAAAATCAGGAAAGCGATCCATGCACTTGGACATTCCAAGTATGTTGGAATGTCTTGAAATTGTACTCAGTCATAGCCAACGACGCCCTGAACAAGAATCCGTTGAAAATATTTGCATATCGTTTAAGGAATATTTTTAAAGAATTTCTGAAAATCAGGAAAGCGATCCATGCACTTAGGCAGTGACTTAACTTTTTCGTCAAAAAAGACCCCAAAAGTATCTTGGAATGTCTTGAAATTGTACACAGTCATAGTCAAGAATGCCCTGAACAAGAATCCGTTGAATATATTTGCATATCTCTTGAAGAATATTTTTAATGAATTTTTGAAAATCCGGAAAGCGATCCATGCACTTGGACATTCCAAGTATGTTGGAATGTCTTGAAATTGTACTCGGTCATAGTCAACGACGCCCTGAACAAGAATCCATTGAAAATATTTGCATATCTCTTAAGGAATATTTTTAATGAATTTTTGAAAATGATGAAAGTCTGTGCACTTAGGCAGTGACTTAACTTTTTATTCAAAAAAGACCCCAAAGGTATCTTGGAATGTCTTGAAATTGTACACAGTCATAGTCAAGCATGTCCTGAACAAGAATCCGTTGAATATATTTGCATATCTCTTGAAGAATATTTTTAATGAACTTTTGAAAATCAGGAAAGCGATCCATGCACTTGGACATTCCAAGTATGTTGGAATGTCTTGAAATTGTACTCAGTCATAGTCAACGACGCCCTGAACAAGAATCCGTTGAAAATATTTGCATATCGCTTAAGGAATATTTCTAATGAATTTTTGAAAATCAGGAAAGCGATCCATGCACTTAGGCAGTGACTTAACTTTTTTGTCAAAAAAGACCCCAAAAGTATCTTGGAATGTCTTGAAATTGTACACAGTCATAGTCAAGCATGCCCTGAACAAGAATCCGTTGAATATATTTGCATATCTCTTGAAGAATATTTTTAATGAATTTTTGAAAATCCGAAAAGCGATCCATGCACTTGGACATTCCAAGTATGTTGGAATGTCTTGAAATTGTACTCAGTCATAGTCAACGACGCCCTGAACAAGAATCAATTGAAAATATTTGCATATCTCTTAAGGAATATTTTTAATGAATTTTTGAAAATGAGGAAAGTCTGTGCACTTAGGCAGTGACTTAACTTTTTATTCAAAAAAGACCCCAAAAGTATCTTGGAATGTCTTGAAATTGTACACAGTCATAGTCAAGCATGCCCTGAACAAGAATCCGTTGAATATATTTGCATATCTCTTGAAGAATATTTTTAATGAACTTTTGAGAATCCGGAAAGCGATCCATGCACTTGGACATTCCAAGTATGTTGGAATGTCTTGAAATTGTACTCAGTCATAGTCAACGACGCCCTGAACAAGAATCCGTTGAAAATATTTGCATATCGTTTAAGGAATATTTTTAAAGAATTTCTGAAAATCAGGAAAGCGATCCATGCACTTAGGCAGTGACTTAACTTTTTCGTCAAAAAAGACCCCAAAAGTATCTTGGAATGTCTTGAAATTGTACACAGTCATAGTCAAGCATGCCCTGAACAAGAATCCGTTGAATATATTTGCATATCTCTTGAAGAATATTTTTAATGAACTTTTGAAAATCAGGAAAGCGATCCATGCACTTGGACATTCCAAGTATGTTGGAATGTCTTGAAATTGTACTCAGTCATAGTCAACGACGCCCTGAACAAGAATCCGTTGAAAATATTTGCATATCGCTTAAGGAATATTTTTAATGAATTTCTGAAAATCAGGAAAGCGATCCATGCACTTAGGCAGTGACTTAACTTTTTCGTCAAAAAAGACCCCAAAAGTATCTTGGAATGTCTTGAAATTGTACACAGTCATAGTCAAGCATGCCCTGAACAAGAATCCGTTGAATATATTTGCATATCTCTTGAAGAATATTTTTAATGAATTTTTGAAAATCCGAAAAGCGATCCATGCACTTCGACATTCCAAGTATGTTGGAATGTCTTGAAATTGTACTCAGTCATAGTCAACGACGCCCTGAACAAGAATCAATTGAAAATATTTGCATATCTCTTAAGGAATATTTTTAATGAATTTTTGAAAATGAGGAAAGTCTGTGCACTTAGGCAGTGACTTAACTTTTTATTCAAAAAAAGACCCCAAAAGTATCTTGGAATGTCTTAAAAGACCCCAAAAGTATCTTGGAATGTCTTGAAATTGTACACAGTCATAGTCAAGCATGCCCTGAACAAGAATCCGTTGAATATATTTGCATATCTCTTGAAGAATATTTTTAATGAATTTTTGAAAATCCGGAAAGCGATCCATGCACTTGGACATTCCAAGTATGTTGGAATGTCTTGAAATTGTACTCGGTCATAGTCAACGACGCCCTGAACAAGAATCCATTGAAAATATTTGCATATCTCTTAAGGAATATTTTTAATGAATTTTTGAAAATGATGAAAGTCTGTGCACTTAGGCAGTGACTTAACTTTTTATTCAAAAAAGACCCCAAAGGTATCTTGGAATGTCTTGAAATTGTACACAGTCATAGTCAAGCATGCCCTGAACAAGAATCCGTTGAATATATTTGCATATCTCTTGAAGAATATTTTTAATGAACTTTTGAAAATCAGGAAAGCGATCCATGCACTTGGACATTCCAAGTATGTTGGAATGTCTTGAAATTGTACTCAGTCATAGTCAACGACGCCCTGAACAAGAATCCGTTGAAAATATTTGCATATCGCTTAAGGAATATTTTTAATGAATTTTTGAAAATCAGGAAAGCGATCCATGCACTTAGGCAGTGACTTAACTTTTTATTCAAAAAAGACCCCAAAAGTATCTTGGAATGTCTTGAAATTGTACACAGTCATAGTCAAGCATGCCCTGAATAAGAATCCGTTGAATATATTTGCATATCTCTTGAAGAATATTTTTAATGAACTTTTGAAAATCTGGAAATTGATCCATGCACTTGGACATTCCAAGTATGTTGGAATTTCTTGAAATTGTACTCGGTCATAGTCAACGACGCCCTGAACAAGAATCCGTTGAATATATTTGCATATCTCTTGAAGAATATTTTTATATAATTTTTGAAAATCCGGAAAGCGATCCATGCACTTGGACATTCCAAGTATGTTGGAATGTCTTGAAATTGTACTCAGTCATAGTCAACGACGCCCTGAACAAGAATCCGTTGAAAATATTTGCATATCGTTTAAGGAATATTTTTAAAGAATTTCTGAAAATCAGGAAAGCGATCCATGCACTTAGGCAGTGACTTAACTTTTTCGTCAAAAAAGACCCCAAAAGTATCTTGGAATGTCTTGAAATTGTACACAGTCATAGTCAAGAATGCCCTGAACAAGAATCCGTTGAATATATTTGCATATCTCTTGAAGAATATTTTTAATGAATTTTTGAAAATCCGGAAAGCGATCCATGCACTTGGACATTCCAAGTATGTTGGAATGTCTTGAAATTGTACTCGGTCATAGTCAACGACGCCCTGAACAAGAATCCATTGAAAATATTTGCATTTCTCTTAAGGAATATTTTTAATGAATTTTTGAAAACTGGTGAAAGTCTGTGCACTTAGGCAGTGACTTAACTTTTTTGTCAAAAAAGACCCCAAAGGTATCTTGGAATGTCTTGAAATTGTACACAGTCATAGTCAAGCATGCCCTGAACAAGAATCCGTTGAATATATTTGCATATCTCTTGAAGAATATTTTTAATGAACTTTTGAAAATCAGGAAAGCGATCCATGCACTTGGACATTCCAAGTATGTTGGAATGTCTTGAAATTGTACTCAGTCATAGTCAACGACGCCCTGAACAAGAATCCGTTGAAAATATTTGCATATCGCTTAAGGAATATTTTTAATGAATTTTTGAAAATCAGGAAAGCGATCCATGCACTTAGGCAGTGACTTAACTTTTTCGTCAAAAAAGACCCCAAAAGTATCTTGGAATGTCTTGAAATTGTACACAGTCATAGTCAAGCATGCCCTGAACAAGAATCCGTTGAATATATTTGCATATCTCTTGAAGAATATTTTTAATGAATTTTTGAAAATCCGAAAAGCGATCCATGCACTTGGACATTCCAAGTATGTTGGAATGTCTTGAAATTGTACTCAGTCATAGTCAACGACGCCCTGAACAAGAATCAATTGAAAATATTTGCATATCTCTTAAGGAATATTTTTAATGAATTTTTGAAAATGAGGAAAGTCTGTGCACTTAGGCAGTGACTTAACTTTTTATTCAAAAAAGACCCCAAAAGTATCTTGGAATGTCTTGAAATTGTACACAGTCATAGTCAAGCATGCCCTGAACAAGAATCCGTTGAATATATTTGCATATCTCTTGAAGAATATTTTTAATGAACTTTTGAAAATCAGGAAAGCGATCCATGCACTTGGACATTCCAAGTATGTTGGAATGTCTTGAAATTGTACTCAGTCATAGTCAACGACGCCCTGAACAAGAATCCGTTGAAAATATTTGCATATCGTTTAAGGAATATTTTTAAAGAATTTCTGAAAATCAGGAAAGCGATCCATGCACTTAGGCAGTGACTTAACTTTTTCGTCAAAAAAGACCCCAAAAGTATCTTGGAATGTCTTGAAATTGTACACAGTCATAGTCAAGCATGCCCTGAACAAGAATCCGTTGAATATATTTGCATATCTCTTGAAGAATATTTTTAATGAATTTTTGAAAATCCGGAAAGCGATCCATGCACTTGGACATTCCAAGTATGTTGGAATGTCTTGAAATTGTACTCAGTCATAGTCAACAACGCCCTGAACAAGAATCCATTGAAAAATATTTGCATATCTCTTAAGGAATATTTTTAATGAATTTTTGAAAATGAGGAAAGTCTGTGCACTTAGGCAGTGACTTAACTTTTTATTCAAAAAAGACCCCAAAAGTATCTTGGAATGTCTTGAAATTGTACACAGTCATAGTCAAGCATGCCCTGAACAAGAATCCGTTGAATATATTTGCATATCTCTTGAAGAATATTTTTAATGAACTTTTGAAAATCAGGAAAGCGATCCATGCACTTGGACATTCCAAGTATGTTGGAATGTTTTGAAATTGTACTCAGTCATAGTCAACGACGCCCTGAACAAGAATCCGTTGAAAATATTTGCATATCGCTTAAGGAATATTTTTAATGACTTTTTGAAAATCAGGAAAGCGATCCATGCACTTAGGCAGTGACTTAACTTTTTATTCAAAAAAGACCCCAAAAGTATCTTGGAATGTCTTGAAATTGTACACAGTCATAGTCAAGCATGCCCTGAACAAGAATCCGTTGAATATATTTGCATATCTCTTGAAGAATATTTTTAATGAATTTTTGAAAATCCGAAAAGCGATCCATGCACTTGGACATTCCAAGTATGTTGGAATGTCTTGAAATTGTACTCAGTCATAGTCAACGATGCCCTGAACAAGAATCAATTGAAAATGTTTGCATATCTCTTAAGGAATATTTTTAATGAATTTTTGAAAATGAGGAAAGTCTGTGCACTTCGGCAGTGACTTAACTTTTTATTCAAAAAAGACCCCAAAAGTATCTTGGAATGTCTTGAAATTGTACACAGTCATAGTCAAGCATGCCCTGAACAAGAATCCGTTGAATATATTTGCATATCTCTTGAAGAATATTTTTAATGAACTTTTGAAAATCAGGAAAGCGATCCATGCACTTGGACATTCCAAGTATGTTGGAATGTCTTGAAATTGTACTCAGTCATAGTCAACGACGCCCTGAACAAGAATCCGTTGAAAATATTTGCATATCGCTTAAGGAATATTTTTAATGAATTTTTGAAAATCAGGAAAGCGATCCATGCACTTAGGCAGTGACTTAACTTTTTCGTCAAAAAAGACCCCAAAAGTATCTTGGAATGTCTTGAAATTGTACACAGTCATAGTCAAGCATGCCCTGAACAAGAATCCATTGAAAATATTTGCATATCTCTTAAGGAATATTTTTAATGAATTTTTGAAAATGATGAAAGTCTGTGCACTTAGGCAGTGACTTAACTTTTTATTCAAAAAAGACCCCAAAGGTATCTTGGAATGTCTTGAAATTGTACACAGTCATAGTCAAGCATGCCCTGAACAAGAATCCGTTGAATATATTTGCATATCTCTTGAAGAATATTTTTAATGAACTTTTGAAAATCAGGAAAGCGATCCATGCACTTGGACATTCCAAGTATGTTGGAATGTCTTGAAATTGTACTCAGTCATAGTCAACGACGCCCTGAACAAGAATCCGTTGAAAATATTTGCATATCGCTTAAGGAATATTTTTAATGAATTTTTGAAAATCAGGAAAGCGATCCATGCACTTAGGCAGTGACTTAACTTTTTTGTCAAAAAAGACCCCAAAAGTATCTTGGAATGTCTTGAAATTGTACACAGTCATAGTCAAGCATGCCCTGAACAAGAATCCGTTGAATATATTTGCATATCTCTTGAAGAATATTTTTAATGAATTTTTGAAAATCCGAAAAGCGATCCATGCACTTGGACATTCCAAGTATGTTGGAATGTCTTGAAATTGTACTCAGTCATAGTCAACGACGCCTTGAACAAGAATCAATTGAAAATATTTGCATATCTCTTAAGGAATATTTTTAATGAATTTTTGAAAATGAGGAAAGTCTGTGCACTGAGGCAGTGACTTAACTTTTTATTCAAAAAAGACCCCAAAAGTATCTTGGAATGTCTTGAAATTGTACACAGTCATAGTCAAGCATGCCCTGAACAAGAATCCGTTGAATATATTTGCATATCTCTTGAAGAATATTTTTAATGAACTTTTGAAAATCAGGAAAGCGATCCATGCACTTGGACATTCCAAGTATGTTGGAATGTCTTGAAATTGTACTCAGTCATAGTCAACGACGCCCTGAACAAGAATCCGTTGAAAATATTTGCATATCGTTTAAGGAATATTTTTAAAGAATTTCTGAAAATCAGGAAAGCGATCCATGCACTTAGGCAGTGACTTAACTTTTTCGTCAAAAAAGACCCCAAAAGTATCTTGGAATGTCTTGAAATTGTACACAGTCATAGTCAAGAATGCCCTGAACAAGAATCCGTTGAATATATTTGCATATCTCTTGAAGAATATTTTTATATAATTTTTGAAAATCCGGAAAGCGATCCATGCACTTGGACATTCCAAGTATGTTGGAATGTCTTGAAATTGTACTCAGTCATAGTCAACGACGCCCTGAACAAGAATCCGTTGAAAATATTTGCATATCGTTTAAGGAATATTTTTAAAGAATTTCTGAAAATCAGGAAAGCGATCCATGCACTTAGGCAGTGACTTAACTTTTTCGTCAAAAAAGACCCCAAAAGTATCTTGGAATGTCATGAAATTGTACACAGTCATAGTCAAGAATGCCCTGAACAAGAATCCGTTGAATATATTTGCATATCTCTTGAAGAATATTTTTAATGAATTTTTGAAAATCCGGAAAGCGATCCATGCACTTGGACATTCCAAGTATGTTGGAATGTCTTGAAATTGTACTCGGTCATAGTCAACGACGCCCTGAACAAGAATCCATTGAAAATATTTGCATATCTCTTAAGGAATATTTTTAATGAATTTTTGAAAATGATGAAAGTCTGTGCACTTAGGCAGTGACTTAACTTTTTTGTCAAAAAAGACCCCAAAGGTATCTTGGAATGTCTTGAAATTGTACACAGTCATAGTCAAGCATGCCCTGAACAAGAATCCGTTGAATATATTTGCATATCTCTTGAAGAATATTTTTAATGAACTTTTGAAAATCAGGAAAGCGATCCATGCACTTGGACATTCCAAGTATGTTGGAATGTCTTGAAATTGTACTCAGTCATAGTCAACGACGCCCTGAACAAGAATCCGTTGAAAATATTTGCATATCGCTTAAGGAATATTTTTAATGAATTTTTGAAAATCAGGAAAGCGATCCATGCACTTAGGCAGTGACTTAACTTTTTCGTCAAAAAAGACCCCAAAAGTATCTTGGAATGTCTTGAAATTGTACACAGTCATAGTCAAGCATGCCCTGAACAAGAATCCGTTGAATATATTTGCATATCTCTTGAAGAATATTTTTAATGAATTTTTGAAAATCCGAAAAGCGATCCATGCACTTGGACATTCCAAGTATGTTGGAATGTCTTGAAATTGTACTCAGTCATAGTCAACGACGCCCTGAACAAGAATCCGTTGAAAATATTTGCATATCGTTTAAGGAATATTTTTAAAGAATTTCTGAAAATCAGGAAAGCGATCCATGCACTTAGGCAGTGACTTAACTTTTTCGTCAAAAAAGACCCCAAAAGTATCTTGGAATGTCTTGAAATTGTATACAGTCATAGTCAAGCATGCCCTGAACAAGAATCCGTTGAATATATTTGCATATCTCTTGAAGAATATTTTTAATGAATTTTTGAAAATCCGGAAAGCGATCCATGCACTTGGACATTCCAAGTATGTTGGAATGTCTTGAAATTGTACTCAGTCATAGTCAACAACGCCCTGAACAAGAATCCATTGAAAATATTTGCATATCTCTTAAGGAATATTTTTAATGAATTTTTGAAAATGAGGAAAGTCTGTGCACTTAGGCAGTGACTTAACTTTTTATTCAAAAAAGACCCCAAAAGTATCTTGGAATGTCTTGAAATTGTACACAGTCATAGTCAAGCATGCCCTGAACAAGAATCCGTTGAATATATTTGCATATCTCTTGAAGAATATTTTTAATGAACTTTTGAAAATCAGGAAAGCGATCCATGCACTTGGACATTCCATGTATGTTGGAATGTTTTGAAATTGTACTCAGTCATAGTCAACGACGCCCTGAACAAGAATCCGTTGAAAATATTTGCATATCGCTTAAGGAATATTTTTAATGACTTTTTGAAAATCAGGAAAGCGATCCATGCACTTAGGCAGTGACTTAACTTTTTATTCAAAAAAGACCCCAAAAGTATCTTGGAATGTCTTGAAATTGTACACAGTCATAGTCAAGCATGCCCTGAACAAGAATCCGTTGAATATATTTGCATATCTCTTGAAGAATATTTTTAATGAATTTTTGAAAATACGAAAAGCGATCCATGCACTTGGACATTCCAAGTATGTTGGAATGTCTTGAAATTGTACTCAGTCATAGTCAACGATGCCCTGAACAAGAATCAATTGAAAATGTTTGCATATCTCTTAAGGAATATTTTTAATGAATTTTTGAAAATGAGGAAAGTCTGTGCACTTCGGCAGTGACTTAACTTTTTATTCAAAAAAGACCCCAAAAGTATCTTGGAATGTCTTGAAATTGAACACAGTCATAGTCAACGACGCCCTGAACAAGAATCCGTTGAAAATATTTGCATATCGCTTAAGGAATATTTTTAATGAATTTTTGAAAATCAGGAAAGCGATCCATGCACTTAGGCAGTGACTTAACTTTTTCGTCAAAAAAGACCCCAAAAGTATCTTGGAATGTCTTGAAATTGTACACAGTCATAGTCAAGCATGCCCTGAACAAGAATCCGTTGAATATATTTGCATATCTCTTGAAGAATATTTTTAATGAATTTTTGAAAATCCGGAAAGCGATCCATGCACTTGGACATTCCAAGTATGTTGGAATGTCTTGAAATTGTACTCGGTCATAGTCAACGACGCCCTGAACAAGAATCCATTGAAAATATTTGCATATCTCTTAAGGAATATTTTTAATGAATTTTTGAAAATGATGAAAGTCTGTGCACTTAGGCAGTGACTTAACTTTTTATTCAAAAAAGACCCCAAAGGTATCTTGGAATGTCTTGAAATTGAACACAGTCATAGTCAACGACGCCCTGAACAAGAATCCGTTGAAAATATTTGCATATCTCTTGAAGAATATTTTTAATGAACTTTTGAAAATCAGGAAAGCGATCCATGCACTTGGACATTCCAAGTATGTTGGAATGTCTTGAAATTGTACTCAGTCATAGTCAACGACGCCCTGAACAAGAATCCGTTGAAAATATTTGCATATCGCTTAAGGAATATTTTTAATGAATTTTTGAAAATCAGGAAAGCGATCCATGCACTTAGGCAGTGACTTAACTTTTTTGTCAAAAAAGACCCCAAAAGTATCTTGGAATGTCTTGAAATTGTACACAGTCATAGTCAAGCATGCCCTGAACAAGAATCCGTTGAATATATTTGCATATCTCTTGAAGAATATTTTTATAGAATTTTTGAAAATCCGAAAAGCGATCCATGCACTTGGACATTCCAAGTATGTTGGAATGTCTTGAAATTGTACTCAGTCATAGTCAACGACGCCTTGAACAAGAATCAATTGAAAATATTTGCATATCTCTTAAGGAATATTTTTAATGAATTTTTGAAAATGAGGAAAGTCTGTGCACTTAGGCAGTGACTTAACTTTTTATTCAAAAAAGACCCCAAAAGTATCTTGGAATGTCTTGAAATTGTACACAGTCATAGTCAAGCATGCCCTGAACAAGAATCCGTTGAATATATTTGCATATCTCTTGAAGAATATTTTTAATGAACTTTTGAAAATCAGGAAAGCGATCCATGCACTTGGACATTCCAAGTATGTTGGAATGTCTTGAAATTGTACTCAGTCATAGTCAACGACGCCCTGAACAAGAATCCGTTGAAAATATTTGCATATCGTTTAAGGAATATTTTTAAAGAATTTCTGAAAATCAGGAAAGCGATCCATGCACTTAGGCAGTGACTTAACTTTTTCGTCAAAAAAGACCCCAAAAGTATCTTGGAATGTCTTGAAATTGTACACAGTCATAGTCAAGCATGCCCTGAACAAGAATCCGTTGAATATATTTGCATATCTCTTGAAGAATATTTTTAATGAATTTTTGAAAATCCGGAAAGCGATCCATGCACTTGGACATTCCAAGTATGTTGGAATGTCTTGAAATTGTACTCAGTCATAGTCAACGACGCCTTGAACAAGAATCAATTGAAAATATTTGCATATCTCTTAAGGAATATTTTTAATGAATTTTTGAAAATGAGGAAAGTCTGTGCACTTAGGCAGTGACTTAACTTTTTATTCAAAAAAGACCCCAAAGGTATCTTGGAATGTCTTGAAATTGAACACAGTCATAGTCAACGACGCCCTGAACAAGAATCCGTTGAAAATATTTGCATATCTCTTGAAGAATATTTTTAATGAACTTTTGAAAATCAGGAAAGCGATCCATGCACTTGGACATTCCAAGTATGTTGGAATGTCTTGAAATTGTACTCAGTCATAGTCAACGACGCCCTGAACAAGAATCCGTTGAAAATATTTGCATATCGCCTAAGGAATATTTTTAATGAATTTTTGAAAATCAGGAAAGCGATCCATGCACTTAGGCAGTGACTTAACTTTTTTGTCAAAAAAGACCCCAAAAGTATCTTGGAATGTCTTGAAATTGTACACAGTCATAGTCAAGCATGCCCTGAACAAGAATCCGTTGAATATATTTGCATATCTCTTGAAGAATATTTTTAATGAATTTTTGAAAATCCGAAAAGCGATCCATGCACTTGGACATTCCAAGTATGTTGGAATGTCTTGAAATTGTACTCAGTCATAGTCAACGACGCCTTGAACAAGAATCAATTGAAAATATTTGCATATCTCTTAAGGAATATTTTTAATGAATTTTTGAAAATGAGGAAAGTCTGTGCACTTAGGCAGTGACTTAACTTTTTATTCAAAAAAGACCCCAAAAGTATCTTGGAATGTCTTGAAATTGTACACAGTCATAGTCAAGCATGCCCTGAACAAGAATCCGTTGAATATATTTGCATATCTCTTGAAGAATATTTTTAATGAACTTTTGAAAATCAGGAAAGCGATCCATGCACTTGGACATTCCAAGTATGTTGGAATGTCTTGAAATTGTACTCAGTCATAGTCAACGACGCCCTGAACAAGAATCCGTTGAAAATATTTGCATATCGTTTAAGGAATATTTTTAAAGAATTTCTGAAAATCAGGAAAGCGATCCATGCACTTAGGCAGTGACTTAACTTTTTCGTCAAAAAAGACCCCAAAAGTATCTTGGAATGTCTTGAAATTGTACACAGTCATAGTCAAGCATGCCCTGAACAAGAATCCGTTGAATATATTTGCATATCTCTTGAAGAATATTTTTAATGAATTTTTGAAAATCCGGAAAGCGATCCATGCACTTGGACATTCCAAGTATGTTGGAATGTCTTGAAATTGTACTCGGTCATAGTCAACGACGCCCTGAACAAGAATCCATTGAAAATATTTGCATATCTCTTAAGGAATATTTTTAATGATTTTTTGAAAATGATGAAAGTCTGTGCACTTAGGCAGTGACTTAACTTTTTATTCAAAAAAGACCCCAAAGGTATCTTGGAATGTCTTGAAATTGTACACAGTCATAGTCAAGCATGCCCTGAACAAGAATCCGTTGAATATATTTGCATATCTCTTGAAGAATATTTTTAATGAACTTTTGAAAATCAGGAAAGCGATCCATGCACTTGGACATTCCAAGTATGGTGGAATGTCTTGAAATTGTACTCAGTCATAGTCAACGACGCCCTGAACAAGAATCCGTTGAAAATATTTGCATATCGCTTAAGGAATATTTTTAATGAATTTTTGAAAATCAGAAAAGCGATCCATGCACTTAGGCAGTGACTTAACTTTTTTGTCAAAAAAGACCCCAAAAGTATCTTGGAATGTCTTGAAATTGTACACAGTCATAGTCAAGCATGCCCTGAACAAGAATCCGTTGAATATATTTGCATATCTCTTGAAGAATATTTTTAATGAATTTTTGAAAATCCGAAAAGCGATCCATGCACTTGGACATTCCAAGTATGTTGGAATGTCTTGAAATTGTACTCAGTCATAGTCAACGACGCCCTGAACAAGAATCAATTGAAAATATTTGCATATCTCTTAAGGAATATTTTTAATGAATTTTTGAAAATGAGGAAAGTCTGTGCACTTAGGCAGTGACTTAACTTTTTATTCAAAAAAGACCCCAAAGGTATCTTGGAATGTCTTGAAATTGTACACAGTCATAGTCAAGCATGCCCTGAACAAGAATCCGTTGAATATATTTGCATATCTCTTGAAGAATATTTTTAATGAACTTTTGAAAATCAGGAAAGCGATCCATGCACTTGGACATTCTAAGTATGTTGGAATGTCTTGAAATTGTACTCAGTCATAGTCAACGACGCCCTGAACAAGAATCCGTTGAAAATATTTGCATATCGCTTAAGGAATATTTTTAATGAATTTTTGAAAATCAGGAAAGCGATCCATGCACTTAGGCAGTGACTTAACTTTTTTGTCAAAAAAGACCCCAAAAGTATCTTGGAATGTCTTGAAATTGTACACAGTCATAGTCAAGCATGCCCTGAACAAGAATCCGTTGAATATATTTGCATATCTCTTGAAGAATATTTTTAATGAATTTTTGAAAATCCGAAAAGCGATCCATGCACTTGGACATTCCAAGTATGTTGGAATGTCTTGAAATTGTACTCAGTCATACTCAACGACGCCCTGAACAAGAATCAATTGAAAATATTTGCATATCTCTTAAGAAATATTTTTAATGAATTTTTGAAAATGAGGAAAGTCTGTGCACTTAGGCAGTGACTTAACTTTTTATTCAAAAAAGACCCCAAAAGTATCTTGGAATGTCTTGAAATTGTACACAGTCATAGTCAAGCATGCCCTGAACAAGAATCCGTTGAATATATTTGCATATCTCTTGAAGAATATTTTTAATGAACTTTTGAAAATCAGGAAAGCGATCCATGCACTTGGACATTCCAAGTATGTTGGAATGTCTTGAAATTGTACTCAGTCATAGTCAACGACGCCCTGAACAAGAATCCGTTGAAAATATTTGCATATCGTTTAAGGAATATTTTTAAAGAATTTCTGAAAATCAGGAAAGCGATCCATGCACTTAGGCAGTGACTTAACTTTTTCGTCAAAAAAGACCCCAAAAGTATCTTGGAATGTCTTGAAATTGTACACAGTCATAGTCAAGCATGCCCTGAACAAGAATCCGTTGAATATATTTGCATATCTCTTGAGGAATATTTTTAATGAATTTTTGAAAATCAGGAAAGCGATCCATGCACTTAGGCAGTGACTTAACTTTTGATGTTTTTGGGTTGTTTTTAAAGAATTAAAGCTGCAGGAGTTCATCCATGTCGTCCAGTCGCTGGAAACAAACGTTTGGACACCGTGGATCACACAGCAGGATATCAGGTGAGACGAAGGAAACGATCCATTTGCCCTGATGCACTGAGTGACTTGACTTTTTTTTCAAATAAAACCCCAAAAGTAAATTGGAATGTCTTGAAATTGTACACAGTCATAGTCAAGCATGCCCTGAACAAGAATCCGTTGAATATATTTGCATATCTCTTGAAGAATATTTTTAATGAACTTTTGAAAATCCGGAAAGCGATCCATGCACTTGGACATTCCAAGTATGTTGGAATGTCTTGAAATTGTACTCAGTCATAGTCAACGACGCCCTGAACAAGAATCCGTTGAAAATATTTGCATATCGCTTAAGGAATATTTTTAATGAATTTTTGAAAATCAGGAAAGCGATCCATGCACTTAGGCAGTGACTTAACTTTTTTGTCAAAAAAGACCCCAAAAGTATCTTGGAATGTCTTGAAATTGTACACAGTCATAGTCAAGCATGCCCTGAACAAGAATCCGTTGAATATATTTGCATATCTCTTGAAGAATATTTTTAATGAATTTTTGAAAATCCGGAAAGCGATCCATGCACTTGGACATTCCAAGTATGTTGGAATGTCTTGAAATTGTACTCAGTCATAGTCAACGACGCCCTGAAAAAGAATCCGTTGAAAATATTTGCATATCGCTTAAGGAATATTTTTAATGAATTTTTGAAAATGATGAAAGTCTGTGCACTTAGGCAGTGACTTAACTTTTTATTCAAAAAAGACCCCAAAGGTATCTTGGAATGTCTTGAAATTGTACACAGTCATAGTCAAGCATGCCCTGAACAAGAATCCGTTGAATATATTTGCATATCTCTTGAAGAATATTTTTAATGAACTTTTGAAAATCAGGAAAGCGATCCATGCACTTGGACATTCCAAGTATGTTGGAATGTCTTGAAATTGTACTCAGTCATAGTCAACGACGCCCTGAAAAAGAATCCGTTGAAAATATTTGCATATCGCTTAAGGAATATTTTTAATGAATTTTTGAAAATCAGGAAAGCGATCCATGCACTTAGGCAGTGACTTAACTTTTTTGTCAAAAAAGACCCCAAAAGTATCTTGGAATGTCTTGAAATTGTACACAGTCATAGTCAAGCATGCCCTGAACAAGAATCCGTTGAATATATTTGCATATCTCTTGAAGAATATTTTTAATGAATTTTTGAAAATCCGAAAAGCGATCCATGCACTTGGACATTCCAAGTATGTTGGAATGTCTTGAAATTGTACTCAGTCATAGTCAACGACGCCCTGAACAAGAATCAATTGAAAATATTTGCATATCTCTTAAGGAATATTTTTAATGAATTTTTGAAAATGAGGAAAGTCTGTGCACTTAGGCAGTGACTTAACTTTTTATTCAAAAAAGACCCCAAAAGTATCTTGGAATGTCTTGAAATTGTACACAGTCATAGTCAAGCATGCCCTGAACAAGAATCCGTTGAATATATTTGCATATCTCTTGAAGAATATTTTTAATGAACTTTTGAAAATCAGGAAAGCGATCCATGCACTTGGACATTCCAAGTATGTTGGAATGTCTTGAAATTGTACTCAGTCATAGTCAACGACGCCCTGAACAAGAATCCGTTGAAAATATTTGCATATCGTTTAAGGAATATTTTTAAAGAATTTCTGAAAATCAGGAAAGCGATCCATGCACTTAGGCAGTGACTTAACTTTTTTGTCAAAAAAGACCCCAAAAGTATCTTGGAATGTCTTGAAATTGTACACAGTCATAGTCAAGCATGCCCTGAACAAGAATCCGTTGAATATATTTGCATATCTCTTGAAGAATATTTTTAATGAATTTTTGAAAATCCGAAAAGCGATCCATGCACTTGGACATTCCAAGTATGTTGGAATGTCTTGAAATTGTACTCAGTCATAGTCAACGACGCCCTGAACAAGAATCCGTTGAAAATATTTGCATATCGTTTAAGGAATATTTTTAAAGAATTTCTGAAAATCAGGAAAGCGATCCATGCACTTAGGCAGTGACTTAACTTTTTTGTCAAAAAAGACCCCAAAAGTATCTTGGAATGTCTTGAAATTGTACACAGTCATAGTCAAGCATGCCCTGAAAAAGAATCCGTTGAATATATTTGCATATCTCTTGAAGAATATTTTTAATGAACTTTTGAAAATCAGGAAAGCGATCCATGCACTTGGACATTCCAAGTATGTTGGAATGTCTTGAAATTGTACTCAGTCATAGTCAACGACGCCCTGAACAAGAATCCGTTGAAAATATTTGCATATCGTTTAAGGAATATTTTTAAAGAATTTCTGAAAATCAGGAAAGCGATCCATGCACTTAGGCAGTGACTTAACTTTTTCGTCAAAAAAGACCCCAAAAGTATCTTGGAATGTCTTGAAATTGTACACAGTCATAGTCAAGCATGCCCTGAACAAGAATCCGTTGAATATATTTGCATATCTCTTGAAGAATATTTTTAATGAATTTTTGAAAATCCGGAAAGCGATCCATGCACTTGGACATTCCAAGTATGTTGGAATGTCTTGAAATTGTACTCGGTCATAGTCAACGACGCCCTGAACAAGAATCCATTGAAAATATTTGCATATCTCTTAAGGAATATTTTTAATGAATTTTTGAAAATGATGAAAGTCTGTGCACTTAGGCAGTGACTTAACTTTTTATTCAAAAAAGACCCCAAAAGTATCTTGGAATGTCTTGAAATTGTACACAGTCATAGTCAAGCATGCCCTGAACAAGAATCCGTTGAATATATTTGCATATCTCTTGAAGAATATTTTTAATGAATTTTTGAAAATCCGAAAAGCGATCCATGCACTTGGACATTCCAAGTATGTTGGAATGTCTTGAAATTGTACTCAGTCATAGTCAACGACGCCCTGAACAAGAATCAATTGAAAATATTTGCATATCTCTTAAGGAATATTTTTAATGAATTTTTGAAAATGAGGAAAGTCTGTGCACTGAGGCAGTGACTTAACTTTTTATTCAAAAAAGACCCCAAAAGTATCTTGGAATGTCTTGAAATTGTACACAGTCATAGTCAAGCATGCCCTGAACAAGAATCCGTTGAATATATTTGCATATCTCTTGAAGAATATTTTTAATGAACTTTTGAAAATCAGGAAAGCGATCCATGCACTTGGACATTCCAAGTATGTTGGAATGTCTTGAAATTGTACTCAGTCATAGTCAACGACGCCCTGAACAAGAATCCGTTGAAAATATTTGCATATCGTTTAAGGAATATTTTTAAAGAATTTCTGAAAATCAGGAAAGCGATCCATGCACTTAGGCAGTGACTTAACTTTTTCGTCAAAAAAGACCCCAAAAGTATCTTGGAATGTCTTGAAATTGTACACAGTCATAGTCAAGCATGCCCTGAACAAGAATCCGTTGAATATATTTGCATATCTCTTGAAGAATATTTTTAACGAATTTTTGAAAATCCGGAAAGCGATCCATGCACTTGGACATTCCAAGTATGTTGGAATGTCTTGAAATTGTACTCGGTCATAGTCAACGACGCCCTGAACAAGAATCCATTGAAAATATTTGCATATCTCTTAAGGAATATTTTTAATGAATTTTTGAAAATGATGAAAGTCTGTGCACTTAGGCAGTGACTTAACTTTTTATCCAAAAAAGACCCCAAAGGTATCTTGGAATGTCTTGAAATTGTACTCAGTCATAGTCAACGACGCCCTGAACAAGAATCCGTTGAAAATATTTGCATATCGTTCAAGGAATATTTTTAAAGAATTTCTGAAAATCAGGAAAGCGATCCATGCACTTAGGCAGTGACTTAACTTTTTCGTCAAAAAAGACCCCAAAAGTATCTTGGAATGTCTTGAAATTGTACACAGTCATAGTCAAGGATGCCCTGAACAAGAATCCGTTGAATATATTTGCATATCTCTTGAGGAATATTTTTAATGAATTTTTGAAAATCAGGAAAGCGATCCATGCACTTAGGCAGTGACTTAACTTTTGATGTTTTTGGGTTGTTTTTAAAGAATTAAAGCTGCAGGAGTTCATCCATGTCGTCCAGTCGCTGGAAACAAACGTTTGGACACCGTGGATCACACAGCAGGATATCAGGTGAGACGAAGGAAACGATCCATTTGCCCTGATGCACTTAGTGACTTGACTTTTTTTTCAAATAAAACCCCAAAAGTAAATTGGAATGTCTTGAAATTGTACACAGTCATAGTCAAGCATGCCCTGAACAAGAATCCGTTGAATATATTTGCATATCTCTTGAAGAATATTTTTAATGAACTTTTGAAAATCAG
This sequence comes from Microchirus variegatus, assembly GCF_963457635.1. Lineage (NCBI taxonomy): Eukaryota > Metazoa > Chordata > Actinopteri > Pleuronectiformes > Soleidae > Microchirus > Microchirus variegatus. The sequence goes on from NW_028154739.1 coordinate 608,121, forward strand.
GAAAGCGATCCATGCACTTGGACATTCCAAGTATGTTGGAATGTCTTGAAATTGTACTCAGTCATAGTCAACGACGCCCTGAACAAGAATCCGTTGAAAATATTTGCATATCGCTTAAGGAATATTTTTAATGAATTTTTGAAAATCAGGAAAGCGATCCATGCACTTAGGCAGTGACTTAACTTTTTTGTCAAAAAAGACCCCAAACGTATCTTGGAATGTCTTGAAATTGTACACAGTCATAGTCAAGCATGCCCTGAACAAGAATCCGTTGAATATATTTGCATATCTCTTGAAGAATATTTTTAATGAATTTTTGAAAATCCGAAAAGCGATCCATGCACTTGGACATTCCAAGTATGTTGGAATGTCTTGAAATTGTACTCAGTCATAGTCAACGACGCCCTGAACAAGAATCAATTGAAAATATTTGCATATCGCTTAAGGAATATTTTTAATGAATTTTTGAAAATGAGGAAAGTCTGTGCACTTAGGCAGTGACTTAACTTTTTATTCAAAAAAGACCCCAAAAGTATCTTGGAATGTCTTGAAATTGTACACAGTCATAGTCAAGCATGCCCTGAACAAGAATCCGTTGAATATATTTGCATATCTCTTGAAGAATATTTTTAATGAACTTTTGAAAATCAGGAAAGCGATCCATGCACTTGGACATTCCAAGTATGTTGGAATGTCTTGAAATTGTACTCAGTCATAGTCAACGACGCCCTGAACAAGAATCCGTTGAAAATATTTGCATATCGTTTAAGGAATATTTTTAAAGAATTTCTGAAAATCAGGAAAGCGATCCATGCACTGAGGCAGTGACTTAACTTTTTCGTCAAAAAAGACCCCAAAAGTATCTTGGAATGTCTTGAAATTGTACACAGTCATAGTCAAGAATGCCCTGAACAAGAATCCGTTGAATATATTTGCATATCTCTTGAAGAATATTTTTAATGAATTTTTGAAAATCCGGAAAGCGATCCATGCACTTGGACATTCCAAGTATGTTGGAATGTCTTGAAATTGTACTCGGTCATAGTCAACGACGCCCTGAACAAGAATCCATTGAAAATATTTGCATATCTCTTAAGGAATATTTTTAATGAATTTTTGAAAATGAGGAAAGTCTGTGCACTTAGGCAGTGACTTAACTTTTTATTCGAAAAAGACCCCAAAAGTATCTTGGAATGTCTTGAAATTGTACACAGTCATAGTCAAGCATGCCCTGAACAAGAATCCGTTGAATATATTTGCATATCTCTTGAAGAATATTTTTAATGAACTTTTGAAAATCAGGAAAGCGATCCATGCACTTGGACATTCCAAGTATGTTGGAATGTCTTGAAATTGTACTCAGTCATAGTCAACGACGCCCTGAACAAGAATCCGTTGAAAATATTTGCATATCGTTTAAGGAATATTTTTAAAGAATTTCTGAAAATCAGGAAAGCGATCCATGCACTTAGGCAGTGACTTAACTTTTTCGTCAAAAAAGACCCCAAAAGTATCTTGGAATGTCTTGAAATTGTACACAGTCATAGTCAAGCATGCCCTGAACAAGAATCCGTTGAATATATTTGCATATCTCTTGAAGAATATTTTTAATGAATTTTTGAAAATCCGGAAAGCGATCCATGCACTTGGACATTCCAAGTATGTTGGAATGTCTTGAAATTGTACTCGGTCATAGTCAACGACGCCCTGAACAAGAATCCATTGAAAATATTTGCATATCTCTTAAGGAATATTTTTAATGAATTTTTGAAAATGATGAAAGTCTGTGCACTTAGGCAGTGACTTAACTTTTTATTCAAAAAAGACCCCAAAGGTATCTTGGAATGTCTTGAAATTGTACACAGTCATAGTCAAGCATGCCCTGAACAAGAATCCGTTGAATATATTTGCATAACTCTTGAAGAATATTTTTAATGAACTTTTGAAAATCAGGAAAGCGATCCATGCACTTGGACATTCCAAGTATGTTGGAATGTCTTGAAATTGTACTCGGTCATAGTCAACGACGCCCTGAACAAGAATCCATTGACAATATTTGCATATCTCTTAAGGAATATTTTTAATGAATTTTTGAAAATGATGAAAGTCTGTGCACTTAGGCAGTGACTTAACTTTCTCGTCAAAAAAGACCCCAAAAGTATCTTGGAATGTCTTGAAATTGTACACAGTCATAGTCAAGCATGCCCTGAACAAGAATCCGTTGAATATATTTGCATATCTCTTGAAGAATATTTTTAATGAACTTTTGAAAATCAGGAAAGCGATCCATGCACTTGGACATTCCAAGTATGTTGGAATGTCTTGAAATTGTACTCAGTCATAGTCAACGACGCCCTGAACAAGAATCCGTTGAAAATATTTGCGTATCGTTTAAGGAATATTTTTAAAGAATTTCTGAAAATCAGGAAAGCGATCCATGCACTTAGGCAGTGACTTAACTTTCTCGTCAAAAAAGACCCCAAAAGTATCTTGGAATGTCTTGAAATTGTACACAGTCATAGTCAAGCATGCCCTGAACAAGAATCCGTTGAATATATTTGCATATCTCTTGAAGAATATTTTTAATGAATTTTTGAAAATCCGGAAAGCGATCCATGCACTTGGACATTCCAAGTATGTTGGAATGTCTTGAAATTGTACTCGGTCATAGTCAACGACGCCCTGAACAAGAATCCATTGAAAATATTTGCATATCTCTTAAGGAATATTTTTAATGAATTTTTGAAAATGATGAAAGTCTGTGCACTGAGGCAGTGACTTAACTTTTTATTCAAAAAAGACCCCAAAGGTATCTTGGAATGTCTTGAAATTGTACACAGTCATAGTCAAGCATGCCCTGAACAAGAATCCGTTGAATATATTTGCATATCTCTTGAAGAATATTTTTAATGAACTTTTGAAAATCAGGAAAGCGATCCATGCACTTGGACATTCCAAGTATGTTGGAATGTCTTGAAATTGTACTCAGTCATAGTCAACGACGCCCTGAACAAGAATCCGTTGAAAATATTTGCATATCGCTTAAGGAATATTTCTAAAGAATTTTTGAAAATCAGGAAAGCGATCCATGCACTTAGGCAGTGACTTAACTTTTTTGTCAAAAAAGACCCCAAAAGTATCTTGGAATGTCTTGAAATTGTACACAGTCATAGTCAAGCATGCCCTGAACAAGAATCCGTTGAATATATTTGCATATCTCTTGAAGAATATTTTTAATGAACTTTTGAAAATCAGGAAAGCGATCCATGCACTTGGACATTCCAAGTATGTTGGAATGTCTTGAAATTGTACTCAGTCATAGTCAACGACGCCCTGAACAAGAATCCGTTGAAAATATTTGCGTATCGTTTAAGGAATATTTTTAAAGAATTTCTGAAAATCAGGAAAGCGATCCATGCACTTAGGCAGTGACTTAACTTTCTCGTCAAAAAAGACCCCAAAAGTATCTTGGAATGTCTTGAAATTGTACACAGTCATAGTCAAGCATGCCCTGAACAAGAATCCGTTGAATATATTTGCATATCTCTTGAAGAATATTTTTAATGAATTTTTGAAAATCCGGAAAGCGATCCATGCACTTGGACATTCCAAGTATGTTGGAATGTCTTGAAATTGTACTCGGTCATAGTCAACGACGCCCTGAACAAGAATCCATTGAAAATATTTGCATATCTCTTAAGGAATATTTTTAATGAATTTTTGAAAATGATGAAAGTCTGTGCACTGAGGCAGTGACTTAACTTTTTATTCAAAAAAGACCCCAAAGGTATCTTGGAATGTCTTGAAATTGTACACAGTCATAGTCAAGCATGCCCTGAACAAGAATCCGTTGAATATATTTGCATATCTCTTGAAGAATATTTTTAATGAACTTTTGAAAATCAGGAAAGCGATCCATGCACTTGGACATTCCAAGTATGTTGGAATGTCTTGAAATTGTACTCAGTCATAGTCAACGACGCCCTGAACAAGAATCCGTTGAAAATATTTGCATATCGCTTAAGGAATATTTTTAATGAATTTTTGAAAATCAGGAAAGCGATCCATGCACTTAGGCAGTGACTTAACTTTTTTGTCAAAAAAGACCCCAAAAGTATCTTGGAATGTCTTGAAATTGTACACAGTCATAGTCAAGCATGCCCTGAACAAGAATCCGTTGAATATATTTGCATATCTCTTGAAGAATATTTTTAATGAATTTTTGAAAATCCGAAAAGCGATCCATGCACTTGGACATTCCAAGTATGTTGGAATGTCTTGAAATTGTACTCAGTCATAGTCAACGACGCCCTGAACAAGAATCAATTGAAAATATTTGCATATCTCTTAAGGAATATTTTTAATGAATTTTTGAAAATGAGGAAAGTCTGTGCACTTAGGCAGTGACTTAACTTTTTATTCAAAAAAGTCCCCAAAAGTATCTTGGAATGTCTTGAAATTGTACACAGTCATAGTCAAGCATGCCCTGAACAAGAATCCGTTGAATATATTTGCATATCTCTTGAAGAATATTTTTAATGAACTTTTGAAAATCAGGAAAGCGATCCATGCACTTGGACATTCCAAGTATGTTGGAATGTCTTGAAATTGTACTCAGTCATAGTCAACGACGCCCTGAACAAGAATCCGTTGAAAATATTTGCATATCGTTTAAGGAATATTTTTAAAGAATTTCTGAAAATCAGGAAAGCGATCCATGCACTTAGGCAGTGACTTAACTTTTTCGTCAAAAAAGACCCCAAAAGTATCTTGGAATGTCTTGAAATTGTACACAGTCATAGTCAAGCATGCCCTGAACAAGAATCCGTTGAATATATTTGCATATCTCTTGAAGAATATTTTTAATGAATTTTTGAAAATCCGGAAAGCGATCCATGCACTTGGACATTCCAAGTATGTTGGAATGTCTTGAAATTGTACTCGGTCATAGTCAACGACGCCCTGAACAAGAATCCATTGAAAATATTTGCATATCTCTTAAGGAATATTTTTAATGAATTTTTGAAAATGATGAAAGTCTGTGCACTTAGGCAGTGACTTAACTTTTTATTCAAAAAAGACCCCAAAGGTATCTTGGAATGTCTTGAAATTGTACACAGTCATAGTCAAGCATGCCCTGAACAAGAATCCGTTGAATATATTTGCATATCTCTTGAAGAATATTTTTAATGAACTTTTGAAAATCAGGAAAGCGATCCATGCACTTGGACATTCCAAGTATGTTTGAATGTCTTGAAATTGTACTCAGTCATAGTCAACGACGCCCTGAACAAGAATCCGTTGAAAATATTTGCATATCGCTTAAGGAATATTTTTAATGAATTTTTGAAAATCAGGAAAGCGATCCATGCACTGAGGCAGTGACTTAACTTTTTTGTCAAAAAAGACCCCAAAAGTATCTTGGAATGTCTTGAAATTGTACACAGTCATAGTCAAGCATGCCCTGAACAAGAATCCGTTGAATATATTTGCATATCTCTTGAAGAATATTTTTAATGAATTTTTGAAAATCCGAAAAGCGATCCATGCACTTTGACATTCCAAGTATGTTGGAATGTCTTGAAATTGTACTCAGTCATAGTCAACGACGCCCTGAACAAGAATCAATTGAAAATATTTGCATATCTCTTAAGGAATATTTTTAATGAATTTTTGAAAATGAGGAAAGTCTGTGCACTTAGGCAGTGACTTAACTTTTTATTCAAAAAAGACCCCAAAAGTATCTTGGAATGTCTTGAAATTGTACACAGTCATAGTCAAGCATGCCCTGAACAAGAATCCGTTGAATATATTTGCATATCTCTTGAAGAATATTTTTAATGAACTTTTGAAAATCAGGAAAGCGATCCATGCACTTGGACATTCCAAGTATGTTGGAATGTCTTGAAATTGTACTCAGTCATAGTCAACGACGCCCTGAACAAGAATCCGTTGAAAATATTTGCATATCGTTTAAGGAATATTTTTAAAGAATTTCTGAAAATCAGGAAAGCGATCCATGCACTTAGGCAGTGACTTAACTTTTTCGTCAAAAAAGACCCCAAAAGTATCTTGGAATGTCTTGAAATTGTACACAGTCATAGTCAAGCATGCCCTGAACAAGAATCCGTTGAATATATTTGCATATCTCTTGAAGAATATTTTTAATGAATTTTTGAAAATTCGGAAAGCGATCCATGCACTTGGACATTCCAAGTATGTTGGAATGTCTTGAAATTGTACTCAGTCATAGTCAACAACGCCCTGAACAAGAATCCATTGAAAATATTTGCATATCCCTAAAGGAATATTTTTAATGAATTTTTGAAAATGAGGAAAGTCTGTGCACTTAGGCAGTGACTTAACTTTTTATTCAAAAAAGACCCCAAAAGTATCTTGGAATGTCTTGAAATTGTACACAGTCATAGTCAAGCATGCCCTGAACAAGAATCCGTTGAATATATTTGCATATCTCTTGAAGAATATTTTTAATGAACTTTTGAAAATCAGGAAAGCGATCCATGCACTTGGACATTCCAAGTATGTTGGAATGTCTTGAAATTGTACTCGGTCATAGTCAACGACGCCCTGAACAAGAATCCATTGAAAATATTTGCATATCTCTTAAGGAATATTTTTAATGAATTTTTGAAAATGATGAAAGTCTGTGCACTTAGGCAGTGACTTAACTTTTTATTCAAAAAAGACCCCAAAGGTATCTTGGAATGTCTTGAAATTGTACACAGTCATAGTCAAGCATGCCCTGAACAAGAATCCGTTGAATATATTTGCATATCTCTTGAAGAATATTTTTAATGAACTTTTGAAAATCAGGAAAGCGATCCATGCACTTGGACATTCCAAGTATGTTGGACTGTCTTGAAATTGTACTCAGTCATAGTCAACGACGCCCTGAACAAGAATCCGTTGAAAATATTTGCATATCGCTTAAGGAATATTTTTAATGAATTTTTGAAAATCAGGAAAGCGATCCATGCACTTAGGCAGTGACTTAACTTTTTTGTCAAAAAAGACCCCAAAAGTATCTTGGAATGTCTTGAAATTGTACACAGTCATAGTCAAGCATGCCCTGAACAAGAATCCGTTGAATATATTTGCATATCTCTTGAAGAATATTTTTAATGAATTTTTGAAAATCCGGAAAGCGATCCATGCACTTGGACATTCCAAGTATGTTGGAATGTCTTGAAATTGTACTCAGTCATAGTCAACGACGCCCTGAACAAGAATCAATTGAAAATATTTGCATATCTCTTAAGGAATATTTTTAATGAATTTTTGAAAATGAGGAAAGTCTGTGCACTTCGGCAGTGACTTAACTTTTTATTCAAAAAAGACCCCAAAAGTATCTTGGAATGTCTTGAAATTGTACACAGTCATAGTCAAGCATGCCCTGAACAAGAATCCGTTGAATATATTTGCATATCTCTTGAAGAATATTTTTAATGAACTTTTGAAAATCCGGAAAGCGATCCATGCACTTGGACATTCCAAGTATGTTGGAATGTCTTGAAATTGTACTCAGTCATAGTCAACGACGCCCTGAACAAGAATCCGTTGAAAATATTTGCATATCGCTTAAGGAATATTTTTAATGAATTTTTGAAAATCAGGAAAGCAATCCATGCACTTAGGCAGTGACTTAACTTTTTTGTCAAAAAAGACCCCAAAAGTATCTTGGAATGTCTTGAAATTGTACACAGTCATAGTCAAGCATGCCCTGAACAAGAATCCGTTGAATATATTTGCATATCTCTTGAAGAATATTTTTAATGAATTTTTGAAAATCCGAAAAGCGATCCATGCACTTGGATTTTCCAAGTATGTTGGAATGTCTTGAAATTGTACTCAGTCATAGTCAACGACGCCCTGAACAAGAATCAATTGAAAATATTTGCATATCTCTTAAGGAATATTTTTAATGAATTTTTGAAAATGAGGAAAGTCTGTGCACTGAGGCAGTGACTTAACTTTTTATTCAAAAAAGACCCCAAAAGTATCTTGGAATGTCTTGAAATTGTACACAGTCATAGTCAAGCATGCCCTGAACAAGAATCCGTTGAATATATTTGCATATCTCTTGAAGAATATTTTTAATGAACTTTTGAAAATCAGGAAAGCGATCCATGCACTTGGACATTCCAAGTATGTTGGAATGTCTTGAAATTGTACTCAGTCATAGTCAACGACGCCCTGAACAAGAATCCGTTGAAAATATTTGCATATCGTTTAAGGAATATTTTTAAAGAATTTCTGAAAATCAGGAAAGCGATCCATGCACTTCGGCAGTGACTTAACTTTTTCGTCAAAAAAGACCCCAAAAGTATCTTGGAATGTCTTGAAATTGTACACAGTCATAGTCAAGCATGCCCTGAACAAGAATCCGTTGAATATATTTGCATATCTCTTGAAGAATATTTTTAATGAATTTTTGAAAATCCGGAAAGCGATCCATGCACTTGGACATTCCAAGTATGTTGGAATGTCTTGAAATTGTACTCGGTCATAGTCAACGACGCCCTGAACAAGAATCCATTGAAAATATTTGCATATCTCTTAAGGAATATTTTTAATGAATTTTTGGAAATGATGGAAATATGTGCACTTAGGCAGTGACTTAACTTTTTATTCAAAAAAGACCCCAAAGGTATCTTGGAATGTCTTGAAATTGTACACAGTCATAGTCAAGCATGCCCTGAACAAGAATCCGTTGAATATATTTGCATATCTCTTGAAGAATATTTTTAATGAACTTTTGAAAATCAGGAAAGCGATCCATGCACTTGGACATTCCAAGTATGTTGGAATGTCTTGAAATTGTACTCAGTCATAGTCAACGACGCCCTGAACAAGAATCCGTTGAAAATATTTGCATATCGCTTAAGGAATATTTTTAATGAATTTTTGAAAATCAGGAAAGCGATCCATGCACTTAGGCAGTGACTTAACTTTTTTGTCAAAAAAGACCCCAAAAGTATCTTGGAATGTCTTGAAATTGTACACAGTCATAGTCAAGCATGCCCTGAACAAGAATCCGTTGAATATATTTGCATATCTCTTGAAGAATATTTTTAATGAATTTTTGAAAATCCGAAAAGCGATCCATGCACTTGGACATTCCAAGTATGTTGGAATGTCTTGAAATTGTACTCAGTCATAGTCAACGACGCCCTGAACAAGAATCAATTGAAAATATTTGCATATCTCTTAAGGAATATTTTTAATGAATTTTTGAAAATGAGGAAAGTCTGTGCACTTAGGCAGTGACTTAACTTTTTATTCAAAAAAGACCCCAAAAGTATCTTGGAATGTCTTGAAATTGTACACAGTCATAGTCAAGCATGCCCTGAACAAGAATCCGTTGAATATATTTGCATATCTCTTGAAGAATATTTTTAATGAACTTTTGAAAATCCGGAAAGCGATCCATGCACTTGGACATTCCAAGTATGTTGGAATGTCTTGAAATTGTACTCAGTCATAGTCAACGACGCCCTGAACAAGAATCCGTTGAAAATATTTGCATATCGTTTAAGGAATATTTTTAAAGAATTTCTGAAAATCAGGAAAGCAATCCATGCACTTAGGCAGTGACTTAACTTTTTCGTCAAAAAAGACCCCAAAAGTATCTTGGAATGTCTTGAAATTGTACACAGTCATAGTCAAGCATGCCCTGAACAAGAATCCGTTGAATATATTTGCATATCTCTTGAAGAATATTTTTAATGAATTTTTGAAAATCCGGAAAGCGATCCATGCACTTGGACATTCCAAGTATGTTGGAATGTCTTGAAATTGTACTCGGTCATAGTCAACGACGCCCTGAACAAGAATCCATTGAAAATATTTGCATATCTCTTAAGGAATATTTTTAATGAATTTTTGAAAATGATGAAAGTCTGTGCACTCAGGCAGTGACTTAACTTTTTATTCAAAAAAGACCCCAAAGGTATCTTGGAATGTCTTGAAATTGTACACAGTCATAGTCAAGCATGCCCTGAACAAGAATCCGTTGAATATATTTGCATATCTCTTTAAGAATATTTTTAATGAACTTTTGAAAATCAGGAAAGCGATCCATGCACTTGGACATTCCAAGTATGTTGGAATGTCTTGAAATTGTACTCAGTCATAGTCAACGACGCCCTGAACAAGAATCCGTTGAAAATATTTGCATATCGCTTAAGGAATATTTTTAATGAATTTTTGAAAATCAGGAAAGCGATCCATGCACTTAGGCAGTGACTTAACTTTTTTGTCAAAAAAGACCCCAAAAGTATCTTGGAATGTCTTGAAATTGTACACAGTCATAGTCAAGCATGCCCTGAACAAGAATCCGTTAAATATATTTGCATATCTCTTGAAGAATATTTTTAATGAATTTTTGAAAATCCGAAAAGCGATCCATGCACTTGGACATTCCAAGTATGTTGGAATGTCTTGAAATTGTACTCAGTCATAGTCAACGACGCCCTGAACAAGAATCAATTGAAAATATTTGCATATCTCTTAAGGAATATTTTTAATGAATTTTTGAAAATGAGGAAAGTCTGTGCACTTAGGCAGTGACTTAACTTTTTATTCAAAAAAGACCCCAAAAGTATCTTGGAATGTCTTGAAATTGTACACAGTCATAGTCAAGCATGCCCTGAACAAGAATCCGTTGAATATATTTGCATATCTCTTGAAGAATATTTTTAATGAACTTTTGAAAATCAGGAAAGCGATCCTTGCACTTGGACATTCCAAGTATGTTGGAATGTTTTGAAATTGTACTCAGTCATAGTCAACGACGCCCTGAACAAGAATCCGTTGAAAATATTTGCATATCGCTTAAGGAATATTTTTAATGAATTTTTGAAAATCAGGAAAGCGATCCATGCACTTAGGCAGTGACTTAACTTTTTATTCAAAAAGACCCCAAAAGTATCTTGGAATGTCTTGAAATTGTACACAGTCATAGTCAAGCATGCCCTGAACAAGAATCCGTTGAATATATTTGCATATCTCTTGAAGAATATTTTTAATGAATTTTTGAAAATCCGAAAAGCGATCCATGCACTTGGACATTCCAAGTATGTTGGAATGTCTTGAAATTGTACTCAGTCATAGTCAACGACGCCCTGAACAAGAATCAATTGAAAATATTTGCATATCTCTTAAGGAATATTTTTAATGAATTTTTGAAAATGAGGAAAGTCTGTGCACTTAGGCAGTGACTTAACTTTTTATTCAAAAAAGACCCCAAAAGTATCTTGGAATGTCTTGAAATTGTACACAGTCATAGTCAAGCATGCCCTGAACAAGAATCCGTTGAATATATTTGCATATCTCTTGAAGAATATTTTTAATGAACTTTTGAAAATCAGGAAAGCGATCCATGCACTTGGACATTCCAAGTATGTTGGAATGTCTTGAAATTGTACTCAGTCATAGTCAACGATGCCCTGAACAAGAATCCGTTGAAAATATTTGCATATCGTTTAAGGAATATTTTTAAAGAATTTCTGAAAATCAGGAAAGCGATCCATGCACTTAGGCAGTGACTTAACTTTTTCGTCAAAAAAGACCCCAAAAGTATCTTGGAATGTCTTGAAATTGTACACAGTCATAGTCAAGAATGCCCTGAACAAGAATCCGTTGAATATATTTGCATATCTCTTGAAGAATATTTTTAATGAATTTTTGAAAATCCGGAAAGCGATCCATGCACTTGGACATTCCAAGTATGTTGGAATGTCTTGAAATTGTACTCGGTCATAGTCAACGACGCCCTGAACAAGAATCCATTGAAAATATTTGCATATCTCTTAAGGAATATTTTTAATGAATTTTTGAAAATGATGAAAGTCTGTGCACTTAGGCAGTGACTTAACTTTTTATTCAAAAAAGACCCCAAAGGTATCTTGGAATGTCTTGAAATTGTACACAGTCATAGTCAAGCATGCCCTGAACAAGAATCCGTTGAATATATTTGCATATCTCTTGAAGAATATTTTTAATGAACTTTTGAAAATCAGGAAAGCGATCCATGCACTTGGACATTCCAAGTATGTTGGAATGTCTTGAAATTGTACTCAGTCATAGTCAACGACGCCCTGAACAAGAATCCGTTGAAAATATTTGCATATCGTTTAAGGAATATTTTTAAAGAATTTCTGAAAATCAGGAAAGCGATCCATGCACTTAGGCAGTGACTTAACTTTTTCGTCAAAAAAGACCCCAAAAGTATCTTGGAATGTCTTGAAATTGTACACAGTCATAGTCAAGAATGCCCTGAACAAGAATCCGTTGAATATATTTGCATATCTCTTGAAGAATATTTTTAATGAATTTTTGAAAATCCGGAAAGCGATCCATGCACTTGGACATTCCAAGTATGTTGGAATGTCTTGAAATTGTACTCGGTCATAGTCAACGACGCCCTGAACAAGAATCCATTGAAAATATTTGCATATCTCTTAAGGAATATTTTTAATGAATTTTTGAAAATGATGAAAGTCTGTGCACTTAGGCAGTGACTTAACTTTTTATTCAAAAAAGACCCCAAAGGTATCTTGGAATGTCTTGAAATTGTACACAGTCATAGTCAAGCATGCCCTGAACAAGAATCCGTTGAATATATTTGCATATCTCTTGAAGAATATTTTTAATGAACTTTTGAAAATCAGGAAAGCGATCCATGCACTTGGACATTCCAAGTATGTTGGAATGTCTTGATATTGTACTCAGTCATAGTCAACGACGCCCTGAACAATAATCCGTTGAAAATATTTGCATGTCGCTTAAGGAATATTTTTAATGAATTTTTGAAAATCAGGAAAGCGATCCATGCACTTAGGCAGTGACTTAACTTTTTTGTCAAAAAAGACCCCAAAAGTATCTTGGAATGTCTTGAAATTGTACACAGTCATAGTCAAGCATGCCCTGAACAAGAATCCGTTGAATATATTTGCATATCTCTTGAAGAATATTTTTAATTAATTTTTGAAAATCCGAAAGAAGATCCATGCACTTGGACATTCCAAGTATGTTGGAATGTCTTGAAATTGTACTCAGTCATAGTCAACGACGCCCTGAACAAGAATCAATTGAAAATATTTGCATATCTCTTAAGGAATACTTTTAATGAATTTTTGAAAATGAGGAAAGTCTGTGCACTTAGGCAGTGACTTAACTTTTTATTCAAAAAAGACCCCAAAAGTATCTTGGAATGTCTTGAAATTGTACACAGTCATAGTCAAGCATGCCCTGAACAAGAATCCGTTGAATATATTTGCATATCTCTTGAAGAATATTTTTAATGAACTTTTGAAAATCAGGAAAGCGATCCATGCACTTGGACATTCCAAGTATGTTGGAATGTTTTGAAATTGTACTCAGTCATAGTCAACGACGCCCTGAACAAGAATCCGTTGAAAATATTTGCATATCGCTTAAGGAATATTTTTAATGAATTTTTGAAAATCAGGAAAGCGATCAATGCACTTAGGCAGTGACTTAACTTTTTATTCAAAAAAGACCCCAAAAGAATCTTGGAATGTCTTGAAATTGTACACAGTCATAGTCAAGCATGCCCTGAACAAGAATCCGTTGAATATATTTGCATATCTCTTGAAGAATATTTTTAATGAATTTTTGAAAATCCGAAAAGCGATCCATGCACTTGGACATTCCAAGTATGTTGGAATGTCTTGAAATTGTACTCAGTCATAGTCAACGACGCCCTGAACAAGAATCAATTGAAAATATTTGCATATCTCTTAAGGAATATTTTTAATGAATTTTTGAAAATGATGAAAGTCTGTGCACTTCGGCAGTGACTTAACTTTTTATTCAAAAAAGACCCCAAAAAGTATCTTGGAATGTCTTGAAATTGTACACAGTCATAGTCAAGCATGCCCTGAACAAGAATCCGTTGAATATATTTGCATATCTCTTGAAGAATATTTTTAATGAACTTTTGAAAATCAGGAAAGCGATCCATGCACTTGGACATTCCAAGTATGTTGGAATGTCTTGAAATTGTACTCAGTCATAGTCAACGACGCCCTGAACAAGAATCCGTTGAAAATATTTGCATATCGCTTAAGGAATATTTTTAATGAATTTTTGAAAATCAGGAAAGCGATCCATGCACTTAGGCAGTGACTTAACTTTTTCGTCAAAAAAGACCCCAAAAGTATCTTGGAATGTCTTGAAATTGTACACAGTCATAGTCAAGCATGCCCTGAACAAGAATCCGTTGAATATATTTGCATATCTCTTGAAGAATATTTTTAATGAATTTTTGAAAATCCGGAAAGCGATCCATGCACTTGGACATTCCAAGTATGTTGGAATGTCTTGAAATTGTACTCAGTCATAGTCAACGACGCCCTGAACAAGAATCCGTTGAAAATATTTGCATATCGCTTAAGGAATATTTTTAATGAATTTTTGAAAATCAGGAAAGCGATCCATGCACTTGGACATTCCAAGTATGTTGGAATGTCTTGAAATTGTACTCAGTCATAGTCAACGACGCCCTGAACAAGAATCCGTTGAAAATATTTGCATATCGCTTAAGGAATATTTTTAATGAATTTTTGAAAATCAGGAAAGCGATCCATGCACTTAGGCAGTGACTTAACTTTTTTGTCAAAAAAGACCCCAAAAGTATCTTGGAATGTCTTGAAATTGTACACAGTCATAGTCAAGCATGCCCTGAACAAGAATCCGTTGAATATATTTGCATATCTCTTGAAGAATATTTTTAATGAATTTTTGAAAATCCGAAAAGCGATCCATGCACTTTGACATTCCAAGTATGTTGGAATGTCTTGAAATTGTACTCAGTCATAGTCAACGACGCCCTGAACAAGAATCAATTGAAAATATTTGCATATCTCTTAAGGAATATTTTTAATGAATTTTTGAAAATGAGGAAAGTCTGTGCACTTAGGCAGTGACTTAACTTTTTATTCAAAAAAGACCCCAAAAGTATCTTGGAATGTCTTGAAATTGTACACAGTCATAGTCAAGCATGCCCTGAACAAGAATCCGTTGAATATCTTTGCATATCTCTTGAAGAATATTTTTAATGAACTTTTGAAAATCAGGAAAGCGATCCATGCACTTGGACATTCCAAGTATGTTGGAATGTCTTGAAATTGTACTCAGTCATAGTCAACGACGCCCTGAACAAGAATCCGTTGAAAATATTTGCATATCGTTTAAGGAATATTTTTAAAGAATTTCTGAAAATCAGGAAAGCGATCCATGCACTTAGGCAGTGACTTAACTTTTTCGTCAAAAAAGACCCCAAAAGTATCTTGGAATGTCTTGAAATTGTACAGAGTCATAGTCAAGAGTGCCCTGAACAAGAATCCGTTGAAAATATTTGCATATCTCTTGAAGAATATTTTTAATGAATTTTTGAAAATCCGGAAAGCGATCCATGCACTTGGACATTCCAAGTATGTTGGAATGTCTTGAAATTATACTCGGTCATAGTCAACGACGCCCTGAACAAGAATCCATTGAAAATATTTGCATATCTCTTAAGGAATATTTTTAATGAATTTTTGAAAATGATGAAAGTCTGTGCACTTAGGCAGTGACTTTACTTTTTATCCAAAAAAGACCCCAAAGGTATCTTGGAATGTCTTGAAATTGTACACAGTCATAGTCAAGCATGCCCTGAACAAGAATCCGTTGAATATATTTGCATATCTCTTGAAGAATATTTTAAATGAACTTTTGAAAATCAGGAAAGCGATCCATGCACTTAGGCAGTGACTTAACTTTTTTGTCAAAAAAGACCCCAAAAGTATCTTGGAATGTCTTGAAATTGTACACAGTCATAGTCAAGCATGCCCTGAACAAGAATCCGTTGAATATATTTGCATATCTCTTGAAGAATATTTTTAATGAATTTTTGAAAATCCGAAAAGCGATCCATGCACTTGGACATTCCAAGTATGTTGGAATGTCTTTAAATTGTACTCAGTCATAGTCAACGACGCCCTGAACAAGAATCAATTGAAAATATTTGCATATCTCTTAAGGAATATTTTTAATGAATTTTTGAAAATGAGGAAAGTCTGTGCACTTAGGCAGTGACTTAACTTTTTATTCAAAAAAGACCCCAAAAGTATCTTGGAATGTCTTGAAATTGTACACAGTCATAGTCAAGCATGCCCTGAACAAGAATCCGTTGAATATATTTGCATATCTCTTGAAGAATATTTTTAATGAACTTTTGAAAATCAGGAAAGCGATCCATGCACTTGGACATTCCAAGTATGTTGGAATGTTTTGAAATTGTACTCAGTCATAGTCAACGACGCCCTGAACAAGAATCCGTTGAAAATATTTGCATATCGCTTAAGGAATATTTTTAATGAATTTTTGAAAATCAGGAAAGCGATCCATGCACTTAGGCAGTGACTTAACTTTTTATTCAAAAAAGACCCCAAAAGTATCTTGGAATGTCTTGAAATTGTACACAGTCATAGTCAAGCATGCCCTGAACAAGAATCCGTTGAATATATTTGCATATCTCTTGAAGAATATTTTTAATGAACTTTTGAAAATCCAAAAAGCGATCCATGCACTTGGACATTCCAAGTATGTTGGAATGTCTTGAAATTGTACTCAGTCATAGTCAACGACGCCCTGAACAAGAATCCGTTGAAAATATTTGCATATCGCTTAAGGAATATTTTTAATGAATTTTTGAAAATCAGGAAAGCGATCCATGCACTTAGGCAGTGACTTAACTTTTTCGTCAAAAAAGACCCCAAAAGTATCTTGGAATGTCTTGAAATTGTACACAGTCATAGTCAAGCATGCCCTGAACAAGAATCCGTTGAATATATTTGCATATTTCTTGAAGAATATTTTTAATGAACTTTTGAAAATCAGGAAAGCGATCCATGCACTTGGACATTCCAAGTATGTTGGAATGTCTTGAAATTGTACTCAGTCATAGTCAACGACGCCCTGAACAAGAATCCGTTGAAAATATTTGCATATCGTTTAAGGAATATTTTTAAAGAATTTCTGAAAATCAGGAAAGCGATCCATGCACTTAGGCAGTGACTTAACTTTTTATTCAAAAAAGACCCCAAAAGTATCTTGGAATGTCTTGAAATTGTACACAGTCATAGTCAAGCATGCCCTGAACAAGAATCCGTTGAATATATTTGCATATCTCTTGAAGAATATTTTTAATGAACTTTTGAAAATCAGGAAATTGATCCATGCACTTGGACATTCCAAGTATGTTGGAATGTCTTGAAATTGTACTCAGTCATAGTCAACGACGCCCTGAACAAGAATCAATTGAAAATATTTGCATATCTCTTAAGGAATATTTTTAATGAATTTTTGAAAATGAGGAATTTCTGTGCACTTAGGCAGTGACTTAACTTTTTATTCAAAAAAGCCCCCAAAAGTATCTTGGAATGTCTTGAAATTGTACACAGTCATAGTCAAGCATGCCCTGAACAAGAATCCGTTGAATATATTTGCATATCGCTTAAGGAATATTTTTAATGAATTTTTGAAAATCAGGAAAGCGATCCATGCACTTGGACATTCGAAGTATGTTGGAATGTCTTGAAATTGTACTCAGTCATAGTCAACGACGCCCTGAACAAGAATCCGTTGAAAATATTTGCATATCGCTTAAGGAATATTTTTAATGAATTTTTGAAAATCAGGAAAGCGATCCATGCACTTAGGCAGTGACTTAACTTTTTTGTCAAAAAAGACCCCAAAAGTATCTTGGAATGTCTTGAAATTGTACACAGTCATAGTCAAGCATGCCCTGAACAAGAATCCGTTGAATATATTTGCATATCTCTTGAAGAATATTTTTAATGAATTTTTGAAAATCCGAAAAGCGATCCATGCACTTGGACATTCCAAGTATGTTGGAATGTCTTGAAATTGTACTCAGTCATAGTCAACGACGCCCTGAACAAGAATCAATTGAAAATATTTGCATATCGTTTAAGGAATATTTTTAAAGAATTTCTGAAAATCAGGAAAGCGATCCATGCACTTAGGCAGTGACTTAACTTTTTATTCAAAAAAGACCCCAAAAGTATCTTGGAATGTCTTGAAATTGTACACAGTCATAGTCAAGCATGCCCTGAACAAGAATCCGTTGAATATATTTGCATATCTCTTGAAGAATATTTTTAATGAACTTTTGAAAATCAGGAAATTGATCCATGCACTTGGACATTCCAAGTATGTTGGAATGTCTTGAAATTGTACTCAGTCATAGTCAACGACGCCCTGAACAAGAATCAATTGAAAATATTTGCATATCTCTTAAGGAATATTTTTAATGAATTTTTGAAAATGAGGAATTTCTGTGCACTTAGGCAGTGACTTAACTTTTTATTCAAAAAAGACCCCAAAAGTATCTTGGAATGTCTTGAAATTGTACACAGTCATAGTCAAGCATGCCCTGAACAAGAATCCGTTGAATATATTTGCATATCGCTTAAGGAATATTTTTAATGAATTTTTGAAAATCAGGAAAGCGATCCATGCACTTGGACATTCGAAGTATGTTGGAATGTCTTGAAATTGTACTCAGTCATAGTCAACGACGCCCTGAACAAGAATCCGTTGAAAATATTTGCATATCGCTTAAGGAATATTTTTAATGAATTTTTGAAAATCAGGAAAGCGATCCATGCACTTAGGCAGTGACTTAACTTTTTTGTCAAAAAAGACCCCAAAAGTATCTTGGAATGTCTTGAAATTGTACACAGTCATAGTCAAGCATGCCCTGAACAAGAATCCGTTGAATATATTTGCATATCTCTTGAAGAATATTTTTAATGAATTTTTGAAAATCCGAAAAGCGATCCATGCACTTGGACATTCCAAGTATGTTGGAATGTCTTGAAATTGTACTCAGTCATAGTCAACGACGCCCTGAACAAGAATCAATTGAAAATATTTGCATATCTCTTAAGGAATATTTTTAATGAATTTTTGAAAATGAGGAAAGTCTGTGCACTTCGGCAGTGACTTAACTTTTTATTCAAAAAAGACCCCAAAAGTATCTTGGAATGTCTTGAAATTGTACACAGTCATAGTCAAGCATGCCCAGAACAAGAATCCGTTGAATATATTTGCATATCTCTTGAAGAATATTTTTAATGAACTTTTGAAAATCAGGAAAGCGATCCATGCACTTGGACATTCCAAGTATGTTGGAATGTCTTGAAATTGTACTCAGTCATAGTCAACGACGCCCTGAACAAGAATCCGTTGAAAATATTTGCATATCGTTTAAGGAATTTTTTTTAAGAATTTCTGAAAATCAGGAAAGCGATCCATGCACTTAGGCAGTGACTTAACTTTTTCGTCAAAAAAGACCCCAAAAGTATGTTGGAATGTCTTGAAATTGTACTCAGTCATAGTCAACAACGCCCTGAACAAGAATCCATTGAAAATATTTGCATATCGCTTAAGGAATATTTTTAATGAATTTTTGAAAATCAGGAAAGCGATCCATGCACTTAGGCAGTGACTTAACTTTTTATTCAAAAAAGACCCCAAAAGTATCTTGGAATGTCTTGAAATTGTACACAGTCATAGTCAAGCATGCCCTGAACAAGAATCCGTTGAATATATTTGCATATCTCTTGAACAATCTTTTTAATGAACTTTTGAAAATCAGGAAAGCGATCCATGCACTTGGACATTCCAAGTATGTTGGAATGTCTTGAAATTGTACTCAGTCATAGTCAACGACGCCCTGAACAAGAATCCGTTGAAAATATTTGCATATCGCTTAAGGAATATTTTTAATGAATTTTTGAAAATCAGGAAAGCGATCCATGCACTCAGGCAGTGACTTAACTTTTTATTCAAAAAAGACCCCAAAAGTATCTTGGAATGTCTTGAAATTGTACACAGTCATAGTCAAGCATGCCCTGAATAAGAATCCGTTGAATATATTTGCATATCTCTTGAAGAATATTTTTAATGAACTTTTGAAAATCAGGAAATTGATCCATGCACTTGGACATTCCAAGTATGTTGGAATTTCTTGAAATTGTACTCGGTCATAGTCAACGACGCCCTGAACAAGAATCCGTTGAAAATATTTGCATATCGCTTAAGGAATATTTTTAATGAATTTTTGAAAATCAGGAAAGCGATCCATGCACTTGGACATTCCAAGTATGTTGGAATGTCTTGAAATTGTACTCAGTCATAGTCAACGACGCCCTGAACAAGAATCCGTTGAAAATATTTGCATATCGCTTAAGGAATATTTTTAATGAATTTTTGAAAATCAGGAAAGCGATCCATGCACTTAGGCAGTGACTTAACTTTCTCGTCAAAAAAGACCCCAAAAGTATCTTGGAATGTCTTGAAATTGTACACAGTCATAGTCAAGCATGCCCTGAACAAGAATCCGTTGAATATATTTGCATATCTCTTGAAGAATATTTTTAATGAATTTTTGAAAATCCGAAAAGCGATCCATGCACTTGGACATTCCAAGTATGTTGGAATGTCTTGAAATTGTACTCAGTCATAGTCAACGACGCCCTGAACAAGAATCAATTGAAAATATTTGCATATCTCTTAAGGAATATTTTTAATGAATTTTTGAAAATGAGGAAAGTCTGTGCACTTAGGCAGTGACTTAACTTTTTATTCAAAAAAGACCCCAAAAGTATCTTGGAATGTCTTGAAATTGTACACAGTCATAGTCAAGCATGCCCTGAACAAGAATCCGTTGAATATATTTGCATATCTCTTGAAGAATATTTTTAATGAACTTTTGAAAATCAGGAAAGCGATCCATGCACTTGGACATTCCAAGTATGTTGGAATGTCTTGAAATTGTACTCAGTCATAGTCAACGACGCCCTGAACAAGAATCCGTTGAAAATATTTGCATATCGTTTAAGGAATTTTTTTTAAGAATTTCTGAAAATCAGGAAAGCGATCCATGCACTTAGGCAGTGACTTAACTTTTTCGTCAAAAAAGACCCCAAAAGTATGTTGGAATGTCTTGAAATTGTACTCAGTCATAGTCAACAACGCCCTGAACAAGAATCCATTGAAAATATTTGCATATCGCTTAAGGAATATTTTTAATGAATTTTTGAAAATGAGGAAAGTCTGTGCACTTAGGCAGTGACTTAACTTTTTATTCAAAAAAGACCCCAAAAGTATCTTGGAATGTCTTGAAATTGTACACAGTCATAGTCAAGCATGCCCTGAACAAGAATCCGTTGAATATATTTGCATATCTCTTGAAGAATATTTTTAATGAACTTTTGAAAATCAGGAAAGCGATCCATGCACTTGGACATTCCAAGTATGTTGGAATGTCTTGAAATTGTACTCAGTCATAGTCAACGACGCCCTGAACAAGAATCCGTTGACAATATTTGCATATCGCTTAAGGAATATTTTTAATGAATTTTTGAAAATCAGGAAAGCGATCCATGCACTTAGGCAGTGACTTAACTTTTTATTCAAAAAAGACCCCAAAAGTATCTTGGAATGTCTTGAAATTGTACACAGTCATAGTCAAGCATGCCCTGAACAAGAATCCGTTGAATATATTTGCATATCTCTTGAAGAATATTTTTAATGAACTTTTGAAAATCAGGAAATTGATCCATGCACTTGGACATTCCAAGTATGTTGGAATGTCTTGAAATTGTACTCGGTCATAGTCAACGACGCCCTGAACAAGAATCCGTTGAAAATATTTGCATATCGCTTAAGGAATATTTTTAATGAATTTTTGAAAATCAGGAAAGCGATCCATGCACTTTGGCAGTGACTTAACTTTTTTGTCAAAAAAGACCCCAAAAGTATCTTGGAATGTCTTGAAATTGTACACAGTCATAGTCAAGCATGCCCTGAACAAGAATCCGTTGAATATATTTGCATATCTCTTGAAGAATATTTTTAATGAATTTTTGAAAATCCGAAAAGCGATCCATGCACTTGGACATTCCAAGTATGTTGGAATGTCTTGAAATTGTACTCAGTCATAGTCAACGACGCCCTGAACAAGAATCAATTGAAAATATTTGCATATCTCTTAAGGAATATTTTTAATGAATTTTTGAAAATGAGGAAAGTCTGTGCACTTAGGCAGTGACTTAACTTTTTATTCAAAAAAGACCCCAAAAGTATCTTGGAATGTCTTGAAATTGTACACAGTCATAGTCAAGCATGCCCTGAACAAGAATCCGTTGAATATATTTGCATATCTCTTGAAGAATATTTTTAATGAACTTTTGAAAATCAGGAAAGCGATCCATGCACTTGGACATTCCAAGTATGTTGGAATGTCTTGAAATTGTACTCAGTCATAGTCAACGACGCCCTGAACAAGAATCCGTTGAAAATATTTGCATATCGCTCAAGGAATATTTTTAATGAATTTTTGAAAATCAGGAAAGCGATCCATGCACTTAGGCAGTGACTTAACTTTTTTGTCAAAAAAGACCCCAAAAGTATCTTGGAATGTCTTGAAATTGTACACAGTCATAGTCAAGCATGCCCTGAACAAGAATCCGTTGAATATATTTGCATATCTCTTGAAGAATATTTTTAATGAATTTTTGAAAATCCGAAAAGCGATCCATGCACTTGGACATTCCAAGTATGTTGGAATGTCTTGAAATTGTACTCAGTCATAGTCAACGACGCCCTGAACAAGAATCAATTGAAAATATTGGCATATCTCTTAAGGAATATTTTTAATGAATTTTTGAAAATGAGGAAAGTCTGTGCACTTCGGCAGTGACTTAACTTTTTATTCAAAAAAGACCCCAAAAGTATCTTGGAATGTCTTGAAATTGTACACAGTCATAGTCAAGCATGCCCTGAACAAGAATCCGTTGAATATATTTGCATATCTCTTGAAGAATATTTTTAATGAACTTTTGAAAATCAGGAATGCGATCCATGCACTTGGACATTCCAAGTATGTTGGAATGTCTTGAAATTGTACTCAGTCATAGTCAACGACGCCCTGAACAAGAATCCGTTGAAAATATTTGCATATCGTTTAAGGAATATTTTTAAAGAATTTCTGAAAATCAGGAAAGCGATCCATGCACTTAGGCAGTGACTTAACTTTTTATTCAAAAAAGACCCCAAAAGTATCTTGGAATGTCTTGAAATTGTACACAGTCATAGTCAAGCATGCCCTGAACAAGAATCCGTTGAATATATTTGCATATCTCTTGGAGAATATTTTTAATGAACTTTTGAAAATCCGGAAAGCTATCCATGCACTTGGACATTCCAAGTAAGTTGGAATGTCTTGAAATTGTAATCACTCATAGTCAACGACGCCCTGAACAAGAATCTATTGAAAATATTTGCATATCTCTTAAGGAATATTTTTAATGAATTTTTGAAAATGAGGAATTTCTGTGCACTTAGGCAGTGACTTAACTTTTTATTCAAAAAAGACCCCAAAAGTATCTTGGAATGTCTTGAAATTGTACACAGTCATAGTCAAGCATGCCCTGAACAAGAATCCGTTGAATATATTTGCATATCGCTTAAGGAATATTTTTAATGAATTTTTGAAAATCAGGAAAGCGATCCATGCACTTGGACATTCCAAGTATGTTGGAATGTCTTGAAATTGTACTCAGTCATAGTCAACGACGCCCTGAACAAGAATCCGTTGAAAATATTTGCATATCGCTTCAGGAATATTTTAAATGAATTTTTGAAAATCAGGAAAGCGATCCATGCACTTAGGCAGTGACTTAACTTTTTTGTCAAAAAAGACCCCAAAAGTATCTTGGAATGTCTTGAAATTGTACACAGTCATAGTCAAGCATGCCCTGAACAAGAATCCGTTGAATATATTTGCATATCTCTTGAAGAATATTTTTAATGAACTTTTGAAAATCAGGAAAGCGATCCATGCACTTGGACATTCCAAGTATGTTGGAATGTCTTGAAATTGTACTCAGTCATAGTCAACGACGCCCTGAACAAGAATCCGTTGAAAATATTTGCATATCGCTTAAGGAATATTTTTAATGAATTTTTGAAAATCAGGAAAGCGATCCATGCACTTAGGCAGTGACTTAACTTTTTCGTCAAAAAAGACCCCAAAAGTATCTTGGAATGTCTTGAAATTGTACACAGTCATAGTCAAGCATGCCCTGAACAAGAATCCGTTGAATATATTTGCATATCTCTTGAAGAATATTTTTAATGAATTTTTGAAAATCCGAAAAGTGATCCATGCACTTGGACATTCCAAGTATGTTGGAATGTCTTGAAATTGTACTCAGTCATAGTCAACGACGATCTGAACAAGAATCAATTGAAAATATTTGCATATCTCTTAAGGAATATTTTTAATGAATTTTTGAAAATGAGGAAAGTCTGTGCACTTAGGCAGTGACTTAACTTTTTATTCAAAAAAGACCCCAAAAGTATCTTGGAATGTCTTGAAATTGTACACAGTCATAGTCAAGCATGCCCTGAACAAGAATCCGTTGAATATATTTGCATATCTCTTGAAGAATATTTTTAATGAATTTTTGAAAATCCGGAAAGCGATCCATGCACTTGGACATTCCAAGTATGTTGGAATGTCTTGAAATTGTACTCGGTCATAGTCAACGACGCCCTGAACAAGAATCCATTGAAAATATTTGCATATCTCTTAAGGAATATTTTTAATGAATTTTTGAAAATGATGAAAGTCTGTGCACTTAGGCAGTGACTTAACTTTTTATTCAAAAAAGACCCCAAAGGTATCTTGGAATGTCTTGAAATTGTACAAAGTCATAGTCAAGCATGCCCTGAACAAGAATCCGTTGAATATATTTGCATATCTCTTGAAAAATATTTTTAATGAACTTTTGAAAATCAGGAAAGCGATCCATGCACTTGGACATTCCAAGTATGTTGGAATGTCTTGAAATTGTACTCAGTCATAGTCAACGACGCCCTGAACAAGAATCCGTTGAAAATATTTGCATATCGCTTAAGGAATATTTTTAATGAATTTTTGAAAATCAGGAAAGCGATCCATGCACGTAGGCAGTGACTTAACTTTTTTGTCAAAAAAGACCCCAAAAGTATCTTGGAATGTCTTGAAATTGTACACAGTCATAGTCAAGCATGCCCTGAACAAGAATCCGTTGAATATATTTGCATATCTCTTGAAGAATATTTTTAATGAATTTTTGAAAATCCGAAAAGCGATCCATGCACTTGGACATTCCAAGTATGTTGGAATGTCTTGAAATTGTACTCAGTCATAGTCAACGACGCCCTGAACAAGAATCAATTGAAAATATTTGCATATCTCTTAAGGAATATTTTTAATGAATTTTTGAAAATGAGGAAAGTCTGTGCACTTAGGCAGTGACTTAACTTTTTATTCAAAAAAGACCCCAAAAGTATCTTGGAATGTCTTGAAATTGTACACAGTCATAGTCAAGCATGCCCTGAACAAGAATCCGTTGAATATATTTGCATATCTCTTGAAGAATATTTTTAATGAATTTTTGAAAATCCGGAAAGCGATCCATGCACTTGGACATTCCAAGTATGTTGGAATGTCTTGAAATTGTACTCAGTCATAGTCAACGAAGCCCTGAACGAGAATCCGTTGAAAATATTTGCATATCGCTCAAGGAATATTTTTAATGAATTTTTGAAAATCAGGAAAGCGATCCATGCACTTAGGCAGTGACTTAACTTTTTCGTCAA
The DNA here is from genome assembly GCF_963457635.1 of Microchirus variegatus. Lineage (NCBI taxonomy): Eukaryota > Metazoa > Chordata > Actinopteri > Pleuronectiformes > Soleidae > Microchirus > Microchirus variegatus. The sequence continues at coordinate 633,891 of NW_028154739.1, forward strand.
AAAAGACCCCAAAAGTATCTTGGAATGTCTTGAAATTGTACACAGTCATAGTCAAGCATGCCCTGAACAAGAATCCGTTGAATATATTTGCATATCTCTTGAAGAATATTTTTAATGAATTTTTGAAAATCCGGAAAGCGATCCATGCACTTGGACATTCCAAGTATGTTGGAATGTCTTGAAATTGTACTCAGACATAGTCAACGACGCCCTGAACAAGAATCCGTTGAAAATATTTGCATATCGCTTAAGGAATATTTTTAATGAATTTTTGAAAATCAGGAAAGCAATCCATGCACTTAGGCAGTGACTTAACTTTTTTGTCAAAAAAGACCCCAAAAGTATCTTGGAATGTCTTGAAATTGTACACAGTCATAGTCAAGCATGCCCTGAACAAGAAACCGTTGAATATATTTGCATATCTCTTGAAGAATATTTTTAATTAATTTTTGAAAATCCGAAAAGCGATCCATGCACTTGGACATTCCAAGTATGTTGGAACTTTTTGAAATTGTACTCAGTCATAGTCAACGACGCCCTGAACAAGAATCAATTGAAAATATTCGCATATCTCTTAAGGAATATTTTTAATGAATTTTTGAAAATCAGGAAAGCAATCCATGCACTTAGGCAGTGACTTAACTTTTTTGTCAAAAAAGACCCCAAAAGTATCTTGGAATGTCTTGAAATTGTACACAGTCATAGTCAAGCATGCCCTGAACAAGAATCCGTTGAATATATTTGCATATCTCTTGAAGAATATTTTTAATGAACTTTTGAAAATCAGGAAAGCGATCCATGCACTTGGACATTCCAAGTATGTTGGAATGTCTTGAAATTGTACTCAGTCATAGTCAACGACGCCCTGAACAAGAATCCGTTGAAAATATTTGCATATCGTTTAAGGAATATTTTTAAAGAATTTCTGAAAATCAGGAAAGCGATCCATGCACTTAGGCAGTGACTTAACTTTTTCGTCAAAAAAGACCCCAAAAGTATCTTGGAATGTCTTGAAATTGTACACAGTCATAGTCAAGCATGCCCTGAACAAGAATCCGTTGAATATATTTGCATATCTCTTGAAGAATATTTTTAATGAACTTTTGAAAATCAGGAAAGCGATCCATGCACTTGGACATTCCAAGTATGTTGGAATGTCTTGAAATTGTACTCAGTCATAGTCAACGACGCCCTGAACAAGAATCCGTTGAAAATATTTGCATATCGTTTAAGGAATATTTTTAAAGAATTTCTGAAAATCAGGAAAGCGATCCATGCACTTAGGCAGTGACTTAACTTTTTCGTCAAAAAAGACCCCAAAATTATCTTGGAATGTCTTGAAATTGTACACAGTCATAGTCAAGCATGCCCTGAACAAGAATCCGTTGAATATATTTGCATATCTCTTGAAGAATATTTTTAATGAATTTTTGAAAATCCGGAAAGCGATCCATGCACTTGGACATTCCAAGTATGTTGGAATGTCTTGAAATTGTACTCAGTCATAGTCAACGACGCCCTGAACGAGAATCCGTTGAAAATATTTGCATATCGCTTAAGGAATATTTTTAATGAATTTTTGAAAATCAGGAAAGCGATCCATGCACTTAGGCAGTGACTTAACTTTTTCGTCAAAAAAGACCCCAAAAGTATCTTGGAATGTCTTGAAATTGTACACAGTCATAGTCAAGCATGCCCTGAACAAGAATCCGTTGAATATATTTGCATATCTCTTGAAGAATATTTTTAATGAATTTTTGAAAATCCGGAAAGCTATCCATGCACTTGGACATTCCAAGTAAGTTGGAATGTCTTGAAATTGTACTCAGTCATAGTCAACGACGCCCTGAACAAGAATCTATTGAAAATATTTGCATATCTCTTAAGGAATATTTTTAATGAATTTTTGAAAATGAGGAATTTCTGTGCACTTAGGCAGTGACTTAACTTTTAATTCAAAAAAGACCCCAAAAGTATCTTGGAATGTCTTGAAATTGTACACAGTCATAGTCAAGCATGCCCTGAACAAGAATCCGTTGAATATATTTGCATATCTCTTGAAGAATATTTTTAATGAACTTTTGAAAATCAGGAAAGCGATCCATGTACTTGGACATTCAAAGTATGTTGGAATGTCTTGAAATTGTACTCGGTCATAGTCAACGACGCCCTGAACAAGAATCCGTTGAAAATATTTGCATATCGTTTAAGGAATATTTTTAAAGAATTTCTGAAAATCAGGAAAGCGATCCATGCACTTAGGCAGTGACTTAACTTTTTTGTCAAAAAAGACCCCAAAATTATCTTGGAATGTCTTGAAATTGTACACAGTCATAGTCAATTATGCCCTGAACAAGAATCCGTTGAATATATTTGCATATCTCTTGAAGAATATTTTTAATGAATTTTTGAAAATCCGGAAAGCGATCCATGCACTTGGACATTCCAAGTATGTTGGAATGTCTTGAAATTGTACTCAGTCATAGTCAACGACGCCCTGAACGAGAATCCGTTGAAAATATTTGCATATCGCTTAAGGAATATTTTTAATGAATTTTTGAAAATCAGGAAAGCAATCCATGCACTTAGGCAGTGACTTAACTTTTTTGTCAAAAAAGACCCCAAAAGTATCTTGGAATGTCTTGAAATTGTACACAGTCATAGTCAAGCATGCCCTGAACAAGAATCCGTTGAATATATTTGCATATCTCTTGAAGAATATTTTTAATGAATTTTTGAAAATCCGGAAAGCTATCCATGCACTTGGACATTCCAAGTAAGTTGGAATGTCTTGAAATTGTACTCAGTCATAGTCAACGACGCCCTGAACAAGAATCTATTGAAAATATTTGCATATCTCTTAAGGAATATTTTTAATGAATTTTTGAAAATGAGGAATTTCTGTGCACTTAGGCAGTGACTTAACTTTTAATTCAAAAAAGACCCCAAAAGTATCTTGGAATGTCTTGAAATTGTACACAGTCATAGTCAAGCATGCCCTGAACAAGAATCTGTTGAATATATTTGCATATCTCTTGAAGAATATTTTTAATGAACTTTTGAAAATCAGGAAAGCGATCCATGTACTTGGACATTCAAAGTATGTTGGAATGTCTTGAAATTGTACTCGGTCATAGTCAACGACGCCCTGAACAAGAATCCGTTGAAAATATTTGCATATCGCTTAAGGAATATTTTTAATGAATTTTTGAAAATCAGGAAAGCGATCCATGCACTAAGGCAGTGACTTAACTTTTTATTCAAAAAAGACCCCAAAAGTATCTTGGAATGTCTTGAAATTGTACACAGTCATAGTCAAGCATGCCCTGAACAAGAATCCGTTGAATATATTTGCATATCTCTTGAAGAATATTTTTAATGAATTTTTGAAAATCCGGAAAGCGATCCATGCACTTGGACATTCCAAGTATGTTGGAATGTCTTGAAATTGTACTCGGTCATAGTCAACGACGCCCTGAACAAGAATCCATTGAAAATATTTGCATATCTCTTAAGGAATATTTTTAATGAATTTTTGGAAATGAGGAATGTCTGTGCACTTAGGCAGTGACTTAACTTTTTATTCAAAAAAGACCCCAAAAGTATCTTGGAATGTCTTGAAATTGTACACAGTCATAGTCAAGCATGCCCTGAACAAGAATCCGTTGAATATATTTGCATATCTCTTGAAGAATATTTTTAATGAATTTTTGAAAATCCGGAAAGCGATCCATGCACTTGGACATTCCAAGTATGTTGGAATGTCTTGAAATTGTACTCAGTCATAGTCAACGACGCCCTGAACGAGAATCCGTTGAAAAATATTTGCATATCGCTTAAGGAATATTTTTAATGAATTTTTGAAAATCAGGAAAGCGATCCATGCACTTAGGCAGTGACTTAACTTTTTCGTCAAAAAAGACCCCAAAAGTATCTTGGAATGTCTTGAAATTGTACACAGTCATAGTCAAGCATGCCCTGAACAAGAATCCGTTGAATATATTTGCATATCTCTTGAAGAATATTTTTAATGAATTTTTGAAAATCCGGAAAGCGATCCATGCACTTGGACATTCCAAGTATGTTGGAATGACTTGAAATTGTACTCAGTCATAGTCAACGACGCCCTGAACAAGAATCCGTTGAAAATATTTGCATATCGCTTAAGGAATATTTTTAATGAATTTTTGAAAATCAGGAAAGCAATCCATGCACTTAGGCAGTGACTTAACTTTTTTGTCAAAAAAGACCCCAAAAGTATCTTGGAATGTCTTGAAATTGTACACAGTCATAGTCAAGCATGCCCTGAACAAGAATCCGTTGAATATATTTGCATATCTCTTGAAGAATATTTTTAATGAATTTTTGAAAATCCGGAAAGCGATCCATGCACTTGGACATTCCAAGTATGTTGGAATGTCTTGAAATTGTACTCGGTCATAGTCAAGCATGCCCTGAACAAGAATCCGTTGAATATATTTGCATATCTCTTGAAGAATATTTTTAATGAATTTTTGAAAATCCGGAAAGCGATCCATGCACTTGGACATTCCAAGTATGTTGGAATGTCTTGAAATTGTACTCGGTCATAGTCAACGACGCCCTGAACAAGAATCCATTGAAAATATTTGCATATCTCTTAAGGAATATTTTTAATGAATTTTTGAAAATGAGGAAAGTCTGTGCACTTAGGCAGTGACTTAACTTTTTATTCAAAAAAGACCCCAAAAGTATCTTGGAATGTCTTGAAATTGTACACAGTCATAGTCAAGCATGCCCTGAACAAGAATCCGTTGAATATATTTGCATATCTCTTGAAGAATATTTTTAATGAACTTTTGAAAATCCGGAAAGCGATCCATGCACTTGGACATTCCAAGTATGTTGGAATGTCTTGAAATTGTACTCGGTTATAGTCAAGCATGCCCTGAACAAGAATCCGTTGAATATATTTGCATATCTCTTGAAGAATATTTTTAATGAACTTTTGAAAATCAGGAAAGCGATCCATGTACTTGGACATTCAAAGTATGTTGGAATGTCTTGAAATTGTACTCGGTCATAGTCAACGACGCCCTGAACAAGAATCCGTTGAAAATATTTGCATATCGCTTAAGGAATATTTTTAATGAATTTTTGAAAATCAGGAAAGCGATCCATGCACTTAGGCAGTGACTTAACTTTTTTGTCAAAAAAGACCCCAAAAGTATCTTGGAATGTCTTGAAATTGTACACAGTCATAGTCAAGCATGCCCTGAACAAGAATCCGTTGAATATATTTGCATATCTCTTGAAGAATATTTTTAATGAATTTTTGAAAATCCGGAAAGCGATCCATGCACTTGGACATTCCAAGTATGTTGGAATGTCTTGAAATTGTACTCGGTCATAGTCAACGACGCCCTGAACAAGAATCCATTGAAAATATTTGCATATCTCTTAAGGAATATTTTTAATGAATTTTTGAAAATGAGGAAAGTCTGTGCACTTAGGCAGTGACTTAACTTTTTATTCAAAAAAGACCCCAAAAGTATCTTGGAATGTCTTGAAATTGTACACAGTCATAGTCAAGCATGCCCTGAACAAGAATCCGTTGAATATATTTGCATATCTCTTGAAGAATATTTTTAATGAACTTTTGAAAATCAGGAAAGCGATCCATGCACTTGGACATTCCAAGTATGTTGGAATGTTTTGAAATTGTACTCAGTCATAGTCAACGACGCCCTGAACAAGAATCCGTTGAAAATATTTGCATATCGTTTAAGGAATATTTTTAAAGAATTTCTGAAAATCAGGAAAGCGATCCATGCACTTAGGCAGTGACTTAACTTTTTTGTCAAAAAAGACCCCAAAAGTATCTTGGAATGTCTTGAAATTGTACACAGTCATAGTCAAGCATGCCCTGAACAAGAATCCGTTGAATATATTTGCATATCTCTTGAAGAATATTTTTAATGAATTTTTGAAAATCCGGAAAGCGATCCATGCACTTGGACATTCCAAGTATGTTGGAATGTCTTGAAATTGTACTCAGTCATAGTCAACGACGCCCTGAACAAGAATCCGTTGAAAATATTTGCATATCGCTTAAGGAATATTTTCAATGAATTTTTGAAAATCAGGAAAGCAATCCATGCACTTAGGCAGTGACTTAACTTTTTTGTCAAAAAAGACCCCAAAAGTATCTTGGAATGTCTTGAAATTGTACACAGTCATAGTCAAGCATGCCCTGAACAAGAATCCGTTGAATATATTTGCATATCTCTTGAAGAATATTTTTAATGAATTTTTGAAAATCCGAAAAGCGATCCATGCACTTGGACATTCCAAGTATGTTGGAATGTCTTGAAATTGTACTCAGTCATAGTCAACGACGCCCTGAACAAGAATCAATTGAAAATATTTGCATATCTCTTAAGGAATATTTTTAATGAATTTTTGAAAATGAGGAAAGTCTGTGCACTTAGGCAGTGACTTAACTTTTTATTCAAAAAAGACCCCAAAAGTATCTTGGAATGTCTTGAAATTGTACACAGTCATAGTCAAGCATGCCCTGAACAAGAATCCGTTGAATATATTTGCATATCTCTTGAAGAATATTTTTAATGAACTTTTGAAAATCAGGAAAGCGATCCATGCACTTGGACATTCCAAGTATGTTGGAATGTCTTGAAATTGTACTCAGTCATAGTCAACGACGCCCTGAACAAGAATCCGTTGAAAATATTTGCATATCGTTTAAGGAATATTTTTAAAGAATTTCTGAAAATCAGGAAAGCGATCCATGCACTTAGGCAGTGACTTAACTTTTTCGTCAAAAAAGACCCCAAATGTATCTTGGAATGTCTTGAAATTGTACACAGTCATAGTCAAGCATGCCCTGAACAAGAATCCGTTGAATATATTTGCATATCTCTTGAAGAATATTTTTAATGAACTTTTGAAAATCAGGAAAGCGATCCATGCACTTGGACATTCAAAGTATGTTGGAATGTCTTGAAATTGTACTCAGTCATAGTCAACGACGCCCTGAACAAGAATCCGTTGAAAATATTTGCATATCGCTTAAGGAATATTTTTAATGAATTTTTGAAAATCAGGAAAGCGATCCATGCACTTAGGCAGTGACTTAACTTTTTCGTCAAAAAAGACCCCAAAAGTATCTTGGAATGTCTTGAAATTGTACACAGTCATAGTCAAGCATGCCCTGAACAAGAATCCGTTGAATATATTTGCATATCTCTTGAAGAATATTTTTAATGAATTTTTGAAAATCCGGAAAGCTATCCATGCACTTGGACATTCCAAGTAAGTTGGAATGTCTTGAAATTGTACTCAGTCATAGTCAACGACGCCCTGAACAAGAATCTATTGAAAATATTTGCATATCTCTTAAGGAATATTTTTAATGAATTTTTGAAAAAGAGGAATTTCTGTGCACTTAGGCAGTGACTTAACTTTTTATTCAAAAAAGACCCCAAAAGTATCTTGGAATGTCTTGAAATTGTACACAGTCATAGTCAAGCATGCCCTGAACAAGAATCCGTTGAATATATTTGCATATCTCTTGAAGAATATTTTAAATGAACTTTTGAAAATCAGGAAAGCGATCCATGTACTTGGACATTCAAAGTATGTTGGAATGTCTTGAAATTGTACTCGGTCATAGTCAACGACGCCCTGAACAAGAATCCGTTGAAAATATTTGCATATCGCTTAAGGAATATTTTTAATGAATTTTTGAAAATCAGGAAAGCGATCCATGCACTTAGGCAGTGACTTAACTTTTTCGTCAAAAAAGACCCCAAAAGTATCTTGGAATGTCTTGAAATTGTACACAGTCATAGTCAAGCATGCCCTGAACAAGAATCCGTTGAATATATTTGCATATCTCTTGAAGAATATTTTTAATGAATTTTTGAAAATCCGAAAAGCGATCCATGCACTTGGACATTCCAAGTATGTTGGAATGTCTTGAAATTGTACTCAGTCATAGTCAACGATGCTCTGAACAAGAATCAATTGAAAATATTTGCATATCTCTTAAGGAATATTTTTAATGAATTTTTGAAAATGAGGAAAGTCTGTGCACTTAGGCAGTGACTTAACTTTTTATTCAAAAAAGACCCCAAAAGTATCTTGGAATGTCTTGAAATTGTACACAGTCATAGTCAAGCATGCCCTGAACAAGAATCCGTTGAATATATTTGCATATCTCTTGAAGAATATTTTTAATGAACTTTTGAAAATCAGGAAAGCGATCCATGTACTTGGACATTCAAAGTATGTTGGAATTTCTTGAAATTGTACTCGGTCATAGTCAACGACGCCCTGAACAAGAATCCGTTGAAAATATTTGCATATCGCTTAAGGAATATTTTTAATGAATTTTTGAAAATCAGGAAAGCGATCCATGCACTTAGGCAGTGACTTAACCTTTTCGTCAAAAAAGACCCCAAAAGTATCTTGGAATGTCTTGAAATTGTACACAGTCATAGTCAAGCATGCCCTGAACAAGAATCCGTTGAATACATTTGCATATCTCTTGAAGAATATTTTTAATGAATTTTTGAAAATCCGGAAAGCGATCCATGCACTTGGACATTCCAAGTATGTTGGAATGTCTTGAAATTGTACTCGGTCATAGTCAACGACGCCCTGAACAAGAATCCATTGAAAATATTTGCATATCTCTTAAGGAATATTTTTAATGAATTTTTGAAAATGAGGAAAGTCTGTGCACTTAGGCAGTGACTTAACTTTTTATTCAAAAAAGACCCCAAAAGTATCTTGGAATGTCTTGAAATTGTACACAGTCATAGTCAAGCATGCCCTGAACAAGAATCCGTTGAATATATTTGCATATCTCTTGAAGAATATTTTTAATGAACTTTTGAAAATCAGGAAAGCGATCCATGCACTTGGACATTCCAAGTATGTTGGAATGTCTTGAAATTGTACTCAGTCATAGTCAACGACGCCCTGAACAAGAATCCGTTGAAAATATTTGCATATCGTTTAAGGAATATTTTTAAAGAATTTCTGAAAATCAGGAAAGCGATCCATGCACTTGGGCAGTGACTTAACTTTTTTGTCAAAAAAGACCCCAAAAGTATCTTGGAATGTCTTGAAATTGTACACAGTCATAGTCAAGCATGCCCTGAACAAGAATCCGTTGAATATATTTGCATATCTCTTGAAGAATATTTTTAATGAATTTTTGAAAATCCGGAAAGCGATCCATGCACTTGGACATTCCAAGTATGTTGGAATGTCTTGAAATTGTACTCAGTCATAGTCAACGACGCCCTGAACAAGAATCCGTTGAAAATATTTGCATATCGCTTAAGGAATATTTTTAATGAATTTTTGAAAATCAGGAAAGCAATCCATGCACTTAGGCAGTGACTTAACTTTTTTGTCAAAAAAGACCCCAAAAGTATCTTGGAATGTCTTGAAATTGTACACAGTCATAGTCAAGCATGCCCTGAACAAGAATCCGTTGAATATATTTGCATATCTCTTGAAGAATATTTTTAATGAATTTTTGAAAATCCGAAAAGCGATCCATGCACTTGGACATTCCAAGTATGTTGGAATGTCTTGAAATTGTACTCAGTCATAGTCAACGACGCCCTGAACAAGAATCAATTGAAAATATTTGCATATCTCTTAAGGAATATTTTTAATGAATTTTTGAAAATGAGGAAAGTCTGTGCACTTCGGCAGTGACTTAACTTTTTATTCAAAAAAGACCCCAAAAGTATCTTGGAATGTCTTGAAATTGTACACAGTCATAGTCAAGCATGCCCTGAACAAGAATCCGTTGAATATATTTGCATATCTCTTGAAGAATATTTTAAATGAACTTTTGAAAATCAGGAAAGCGATCCATGCACTTGGACATTCCAAGTATGTTGGAATGTCTTGAAATTGTACTCAGTCATAGTCAACGACGCCCTGAACAAGAATCCATTGAAAATATTTGCATATCGTTTAAGGAATATTTTTAAAGAATTTCTGAAAATCAGGAAAGCGATCCATGCACTTAGGCAGTGACTTAACTTTTTATTCAAAAAAGACCCCAAAAGTATCTTGGAATGTCTTGAAATTGTACACAGTCATAGTCAAGCATGCCCTGAACAAGAATCCGTTGAATATATTTGCATATCTCTTGAAGAATATTTTAAATGAACTTTTGAAAATCAGGAAATTGATCCATGCACTTGGACATTCCAAGTATGTTGGAATGTCTTGAAATTGTACTCAGTCATAGTCAACGACGCCCTGAACAAGAATCCGTTGAAAATATTTGCATATCGCTTAAGGAATATTTTTAATGAATTTTTGAAAATCAGGAAAGCGATCCATGCACTTAGGCAGTGACTTAACTTTTTATTCAAAAAAGACCCCAAAGTATCTTGGAATGTCTTGAAATTGTACACAGTCATAGTCAAGCATGCCCTGAACAAGAATCCGTTGAATATATTTGCATATCTCTTGAAGAATATTTTTAATGAATTTTTGAAAATCCGAAAAGCGATCCATGCACTTGGACATTCCAAGTATGTTGGAATGTCTTGAAATTGTACTCAGTCATAGTCAACGACGCCCTGAACAAGAATCAATTGAAAATATTTGCATATCTCTTAAGGAATATTTTTAATGAATTTTTGAAAATGAGGAAAGTCTGTGCACTTCGGCAGTGACTTAACTTTTTATTCAAAAAAGACCCCAAAAGTATCTTGGAATGTCTTGAAATTGTACACAGTCATAGTCAAGCATGCCCTGAACAAGAATCCGTTGAATATATTTGCATATCTCTTGAAGAATATTTTTAATGAACTTTTGAAAATCAGGAAAGCGATCCATGCACTTGGACATTCCAAGTATGTTGGAATGTCTTGAAATTGTACTCAGTCATAGTCAACGACGCCCTGAACAAGAATCCGTTGAAAATATTTGCACATCGTTTAAGGAATATTTTTAAAGAATTTCTGAAAATCAGGAAAGCGATCCATGCACTTAGGCAGTGACTTAACTTTTTATTCAAAAAAGACCCAAAAGTATCTTGGAATGTCTTGAAATTGTACACAGTCATAGTCAAGCATGCCCTGAACAAGAATCCGTTGAATATATTTGCATATCTCTTGCAGAATATTTTAAATGAACTTTTGAAAATCAGGAAATTGATCCATGCACTTGGACATTCCAAGTATGTTGGAATGTCTTGAAATTGTACTCAGTCATAGTCAACGACGCCCTGAACAAGAATCCGTTGAAAATATTTGCATATCGCTTAAGGAATATTTTTAATGAATTTTTGAAAATCAGGAAAGCGATCCATGCACTTAGGCAGTGACTTAACTTTTTCGTCAAAAAAGACCCCAGAAGTATCTTGGAATGTCTTGAAATTGTACACAGTCATAGTCAAGCATGCCCTGAACAAGAATCCGTTGAATATATTTGCATATCTCTGGAAGAATATTTTTAATGAATTTTTGAAAATCCGGAAAGCGATCCATGCACTTGGACATTCCAAGTATGTTGGAATGTCTTGAAATTGTACTCAGTCATAGTCAACAACGCCCTGAACAAGAATCCATTGAAGATATTTGCATATCTCTTAAGGAATATTTTTAATGAATTTTTGAAAATGAGGAAAGTCTGTGCACTTAGGCAGTGACTTAACTTTTTATTCAAAAAAGACCCCAAAAGTATCTTGGAATGTCTTGAAATTGTACACAGTCATAGTCAAGCATGCCCTGAACAAGAATCCGTTGAATATATTTGCATATCTCTTGAAGAATATTTTTAATGAATTTTTGAAAATCCGAAAAGCGATCCATGCACTTGGACATTCCAAGTATGTTGGAATGTCTTGAAATTGTACTCAGTCATAGTCAACGACGCCCTGAACAAGAATCAATTGAAAATATTTGCATATCTCTTAAGGAATATTTTTAATGAATTTTTGAAAATGAGGAAAGTCTGTGCACTTCGGCAGTGACTTAACTTTTTATTCAAAAAAGACCCCAAAAGTATCTTGGAATGTCTTGAAATTGTACACAGTCATAGTCAAGCATGCCCTGAACAAGAATCCGTTGAATATATTTGCATATCTCTTGAAGAATATTTTTATTGAACTTTTGAAAATCAGGAAAGCGATCCATGCACTTAGGCAGTGACTTAACTTTTTATTCAAAAAAGACCCCAAAAGTATCTTGGAATGTCTTGAAATTGTACACAGTCATAGTCAAGCATGCCCTGAACAAGAATCCGTTGAATATATTTGCATATCTCTTGAAGAATCTTTTTAATGAACTTTTGAAAATCAGGAAAGCGATCCATGCACTTGGACATTCCAAGTATGTTGGAATGTCTTGAAATTGTACTCAGTCATACTCAACGACGCCCTGGACAAGAATCCGTTGAAAATATTTGCATATCGCTTAAGGAATATTTTTAATGAATTTTTGAAAATCAGGAAAGCGATCCATGCACTTAGGCAGTGACTTAACTTTTTATTCAAAAAAGACCCCAAAAGTATCTTGGAATGTCTTGAAATTGTACACAGTCATAGTCAAGCATGCCCTGAACAAGAATCCGTTGAATATATTTGCATATCTCTTGAAGAATATTTTTAATGAACTTTTGAAAATCAGGAAATTGATCCATGCACTTGGACATTCCAAGTATGTTGGAATGTCTTGAAATTGTACTCGGTCATAGTCAACGACGCCCTGAACAAGAATCCATTGAAAATATTTGCATATCTCTTAAGGAATATTTTAAATGAATTTTTGAAAATGATGAAAGTCTGTGCACTTAGGCAGTGACTTAACTTTTTATTCAAAAAAGACCCCAAAAGTATCTTGGAATGTCTTGAAATTGTACTCAGTCATAGTCAACGACGCCCTGAACAAGAATCCATTGAAAATATTTGCATATCTCTTAAGGAATATTTTTAATGAATTTTTGAAAATGATGAAAGTCTGTGCACTTTGGCAGTGACTTAACTTTTTATTCAAAAAAGACCCCAAAGGTATCTTGGAATGTCTTGAAATTGTACACAGTCATAGTCAAGCATGCCCTGAACAAGAATCCGTTGAATATATTTGCATATCTCTTGAAGAATATTTTTAATGAACTTTTGAAAATCAGGAAAGCGATCCATGCACTTAGGCAGTGACTTAACTTTTTTGTCAAAAAAGACCCCAAAAGTATCTTGGAATGTCTTGAAATTGTACACAGTCATAGTCAAGCATGCCCTGAACAAGAATCCGTTGAATATATTTGCATATCTCTTGAAGAATATTTTTAATGAATTTTTGAAAATCCGAAAAGCGATCCATGCACTTGGACATTCCAAGTATGTTGGAATGTCTTGAAATTGTACTCAGTCATAGTCAACGACGCCCTGAACAAGAATCAATTGAAAATATTTGCATATCTCTTAAGGAATATTTGTAATGAATTTTTGAAAATGAGGAAAGTCTGTGCACATAGGCAGTGACTTAACTTTTTATTCAAAAAAGACCCCAAAAGTATCTTGGAATGTCTTGAAATTGTACACAGTCATAGTCAAGCATGCCCTGAACAAGAATCCGTTGAATATATTTGCATATCTCTTGAAGAATCTTTTTAATGAACTTTTGAAAATCAGGAAAGCGATCCATGCACTTGGACATTCCAAGTATGTTGGAATGTCTTGAAATTGTACTCAGTCATAGTCAACGACGCCCTGAACAAGAATCCGTTGAAAATATTTGCATATCGCTTAAGGAATATTTTTAATGAATTTTTGAAAATCAGGTAAGCGATCCATGCACTTAGGCAGTGACTTAACTTTTTATTCAAAAAAGACCCCAAAAGTATCTTGGAATGTCTTGAAATTGTACACAGTCATAGTCAAGCATGCCCTGAACAAGAATCCGTTGAATATATTTGCATATCTCTTGAAGAATATTTTTAATGAACTTTTGAAAATCAGGAAATTGATCCATGCACTTGGACATTCCAAGTATGTTGGAATGTCTTGAAATTGTACTCGGTCATAGTCAACGACGCCCTGAACAAGAATCCATTGAAAATATTTGCATATCTCTTAAGGAATATTTTAAATGAATTTTTGAAAATGATGAAAGTCTGTGCACTTAGGCAGTGACTTAACTTTTTATTCAAAAAAGACCCCAAAAGTATCTTGGAATGTCTTGAAATTGTACTCAGTCATAGTCAACGACGCCCTGAACAAGAATCAATTGAAAATATTTGCATATCTCTTAAGGAATATTTTTATTGAATTTTTGAAAATGAGGAAAGTCTGTGCACTTCGGCAGTGACTTAACTTTTTATTCAAAAAAGACCCCAAAAGTATCTTGGAATGTCTTGAAATTGTACACAGTCATAGTCAAGCATGCCCTGAACAAGAATCCGTTGAATATATTTGCATATCTCTTGAAGAATATTTTTAATGAACTTTTGAAAATCAGGAAAGCGATCCATGCACTTGGACATTCCAAGTATGTTGGAATGTCTTGAAATTGTACTCAGTCATAGTCAACGACGCCCTGAACAAGAATCCGTTGAAAATATTTGCATATCGTTTAAGGAATTTTTTTTAAGAATTTCTGAAAATCAGGAAAGCGATCCATGCACTTAGGCAGTGACTTAACTTTTTCGTCAAAAAAGACCCCAAAAGTATCTTGGAATGTCTTGAAATTGTACACAGTCATAGTCAAGCATGCCCTGAACAAGAATCCGTTGAATATATTTGCATATCTCTTGAAGAATATTTTTAATGAATTTTTGAAAATCAGGAAAGCGATCCATGCACTTGGACATTCCAAGTATGTTGGAATGTCTTGAAATTGTACTCAGTCATAGTCAACAACGCCCTGAACAAGAATCCATTGAAAATATTTGCATATCGCTTAAGGAATATTTTTAATGAATTTTTGAAAATCAGGAAAGCGATCCATGCACTTAGGCAGTGACTTAACTTTTTATTCAAAAAAGACCCCAAAAGTATCTTGGAATGTCTTGAAATTGTACACAGTCATAGTCAAGCATGCCCTGAACAAGAATCCATTGAATATATTTGCATATCTCTTGAAGAATCTTTTTAATGAACTTTTGAAAATCAGGAAAGCGATCCATGCACTTGGACATTCCAAGTATGTTGGAATGTCTTGAAATTGTACTCAGTCATAGTCAACGACGCCCTGAACAAGAATCCGTTGAAAATATTTGCATATCGCTTAAGGAATATTTTTAATGAATTTTTGAAAATCAGGAAAGCGATCCATGCACTTAGGCAGTGACTTAACTTTTTATTCAAAAAAGACCCCAAAAGTATCTTGGAATGTCTTGAAATTGTACACAGTCATAGTCAAGCATGCCCTGAACAAGAATCCGTTGAATATATTTGCATATCTCTTGAAGAATATTTTTAATGATCTTTTGAAAATCAGGAAATTGATCCATGCACTTGGACATTCCAAGTATGTTGGAATGTCTTGAAATTGTACTCGGTCATAGTCAACGACGCCCTGAACAAGAATCCATTGAAAATATTTGCATATCTCTTAAGGAATATTTTTAATGAATTTTTGAAAATGATGAAAGTCTGTGCACTTAGGCAGTGACTTAACTTTTTATTCAGAAAAGACCCCAAAAGTATCTTGGAATGTCTTGAAATTGTACTCAGTCATAGTCAACGACGATCTGAACAAGAATCAATTGAAAATATTTGCATATCTCTTAAGGAATATTTTTAATGAATTTTTGAAAATGAGGAAAGTCTGTGCACTTAGGCAGTGACTTAACTTTTTATTCAAAAAAGACCCCAAAAGTATCTTGGAATGTCTTGAAATTGTACACAGTCATAGTCAAGCATGCCCTGAACAAGAATCCGTCGAATATATTTGCATATCTCTTGAAGAATATTTTTAATGAACTTTTGAAAATCAGGAAAGCGATCCATGTACTTGGACATTCAAAGTATGTTGGAATGTCTTGAAATTGTACTCGGTCATAGTCAACGACGCCCTGAACAAGAATCCGTTGAAAATATTTGCATATCGCTTAAGGAATATTTTTAATGAATTTTTGAAAATCAGGAAAGCGATCCATGCACTTAGGCAGTGACTTAACTTTTTCGTCAAAAAAGACCCCAAAAGTATCTTGGAATGTCTTGAAATTGTACACAGTCATAGTCAAGCATGCCCTGAACAAGAATCCGTTGAATATATTTGCATATCTCTTGAAGAATATTTTTAATGAATTTTTGAAAATCCGGAAAGCGATCCATGCACTTGGACATTCCAAGTATGTTGGAATGTCTTGAAATTGTACTCGGTCATAGTCAACGACGCCCTGAACAAGAATCCATTGAAAATATTTGCATATCTCTTAAGGAATATTTTTAATGAATTTTTGAAAATGATGAAAGTCTGTGCACTTAGGCAGTGACTTAACTTTTTCGTCAAAAAAGACCCCAAAAGTATCTTGGAATGTCTTGAAATTGTACACAGTCATAGTCAAGCATGCCCTGAACAAGAATCCTTTGAATATATTTGCATATCTCTTGAAGAATATTTTTAATGAATTTTTGAAAATCCGAAAAGCGATCCATGCACTTGGACATTCCAAGTATGTTGGAATGTCTTGAAATTGTACTCAGTCATAGTCAACGACGCCCTGAACAAGAATCAATTGAAAATATTTGCATACCTCTTAAGGAATATTTTTAATGAATTTTTGAAAATGAGGAAAGTCTGTGCACTTAGGCAGTGACTTAACTTTTTATTCAAAAAAGACCCCAAAAGTATCTTGGAATGTCTTGAAATTGTACACAGTCATAGTCAAGCATGCCCTGAACAAGAATCCGTTGAATATGTTTGCATATCTCTTGAAGAATATTTTTAATGAACTTTTGAAAATCAGGAAAGCGATCCATGCACTTGGACATTCCAAGTATGTTGGAATGTCTTGAAATTGTACTCAGTCATAGTCAACGACGCCCTGAACAAGAATCCGTTGAAAATATTTGCATATCGCTTAAGGAATATTTTTAATGAATTTTTGAAAATCAGGAAAGCGATCCATGCACTTAGGCAGTGACTTAACTTTTTTGTCAAAAAAGACCCCAAAAGTATCTTGGAATGTCTTGAAATTGTACACAGTCATAGTCAAGCATGCCCTGAACAAGAATCCGTTGAATATATTTGCATATCTCTTGAAGAATATTTTTAATGAACTTTTGAAAATCAGGAAATTGATCCATGCACTTGGACATTCCAAGTATGTTGGAATGTCTTGAAATTGTACTCAGTCATAGTCAACGACGCCCTGAACAAGAATCCGTTGAAAATATTTGCATATCGTTTAAGGAATATTTTTAAAGAATTTCTGAAAATCAGGAAAGCGATCCATGCACTTAGGCAGTGACTTAACTTTTTCGTCAAAAAAGACCCCAAAAGTATCTTGGAATGTCTTGAAATTGTACACAGTCATAGTCAAGCATGCCCTGAACAAGAACCTGTTGAATATATTTGCATATCTCTTGAAGAATATTTTTAATGAATTTTTGAAAATCCGGAAAGCTATCCATGCACTTGGACAGTCCAAGTAAGTTGGAATGTCTTGAAATTGTACTCAGTCATAGTCAACGACGCCCTGAACAAGAATCTATTGAAAATATTTGCATATCTCTTAAGGAATATTTTTAATGAATTTTTGAAAATGAGGAATTTCTGTGCACTTAGGCAGTGACTTAACTTTTTATTCAAAAAAGACCCCAAAAGTATCTTGGAATGTCTTGAAATTGTACACAGTCATAGTCAAGCATGCCCTGAACAAGAATCCGTTGAATATATTTGCATATCGCTTAAGGAATATTTTTAATGAATTTTTGAAAATCAGGAAAGCGATCCATGCACTTGGACATTCCAAGTATGTTGGAATGTCTTGAAATTGTACTCAGTCATAGTCAACGACGCCCTGAACAAGAATCCGTTGAAAATATTTGCATATCGCTTCAGGAATATTTTAAATGAATTTTTGAAAATCAGGAAAGCGATCCATGCACTTAGGCAGTGACTTAACTTTTTTGTCAAAAAAGACCCCAAAAGTATCTTGGAATGTCTTGAAATTGTACACAGTCATAGTCAAGCATGCCCTGAACAAGAATCCGTTGAATATATTTGCATATCTCTTGAAGAATATTTTTAATGAACTTTTGAAAATCAGGAAAGCGATCCATGCACTTGGACATTCCAAGTATGTTGGAATGTCTTGAAATTGTACTCAGTCATAGTCAACGACGCCCTGAACAAGAATCCGTTGAAAATATTTGCATATCGTTTAAGGAATATTTTTAAAGAATTTTTGAAAATCAGGAAAGCGATCCATGCACTTAGGCAGTGACTTAACTTTTTCGTCAAAAAAGACCCCAAAAGTATCTTGGAATGTCTTGAAATTGTACACAGTCATAGTCAAGAATGCCCTGAACAAGAATCCGTTGAATATATTTGCATATCTCTTGAAGAATATTTTTAATGAATTTTTGAAAATCCGGAAAGCGATCCATGCACTTGGACATTCCAAGTATGTTGGAATGTCTTGAAATTGTACTCGGTCATAGTCAACGACGCCCTGAACAAGAATCCATTGAAAATATTTGCATATCTCTTAAGGAATATGTTTAATGATTTTTTGAAAATGATGAAAGTCTGTGCACTTAGGCAGTGACTTAACTTTTTATTCAAAAAAGACCCCAAAGGTATCTTGGAATGTCTTGAAATTGTACACAGTCATAGTCAAGCATGCCCTGAACAAGAATCCGTTGAATATATTTGCATATCTCTTGAAGAATATTTTTAATGAACTTTTGAAAATCCGGAAAGCGATCCATGCACTTGGACATTCCAAGTATGTTGGAATGTCTTGAAATTGTACTCAGTCATAGTCAACGACGCCCTGAACAAGAATCCGTTGAAAATATTTGCATATCGCTTAAGGAATATTTTTAATGAATTTTTGAAAATCAGGAAAGCGATCCATGCACTTAGGCAGTGACTTAACTTTTTTGTCAAAAAAGACCCCAAAAGTATCTTGGAATGTCTTGAAATTGTACACAGTCATAGTCAAGCATGCCCTGAACAAGAATCCGTTGAATATATTTGCATATCTCTTGAAGAATATTTTTAATGAATTTTTGAAAATCCGAAAAGCGATCCATGCACTTGGACATTCCAAGTATGTTGGAATGTCTTTAAATTGTACTCAGTCATAGTCAACGACGCCCTGAACAAGAATCAATTGAAAATATTTGCATGTCTCTTAAGGAATATTTTTAATGAATTTTTGAAAATGAGGAAAGTCTGTGCACTTAGGCAGTGACTTAACTTTTTATTCAAAAAAGACCCCAAAAGTATCTTGGAATGTCTTGAAATTGTACACAGTCATAGTCAAGCATGCCCTGAACAAGAATCCGTTGAATATATTTGCATATCTCTTGAAGAATATTTTAAATGAACTTTTGAAAATCAGGAAATTGATCCATGCACTTGGACATTCCAAGTATGTTGGAATGTCTTGAAATTGTACTCAGTCATAGTCAACGACGCCCTGAACAAGAATCCGTTGAAAATATTTGCATATCGTTTAAGGAATATTTTTAAAGAATTTCTGAAAATCAGGAAAGCGATCCATGCACTTAGGCAGTGACTTAACTTTTTCGTCAAAAAAGACCCCAAAAGTATCTTGGAATGTCTTGAAATTGTACACAGTCATAGTCAAGCATGCCCTGAACAAGAATCCGTTGAATATATTTGCATATCTCTTGAAGAATATTTTTAATGAATTTTTGAAAATCCGAAAAGCGATCCATGCACTTGGACATTCCAAGTTTGTTGGAATGTCTTGAAATTGTACTCAGTCATAGTCAACGACGCCCTGAACAAGAATCAATTGAAAATATTTGCATATCTCTTAAGGAATATTTTTATTGAATTTTTGAAAATGAGGAAATTCTGTGCACTTAGGCAGTGACTTAACTTTTTATTCAAAAAAGACCCGAAAAGTATCTTGGAATGTCTTGAAATTGTACACAGTCATAGTCAAGCATGCCCTGAACAAGAATCCGTTGAATATATTTGCATATCTCTTGAAGAATATTTTTAATGAATTTTTGAAAATCCGAAAAGCGATCCATGCACTTGGACATTCCAAGTATGTTGGAATGTCTTGAAATTGTACTCAGTCATAGTCAACAACGCCCTGAACAAGAATCAATTGAAAATATTTGCATATCTCTTAAGGAATATTTTTATTGAATTTTTGAAAATGAGGAAAGTCTGTGCACTTCGGCAGTGACTTAACTTTTTATTCAAAAAAGACCCCAAAAGTATCTTGGAATGTCTTGAAATTGTACACAGTCATAGTCAAGCATGCCCTGAACAAGAATCCGTTGAATATATTTGCATATCTCTTGAAGAATATTTTTAATGAACTTTTGAAAATCAGGAAAGCGATCCATGCACTTGGACATTCCAAGTATGTTGGAATGTCTTGAAATTGTACTCAGTCATAGTCAACGACGCCCTGAACAAGAATCCGTTGAAAATATTTGCATATCGTTTAAGGAATTTTTTTTAAGAATTTCTGAAAATCAGGAAAGCGATCCATGCACTTAGGCAGTGACTTAACTTTTTCGTCAAAAAAGACCCCAAAAGTATCTTGGAATGTCTTGAAATTGTACACAGTCATAGTCAAGCATGCCCTGAACAAGAATCCGTTGAATATATTTGCATATCTCTTGAAGAATATTTTTAATGAATTTTTGAAAATCAGGAAAGCGATCCATGCACTTGGACATTCCAAGTATGTTGGAATGTCTTGAAATTGTACTCAGTCATAGTCAACAACGCCCTGAACAAGAATCCATTGAAAATATTTGCATATCTCTTAAGGAATATTTTTAATGAATTTTTGAAAATCAGGAAAGCGATCCATGCACTTAGGCAGTGACTTAACTTTTTATTCAAAAAAGACCCCAAAAGTATCTTGGAATGTCTTGAAATTGTACACAGTCATAGTCAAGCATGCCCTGAACAAGAATCCATTGAATATATTTGCATATCTCTTGAAGAATCTTTTTAATGAACTTTTGAAAATCAGGAAAGCGATCCATGCACTTGGACATTCCAAGTATGTTGGAATGTCTTGAAATTGTACTCAGTCATAGTCAACGACGCCCTGAACAAGAATCCGTTGAAAATATTTGCATATCGCTTAAGGAATATTTTTAATGAATTTTTGAAAATCAGGAAAGCGATCCATGCACTTAGGCAGTGACTTAACTTTTTATTCAAAAAAGACCCCAAAAGTATCTTGGAATGTCTTGAAATTGTACACAGTCATAGTCAAGCATGCCCTGAACAAGAATCCGTTGAATATATTTGCATATCTCTTGAAGAATATTTTTAATGAACTTTTGAAAATCAGGAAATTGATCCATGCACTTGGACATTCCAAGTATGTTGGAATGTCTTGAAATTGTACTCGGTCATAGTCAACGACGCCCTGAACAAGAATCCATTGAAAATATTTGCATATCTCTTAAGGAATATTTTTAATGAATTTTTGAAAATGATGAAAGTCTGTGCACTTAGGCAGTGACTTAACTTTTTATTCAGAAAAGACCCCAAAAGTATCTTGGAATGTCTTGAAATTGTACTCAGTCATAGTCAACGATGATCTGAACAAGAATCAATTGAAAATATTTGCATATCTCTTAAGGAATATTTTTAATGAATTTTTGAAAATGAGGAAAGTCTGTGCACTTAGGCAGTGACTTAACTTTTTATTCAAAAAAGACCCCAAAAGTATCTTGGAATGTCTTGAAATTGTACACAGTCATAGTCAAGCATGCCCTGAACAAGAATCCGTCGAATATATTTGCATATCTCTTGAAGAATATTTTTAATGAACTTTTGAAAATCAGGAAAGCGATCCATGTACTTGGACATTCCAAGTATGTTGGAATGTCTTGAAATTGTACTCAGTCATAGTCAACGACGCCCTGAACAAGAATCCGTTGAAAATATTTGCATATCGCTTAAGGAATATTTTTAATGAATTTTTGAAAATCAGGAAAGCGATCCATGCACTTAGGCAGTGACTTAACTTTTTCGTCAAAAAAGACCCCAAAAGTATCTTGGAATGTCTTGAAATTGTACACAGTCATAGTCAAGCATGCCCTGAACAAGAATCCTTTGAATATATTTGCATATCTCTTGAAGAATATTTTTAATGAATTTTTGAAAATCCGAAAAGCGATCCATGCACTTGGACATTCCAAGTATGTTGGAATGTCTTGAAATTGTACTCAGTCATAGTCAACGACGCCCTGAACAAGAATCAATTGAAAATATTTGCATATCTCTTAAGGAATATTTTTAATGAATTTTTGAAAATGAGGAAAGTCTGTGCACTTAGGCAGTGACTTAACTTTTTATTCAAAAAAGACCCCAAAAGTATCTTGGAATGTCTTGAAATTGTACACAGTCATAGTCAAGCATGCCCTGAACAAGAATCCGTTGAATATATTTGCATATCTCTTGAAGAATATTTTTAATGAACTTTTGAAAATCAGGAAAGCGATCCATGCACTTGGACATTCCAAGTATGTTGGAATGTCTTGAAATTGTACTCAGTCATAGTCAACGACGCCCTGAACAAGAATCCGTTGAAAATATTTGCATATCGCTTAAGGAATATTTTTAATGAATTTTTGAAAATCAGGAAAGCGATCCATGCACTTAGGCAGTGACTTAACTTTTTTGTCAAAAAAGACCCCAAAAGTATCTTGGAATGTCTTGAAATTGTACACAGTCATAGTCAAGCATGCCCTGAACAAGAATCCGTTGAATATATTTGCATATCTCTTGAAGAATATTTTTAATGAACTTTTGAAAATCAGGAAAGCGATCCATGTACTTGGACATTCAAAGTATGTTGGAATGTCTTGAAATTGTACTCGGTCATAGTCAACGACGCCCTGAACAAGAATCCGTTGAAAATATTTGCATATCGCTTAAGGAATATTTTTAATGAATTTTTGAAAATCAGGAAAGCGATCCATGCACTTAGGCAGTGACTTAACTTTTTATTCAAAAAAGACCCCAAAAGTATCTTGGAATGTCTTGAAATTGTACACAGTCATAGTCAACGACGCCCTGAACAAGAATCAATTGAAAATATTTGCATGTCTCTTAAGGAATATTTTTAATGAATTTTTGAAAATGAGGAAAGTCTGTGCACTTAGGCAGTGACTTAACTTTTTATTCAAAAAAGACCCCAAAAGTATCTTGGAATGTCTTGAAATTGTACACAGTCATAGTCAAGCATGCCCTGAACAAGAATCCGTTGAATATATTTGCATATCTCTTGAAGAATATTTTAAATGAACTTTTGAAAATCAGGAAATTGATCCATGCACTTGGACATTCCAAGTATGTTGGAATGTCTTGAAATTGTACTCAGTCATAGTCAACGACGCCCTGAACAAGAATCCGTTGAAAATATTTGCATATCGTTTAAGGAATATTTTTAAAGAATTTCTGAAAATCAGGAAAGCGATCCATGCACTTAGGCAGTGACTTAACTTTTTCGTCAAAAAAGACCCCAAAAGTATCTTGGAATGTCTTGAAATTGTACACAGTCATAGTCAAGCATGCCCTGAACAAGAATCCGTTGAATATATTTGCATATCTCTTGAAGAATATTTTTAATGAATTTTTGAAAATCCGAAAAGCGATCCATGCACTTGGACATTCCAAGTATGTTGGAATGTCTTGAAATTGTACTCAGTCATAGTCAACAACGCCCTGAACAAGAATCCATTAAAAATATTTGCATATCTCTTAAGGAATATTTTTAATGAATTTTTGAAAATGAGGAAAGTCTGTGCACTTAGGCAGTGACTTAACTTTTTATTCAAAAAAGACCCCAAAAGTATCTTGGAATGTCTTGAAATTGTACACAGTCATAGTCAAGCATGCCCTGAACAAGAATCCGTTGAATATATTTGCATATCTCTTGAAGAATATTTTTAATGAACTTTTGAAAATCAGGAAAGCGATCCATGCACTTGGACATTCCAAGTATGTTGGAATGTTTTGAAATTGTACTCAGTCATAGTCAACGACGCCCTGAACAAGAATCCGTTGAAAATATTTGCATATCGCTTAAGGAATATTTTTAATGAATTTTTGAAAATCAGGAAAGCGATCCATGCACTTAGGCAGTGACTTAACTTTTTATTCAAAAAAGACCCCAAAAGTATCTTCGAATGTCTTGAAATTGTACACAGTCATAGTCAAGCATGCCCTGAACAAGAATCCGTTGAATATATTTGCATATCTCTTGAAGAATATTTTTAATGAACTTTTGAAAATCAGGAAAGCGATCCATGCACTTGGACATTCCAAGTATGTTGGAATGTCTTGAAATTGTACTCAGTCATAGTCAACGACGCCCTGAAGAAGAATCCGTTGAAAATATTTGCATATCGTTTAAGGAATATTTTTAAAGAATTTCTGAAAATCAGGAAAGCGATCCATGCACTTAGGCAGTGACTTAACTTTTTCGTCAAAAAAGACCCCAAAAGTATCTTGGAATGTCTTGAAATTGTACACAGTCATAGTCAAGCATGCCCTGAACAAGAATCCGTTGAATATATTTGCATATCTCTTGAAGAATATTTTTAATGAATTTTTGAAAATCCGGAAAGCGATCCATGCACTTAGGCAGTGACTTAACTTTTTCGTCAAAAAAGACCCCAACAGTATCTTGGAATGTCTTGAAATTGTACACAGTCATAGTCAAGCATGTCCTGAACAAGAATCCGTTGAATATATTTGCATATCTCTTGAAGAATATTTTTATAGAACTTTTGAAAATCAGGAAAGCGATCCATGCACTTGGACATTCCAAGTATGTTGGAATGTCTTGAAATTGTACTCAGTCATAGTCAACGACGCCCTGAACAAGAATCCGTTGTAAATTTTTGCATATCGCTTAAGGAATATTTTTAATGAATTTTTGAAAATCAGGAAAGCGATCGATGCACTTAGGCAGTGACTTAACTTTTTTGTCAAAAAAGACCCCAAAAGCATCTTGGAATGTCTTGAAATTGTACACAGTCATAGTCAAGCATGCCCTGAACAAGAATCCGTTGAATATATTTGCACATCTCTTGAAGAATATTTTTAATGAATTTTTGAAAATCCGGAAAGCGATCCATGCACTTGGACATTCCAAGTATGTTGGAATGTCTTGAAATTGTACTCAGTCATAGTCAACGACACCCTGAACAAGAATCCGTTGAAAATATTTGCATATCTCTTAAGGAATATTTTTAATGAATTTTTGAAAATCCGGAAAGCGATCCATGCACTTGGACTTTCCAAGTATGTTGGAATGTCTTGAAATTGTACTCAGTCATAGTCAACGACACCCTGAACAAGAATCTGTTGAAAATATTTGCATATCGCCTAACAAATATTTTAAATGAATTTTTGAAAATCAGGAAAGCGAACCATGCACTTACGCAGTGACTTAACTTTTTTGTCAAAAAAGACCCCAAAAGTATCTTGGAATGTCTTGAAATTGTACACAGTCATAGTCAAGCATGCCCTGAACAAGAATCCGTTGAATATATTTGCATATCTCTTAAAGAATATTTTTAATGAACTTTTGAACATGACATAGTTTGGCATGGGTTAACCCATGTCATGACAAACATGACATGTTTGTCCACTAGAGGGCAGTTTGAAGAACCAAGCAGCCATGAATCAGATTTGACCTTACTTGTAATGTCAAACTTGTCCACTAGAGGGCAGTTGAAATAATTAAGTATCCATACATTAAATTTGAGCTTACATGTAATGACACCTTTATCCACTAAAGGGCAGTTCCAAGAATTTAGCATGCCATAAATCAGATTTGAGCTTACATGTAATGACACATTTGTCCACCAGAGGGCAGTCTGACCAATCCAGCAGCCATAAATCAGATTTGACCTTACTTGCAATGTCAAACTTGTCCACTAGAGGGCAGTTGAAATAATTAGGTATCCATACATCAAATTTGAGCTTACATGTAATGACACCTTTATCCACTAGAGAGCAGTCTGAAGAATTTAGCATGCCATAAATCAGATTTGAGCTTACATGTAATGACACCTTTATCCACTAGAGAGCAGTCTGAAGAATTTAGCATGCCATAAATCAGATTTGAGCTTACATGTAGTGACACATTTGTCCACCAGAGGGCAGTCTGACCAATCCAGCAGCCATAAATCAGATTTGACCTTACTTGTAATGTCAAACTTGTCCACCAGAGGGCAGTTGAAATAATTTAGTATCCATAAATCAAATTTGAGCGTGCATGTAATGACATGTTTATCCACCAGAGGGCAGTCTGAAGAATCCAGCAGCCAAAAGTCAAATTTGACCTTACATGTAATGACACCTTTATCCACTAGAGGGCAGTCTGAAGAATTTAACAGCCATAAATCAGATTTGAGCTTACATGTAATGACACATTTGTCCACCAGAGGGCAGTCTGACCAATCCAGCAGCCATAAATCAGATTTGACCTTACTTGTAATGTCAAACTTGTCCACTAGAGGGCAGTTGAAATAATTTATCAGCTATAAATCAAATTTGAGCGTGCATTTAATGACATGTTTATCCACCAGAGGGCAGTCTGAAGAATCCAGCAGCCAAAAGTCAAATTTGACCTTACATGTAATGACATCTTTTTCCACCAGAGGGCAGTCTGACCAATCCAGCAGCCATAAATCAGATTTGACCTTACTTGTAATGTCAAACTTGTCCACTAGAGGGCAGTTGAAATAATTAGGTATCCATACATCAAATTTGAGCTTACATGTAATGACACCTTTATCCACTAGAGGGCAGTCCGAAGAATTTAGCATGCCATAAATCAGATTTGAGCTTACATGTAATGACACATTTGTCCACCAGAGGGCAGTCTGACCAATCCAGCAGCCATAAATCAGATTTGACCTTACTTGTGATGTCAAACTTGTCCACTAGAGGGCAGTTGAAATAATTAAGCAGCTATAAATCAAATTTGAGCGTGCATGTAATGACATGTTTATCCACCAGAGGGCAGTCTGAAGAATCCAGCAGCCAAAAGTCAAATTTGACCTTACATGTAATGACACCTTTATCCACTAGAGGGCAGTCTGAAGAATTTAACAGCCATAAATCAGATTTGAGCTTACATGTAATGACACATTTGTCCACCAGAGGGCAGTCTGACCAATCCAGCAGCCATGAATCAGATTTGACCTTACTTGTAATGTCAAACTTGTCCACTAGAGGGCAGTTGAAATAATTTATCAGCTATAAATCAAATTTGAGCGTGCATGTAATGACATGTTTATCCACCAGAGGGCAGTCTGAAGAATCCAGCAGCCAAAAGTCAAATTTGACCTTACATGTAATGACATCTTTTTCCACTAGAGGGCAGTCTGAAGAATTTAGCAGCCATAAATCAGATTTGACCTTACATGTAATAACACATTTGTCCACCAGAGGGCAGTCTGACCAATCCAGCACCCATAAATCAGATTTGAACTTACTTGTAATGTCAAACTTGTCCACTAGAGGGCAGTTGAAATAATTAAGTATCCATACATCAAATTTGAGCTTACATGTAACGACATGTTTGTCCACTAGAGGGCAGTTTGAAGAACCCAGCAGCCATGAATCAGATTTGACCTTACTTGTAATGTCAAACTTGTCCACTAGAGGGCAGTTGAAATAATTAAGTATCCATACATCAAATTTGAGCTTACATGTAATGACACCTTTATCCACTAGAGGGCAATTTGAAGAACCCAGCAGCCATAAATCAGATTTGACCTTACATGTAATAACAACTTTGTCCACCAGAGAGCAGTCTGAATAATTCAGCAGCCATAAATCAAATGTGACCCTCCTTGTAAAAACACATTGGTTCACCAGGAAGCTGTTACACCATGTGAACCAATCCATTACCCATAATGCTTTGTGAAAACTTAAAAGTGAAGAAAACAGTGTCAGCCAATCGGCTTTTTCAGCCAATCAGCTGACGATCACAGAGAATACACATGGCTAATTATACGGAGAGAGAGAGACAGGGAGAGGGAGAGAGAGTGTGTCGAATGTCCAGCGTATGTGTGCAGTGTGTGTGTGTGCAGTGCGAAATTAAAGCGTGAATATCATCAAAGCAGTCATCATCAAAGCTTTGTTTGACAAAGGAAGACAAAGAGAAAAGGACAATAAGTCTGTGGCTGAGCAGCTTCTTCACGGACAAGGACAGCGAACGTACAGAGACTGCTGTGTGTGGACTGTTAGCATTTTAAGCTAGCGATCTTTATGCTAACGTGTTAGCAGACTTCATCGTCACAAAAACAACAAACAGATGATTATTCCGCGGCTGAAAGAGAGCAGGACACACACGGTAGTTGTCTGAGATGATGACATGACGCCAGCACCCTCTATCTCCTATCGAATTGGACTTTTGGAGGCGAACAGACGTAAAACTGTTATGATTAGAGGCACTGATGTTCTTATGGGGTGAGTTTTCCTTAACGTTGTTAATCGATGTTATGTTAGTGTTCATTCAAAGTCACATACAGACGCACATAGGGAAGCTGTCTTTTAATAATCCACTGTGCGTTTCATAACGCCGTTTGGCTACATTGTTATTAGCCATGCTTGCTTAGCTCGCTAGCTTAGCTCGCTAGCTCGGTACTGTATTATTACAATGAGAATGATGCGCACATCGAAACTTTTGTTCGGTCAGATGAGCGTATTATAAGCCGTAAGAGGAGCATGTCACGGCCCTCTTTGAGATTTTGTACACCCGCAGGTTCAGTTTGATAATTCAAATGCTTTGAGACGAAACTCCCGTGTTCGAAACCTAACATTGCATTGAATGATGTGTGAATGCCACACCTTTGCATGCATGAATCACACATGATTAACACAATGTGTGATGAACGTGTTAATTACACGTGCAATTCATGCACATAAAGGTGTGGCATTCACACATAATTCAAGCAATACTAATGATCAATCTATACTGATTCAGTGATTAAATGCCTTTTAACATGAACCATGATCTGAAATAAGTATTTTTTATTTTTTTTTCAGAATCCTGGGCATAAGGATTGGCATGTGAAGTTGCTGCCAACCCATATGTCCAAGGCCTCAGTGTGGCGTCAATACATGAGGTCGGCTAAGGCTCTTGGTATGTGTATAAATTGATTTCTATACAATAGCCAAATGCTTATAAAGACTGCAATATGTAATGTGTAAAATGTGATTTTTTTGGAAAAATAAAATAATTATTTTCATTGTGGTTCTTGCTGTCAACAGGTAGTGGAACACAGCTCTGCTGAAAGTCGCCTCAATATTCCGCAGCTTGTTGGAACGGCAGATGGCAGAGTGATAGTAAAGACCATCGACTGGCAGACACATCTGAGTCCCTACTTTCAAAAGCTCCCACAGATCAAGAGTTATCAGAACTTTAGGTATTTATATTCAAAATTCTGCATTTTATGAATAAAAAAATCACGAATGAACATAATAGTGTTCCATGTGAACAGTGAGCCATGTTTTAAATATCCTGTTGTGTGCTTCTATTCTGTCACAGCTTTGATGCCAACAGACCAGGTGTGGTGCTTGCTCAAACTCACAGTGATGCAGAGCCTATCGAGTTTCAGCTACTGCGCAACCCAGGAGTTCTGCCCCCTGTTGACAGTCTCCCCGTCCTGGCCCCACCTGGACTGACCATGGACAGGCAGACGTATCTTTTTGAAAAAATCCGGCCTTTCTGTTCTGATGAGGCAAAATTCTTCACATGCCCAGCACCAAAGGTTACAGCACAGAAGAGGGTGCGTTTGTGATGTCATCATTTAGTCCGCATATCAACTGTGATGGACAGAGTGGGTACAGCCACATTGTGGGGGAGGAACTGGTATTGAAGATGATAATATAGTCCATGGTCTGGAAAATATTCCTTCACACACTTAGATATATTTTATTTCTTTATTTTAGTTCTATGCACCATATATCTGGAACAAACTCCCAGAAAACTGTAGGTCTGCTGAAACTCTCACCTCTTTTAAATCAAGAGTGAAGACTTTTCTGTTTGCCGCTGCATTTCAGTCATTTCCAATACTGCACTGTAACCTTTATTCCTTATATATACTCTTGATTTTATTTGTTATCTTTTTATTTTATTTGTATCTATTTTATTTTTTAATCTTAATCTTTAAATTTTACCTGCTTGTTTTTATTTTGATGTTATATCTGATTTTATAAATGTCTCTTTTCTATGCTTTTTAATGCTTTATGTAAAGCACTTTGAATTACCTTGTTGTTGAAATGTGCTATACAAATAAACTTGCCTTGCCTTGCCTTACATTGACATGAACTACATTCATTCCTTTTTTTTTCCAAACTGCTACACTGTTACTGTCCTGTGGGCTAACAGACATCAGATGTCACTGACAGCTAGACTGGGTGGGGGGTTGTGACCATGTTAATGTCATGCAAATGAGCAGCTATTGGCCTGGCTCCTCAAGAGGGTCGAAATCTTTCAGGCTGAATTTCTCCCTAAAGCAGTTTGAGGAGTGTCTACATTCAAATTACCACATCTTCTTCAAAAATGATCAGATGGACATGGGTTTGACATTGTTGGAAAGCTTAGATATCACACTTTCGGAATCTGTAAATAACTCCAAATGTCCCGAAGTAGACATGTGAACCCTTTTGCCATGGCTGGACACAAATTTTCTGTTCCAGAATCGAGACCCGACATGGACCTTGTGATGGAACGGTCACGCCTGGTGTATGTCCAGGACAACATTGACGAACTCTGAACACCAGCTGTCAGAAGAGGATGAGTATTGTAAGTTGTTGTGTTTGCTGCGTTTGTCTCTGTTAATTTGTTTGTTGTTCCTAATCTGTTCCAGAATGGAGACCCAACATGGTCGACCTCGAGCCGGGGCTTGGTGGACGTTCTGGACAACTTCGACGAACTCTGAACACAGACTGTTGGAAGAGGATGAGTATGGTGATATTTTTGTTTGAGTTATTGTTGACCTCTACTTTCGTCTACAGTCGCCTCTTCCCTGATCTGGTCGGTGACTCCCACTGCACAAGAAGAACCTACAGTGGTGAGTATATCAGATTCCTTATGACATCAATGACAGTTTGATACTGCTTTTCAGTTTTGTTTTTCCTAATCTGTTTCAGAATGGAGACCCAAGGCTTGGTGGACTTCCTAGGTCCTTGACAACTTCAAACTCTAAACACTAGCTGTCGGAAGAGGATGAGTATTGTTAGTAGTTGTGTTTGCTGCTGCTTTTGTCTCTGTTAATTTGTTTGTTTTTCCTAATCTGTTCCAGAAGGGTGACCCAACATGGTCGACCTCAAGGTGGTGCTTGTTGGACGTTCTACCCTACAGTCGCATCTTCCCTGATCTCATCGGTGACTCCTACTGCACAAGAAGAACCTGCAGTGGTGAGTATATCAGATTCCTTTGGACATCAATGACAGTTTGATACTGCTTTTCAGTTTTGTTTTTCCTAATCTGTTCCAGAATGGAGACCCAACATGGTCGACCTCGAGGCGGTGCTTGGTGGACGTACTGGACAACTTCGACGAACTCTGAACACAGATTGTCGGAAGAGGAGGAGAATGGTGATATTTATTTTTCTTTGCGTCATTGTTGTTGACTCAACTCAACTTTATTTATAGAGCGCTTTAGGCAGCTAAAGCTGGTACAAAGTGCTTAACAGTACAATAAATAAAACATGGCACATAAAACATAGGAGACAAAATAAAAACAATAAAACTATAAAACAGTAACAATGTTTAAATAATAAAAAAAACAATAAAACTATAAAACAATAAAAATGTTTAAACAATAAAACACTAAAACAAGAGCAGAGTCTCATGCTGAGTTGAACGCAGAAGAATAAAAATGTGTTTTAAGATGAGTTTTAAAAATGGACAGTGAGGGGGCCTGTCTAATATGAAGCGGGAGGGCGTTCCAAAGTTTGGGACCGGCAATGGAGAAAGCTCTTTCCCCTCTGAGCTTCCGTTTAGACCTCGGTACCTCCAGGAGCAGCTGGTCAGCTGACCTGAGGCACCGAGCAGGAGTGTAAGGATGGAGAAGCTCAGAGAGGTAAGGCGGGGCAAGACCATTTAAAGATTTAAAAACAAATAAAAGAATCTTAAAATGGACTCTAAAATGCACAGGCAGCCAGTGAAGGGAGGCCAAAATGGGAGTAATGTGCTCCCTCTTACGTGCTCCAGTTAAGAGGCGAGCAGCAGCGTTCTGGACCAACTGGAGACGTGAGAGGGAGGACTGGCTGACTCCAAGATAAAGAGCGTTACAGTAATCCAGCCGAGATGTAACAAAGGCATGGATTACTGTTTCAAAGTGCTTTTGTGAGAGAAAGGGCCTCACCTTTGCCAGCTGCCTGAGGTGAAAAAAGCTGGACTTTACTGTTGCCCCAATTTGCCGGTCCAATTTAAAATCACTGTCCATAATAAAACCTAAGTTTGTCACTAAAGGCTTCACATACGATGCCAAAGGGCCCAAATCAGCAGGGGGGGGGGGTTCACTAGAGCCGCTAGGACCAAACATTATGACTTCCGTCTTCTTTTCATTAAATTTTAAAAAGTTCAGTGACATCCATGCTTTTATGTCATCAAGACATAATAGAAGTGGTTGCAGACAGGCATTTTTCTTACTCAGTGGGACATAAATCTGACTGTCGTCTGCATAAAAATGAAATGAGATGCCATGTTTTCTCAAGATGGAGCCCAGGGGAAGCAGATACAGGGAGAAGAGCAGGGGCCCTAAAATTGAGCCCTGTGGAACCCCATATGACAGTGGAGCAGAGCGGGACTCAGAGCCACCGAGGCGTACACACATAGATCTTCCCTCAAGATACGATCTAAACCAATTAAGGGCGCTACCACTAATGCCCACTAGGTGCTGCAAGCGTGCCACTAAAATATTGTGGTCCACAGTGTCAAACGCTGCAGTTAGGTCCAGCAGGACAAGGATCACAGAGTCTCCAGAATCAACCGTCAGGAGGATGTCATTGAACACTCTTAATAAAGCTGACTCTGTACTATGCCTTGTTTTAAAGCCAGACTGGAAAATCTCCAGAATATCATGCTCGTCCAGGAACGACTGCAACTGGGCGTGGACAACTTTTTCCAGGATCTTTGAAATAAAAGGCAGCTTGGAGATAGGTCTATAATTGGCTAGCATAACACGATCAAGGCCAGGTTTCTTAAGCAGGGGTTGTACAACAGCATGTTTAAAACATTGGGGGACAACACCAGAAGACAGACTGCTGTTAATAATGGCCAGGACTGACTGCCCTATACAAGGAAATACCTCTTTAAAAAAGTGAGGCGGGACAGTGTCACAGGGAGAGCCTGATGGCTTCATCTGGGCAACCACTTTTTCTCAGGCAATCAGAGACACGGGCTCAAACGAATCAAGCACAGCTGAGAAAAGCACACTGTCAGAGGGGTCAGACATAGGTGTGGTGATTAGAGCCCTTGTGGTAGCAACCTTA
Organism: Microchirus variegatus; assembly: GCF_963457635.1. Taxonomy (NCBI): domain Eukaryota; kingdom Metazoa; phylum Chordata; class Actinopteri; order Pleuronectiformes; family Soleidae; genus Microchirus; species Microchirus variegatus. The sequence continues at coordinate 667,591 of NW_028154739.1, forward strand.
TCAATGAAGAACTGCAGGAAGCTATTGCACATTTCAGGGGATTCCTCTGTGCACACAGGCTGAGGTGAGCCAAGAACAGACTCTATGGTTTTAAATAACACACGTGGGTTGTGAGAGTTTGATTCAATAATATTTGACAGGTGCTCTCTTCTGGACTCTTTGACAGTGCTCTGGTAGCAGCGCCAGCTGTCTTTTAGGATTTGGCGAGAAACCTGCAGCTTGTCCTTTTTCCACCTGCGTTCAGCTTTGCGGCAATCCTGTCTGGCTGCGCGAGTTCTCGCATTGAACCAGGGCTCAGGTTTAGCTTTGGGCTGCACGGTTTTAAATGGAGCCACAGAGTCCAATATGGTTCGGCAGGAGGAGTGAAACGAAGAACTGAGCACCTCCGTGTTTGGTAATAATTCAGAGGGGACACAGAGCTGGTTAAAGGCAGCAGAAAACTGGCCGGAAAACTGACCTCTACTTTTGTCTACAGTCGCCTCTTCCCTGATCTCATCGGTGACTCCCACTGCACAAGAAGAACCTACAGTGGTGAGTATATCAGATTCCTTTGAACATCAATGAAAGTTTGATGCTGCTTTTCAGTTTCGTTTTTTTCCTAATCTGTTTCAGATTAGGAAAAACGAGCCCAAGGCTTGGTGGATTTCTGACGTCCAGGACAACTTTGAACATCTGAACACCAACTGTCAGAAGAAGATGAGTATTGTTGTTTTCTGCTGCTCTCGTCCCTTTTCATTATTTAGTTTTTTCCATTATTTTTTAAGTGTACAAAAATCACTATAGTCACAAAGCACTGAATACGATTCAAACACAGGTTGTTTTTTGATATATAAACAGACTCAGGGTTCAAGTTTGTTTCATTTTTGAAATGAAATGTTTGGTGTGGTTTAAGGAATATTTGGTTGTTATTAGACCCTGAGATGGGTCAGTGACTAGGAGAAACATTGATTTTGATGCATTAGTTGTTTGTAGTAGCAGATCCAATGTAATCTTATTTTGTGATATATGATGGATTTTGAATCGGTCTCCGACTACAAGTAAAACATTTTTTTCCTACTAACCCAATTATAGCCTGGTTTTGTTTTAAGATGAATAAACATACAATAATAGTTTGAACCTGAAAAACATTTATTTTGCAAAGGACACTGAATGATGAACACTTAAATATGAACATTGAATATGAAACATGGGGCAGTTTGGTGTGTTGTTGGCGATGGGGAGAAGGGAAAAGATGGAGATGGTGAGTGAGTTCATCATGTGTGAATGTGAGAGTTCAGCTCAGGTGGAGCAGAGACTCCAAATCTCGCTTGTTCACTCGCAGTCACGCTCGCTCGCTCACTCTCGCTCGCTCACTCACTCACTCAGTCACTCACTCTCGCTCGCTCGCTCACTCGCTCCCTCACTCCCTCACTCCCTCACTCAGTCACACATGATGCACTCACTCACCATCGCTCTTTTCCTTTCTCCCCATCTCCAACAACACACCCAACTGCCCCATGTTTCATATTCAATGTTTATATTTCAGTCTTCATCATTCAGGGTCGTCTTTGCAAAATAAATATTTGTTCAGGTTGAACCTATTCTTGTTTATTTATCTTTAAACAAAACAGGGTAATAATTATTTAGTTGGAAAAAAGTTTGCTTATAGAAGGAGACGGTTCAAAATCCATCATATCACAAGATTATTAAATTGCATCTGCCACTACAGAAACTAACAATGCATCAAAATCAATGTTTCTTCCAATCACTGACCATCTCAGGGCCTGATAATAATAAATAGTCCTTGAAAGGTATTTTATGATTGATTGGAAAGGATTGTAGTTTTTTTGTTGATTTAAAGAGTTGCATAAACATTATGGCCTTTAAAGGGTTAGAATTTTTAAAAATATAATTTGATGAGTATATCTCAGTCTGAAGTAGCGTTAAAAGAGTGACAATTTAAAGTTGAAAAAAATATGAACAATATTTTTGTAGGAGACTGTTTTTAGAAAAATCTGACATTGCAAAAAATAAGAATGCATCAGAATCAAAAGTTAATGTAGTTTTTTTTTCCCAATAAAAACAGTGTAGTTGCGTAAACAATATGGCCTTTAAAAGGTGAACCTTTAAAAAATAATATTTTTAAAAGGTTCACCTTTTAAAAATATTAATATTTGATATGCATATTTCAGGAGGAAGTAGCTTCAAAAGACTGACTCATTTAAAGTGGAAATAAATATTAAGATATTTTTACAGCAGTTTTTGGCAAGGGGCCGTTTTCTGCAACAAGGAACAAATGAGGGGGTTAGGGTTAGCTAACCTTAGTTAGTTATCCCCAAAACACCTGGTTCAGGTGCACAGGTTATCAGAGTTCTGCAGAGCTCGTTAACCACTTCCACTACACAAGAACCTACAGTGGTGAGTATATTAGACTCCTTTTGACATCAATGACACTTTGCTACTGCTTTTCAGTTTTGTTTTTCCTAATCTGTTCCAGAATTGAGACCCTAACACTTGGTGGACTTCTTACGTCCTGGACAACTTAGACGAACTCTGAACACCGGCTGTCAAAACAAGATGAGTGTTTTTTTGTTTGTGTCAATATGCACTTCTACTTTGGTCTGTCGTTTCATCTTCCTGTGTTGTCGTTGTTACACAAATGTGTACACTTAGCAAAACTTAGTTGACAGTAAACGGGTGCAGGTGTCGGAGGATTGATAACTCTGATTGGACGGAACTCTCCATACGTGACAGCAAAACAAAAATCTGCTCACAAGGATGGACAAACTGGAATCATGGCTTGGAAATGCAAAAGTAACTTTCTGGACAACTTTGTCAACACGATGATGCAGCAAATGGAGGAATTCATTCACCTCAGTGAATCTACTCTTGGAAAATGGATGGATCTGCATGATGATCTTTGAGGAAATGGGATCAGTGGATTCAAAACCTGGAGGAACGGAACACAAGAATCTGAAAAAAACCCAACATGAACTGCACAAAATGGCCTCCTTGTGGTCGTCCAACCAAAACCACTGACTAACAAAAGTTACCACCTCTTGTCCTTTCTGTTCCCCTCCCATTCCCCCCAACCGGTCGAGGCAGACGGCCGCACACTTTGAGTCTGGTTCTGCCAGAGATTTCTTCCTGTTAAAAGGGAGTTTTTTCTCTCCACTGTTGCCACGATTGCTTGCTCATTGTGTGAATTGTTGGGTTTCTCTTCTCTCTAATATTATGAATGATTTAAAAAAAAAAAAAAAAAAAAGGAGTGCAAGTCCGACTGTCACCTCCACGTGGTGCACTCTGGGTAACGCTAACGACGGCGGCAAACGATAGTTTACCCGGACATTTGTGACTTATTTGAAAAGTTGATCTTTTTGAGAAAATGTTAATGTGTAGAATGTGTTTGAATGTTTGTCATTGTTGTGACGATAGTCAAGTTAATTTTCACTTCATGTGTTTTCATGTGTCCAGAAACGGCAGCAAAACATGGACTGGATTTCACCGACTGGACTTGATGTGGTTTCCCTGTGAGTCGACAAACTCATTTATTTCCTTGCTGTCCTTTTATTGCTTTCCTTTTCTCTTTCCTTCCATTCTTTTTCATGTCTTTCAGCCCTTTCTTTTTGCCATTTCCTCCATCCCTGTGTTCTCTCCTTCTCTAATGGACTTTATTGCTTCCTTCCTTTTTCTGATTAAATGAGGTTTTAGTCCAACCAGCAGGGGGCGTCACAGCCACTTCAGCCTCAGTGGGTGAAGCTGAGTATTTTTTCTTTTCCATTTCTAATTCACAGTGTAAGTGGGGTTTAAAGCCAACAGGGTTTATGAAGAATAAGTTCTTGTTTTTATTGTTATTTAAAGCTAACTGTATTTTCTTCTCTGTATTGTTTTATTGCGTTGAAGAAAAGAGCCTGTGATTGTTTGACTTTAATTTCTACTTAACCTTTATATGTTTCTTTGATGCCGTTTTGTTTCTTTTCTGCTTTGTGTTGATGTTTTTTCCATCTTGAATCTTTTGTGTTAAATAAATAAATAAGTCACTTATTTGAAGTCTCTCGCTCTTTCACTCACACTCACTCTGCTGAACTGGCTGAACAAATGTGTGCCACAGTCTGGCCCTCGGTGAAACTCTGTATGGCCTGAACCCTGAATGTTTTCTCAAGTTATTTATGGGCTGGCAGTGACTTAAATTCAGCAGCTTTGAATACATTTTTCATCTACACGTAATGTCACCTTTGTCCACTGGAGGTCAGGTTTTTGCAGTTCTGTTTTATGATGAATTATTTATGGCCTGGCAGGGTCTTAAACATAAAAAAACTGTTTCCCTCACAAAAGTTACTATTTATTTCACCAGTTTAGCAGCTCTAAATCTCATGTGACCTTACATGTAATGTCAAACGTGTCCACCAGAGGGCAGTTTCAACATGTAAACACATTTCAAGATCCTCTTCACCACCTACAAATCCTTCTTACCTTCAGACCTCCTCCATCGCCCCATTCACTCACACCGAACACGCTACACCAAACATCTGTGTAGCCCCAGTTAAGCCCCTCAAGCATTTTATTTTAGATTTTATAAAATATATAATATAGATATATGTTTTTTTGAAGTTTAACATTTAAAAAGTTCAAGTAGCCATTCTGTTCCAATCCAATCCCTGTGTGTGTGAGTAAGAATGGAATAGGTGAGGGCGGGTCGCTACGGTAACTGTGGAGCTTCGGGCGCTGTCCGTGGTGCTGAAAGGCTGCTTTGTTGGATGAGTGTGTGACTTTGTTTTCTTTTTTTTCCCTCTACATGTAAAGTGACTTTTGTGATAGAGGAGGGAAGTGTGATGGAGCCTTGAGGGATTCTGGACTCATCACCAGGCTCGCTTCTCCTCGGCCTCAAATCTCCACGGACCTGAAACACAAGGAAAAGCAGCTGAAGCCACTTTCACTCATGACAATCCATCATTATTGAGTCACTGTGATGAAAGGAAGAAACTGTAGGGATGTTTTTAAGGTAGAACATTAGCTGAAAGGATGTTGTCGATGAATTCGTTCTTCATTGATGAAGCAGAGCATGAGAGAGAATAGATCAAAGCAGGAGAAACATCTTCTACATACGTAGAGTAAGATTAGAAGTAAGAGGAAGATTCTATTGAATAATATCTCAAATATCCAATGCCTTACCTGAACATTACTGGGCTCAGAGATGGAGAAGCTGGTCTCTTGAAAGTTGCTGCCATCTGCTGGTTTACCAGACAACGCCAGATCGGTCCTGCTGGATCTCAGTGCAGCATTTGATACGATAGATCATGAGATCCTGCTACATAGACTAGAACAAGATGTTGTGATTAGAGGATCTGCACTTGTCTGGTTCAAGTCCTATTTATGGGACAGATTTCAGTTTGTTAGTGTTAACGAGGACTACTCCATATTCACTAAGGTCAACTACGGAGTTCCTCAGGGTTCCGTGCTCGGACCTATTCTTTTTACCCTGTACATGCTGCCATTAGGCAACATTATCAGGAAACACAACATAGATTTCCATTGTTATGCAGACGACACCCAGCTATATGTATCTGTACGACCGGATGACCCAAACCCATCTATAAAACTCCAGGATTGTCTCATAGACATACAGACGTGGATGACTCTGAACTTTCTGATGCTTAACACAGAAAAAACTGAGGTCATGGTCCTTGGGCCAAAAGATATAAGAGCAGCACTTTTAAGTGGAGCTCTAAACCGAGGCAGTAACACTTCAGTCCCTTGCACTACAGTAAGGAACCTAGGAGTCCTGTTTGACCAGGATTTATCACTGGATGAACATATTAAGCATATATGTAGAACAGCCTTCTTCCACCTTCGCAACATTAAGACAATTAGAAATATTATATCACGACAAGACTCTGAGAAACTTATCCACGCCTTTATAACCTCTAGGCTGGATTACTGTAACTCCTTACTGTCTGGATGTCCTAGTAAGTCCTTGAGAAGCCTTCAACTTGTCCAGAACGCAGCAGCACGGATACTGACTGGAACCAGACGACGTGATTATACGACTCCTGTCTTGGCTTCTCTTCACTGGCTCCCAGTGAAAAGTAGAATAGATTTTAAAATACTTCTACTCACATACAAGGCCCTGAATAATCAGGCACCTTCTTATATTTGTGACTTAATCACTTTATATCAACCCAATAGACCCTGAACTCAGGTCTACTGGTTATTCCTAAAATAACTAGAAGTAGAATCGGTGGTAGAACATTTATCTACCAGGCTCCTCTCCTGTGGAACCAACTTCTGCTTTCAGTCAGACAGTCTGACTCTGTCTCTGCCTTTAAGGTGAGACTGAAAACCTACCTTTTTAACATAGACTATAGTCGAAGCTAGATCAGGTATGTCCTGATTAGAATAGTCTATCTTATGCTGCCATAGGCTTAGACTGCTGGAGGAATTTCCCATCATGCACTTAGAATGAGCACACAGACTTTGCACGAGCCGCACTTTCTCTACCCCGTCCTCAATTTCTCAACCCTCACCACTTACCCGATGTCCCCCATGACATGTAGACCATAAATCCACATTTAGACCATAAATCCACATGTAGCACATAAATCCACATGTACACCATACATCCACATGTACACCATAAATCCACATGTAGACCATAAATCCACATGTAGACCATAAATTCACATGTAGACCATAAATTCACATGTAGACCTTCTCTAACTGATGTTTAATCTCTTACAGTTCTGCTGACACCAGTGAACGACATGAGGTCAGGACAGGAAAGAGGACTCCGTCATCTTCAAGTCTCTGACCACAACAGCCTTCACGACAGGCTGTGACAGATGATCCTGGCATTTAAAGACTTTTCACTTTTTATTCTTTGTCATTGTGTATTGTATGTTTTTGGTAACATCTACTGCACGTCTGTCCGTCCAGGGAGTGGATCCCTCAACTGTGGTTCTCCTTAAGGTTTCTACCCTTTTCCCTGTTAGAAGAGTTTTTTCGCTGGTAGTTTTTCCTTACCCTGGTCGAAGGTCTAAGGATAGAGGATGTTACCAACCCTGTGAAGTCCCTGAGACAAACTATGTTTTGTAAACTGTGGGCTATACAAAAAATGATTGATTGATTGATTGATTTAACAGAAAAAAACCAAAAGTATCTTGGAATGTCTTGAAATTGTACACAGTCATAGTCAACGACACCCTGAACAAGAATCCGTTGAAAATATTTGCATATCTCTTAAGGAATATTTTTAATGAATTTTTGAAAATTAGGAAAGCGATCCATGCACTTAGGCAGTGACTTAACTTTTGATGTTTTTGGTTTGTTTTTAAAGCATTAAAGCTGCAGGAGTTCATCCATGTCGTCCAGTCGCTGGAAACAAACGTTTGGACACCGTGGATCACACAGCAGGAAATCAGGTGAGACAGAGGAAACGATCCATTTGCCCTGATGCACTTAGTGACTTGACTTTTTTTTCAAAAAAAACCCCAAAAGTAAATTGGAATGTCTTGAAATTGTACACAGTCATAGTCAAGCATGCCCTGAACAAGAATCTGTTGAATATATTTGCATATCTCTTGAAGAATATTTTTAATGAACTTTTGAAAATCAGGAAAGCGATCCATGCACTTGGACATTCCAAGTATGTTGGAATGTCTTGAAATTGTACTCAGTCATAGTCAACGACGCCCTGAAGAAGAATCCGTTGAAAATATTTGCATATCTCTTAAGGAATATTTTTAATGAATTTTTGAAAATCAGGAAAGCGATCCATGCACTTAGGCAGTGACTTAACTTTTTCGTCAAAAAAGACCCCAAAAGTATCTTGGAATGTCTTGAAATTGTACACAGTCATAGTCAAGCATGCCCTGAACAAGAATCCATTGAATATATTTGCATATCTCTTGAAGAATATTTTTAATGAATTTTTGAAAATCCGGAAAGCGATCCATGCACTTGGACATTCCAAGTATGTTGGAATGTCTTGAAATTGTACTCAGTCATAGTCAACGACGCCCTGAAGAAGAATCCGTTGAAAATATTTGCATATCTCTTAAGGAATATTTTTAATGAATTTTTGAAAATCAGGAAAGCGATCCATGCACTTAGGTAAGTGACTTAACTTTTTTGTCAAAAAAGACCCCAAAAGTATCTTGGAATGTCTTGAAATTGTACACAGTCATAGTCAAGCATGCCCTGAACAAGAATCCATTGAATATATTTGCATATCGCTTAAGGAATATTTTTAATGAATTTTTGAAAATCAGGAAAGCGATCCATGCACTTAGGCAGTGACTTAACTTTTTCGTCAAAAAAGACCCCAAAAGTATCTTGGAATGTCTTGAAATTGTACACAGTCATAGTCAAGCATGCCCTGAACAAGAAACCGTTGAATATATTTGCATATCTCTTGAAGAATATTTTTAATTATTTTTTGAAAATCCGAAAAGCGATCCATGCACTTGGACATTCCAAGTATGTTGGAATGTCTTGAAATTGTACTCAGTCATAGTCAACGAAGCCCTGAACAAGAATCCATTGAAAATATTTGCATATCTCTTAAGGAATATTTTTAATGAATTTTTGGAAATGAGGAAAGTCTGTGCACTTAGGCAGTGACTTAACTTTTTATTCAAAAAAGACCCCAAAAGTATCTTGGAATGTCTTGAAATTGTACACAGTCATAGTCAAGCATGCCCTGAACAAGAATCCGTTGAATATATTTGCATATCTCTTGAAGAATATTTTTAATGAATTTTTGAAAATCCGGAAAGCGATCCATGCACTTGGACATTCCAAGTATGTTGGAATGTCTTGAAATTGTACTCAGTCATAGTCAACGACGCCCTGAACAAGAATCCGTTGAAAATATTTGCATATCGCTTAAGGAATATTTTTAATGAATTTTTGAAAGTCAGGAAAGCGATCCATGCACTTAGGCAGTGACTTAACTTTTTCGTCAAAAAAGACCCCAAAAGTATCTTGGAATGTCTTGAAATTGTACACAGTCATAGTCAAGCATGCCCTGAACAAGAATCCGTTGAATATATTTGCATATCTCTTGAAGAATATTTTTAATGAATTTTTGAAAATCCGGAAAGCGATCCATGCACTTGGACATTCCAAGTATGTTGGAATGTCTTGAAATTGTACTCAGTCATAGTCAACGACACCCTGAACAAGAATCAATTGAAAATATTCGCATATCTCTTAAGGAATATTTTTAATGAATTTTTGAAAATCAGGAAAGCAATCCATGCACTTAGGCAGTGACTTAACTTTTTTGTCAAAAAAGACCCCAAAAGTATCTTGGAATGTCTTGAAATTGTACACAGTCATAGTCAAGCATGCCCTGAACAAGAATCCATTGAATATATTTGCATATCTCTTGAAGAATATTTTTAATGAATTTTTGAAAATCCGGAAAGCGATCCATGCACTTGGACATTCCAAGTATGTTGGAATGTCTTGAAATTGTACTCAGTCATAGTCAACGACGCCCTGAAGAAGAATCCGTTGAAAATATTTGCATATCTCTTAAGGAATATTTTTAATGAATTTTTGAAAATCAGGAAAGCGATCCATGCACTTAGGCAGTGACTTAACTTTTTCGTCAAAAAAGACCCCAAAAGTATCTTGGAATGTCTTGAAATTGTACTCGGTCATAGTCAACGACGCCCTGAACAAGAATCCGTTGAAAATATTTGCATATCCCTTAAGGAATATTTTTAATGAATTTTTGAAAATCAGGAAAGCGATCCATGCACTGAGGCAGTGACTTAACTTTTTCGTCAAAAAAGACCCCAAAAGTATCTTGGAATGTCTTGAAATTGTACACAGTCATAGTCAAGCATGCCCTGAACAAGAATCCGTTGAAAATATTTGCATATCTCTTGAAGAATAATTTTAATGAATTTTTGAAAATCCGGAAAGCGATCCATGCACTTGGACATTCCAAGTATGTTGGAATGTCTTGAAATTGTACTCAGTCATAGTCAACGACGCCCTGAACAAGAATCAATTGAAAATATTCGCATATCTCTTAAGGAATATTTTTAATGAATTTTTGAAAATCAGGAAAGCAATCCATGCACTTAGGCAGTGACTTAACTTTTTTGTCAAAAAAGACCCCAAAAGTATCTTGGAATGTCTTGAAATTGTACACAGTCATAGTCAAGCATGCCCTGAACAAGAATCCGTTGAATATATTTGCATATCTCTTGAAGAATATTTTTAATGAATTTTTAAAATTCCGGAAAGCTATCCATGCACTTGGACATTCCAAGTAAGTTGGAATGTCTTGAAATTGTACTCAGTCATAGTCAACGACGCCCTGAACAAGAATCCGTTGAAAATATTTGCATATCGCTTAAGGAATATTTTTAATGAATTTTTTAAAAAATCAGGAAAGCGATCCATGCACTTAGGCAGTGACTTAACTTTTTCGTCAAAAAAGACCCCAAAAGTATCTTGGAATGTCTTGAAATTGTACACAGTCATAGTCAAGCATGCCCTGAACAAGAATCCGTTGAATATATTTGCATATCTCTTGAAGAATATTTTTAATGAATTTTTAAAATTCCGGAAAGCTATCCATGCACTTGGACATTCCAAGTAAGTTGGAATGTCTTGAAATTGTACTCAGTCATAGTCAACGACGCCCTGAACAAGAATCTATTGAAAATATTTGCATATCTCTTAAGGAATATTTTTAATGAATTTTTGAAAATGAGGAATTTCTGTGCACTTAGGCAGTGACTTAACTTTTTATTCAAAAAAGACCCCAAAAGTATCTTGGAATGTCTTGAAATTGTACACAGTCATAGTCAAGCATGCCCTGAACAAGAATCCGTTGAATATATTTGCATATCTCTTGAAGAATATTTTTAATGAATTTTTAAAATTCCAGAAAGCTATCCATGCACTTGGACATTCCAAGTAAGTTGGAATGTCTTGAAATTGTACTCAGTCATAGTCAAGCATGCCCTGAACAAGAATCCGTTGAATATATTTGCATATCTCTTGAAGAATATTTTTAATGAACTTTTGAAAATACGAAAAGCGATCCATGCACTTGGACATTCCAAGTATGTTGGAATGTCTTGAAATTGTACTCAGTCATAGTCAACGACGCCCTGAACAAGAATCAATTGAAAATATTTGCATATCTCTTAAGGAATATTTTTAATGAATTTTTGAAAATGAGGAAAGTCTGTGCACTTAGGCAGTGACTTAACTTTTTATTCAAAAAAGACCCCAAAAGTATCTTGGAATGTCTTGAAATTGTACACAGTCATAGTCAAGCATGCCCTGAACAAGAATCCGTTGAATATATTTGCATATCTCTTGAAGAATATTTTTAATGAACTTTTGAAAATCAGGAAAGCGATCCATGCACTTGGACATTCCAAGTATGTTGGAATGTCTTGAAATTGTACTCGGTCATAGTCAACGACGCCCTGAACAAGAATCCATTGAAAATATTTAAATATCTCTTAAGGAATATTTTTAATGAATTTTTGAAAATGAGGAAAGTCTGTGCACTTAGGCAGTGACTTAACTTTTTATTCAAAAAAGACCCCAAAAGTATCTTGGAATGTCTTGAAATTGTACACAGTCATAGTCAAGCATGCCCTGAACAAGAATCCGTTGAATATATTTGCATATCTCTTGAAGAATATTTTTAATGAATTTTTGAAAATCCGAAAAGCGATCCATGCACTTGGACATTCCAAGTATGTTGGAATGTCTTGAAATTGTACTCAGTCATAGTCAACGACGCTCTGAACAAGAATCAATTGAAAATATTTGCATATCTCTTAAGGAATATTTTAAATGAATTTTTGAAAATGAGGAAAGTCTGTGCACTTAGGCAGTGACTTAACTTTTTATTCAAAAAAGACCCCAAAAGTATCTTGGAATGTCTTGAAATTGTACACAGTCATAGTCAAGCATGCCCTGAACAAGAATCCGTTGAATATATTTGCATATCTCTTGAAGAATATTTTTAATGAACTTTTGAAAATCAGGAAAGCGATCCATGTACTTGGACATTCCAAGTATGTTGGAATGTCTTGAAATTGTACTCGGTCATAGTCAACGACGCCCTGAACAAGAATCCGTTGAAAATATTTGCATATCGCTTAAGGAATATTTTTAATGAATTTTTGAAAATCAGGAAAGCGATCCATGCACTTAGGCAGTGACTTAACTTTTTCGTCAAAAAAGACCCCAAAAGTATCTTGGAATGTCTTGAAATTGTACACAGTCATAGTCAAGCATGCCCTGAACAAGAATCCGTTGAATATATTTGCATATCTCTTGAAGAATATTTTTAATGAATTTTTGAAAATCCGGAAAGCGATCCATGCACTTGGACATTCCAAGTATGTTGGAATGTCTTGAAATTGTACGCAGTCATAGTCAACGACGCCCTGAACAAGAATCCGTTGAAAATATTTGCATATCATTTAAGGAATATTTTTAAAGAATTTCTGAAAATCAGGAAAGCGATCCATGCACTTAGGCAGTGACTTAACTTTTTTGTCAAAAAAGACCCCAAAAGTATCTTGGAATGTCTTGAAATTGTACACAGTCATAGTCAAGCATGCCCTGAACAAGAATCCGTTGAATATATTCGCATATCTCTTGAAGAATATTTTTAATGAACTTTTGAAAATACGAAAAGCGATCCATGCACTTGGACATTCCAAGTATGTTGGAATGTCTTGAAATTGTACTCAGTCATAGTCAACGACGCCCTGAACAAGAATCAATTGAAAATATTTGCATATCTCTTAAGGAATATTTTAAATGAATTTTTGAAAATGAGGAAAGTCTGTGCACTTAGGCAGTGACTTAACTTTTTATTCAAAAAAGACCCCAAAAGTATCTTTGAATGTCTTGAAATTGTACACAGTCATAGTCAAGCATGCCCTGAACAAGAATCCGTTGAATATATTTGCATATCTCTGGAAGAATAATTTTAATGAACTTTTGAAAATCAGGAAAGCGATCCATGTACTTGGACATTCAAAGTATGTTGGAATGTCTTGAAATTGTACTCGGTCATAGTCAACGACGCCCTGAACAAGAATCCATTGAAAATATTTGCATATCTCTTAAGGAATATTTTTAATGAATTTTTGAAAATGATGAAAGTCTGTGCACTTAGGCAGTGACTTAACTTTTTATTCAAAAAAGACCCCAAAGGTATCTTGGAATGTCTTGAAATTGTACACAGTCATAGTCAAGCATGCCCTGAACAAGAATCCGTTGAATATATTTGCATATCTCTTGAAGAATATTTTTAATGAACTTTTGAAAATCAGGAAAGCGATCCATGCACTTGGACATTCCAAGTATGTTGGAATGTCTTGAAATTGTACTCAGTCATAGTCAACGACGCCCTGAACAAGAATCCGTTGAAAATATTTGCATATCGTTTAAGGAATATTTTTAAAGAATTTCTGAAAATCAGGAAAGTGATCCATGCACTTAGGCAGTGACTTAACTTTTTTGTCAAAAAAGACCCCAAAAGTATCTTGGAATGTCTTGAAATTGTACACAGTCATAGTCAAGCATGCCCTGAACAAGAATCCGTTGAATATATTTGCATATCTCTTGAAGAATATTTTTAATGAACTTTTGAAAATACGAAAAGCGATCCATGCACTTGGACATTCCAAGTATGTTGGAATGTCTTGAAATTGTACTCAGTCATAGTCAACGACGCCCTGAACAAGAATCAATTGAAAATATTTGCATATCTCTTAAGGAATATTTTTAATGAATTTTTGAAAATGAGGAATTTCTGTGCACTTAGGCAGTGACTTAACTTTTTCGTCAAAAAAGACCCCAAATGTATCTTGGAATGTATTGAAATTGTACACAGTCATAGTCAAGCATGCCCTGAACAAGAACCTGTTGAATATATTTGCATATCTCTTGAATAATATTTTTAATGAATTTTTGAAAATCCGGAAAGCGATCCATGCACTTAGGCAGTGACTTAACTTTTTTGTCAAAAAAGACCCCAAAAGTATCTTGGAATGTCTTGAAATTGTACACAGTCATAGTCAAGCATGCCCTGAACAAGAAACCGTTGAATATATTTGCATATCTCTTGAAGAATATTTTTAATGAACTTTTGAAAATCCGGAAAGCGATCCATGCACTTGGACATTCCAAGTATGTTGGAATGTCTTGAAATTGTACTCAGTCATAGTCAACGACGCCCTGAACAAGAATCCGTTGAAAATATTTGCATATCGCTTTAGGAATATTTTTAATGAATTTTTTTAAAAATCAGGAAAGCGATCCATGCACTTAGGCAGTGACTTAACTTTTTCGTCAAAAAAGACCCCAAAAGTATCTTGGAATGTCTTGAAATTGTACAGAGTCATAGTCAAGCATGCCCTGAACAAGAATCCGTTGAATATATTTGCATATCTCTTGAAGAATATTTTTAATGAATTTTTGAAAATCCGAAAAGCGATCCATGCACTTGGACATTCCAAGTATGTTGGATTGTCTTGAAATTGTACTCAGTCATAGTCAACGACGCTCTGAACAAGAATCAATTGAAAATATTTGCATATCTCTTAAGGAATATTTTAAATGAATTTTTGAAAATGAGGAAAGTCTGTGCACTTAGGCAGTGACTTAACTTTTTATTCAAAAAAGACCCCAAAAGTATCTTGGAATGTCTTGAAATTGTACACAGTCATAGTCAAGCATGCCCTGAACAAGAATCCGTTGAATATATTTGCATATCTCTTGAAGAATATTTTTAATGAACTTTTGAAAATCAGGAAAGCGATCCATGTACTTGGACATTCCAAGTATGTTGGAATGTCTTGAAATTGTACTCGGTCATAGTCAACGACGCCCTGAACAAGAATCCGTTGAAAATATTTGCATATCGCTTAAGGAATATTTTTAATGAATTTTTGAAAATCAGGAAAGCGATCCATGCACTTAGGCAGTGACTTAACTTTTTCGTCAAAAAAGACCCCAAAAGTATCTTGGAATGTCTTGAAATTGTACACAGTCATAGTCAAGCATGCCCTGAACAAGAATCCGTTGAATATATTTGCATATCTCTTGAAGAATATTTTTAATGAATTTTTGAAAATCCGGAAAGCGATCCATGCACTTGGACATTCCAAGTATGTTGGAATGTCTTGAAATTGTACTCGGTCATAGTCAACGACGCCCTGAACAAGAATCCATTGAAAATATTTGCATATCTCTTAAGGAATATTTTTAATGAATTTTTGAAAATGATGAAAGTCTGTGCACTTAGGCAGTGACTTAACTTTTTCGTCAAAAAAGACCCCAAAGGTATCTTGGAATGTCTTGAAATTGTACACAGTCATAGTCAAGCATGCCCTGAACAAGAATCCGTTGAATATATTTGCATATCTCTTGAAGAATATTTTTAATGAACTTTTGAAAATCAGGAAAGCGATCCATGCACTTGGACATTCCAAGTATGTTGGAATGTCTTGAAATTGTACTCAGTCATAGTCAACGACGCCCTATACAAGAATCCGTTGAAAATATTTGCATATCATTTAAGGAATATTTTTAAAGAATTTCTGAAAATCAGGAAAGCGATCCATGCACTTAGGCAGTGACTTAACTTTTTTGTCAAAAAAGACCCCAAAAGTATCTTGGAATGTCTTGAAATTGTACACAGTCATAGTCAAGCATGCCCTGAACAAGAATCCGTTGAATATATTCGCATATCTCTTGAAGAATATTTTTAATGAACTTTTGAAAATACGAAAAGCGATCCATGCACTTGGACATTCCAAGTATGTTGGAATGTCTTGAAATTGTACTCAGTCATAGTCAACGACGCCCTGAACAAGAATCAATTGAAAATATTTGCATATCTCTTAAGGAATATTTTTAATGAATTTTTGAAAATGAGGAAAGTCTGTGCACTTAGGCAGTGACTTAACTTTTTATTCAAAAAAGACCCCAAAAGTATCTTTGAATGTCTTGAAATTGTACACAGTCATAGTCAAGCATGCCCTGAACAAGAATCCGTTGAATATATTTGCATATCTCTGGAAGAATAATTTTAATGAACTTTTGAAAATCAGGAAAGCGATCCATGTACTTGGACATTCAAAGTATGTTGGAATGTCTTGAAATTGTACTCGGTCATAGTCAACGACGCCCTGAACAAGAATCCATTGAAAATATTTGCATATCTCTTAAGGAATATTTTTAATGAATTTTTGAAAATGATGAAAGTCTGTGCACTTAGGCAGTGACTTAACTTTTTATTCAAAAAAGACCCCAAAGGTATCTTGGAATGTCTTGAAATTGTACACAGTCATAGTCAAGCATGCCCTGAACAAGAATCCGTTGAATATATTTGCATATCTCTTGAAGAATATTTTTAATGAACTTTTGAAAATCAGGAAAGCGATCCATGCACTTGGACATTCCAAGTATGTTGGAATGTCTTGAAATTGTACTCAGTCATAGTCAACGACGCCCTGAACAAGAATCCGTTGAAAATATTTGCATATCGTTTAAGGAATATTTTTAAAGAATTTCTGAAAATCAGGAAAGTGATCCATGCACTTAGGCAGTGACTTAACTTTTTTGTCAAAAAAGACCCCAAAAGTATCTTGGAATGTCTTGAAATTGTACACAGTCATAGTCAAGCATGCCCTGAACAAGAATCCGTTGAATATATTTGCATATCTCTTGAAGAATATTTTTAATGAACTTTTGAAAATACGAAAAGCGATCCATGCACTTGGACATTCCAAGTATGTTGGAATGTCTTGAAATTGTACTCAGTCATAGTCAACGACGCCCTGAACAAGAATCAATTGAAAATATTTGCATATCTCTTAAGGAATATTTTTAATGAATTTTTGAAAATGAGGAATTTCTGTGCACTTAGGCAGTGACTTAACTTTTTCGTCAAAAAAGACCCCAAATGTATCTTGGAATGTATTGAAATTGTACACAGTCATAGTCAAGCATGCCCTGAACAAGAACCTGTTGAATATATTTGCATATCTCTTGAATAATATTTTTAATGAATTTTTGAAAATCCGGAAAGCGATCCATGCACTTAGGCAGTGACTTAACTTTTTCGTCAAAAAAGACCCCAAAAGTATCTTGGAATGTCTTGAAATTGTACACAGTCATAGTCAAGCATGCCCTGAACAAGAAACCGTTGAATATATTTGCATATCTCTTGAAGAATATTTTTAATGAACTTTTGAAAATCCGGAAAGCGATCCATGCACTTGGACATTCCAAGTATGTTGGAATGTCTTGAAATTGTACTCAGTCATAGTCAACGACGCCCTGAACAAGAATCCGTTGAAAATATTTGCATATCGCTTTAGGAATATTTTTAATGAATTTTTTTAAAAATCAGGAAAGCGATCCATGCACTTAGGCAGTGACTTAACTTTTTCGTCAAAAAAGACCCCAAAAGTATCTTGGAATGTCTTGAAATTGTACACAGTCATAGTCAAGCATGCCCTGAACAAGAATCCGTTGAATATATTTGCATATCTCTTGAAGAATATTTTTAATGAATTTTTGAAAATCGAAAAGCGATCCATGCACTTGGACATTCCAAGTATGTTGGAATGTCTTGAAATTGTACTCAGTCATAGTCAACGACGCTCTGAACAAGAATCAATTGAAAATATTTGCATATCTCTTAAGGAATATTTTTAATGAATTTTTGAAAATGAGGAAAGTCTGTGCACTTAGGCAGTGACTTAACTTTTTATTCAAAAAAGACCCCAAAAGTATCTTGGAATGTCTTGAAATTGTACACAGTCATAGTCAAGCATGCCCTGAACAAGAATCCGTTGAATATATTTGCATATCTCTTGAAGAATAATTTTAATGAACTTTTGAAAATCAGGAAAGCGATCCATGTACTTGGACATTCAAAGTATGTTGGAATGTCTTGAAATTGTACTCGGTCATAGTCAACGACGCCCTGAACAAGAATCCGTTGAAAATATTTGCATATCGCTTAAGGAATATTTTTAATGAATTTTTGAAAATCAGGAAAGCGATCCATGCACTGAGGCAGTGACTTAACTTTTTCGTCAAAAAAGACCCCAAAAGTATCTTGGAATGTCTTGAAATTGTACACAGTCATAGTCAAGCATGCCCTGAACAAGAATCCGTTGAATATATTTGCATATCTCTTGAAGAATATTTTTAATGAATTTTTGAAAATCCGAAAAGCGATCCATGCACTTGGACATTCCAAGTATGTTGGAATGTCTTGAAATTGTACTCAGTCATAGTCAACGACGCTCTGAACAAGAATCAATTGAAAATATTTGCATATCTCTTAAGGAATATTTTAAATGAATTTTTGAAAATGAGGAAAGTCTGTGCACTGAGGCAGTGACTTAACTTTTTATTCAAAAAAGACCCCAAAAGTATCTTGGAATGTCTTGAAATTGTACACAGTCATAGTCAAGCATGCCCTGAACAAGAATCCGTTGAATATATTTGCATATCTCTTGAAGAATATTTTTAATGAACTTTTGAAAATCAGGAAAGCGATCCATGTACTTGGACATTCCAAGTATGTTGGAATGTCTTGAAATTGTACTCGGTCATAGTCAACGACGCCCTGAACAAGAATCCGTTGAAAATTTTTGCATATCGCTTAAGGAATATTTTTAATGAATTTTTGAAAATCAGGAAAGCGATCCATGCACTTAGGCAGTGACTTAACTTTTTCGTCAAAAAAGACCCCAAAAGTATCTTGGAATGTCTTGAAATTGTACACAGTCATAGTCAAGCATGCCCTGAACAAGAATCCGTTGAATATATTTGCATATCTCTTGAAGAATATTTTTAATGAACTTTTGAAAATCAGGAAAGCGATCCATGTACTTGGACATTCCAAGTATGTTGGAATGTCTTGAAATTGTACTCGGTCATAGTCAACGACGCCCTGAACAAGAATCCGTTGAAAATTTTTGCATATCGCTTAAGGAATATTTTTAATGAATTTTTGAAAATCAGGAAAGCGATCCATGCACTTAGGCAGTGACTTAACTTTTTCGTCAAAAAAGACCCCAAAAGTATCTTGGAATGTCTTGAAATTGTACACAGTCATAGTCAAGCATGCCCTGAACAAGAATCCGTTGAATATATTTGCATATCTCTTGAAGAATATTTTTAATGAATTTTTGAAAATCCGGAAAGCGATCCATGCACTTGGACATTCCAAGTATGTTGGAATGTCTTGAAATTGTACTCAGTCATAGTCAACGACGCCCTGAACAAGAATCCGTTGAAAATATTTGCATATCGTTTAAGGAATATTTTTAAAGAATTTCTGAAAATCAGGAAAGCGATCCATGCACTTAGGCAGTGACTTAACTTTTTTGTCAAAAAAGACCCCAAAAGTATCTTGGAATGTCTTGAAATTGTACACAGTCATAGTCAAGCATGCCCTGAACAAGAATCCGTTGAATATATTTGCATATCTCTTGAAGAATATTTTTAATGAACTTTTGAAAATACGAAAAGCGATCCATGCACTTGGACATTCCAAGTATGTTGGAATGTCTTGAAATTGTACTCAGTCATAGTCAACGACGCCCTGAACAAGAATCCGTTGAATATATTTGCATATCTCTTGAAGAATATTTTTAATGAATTTTTGAAAATCCGAAAAGCGATCCATGCACTTGGACATTCCAAGTATGTTGGAATGTCTTGAAATTGTACTCAGTCATAGTCAACGACGCCCTGAACAAGAATCAATTGAAAATATTTGCATATCTCTTAAGGAATATTTTTAATGAATTTTTGAAAATGATGAAAGTCTGTGCACTTAGGCAGTGACTTAACTTTTTATTCAAAAAAGACCCCAAAGGTATCTTGGAATGTCTTGAAATTGTACACAGTCATAGTCAAGCATGCCCTGAACAAGAATCCGTTGAATATATTTGCATATCTCTTGAAGAATATTTTTAATGAACTTTTGAAAATCAGGAAAGCGATCCATGCACTTGGACATTCCAAGTATGTTGGAATGTCTTGAAATTGTACTCAGTCATAGTCAACGACGCCCTGAACAAGAATCCGTTGAAAATATTTGCATATCGTTTAAGGAATATTTTTAAAGAATTTCTGAAAATCAGGAAAGCGATCCATGCACTTAGGCAGTGACTTAACTTTTTCGTCAAAAAAGACCCCAAAAGTATCTTGGAATGTCTTGAAATTGTACACAGTCATAGTCAAGCATGCCCTGAACAAGAATCCGTTGAATATATTTGCATATCTCTTGAAGAATATTTTTAATGAATTTTTGAAAATCCGAAAAGCGATCCATGCACTTGGACATTCCAAGTATGTTGGAATGTCTTGAAATTGTACTCAGTCATAGTCAACGACGCCCTGAACAAGAATCAATTGAAAATATTTGCATATCTCTTAAGGAATATTTTTAATGAATTTTTGAAAATGAGGAAAGTCTGTGCACTTAGGCAGTGACTTAACTTTTTATTCAAAAAAGACCCCAAAAGTATCTTGGAATGTCTTGAAATTGTACACAGTCATGACTTAACTTTTTCGTCAAAAAAGACCCCAAAAGTATCTTGGAATGTCTTGAAATTGTACACAGTCATAGTCAAGCATGCCCTGAACAAGAATCCGTTGAATATATTTGCATATCTCTTGAAGAATATTTTTAATGAATTTTTGAAAATCCGGAAAGCGATCCATGCACTTGGACATTCCAAGTATGTTGGAATGTCTTGAAATTGTACTCGGTCATAGTCAACGACACCCTGAACAAGAATCCATTGAAAATATTTGCATATCTCTTAAGGAATATTTTTAATGAATTTTTGAAAATGATGAAAGTCTGTGCACTTAGGCAGTGACTTAACTTTTTATTCAAAAAAGACCCCAAAGGTATCTTGGAATGTCTTGAAATTGTACACAGTCATAGTCAAGCATGCCCTGAACAAGAATCCGTTGAATATATTTGCATATCTCTTGAAGAATATTTTTAATGAACTTTTGAAAATCAGGAAAGCGATCCATGCACTTGGACATTCCAAGTATGTTGGAATGTCTTGAAATTGTACTCAGTCATAGTCAACGACGCCCTGAACAAGAATCCGTTGAAAATATTTGCATATCGCTTAAGGAATATTTTTAATGAATTTTTGAAAATCAGGAAAGCGATCCATGCACTTAGGCAGTGACTTAACTTTTTCGTCAAAAAAGACCCCAAAAGTATCTTGGAATGTCTTGAAATTGTACTCGGTCATAGTCAACGACGCCCTGAAGAAGAATCCATTGAAAATATTTGCATATCTCTTAAGGAATATTTTTAATGAATTTTTGAAAATGATGAAAGTCTGTGCACTTAGGCAGTGACTTAACTTTTTATTCAAAAAAGACCCCAAAGGTATCTTGGAATGTCTTGAAATTGTACACAGTCATAGTCAAGCATGCCCTGAACAAGAATCCGTTGAATATATTTGCATATCTCTTGAAGAATATTTTTAATGAACTTTTGAAAATCAGGAAAGCGATCCATGCACTTGGACATTCCAAGTATGTTGGAATGTCTTGAAATTGTACTCAGTCATAGTCAACGACGCCCTGAACAAGAATCCGTTGAAAATATTTGCATATCGTTTAAGGAATATTTTTAAAGAATTTCTGAAAATCAGGAAAGCGATCCATGCACTTAGGCAGTGACTTAACTTTTTCGTCAAAAAAGACCCCAAAAGTATCTTGGAATGTCTTGAAATTGTACACAGTCATAGTCAAGAATGCCCTGAACAAGAATCCGTTGAATATATTTGCATATCTCTTGAAGAATATTTTTAATGAATTTTTGAAAATCCGAAAAGCGATCCATGCACTTGGACATTCCAAGTATGTTGGAATGTCTTGAAATTGTACTCAGTCATAGTCAACGACGCCCTGAACAAGAATCAATTGAAAATATTTGCATATCTCTTAAGGAATATTTTTAATGAATTTTTGAAAATGAGGAAAGTCTGTGCACTTAGGCAGTGACTTAACTTTTTATTCAAAAAAGACCCCAAAAGTATCTTGGAATGTCTTGAAATTGTACACAGTCATAGTCAAGCATGCCCTGAACAAGAATCCGTTGAATATATTTGCATATCTCTTGAAGAATATTTTTAATGAACTTTTGAAAATCAGGAAAGCGATCCATGCACTTGGACATTCCAAGTATGTTGGAATGTCTTGAAATTGTACTCAGTCATAGTCAACGACGCCCTGAACAAGAATCCGTTGAAAATATTTGCATATCGTTTAAGGAATATTTTTAAAGAATTTCTGAAAATCAGGAAAGCGATCCATGCACTTAGGCAGTGACTTAACTTTTTCGTCAAAAAAGACCCCAAAAGTATCTTGGAATGTCTTGAAATTGTACACAGTCATAGTCAAGCATGCCCTGAACAAGAATCCGTTGAATATATTTGCATATCTCTTGAAGAATATTTTTAATGAATTTTTGAAAATCCGGAAAGCGATCCATGCACTTGGACATTCCAAGTATGTTGGAATGTCTTGAAATTGTACTCGGTCATAGTCAACGACACCCTGAACAAGAATCCATTGAAAATATTTGCATATCTCTTAAGGAATATTTTTAATGAATTTTTGAAAATGATGAAAGTCTGTGCACTTAGGCAGTGACTTAACTTTTTATTCAAAAAAGACCCCAAAGGTATCTTGGAATGTCTTGAAATTGTACACAGTCATAGTCAAGCATGCCCTGAACAAGAATCCGTTGAATATATTTGCATATCTCTTGAAGAATATTTTTAATGAACTTTTGAAAATCAGGAAAGCGATCCATGCACTTGGACATTCCAAGTATGTTGGAATGTCTTGAAATTGTACTCAGTCATAGTCAACGACGCCCTGAACAAGAATCCGTTGAAAATATTTGCATATCGCTTAAGGAATATTTTTAATGAATTTTTGAAAATCAGGAAAGCGATCCATGCACTTAGGCAGTGACTTAACTTTTTTGTCAAAAAAGACCCCAAAAGTATCTTGGAATGTCTTGAAATTGTACACAGTCATAGTCAAGCATGCCCTGAACAAGAATCCGTTGAATATATTTGCATATCTCTTGAAGAATATTTTTAATGAATTTTTGAAAATCCGAAAAGCGATCCATGCACTTGGACATTCCAAGTATGTTGGAATGTCTTGAAATTGTACTCAGTCATAGTCAACGACGCCCTGAACAAGAATCAATTGAAAATATTTGCATATCTCTTAAGGAATATTTTTAATGAATTTTTGAAAATGAGGAAAGTCTGTGCACTTAGGCAGTGACTTAACCTTTTATTAAAAAAAGACCCCAAAAGTATCTTGGAATGTCTTGAAATTGTACACAGTCATAGTCAAGCATGCCCTGAACAAGAATCCGTTGAATATATTTGCATATCTCTTGAAGAATATTTTTAATGAACTTTTGAAAATCAGGAAAGCGATCCATGCACTTGGACATTCCAAGTATGTTGGAATGTCTTGAAATTGTACTCAGTCATAGTCAAAGACGCCCTGAACAAGAATCCGTTGAAAATATTTGCATATCGTTTAAGGAATATTTTTAAAGAATTTCTGAAAATCAGGAAAGCGATCCATGCACTTAGGCAGTGACTTAACTTTTTCGTCAAAAAAGACCCCAAAAGTATCTTGGAATGTCTTGAAATTGTACACAGTCATAGTCAAGCATGCCCTGAACAAGAATCCGTTGAATATATTTGCATATCTCTTGAAGAATATTTTTAATGAATTTTTGAAAATCCGGAAAGCGATCCATGCACTTGGACATTCCAAGTATGTTGGAATGTCTTGAAATTGTACTCGGTCATAGTCAACGACGCCCTGAACAAGAATCCATTGAAAATATTTGCATATCTCTTAAGGAATTTTTTTAATGAATTTTTGAAAATGATGAAAGTCTGTGCACTTAGGCAGTGACTTAACTTTTTATTCAAAAAAGACCCCAAAGGTATCTTGGAATGTCTTGAAATTGTACACAGTCATAGTCAAGCATGCCCTGAACAAGAATCCGTTGAATATATTTGCATATCTCTTGAAGAATATTTTTAATGAACTTTTGAAAATCAGGAAAGCGATCCATGCACTTGGACATTCCAAGTATGTTGGAATGTCTTGAAATTGTACTCAGTCATAGTCAACGACGCCCTGAACAAGAATCCGTTGAAAATATTTGCATATTGCTTAAGGAATATTTTTAATGAATTTTTGAAAATCAGGAAAGCGATCCATGCACTTAGGCAGTGACTTAACTTTTTTGTCAAAAAAGACCCCAAAAGTATCTTGGAATGTCTTGAAATTGTACACAGTCATAGTCAAGCATGCCCTGAACAAGAATCCGTTGAATATATTTGCATATCTCTTGAAGAATATTTTTAATGAATTTTTGAAAATCCGAAAAGCGATCCATGCACTTGGACATTCCAAGTATGTTGGAATGTCTTGAAATTGTACTCAGTCATAGTCAACGACGCCCTGAACAAGAATCAATTGAAAATATTTGCATATCTCTTAAGGAATATTTTTAATGAATTTTTGAAAATGAGGAAAGTCTGTGCACTTAGGCAGTGACTTAACTTTTTATTCAAAAAAGACCCCAAAAGTATCTTGGAATGTCTTGAAATTGTACACAGTCATAGTCAAGCATGCCCTGAACAAGAATCCGTTGAATATATTTGCATATCTCTTGAAGAATATTTTTAATGAATTTTTGAAAATCCGGAAAGCGATCCATGCACTTGGACATTCCAAGTATGTTGGAATGTCTTGAAATTGTACTCGGTCATAGTCAACGACGCCCTGAACAAGAATCCATTGAAAATATTTGCATATCTCTTAAGGAATTTTTTTAATTAATTTTTGAAAATGATGAAAGTCTGTGCACTTAGGCAGTGACTTAACTTTTTATTCAAAAAAGACCCCAAAGGTATCTTGGAATGTCTTGAAATTGTACACAGTCATAGTCAAGCATGCCCTGAACAAGAATCCGTTGAATATATTTGCATATCTCTTGAAGAATATTTTTAATGAACTTTTGAAAATCAGGAAAGCGATCCATGCACTTGGACATTCCAAGTATGTTGGAATGTCTTGAAATTGTACTCAGTCATAGTCAACGACGCCCTGAACAAGAATCCGTTGAAAATATTTGCATATTGCTTAAGGAATATTTTTAATGAATTTTTGAAAATCAGGAAAGCGATCCATGCACTTAGGCAGTGACTTAACTTTTTCGTCAAAAAAGACCCCAAAAGTATCTTGGAATGTCTTGAAATTGTACACAGTCATAGGCAAGCATGCCCTGAACAAGAATCCGTTGAATATATTTGCATATCTCTTGAAGAATATTTTTAATGAATTTTTGAAAATCCGGAAAGCGATCCATGCACTTGGACATTCCAAGTATGTTGGAATGTCTTGAAATTGTACTCGGTCATAGTCAACGACGCCCTGAACAAGAATCCATTGAAAATATTTGCAGATCTCTTAAGGAATATTTTTAATGAATTTTTGAAAATGATGAAAGTCTGTGCACTTAGGCAGTGACTTAACTTTTTATTCAAAAAAGACCCCAAAGGTATCTTGGAATGTCTTGAAATTGTACACAGTCATAGTCAAGCATGCCCTGAACAAGAATCCGTTGAATATATTTGCATATCTCTTGAAGAATATTTTTAATGAACTTTTGAAAATCAGGAAAGCGATCCATGCACTTGGACATTCCAAGTATGTTGGAATGTCTTGAAATTGTACTCAGTCATAGTCAACGACGCCCTGAACAAGAATCCGTTGAAAATATTTGCATATCGCTTAAGGAATATTTTTAATGAATTTTTGAAAATCAGGAAAGCGATCCATGCACTTAGGCAGTGACTTAACTTTTTTGTCAAAAAAGACCCCAAAAGTATCTTGGAATGTCTTGAAATTGTACACAGTCATAGTCAAGCATGCCCTGAACAAGAATCCGTTGAATATATTTGCATATCTCTTGAAGAATATTTTTAATGAATTTTTGAAAATCCGAAAAGCGATCCATGCACTTGGACATTCCAAGTATGTTGGAATGTCTTGAAATTGTACTCAGTCATAGTCAACGACGCCCTGAACAAGAATCAATTGAAAATATTTGCATATCTCTTAAGGAATATTTTTAATGAATTTTTGAAAATGAGGAAAGTCTGTGCACTTAGGCAGTGACTTAACTTTTTATTCAAAAAAGACCCCAAAAGTATCTTGGAATGTCTTGAAATTGTACACAGTCATAGTCAAGCATGCCCTGAACAAGAATCCGTTGAATATATTTGCATATCTCTTGAAGAATATTTTTAATGAACTTTTGAAAATCAGGAAAGCGATCCATGCACTTGGACATTCCAAGTATGTTGGAATGTCTTGAAATTGTACTCAGTCATAGTCAACGACGCCCTGAACAAGAATCCGTTGAAAATATTTGCATATCATTTAAGGAATATTTTTAAAGAATTTCTGAAAATCAGGAAAGCGATCCATGCACTTAGGCAGTGACTTAACTTTTTTTTTTTGATCAAGGTATCTTTTATTTTTCAAATATAACAAACAAGAGAAATACAATTCACACATGGAATGGTCAAATCTAGTTCCTGTCATACAAACTAACAAACAAACAGATTAACTTCCCAATGCCCCCCACCCACAGGTACTGGACCCCCAGCAAATCACCATATCTGCCAACACATTCAAAAATGGGTCTGCAGACTCACACATATACAATTAAAATGTCTAAGTAAGTAAGATAGAATAAAATAAAATGATAACAAATAAATAAACATAATAATAACATTTAAAAAAAAAAAAAAAAAAAAAAACAGGTACACACACAATTGGGTTACATAGATATGTTAATAGCTGCCACACCTTCTACAAATGAAATAAATGGCTGCCAAATGGCATAAAATTTCCTAGTGGAACCTCTTACAGTGTATCTAATTTTTTCTAACTGAACATGACTCATAACCTCTCGGATCCATTGCCCATATGTTGGGGGGAAAGCATCCTTCCATTTAAACAGGATAAGCCTCCTGGCCAATAAAGAGCAGAAGGCCATCATGCTAAGGTGGCACCCAGAAAAAACGGCATCCACCGGAGCCACACCAAACAGTGCAATCAGAGGAGATGGGTGTACTGTTTTCCCACATATTACAGAGAATGCCTCAAAGATGGACCTCCAAAAATGATGTAGCTTAGGGCACAACCAAAACATGTGCAGCAGTGTGGCAGGAGCCTGTCTGCACCGATCACATGTAGGGTCAAAATCCGCCTTAATCTTAGACAACCTATCTTTGGTCCAATGAAGACGATGTACTACTTTAAACTGAACCACTGTGTGTCTGAGGCATATAGAGGAAGAGTAGATTCGCTGTATAACTTTTTGCCATATTTCTTCAGAAATCTCTTCATCTAGGTCTGTTTCCCATTTAATTCTAAGGCTGTCGAGACTATTCATGTTATGTGTATTGAGCAATGTATAAATTCTGCCGATAACTTGTTTCATGTTAACTTTACATTTCAACATTGTTTCAAGCAGAGTTTCAGAAGGACTCAATGGGAAACAGTCAGAGTTAGAAGCCACAAAACTTCTAAGCTGTAAATACCTGTAGAAATGTGATTTATGAAGACCAAATTTCTGTTGCAATTGCATAAAAGAGGCAAACCTATTATCAATGTAGAGGTCAGCTAATGTACCTATCCCATTTCTTGCCCATACATTAAAAGCTTCATCCAACACTGATGGGACAAACATATGGTTCTTTAGCAAAGGCATAAAAAGTGAAAGATCAGTGAGTTTAAAGGTCCTTCTAAACTGATTCCAGGTTTTAATTGAATGGATAACAACTGGGTTATTGGCAAAGGATGAGATAGGTTGTTTGAAAGGTAATTTGGAACATAATAAGGCAGCAGGGGAAGTAGAGCCAATGGATGCCCTCTCTAACACTGTCCACTCAGTACTATCCGTACAATCATTTCTCAACCAATACAGCAGTGCTCTTATAGTAGCTGCCCAATGATAATACATAAAATTTGGAAGTGCCATACCTCCCATTGTGCGAGGCCTCTGTAATATACATTTACTGATCCTGGGCTGCTTTTTATGCCATATAAAGGATGAAATCTGACTGTTTAATTTGGAAAAAAACGATTTTGTTAGATAAATAGGAAGACATTGAAATAGATATAAGAACTTAGGGAGAACATTCATCTTAATCGTATTGATCCTCCCTCCTAAGGAGAGAGGTAAAGGGTCCCAGCGCTCCAGATCTTGCTTAAGGTTACTTAAGAGGGGATGATAATTAGCCTTAAAAAGATCTTTGTGGTTACGAGTGACCCATATACCCAAATATTTTATTTTGGTAGGACTAAATTTAAAAGAAAATGGTCCAAAATAAGATCTGTCTACAGAAGAGATAGGCATAAGTTCGCTTTTCTGAAGGTTAACTTTATAACCAGAAATCTTTCCGAACCTTGTGAGTAGAATTGATAATTCAGGAAGGCTTGAGCGGGGGTCCGACAGAAATAATAACATGTCGTCCGCATAGAGTGAAACTTTATGCTCCGAACCCGCCCGGTGTATTCCCTTGATGGTGGGGCTCTGCTTCAGTGCTAATGCAAGTGGCTCAAGTGCAACGGCAAACAAAAGTGGTGAAAGAGGACACCCCTGTCTCGTGCCCCGCTTCAGCTCAAAGTAGGTAGATAAATTATTATTGGTACGCACCGCAGTCACTGGGAGTGTGTAAAGGAGTCTGATCCAGGAAATGTATTTAGGGCCGAAATTGAACATTTCTAAAGTCTTGAAAAGATAGTCCCACTCCACTCGGTCGAACGCTTTTTCAGCGTCCAGCGATAGCATCACCTCGATATTCCCAGGATCGGGTGAAGTGGGACAATAAAGGATATTAAATAAACGCCTGACATTGAAAAATGAATAACGATTTTTTATAAATCCTGTCTGGTCAGACGAAATAATAGAGGGGATAATGTTTTCAAGGCGACGCGCCAAAATCTTGGCAAGAACCTTTGTATCTGTATTCAGCAAAGAAACAGGGCGGTATGAACTGCAATTAAGGGGACTTTTATCCTTTTTAAGTAATAAAGAGACGACTGCTTGACGCATGGTAGGGGGCAAAAAACTGGTGACTAAAGACTCTTCAAATACTAACAATAATAAAGGAGACAACTGGTCAGAAAATCTTTTGAAAAATTCAGTTGAGAAACCATCCGGCCCTGGAGACTTGCCACTTTGCATGGCTCCAATTGCTGACATTATCTCCTTGACTGAGAAATCCTTTTCCAGTTCAGCCGAGAATTCTACACCTACAGAAGGCATTTTCAGTGATTTAAAAAAATCTTCTAGGACAGCAGGATTGGTGGACACGTCTGAAGTATATAATAATTGGTAGAATTTCCTGAAACAGGAATTGATCTTCTCATTGTCAATACATTTTGAACCACATTCATCATTAATTTCAGGAATGGTTTGATTGGCAGTTCTTTAGCGCAGCTGGTGAGCAAGCGCTCGGCCAGACTTTTCCCCATGTTCATAATAACCATGTCTTGATTTGGAAATAAGATATTCAGCATGCTGGGTGGATAGGAGATCAAACTCTGTCTGTAATGACAAGCGTTTCTTAAGTACATCTGCTGATAGGGAATGGCCATGTAGCCTGTCTAACTTTAATATCTCATCTGCTAATTTTTTAATACGCTCAGTGCTAGCCCTTTTTTTATTTGCACAGTATGAAATAATTTGACCTCTCAAATATGCCTTTAGTGACTCCCAAACAGTGGATGACGACATCCCTGGGGTTTGATTGATGTCGAGAAACATTTTAATTTCAGATGATATGAACTTAACAAACTCATCATCCGACAAAAGCAAAGGGTTAAACCGCCATTGGCGGTATGTAGATTGTGTATTAGGAATGTGCATTTTCATGGATAAGGGACCATGATCCGAGATGACCATAGTCCCGTAATCACATTCTTTCACAAGATGAAGAAGTCTTTTATCCAGGAAAAAGTAGTCAATGCGTGAATATGTCTTGTGAACCGGGGAAAAGTAAGAGTACGCCCTAGAGGTGGGGTTGCGAAACCTCCACACATCCGCTACACCATAGGTCTTCAGGAAGAGCTGAATCGAGTGTGCGGACTTCGACAGGGATGTCCTCTTAGAAGTACTCCTATCTAAAGGCGGAGAGAGTGCACAGTTAATGTCACCACCAAGAATGAGATGATGTGATGACAAGTCTGGTAAACAAGAAAAAAGATTGGTGAAGAATGTAGGGTCATCCCAGTTCGGGGCATAAATACAGGCCAAGATAACTGGGAGCGAATATAATTTTCCTACCACAAAGACATATCGCCCTGCAGAATCAGTTTGCACATGAGATGCCGTGAACTGTACATTTTTACTGATCATAATAGCAACCCCCCTAGCCTTTGAGCAGAAATTGGATTGATACACCTGGCCAGCCCATCCCCTAGCCAACCGAGAACTATCACAAGAGCGTATATGGGTCTCTTGTAAGAATGCAATATCTGCATTAAGCTGTTTAAGGTGTGAGAATATTTTTTTAAATTTCACTGGATGATTAAGTGATTTAACATTCCAACTTATGATGTTGGCAGGGCAACCATCAAAACCTCTTGCATTATTTATAATGGCCATACTGTGTATACAGAGAAGTGAGCACCATATTTGAAACCCAGAGACACAAAAACACCAAAACAAAAACAAACATTAACAAAAATAAAAATCTGACAGAATAGCGTCAATTTGTAGATAAGTCCAGTAGTTACCCACCCCCTATCACCCACCCGAACAAGGTGATTACAGCAACCCTCAGAAAAAAATCCACACATTAAGTGTTTGTGGTAGGGAACTGAAAAGCTAAGCACTCAAGCTCCCGTCGAGCCTCCAACAAACAAACAAAAAAAAGGAATAGTAAAGTGTAATACAATTCTAAGTGTAACGCACAGTAAACCATACATTATGTCTTTCATTTCTACGACGGAGTATCATTAAAGCAAAAACAGCAAACTTGAGTCGTATCAAAGCTTAACATGAAACAGTACGTCAGTCAATGAGTACACAAATCAAGCTGGTCATCGTCACCAATAAGAACGTGGAACAGTATATAGAAAATGTAAACATTGTATTATGGATTTGAACCTGATGACATTTGGCACAGTGTTATACACAAGCTCAACATACCCATACGTCGACCGAAGTAATACGTTCAATCGGGATGATCAGTCTTATGTACATTCTGCGGCCACCGAGGAAGGGATAATATTCTTCTTGGCATATGCCATAGCTTTATCCGGGTCAGTGAACTCCCTGTCCTCCCCTCTGTATGTGACCCGAAATCGTGCTGGGAACAGAATCCCGTACCGGACTCCCTCTCGGTCGCGAAGCAGCTTCCTCACCTCCGTAAATGCAGCCCGAGCTTTAGCCACAGATGCCGTGTAGTCCGGGAAGATGGTAATTGGTTCCCCGTTGAAACGAAGCGAGCGTGTCGCAATATCTGGACACAGTCTTGATAATAATGTAGCTTGGCAACGATGGCGCGAGGATTCCCACCCGGCCTCTTCGGCCCTAAGCTCCGGTGCGCGCGGTCGATCAACGGCTCCTTATCCAACTGTAGCACCTCAGTTAGCAACTTTGACACAGCGGTTGTAGAGCTGGAGTCGGGGGTTTCGGGTACTCCAATGATTCGTATATTACATCTCCTCATCCGCCCTTCCATATCTTCACACTTCGTTTTCAGTGCTGCCATTTCTGCCTTCACCTCACTCACAGTACTTTGTAATGTAGCCACTTCATCCGACCATGCTGATAGCCCCCCCTCAACCTCCTTGATGCTAACTTTCACCTGGTCGATCTCTGACTTCAACGCCGCGGTGTTGTTTATTATCTCCGTTTTCACCGCCTTCAGCTCGTTCTTGAGCATTTCGAAATCATCCGCGAGAGCATTTTTCAGCTCTGACTTAATCACTGATGAAATGTCCGCTTTCAGAGAAAGAAGGATTTCTGTTTTCAAACCTTCAGCATCCATCTCTCCCGAAGCAGGTGAGGGCGGGGTCACTTTAGCTTGGCTCTTGGCAGCACTCTGGCCCGAGGAGGTATTGGGCCTTGTCTTGGAGGTTTCAGTATACTTGAATTTCTTCAGCCTGGTGTCCATCAGGGCACCGCCGCGGAATTGTTCCACAGTCCGGTGGAGTTAAGCAATAGTTTACTGTTTTATAATAACGATTTTACCTTACGCTTTACGGATTAAATTGAGGTCTAACGGGAGCTCACGACGAACACAGCTTACTCCATTGCGGCCAAGCCACGCCCCCCCCAGTGACTTAACTTTTTCGTCAAAAAAGACCCCAAAAGTATCTTGGAATGTCTTGAAATTGTACACAGTCATAGTCAAGCATGCCCTGAACAAGAATCCGTTGAATATATTTGCATATCTCTTGAAGAATATTTTTAATGAATTTTTGAATATCCGGAAAGCGATCCATGCACTTGGACATTCCAAGTATGTTGGAATGTCTTGAAATTGTACTCAGTCATAGTCAACAACGCCCTGAACAAGAATCCATTGAAAATATTTGCATATCTCTTAAGGAATATTTTTAATGAATTTTTGAAAATGAGGAAAGTCTGTGCACTTAGGCAGTGACTTAACTTTTTATTCAAAAAAGACCCCAAAAGTATCTTGGAATGTCTTGAAATTGTACACAGTCATAGTCAAGCATGCCCTGAACAAGAATCCGTTGAATATATTTGCATATCTCTTGAAGAATATTTTTAATGAACTTTTGAAAATCAGGAAAGCGATCCATGCACTTGGACATTCCAAGTATGTTGGAATGTTTTGAAATTGTACTCAGTCATAGTCAACGACGCCCTGAACAAGAATCCGTTGAAAATATTTGCATATCGCTTAAGGAATATTTTTAATGAATTTTTGAAAATCAGGAAAGCGATCCATGCACTTAGGCAGTGACTTAACTTTTTATTCAAAAAAGACCCCAAAAGTATCTTGGAATGTCTTGAAATTGTACACAGTCATAGTCAAGCATGCCCTGAACAAGAATCCGTTGAATATATTTGCATATCTCTTGAAGAATATTTTTAATGAACTTTTGAAAATCAGGAAAGCGATCCATGCACTTAGGCAGTGACTTAACTTTTTATTCAAAAAAGACCCCAAAGGTATCTTGGAATGTCTTGAAATTGTACACAGTCATAGTCAAGCATGCCCTGAACAAGAATCCGTTGAATATATTTGCATATCTCTTGAAGAATATTTTTAATGAACTTTTGAAAATCAGGAAAGCGATCCATGCACTTGGACATTCCAAGTATGTTGGAATGTCTTGAAATTGTACTCAGTCATAGTCAACGACGCCCTGAACAAGAATCCGTTGAAAATATTTGCATATCGCTTAAGGAATATTTTTAATGAATTTTTGAAAATCAGGAAAGCGATCCATGCACTTAGGCAGTGACTTAACTTTTTTGTCAAAAAAGACCCCAAAAGTATCTTGGAATGTCTTGAAATTGTACACAGTCATAGTCAAGCATGCCCTGAACAAGAATCCGTTGAATATATTTGCATATCTCTTGAAGAATATTTTTAATGAATTTTTGAAAATCCGAAAAGCGATCCATGCACTTGGACATTCCAAGTATGTTGGAATGTCTTGAAATTGTTTTCAGTCATAGTCAACGACGCCCTGAACAAGAATCAATTGAAAATATTTGCATATCTCTTAAGGAATATTTTTAATGAATTTTTGAAAATGAGGAAAGTCTGTGCACTTAGGCAGTGACTTAACTTTTTATTCAAAAAAGACCCCAAAAGTATCTTGGAATGTCTTGAAATTGTACACAGTCATAGTCAAGCATGCCCTGAACAAGAATCCGTTGAATATATTTGCATATCTCTTGAAGAATATTTTTAATGAACTTTTGAAAATCAGGAAAGCGATCCATGCACTTGGACATTCCAAGTATGTTGGAATGTCTTGAAATTGTACTCAGTCATAGTCAATGACGCCCTGAACAAGAATCCGTTGAAAATATTTGCATATCATTTAAGGAATATTTTTAATGAATTTTTGAAAATGATGAAAGTCTGTGCACTTAGGCAGTGACTTAACTTTTTATTCAAAAAAGACCCCAAAGGTATCTTGGAATGTCTTGAAATTGTACACAGTCATAGTCAAGAATGCCCTGAACAAGAATCCGTTGAATATATTTGCATATCTCTTGAAGAATATTTTTAATGAATTTTTGAAAATCCGGAAAGC
Organism: Microchirus variegatus; assembly: GCF_963457635.1. NCBI lineage: Eukaryota > Metazoa > Chordata > Actinopteri > Pleuronectiformes > Soleidae > Microchirus > Microchirus variegatus. Next base: position 702,019 of record NW_028154739.1, read on the forward strand.
GATCCATGCACTTGGACATTCCAAGTATGTTGGAATGTCTTGAAATTGTACTCGGTCATAGTCAACGACGCCCTGAACAAGAATCCATTGAAAATATTTGCATATCTCTTAAGGAATATTTTTAATGAATTTTTGAAAATGATGAAAGTCTGTGCACTTAGGCAGTGACTTAACTTTTTATTCAAAAAAGACCCCAAAGGTATCTTGGAATGTCTTGAAATTGTACACAGTCATAGTCAAGCATGCCCTGAACAAGAATCCGTTGAATATATTTGCATATCTCTTGAAGAATATTTTTAATGAACTTTTGAAAATCAGGAAAGCGATCCATGCACTTGGACATTCCAAGTATGTTGGAATGTCTTGAAATTGTACTCAGTCATAGTCAACGACGCCCTGAACAAGAATCCGTTGAAAATATTTGCATATCGCTTAAGGAATATTTTTAATGAATTTCTGAAAATCAGGAAAGCGATCCATGCACTTAGGCAGTGACTTAACTTTTTAGTCAAAAAAGACCCCAAAAGTATCTTGGAATGTCTTGAAATTGTACACAGTCATAGTCAAGCATGCCCTGAACAAGAATCCGTTGAATATATTTGCATATCTCTTGAAGAATATTTTTAATGAATTTTTGAAAATCCGAAAAGCGATCCATGCACTTGGACATTCCAAGTATGTTGGAATGTCTTGAAATTGTACTCAGTCATAGTCAACGACGCCCTGAACAAGAATCAATTGAAAATATTTGCATATCTCTTAAGGAATATTTTTAATGAATTTTTGAAAATGAGGAAAGTCTGTGCACTTCGGCAGTGACTTAACTTTTTATTCAAAAAAGACCCCAAAAGTATCTTGGAATGTCTTGAAATTGTACACAGTCATAGTCAAGCATGCCCTGAACAAGAATCCGTTGAATATATTTGCATATCTCTTGAAGAATATTTTTAATGATCTTTTGAAAATCCGGAAAGCGATCCATGCACTTGGACATTCCAAGTATGTTGGAATGTCTTGAAATTGTACTCAGTCATAGTCAACGACGCCCTGAACAAGAATCCGTTGAAAATATTTGCATATCGTTTAAGGAATATTTTTAAAGAATTTCTGAAAATCAGGAAAGCGATCCATGCACTTAGGCAGTGACTTAACTTTTTCGTCAAAAAAGACCCCAAAAGTATCTTGGAATGTCTTGAAATTGTACACAGTCATAGTCAAGAATGCCCTGAACAAGAATCCGTTGAATATATTTGCATATCTCTTGAAGAATATTTTTAATGAATTTTTGAAAATCCGGAAAGCGATCCATGCACTTGGACATTCCAAGTATGTTGGAATGTCTTGAAATTGTACTCGGTCATAGTCAACGACGCCCTGAACAAGAATCCATTGAAAATATTTGCATATCTCTTAAGGAATATTTTTAATGAATTTTTGAAAATGATGAAAGTCTGTGCACTTAGGCAGTGACTTAACTTTTTATTCAAAAAAGACCCCAAAGGTATCTTGGAATGTCTTGAAATTGTACACAGTCATAGTCAAGCATGCCCTGAACAAGAATCCGTTGAATATATTTGCATATCTCTTGAAGAATATTTTTAATGAACTTTTGAAAATCAGGAAAGCGATCCATGCACTTGGACATTCCAAGTATGTTGGAATGTCTTGAAATTGTACTCAGTCATAGTCAACGACGCCCTGAACAAGAATCCGTTGAAAATATTTGCATATCGTTTAAGGAATATTTTTAATGAATTTTTGAAAATCAGGAAAGCGATCCATGCACTTAGGCAGTGACTTAACTTTTTCGTCAAAAAAGACCCCAAAAGTATCTTGGAATGTCTTGAAATTGTACACAGTCATAGTCAAGCATGCCCTGAACAAGAATCCGTTGAATATATTTGCATATCTCTTGAAGAATATTTTTAATGAATTTTTGAAAATCCGAAAAGCGATCCATGCACTTGGACATTCCAAGTATGTTGGAATGTCTTGAAATTGTACTCAGTCATAGTCAACGACGCCCTGAACAAGAATCAATTGAAAATATTTGCATATCTCTTAAGGAATATTTTTAATGAATTTTTGAAAATGAGGAAAGTCTGTGCACTTAGGCAGTGACTTAACTTTTTATTCAAAAAAGACCCCAAAAGTATCTTGGAATGTCTTGAAATTGTACACAGTCATAGTCAAGCATGCCCTGAACAAGAATCCGTTGAATATATTTGCATATCTCTTGAAGAATATTTTTAATGAACTTTTGAAAATCAGGAAAGCGATCCATGCACTTGGACATTCCAAGTATGTTGGAATGTCTTGAAATTGTACTCAGTCATAGTCAACGACGCCCTGAACAAGAATCCGTTGAAAATATTTGCATATCGTTTAAGGAATATTTTTAAAGAATTTCTGAAAATCAGGAAAGCGATCCATGCACTTAGGCAGTGACTTAACTTTTTCGTCAAAAAAGACCCCAAAAGTATCTTGGAATGTCTTGAAATTGTACACAGTCATAGTCAAGCATGCCCTGAACAAGAATCCGTTGAATATATTTGCATATCTCTTGAAGAATATTTTTAATGAATTTTTGAAAATCCGGAAAGCGATCCATGCACTTGGACATTCCAAGTATGTTGGAATGTCTTGAAATTGTACTCGGTCATAGTCAACGACGCCCTGAACAAGAATCCATTGAAAATATTTGCATATCTCTTAAGGAATATTTTTAATGAATTTTTGAAAATGATGAAAGTCTGTGCACTTAGGCAGTGACTTAACTTTTTATTCAAAAAAGACCCCAAAGGTATCTTGGAATGTCTTGAAATTGTACACAGTCATAGTCAAGCATGCCCTGAACAAGAATCCGTTGAATATATTTGCATATCTCTTGAAGAATATTTTTAATGAACTTTTGAAAATCAGGAAAGCGATCCATGCACTTGGACATTCCAAGTATGTTGGAATGTCTTGAAATTGTACTCAGTCATAGTCAACGACGCCCTGAACAAGAATCCGTTGAAAATATTTGCATATCGTTTAAGGAATATTTTTAATGAATTTTTGAAAATCAGGAAAGCGATCCATGCACTTAGGCAGTGACTTAACTTTTTCGTCAAAAAAGACCCCAAAAGTATCTTGGAATGTCTTGAAATTGTACACAGTCATAGTCAAGCATGCCCTGAACAAGAATCCGTTGAATATATTTGCATATCTCTTGAAGAATATTTTTAATGAATTTTTGAAAATCCGAAAAGCGATCCATGCACTTGGACATTCCAAGTATGTTGGAATGTCTTGAAATTGTACTCAGTCATAGTCAACGACGCCCTGAACAAGAATCAATTGAAAATATTTGCATATCTCTTAAGGAATATTTTTAATGAATTTTTGAAAATGAGGAAAGTCTGTGCACTTAGGCAGTGACTTAACTTTTTATTCAAAAAAGACCCCAAAAGTATCTTGGAATGTCTTGAAATTGTACACAGTCATAGTCAAGCATGCCCTGAACAAGAATCCGTTGAATATATTTGCATATCTCTTGAAGAATATTTTTAATGAACTTTTGAAAATCAGGAAAGCGATCCATGCACTTGGACATTCCAAGTATGTTGGAATGTCTTGAAATTGTACTCAGTCATAGTCAACGACGCCCTGAACAAGAATCCGTTGAAAATATTTGCATATCGTTTAAGGAATATTTTTAAAGAATTTCTGAAAATCAGGAAAGCGATCCATGCACTTAGGCAGTGACTTAACTTTTTCGTCAAAAAAGACCCCAAAAGTATCTTGGAATGTCTTGAAATTGTACACAGTCATAGTCAAGCATGCCCTGAACAAGAATCCGTTGAATATATTTGCATATCTCTTGAAGAATATTTTTAATGAATTTTTGAAAATCCGGAAAGCGATCCATGCACTTGGACATTCCAAGTATGTTGGAATGTCTTGAAATTGTACTCGGTCATAGTCAACGACGCCCTGAACAAGAATCCATTGAAAATATTTGCATATCTCTTAAGGAATATTTTTAATGAATTTTTGAAAATGATGAAAGTCTGTGCACTTAGGCAGTGACTTAACTTTTTATTCAAAAAAGACCCCAAAGGTATCTTGGAATGTCTTGAAATTGTACACAGTCATAGTCAAGCATGCCCTGAACAAGAATCCGTTGAATATATTTGCATATCTCTTGAAGAATATTTTTAATGAACTTTTGAAAATCAGGAAAGCGATCCATGCACTTGGACATTCCAAGTATGTTGGAATGTCTTGAAATTGTACTCAGTCATAGTCAACGACGCCCTGAACAAGAATCCGTTGAAAATATTTGCATATTGCTTAAGGAATATTTTTAATGAATTTTTGAAAATCAGGAAAGCGATCCATGCACTTCGGCAGTGACTTAACTTTTTTGTCAAAAAAGACCCCAAAAGTATCTTGGAATGTCTTGAAATTGTACACAGTCATAGTCAAGCATGCCCTGAACAAGAATCCGTTGAATATATTTGCATATCTCTTGAAGAATATTTTTAATGAATTTTTGAAAATCCGAAAAGCGATCCATGCACTTGGACATTCCAAGTATGTTGGAATGTCTTGAAATTGTACTCAGTCATAGTCAACGACGCCCTGAACAAGAATCAATTGAAAATATTTGCATATCTCTTAAGGAATATTTTTAATGAATTTTTGAAAATGAGGAAAGTCTGTGCACTGAGGCAGTGACTTAACTTTTTATTCAAAAAAGACCCCAAAAGTATCTTGGAATGTCTTGAAATTGTACACAGTCATAGTCAAGCATGCCCTGAACAAGAATCCGTTGAATATATTTGCATATCTCTTGAAGAATATTTTTAATGAACTTTTGAAAATCAGGAAAGCGATCCATGCACTTGGACATTCCAAGTATGTTGGAATGTCTTGAAATTGTACTCAGTCATAGTCAACGACGCCCTGAACAAGAATCCGTTGAAAATATTTGCATATCGTTTAAGGAATATTTTTAAAGAATTTCTGAAAATCAGGAAAGCGATCCATGCACTTAGGCAGTGACTTAACTTTTTTGTCAAAAAAGACCCCAAAAGTATCTTGGAATGTCTTGAAATTGTACACAGTCATAGTCAAGCATGCCCTGAACAAGAATCCGTTGAATATATTTGCATATCTCTTGAAGAATATTTTTAATGAATTTTTGAAAATCCGAAAAGCGATCCATGCACTTGGACATTCCAAGTATGTTGGAATGTCTTGAAATTGTACTCAGTCATAGTCAACGACGCCCTGAACAAGAATCAATTGAAAATATTTGCATATCTCTTAAGGAATATTTTTAATGAATTTTTGAAAATGAGGAAAGTCTGTGCACTTAGGCAGTGACTTAACTTTTTATTCAAAAAAGACCCCAAAAGTATCTTGGAATGTCTTGAAATTGTACACAGTCATAGTCAAGCATGCCCTGAACAAGAATCCGTTGAATATATTTGCATATCTCTTGAAGAATATTTTTAATGAACTTTTGAAAATCAGGAAAGCGATCCATGCACTTGGACATTCCAAGTATGTTGGAATGTCTTGAAATTGTACTCAGTCATAGTCAACGACGCCCTGAACAAGAATCCGTTGAAAATATTTGCATATCGTTTAAGGAATATTTTTAAAGAATTTCTGAAAATCAGGAAAGCGATCCATGCACTTAGGCAGTGACTTAACTTTTTCGTCAAAAAAGACCCCAAAAGTATCTTGGAATGTCTTGAAATTGTACACAGTCATAGTCAAGCATGCCCTGAACAAGAATCCGTTGAATATATTTGCATATCTCTTGAAGAATATTTTTAATGAATTTTTGAAAATCCGGAAAGCGATCCATGCACTTGGACATTCCAAGTATGTTGGAATGTCTTGAAATTGTACTCAGTCATAGTCAACGACGCCCTGAACAAGAATCCATTGAAAATATTTGCATATCTCTTAAGGAATATTTTTAATGAATTTTTGAAAATGATGAAAGTCTGTGCACTTAGGCAGTGACTTAACTTTTTATTCAAAAAAGACCCCAAAGGTATCTTGGAATGTCTTGAAATTGTACACAGTCATAGTCAAGCATGCCCTGAACAAGAATCCGTTGAATATATTTGCATATCTCTTGAAGAATATTTTTAATGAACTTTTGAAAATCAGGAAAGCGATCCATGCACTTGGACATTCCAAGTATGTTGGAATGTCTTGAAATTGTACTCAGTCATAGTCAACGACGCCCTGAACAAGAATCCGTTGAAAATATTTGCATATCGCTTAAGGAATATTTTTAATGAATTTTTGAAAATCAGGAAAGCGATCCATGCACTTAGGCAGTGACTTAACTTTTTTGTCAAAAAAGACCCCAAAAGTATCTTGGAATGTCTTGAAATTGTACACAGTCATCGTCAAGCATGCCCTGAACAAGAATCCGTTGAATATATTTGCATATCTCTTGAAGAATATTTTTAATGAATTTTTGAAAATCCGGAAAGCGATCCATGCACTTGGACATTCCAAGTATGTTGGAATGTCTTGAAATTGTACTCGGTCATAGTCAACGACGCCCTGAACAAGAATCCATTGAAAATATTTGCATATCTCTTAAGGAATATTTTTAATGAATTTTTGAAAATGATGAAAGTCTGTGCACTTAGGCAGTGACTTAACTTTTTATTCAAAAAAGACCCCAAAGGTATCTTGGAATGTCTTGAAATTGTACACAGTCATAGTCAAGCATGCCCTGAACAAGAATCCGTTGAAAATATTTGCATATCGCTTAAGGAATATTTTTAATGAATTTTTGAAAATCAGGAAAGCGATCCATGCACTTAGGCAGTGACTTAACTTTTTTGTCAAAAAAGACCCCAAAAGTATCTTGGAATGTCTTGAAATTGTACACAGTCATAGTCAAGCATGCCCTGAACAAGAGTCCGTTGAATATATTTGCATATCTCTTGAAGAATATTTTTAATGAATTTTTGAAAATCCGAAAAGCGATCCATGCACTTGGACATTCCAAGTATGTTGGAATGTCTTGAAATTGTACTCAGTCATAGTCAACGACGCCCTGAACAAGAATCAATTGAAAATATTTGCATATCTCTTAAGGAATATTTTTAATGAATTTTTGAAAATGAGGAAAGTCTGTGCACTTAGGCAGTGACTTAACTTTTTATTCAAAAAAGACCCCAAAAGTATCTTGGAATGTCTTGAAATTGTACACAGTCATAGTCAAGCATGCCCTGAACAAGAATCCGTTGAATATATTTGCATATCTCTTGAAGAATATTTTTAATGAACTTTTGAAAATCAGGAAAGCGATCCATGCACTTGGACATTCCAAGTATGTTGGAATGTCTTGAAATTGTACTCAGTCATAGTCAACGACGCCCTGAACAAGAATCCGTTGAAAATATTTGCATATCGTTTAAGGAATATTTTTAAAGAATTTCTGAAAATCAGGAAAGCGATCCATGCACTTAGGCAGTGAATTAACTTTTTCGTCAAAAAAGACCCCAAAAGTATCTTGGAATGTCTTGAAATTGTACACAGTCATAGTCAAGCATGCCCTGAACAAGAATCCGTTGAATATATTTGCATATCTCTTGAAGAATATTTTTAATGAATTTTTGAAAATCCGGAAAGCGATCCATGCACTTGGACATTCCAAGTATGTTGGAATGTCTTGAAATTGTACTCAGTCATAGTCAACGACGCCCTGAACAAGAATCCATTGAAAATATTTGCATATCTCTTAAGGAATATTTTTAATGAATTTTTGAAAATGATGAAAGTCTGTGCACTTAGGCAGTGACTTAACTTTTTATTCAAAAAAGACCCCAAAGGTATCTTGGAATGTCTTGAAATTGTACACAGTCATAGTCAAGCATGCCCTGAACAAGAATCCATTGAATATATTTGCATATCTCTTGAAGAATATTTTTAATGAACTTTTGAAAATCAGGAAAGCGATCCATGCACTTGGACATTCCAAGTATGTTGGAATGTCTTGAAATTGTACTCAGTCATAGTCAACGACGCCCTGAACAAGAATCCGTTGAAAATATTTGCATATCGCTTAAGGAATATTTTTAATGAATTTTTGAAAATCAGGAAAGCGATCCATGCACTTAGGCAGTGACTTAACTTTTTATTCAAAAAAGACCCCAAAAGTATCTTGGAATGTCTTGAAATTGTACACAGTCATAGTCAAGCATGCCCTGAACAAGAATCCGTTGAATATATTTGCATATCTCTTGAAGAATATTTTTAATGAATTTTTGAAAATCCGAAAAGCGATCCATGCACTTGGACATTCCAAGTATGTTGGAATGTCTTGAAATTGTACTCAGTCATAGTCAACGACGCCCTGAACAAGAATCAATTGAAAATATTTGCATATCTCTTAAGGAATATTTTTAATGAATTTTTGAAAATGAGGAAAGTCTGTGCACTTCGGCAGTGACTTAACTTTTTATTCAAAAAAGACCCCAAAAGTATGTTGGAATGTCTTGAAATTGTACACAGTCATAGTCAAGCATGCCCTGAACAAGAATCCGTTGAATATATTTGCATATCTCTTGAAGAATATTTTTAATGAACTTTTGAAAATCAGGAAAGCGATCCATGCACTTGGACATTCCAAGTATGTTGGAATGTCTTGAAATTGTACTCAGTTATAGTCAACGACGCCCTGAACAAGAATCCGTTGAAAATATTTGCATATCGCTTAAGGAATATTTTTAATGAATTTTTGAAAATCAGGAAAGCGATCCATGCACTTAGGCAGTGACTTAACTTTTTCGTCAAAAAAGACCTCAAAAGTATCTTGGAATGTCTTGAAATTGTACACAGTCATAGTCAAGCATGCCCTGAACAAGAATCCGTTGAATATATTTGCATATCTCTTGAAGAATATTTTTAATGAATTTTTGAAAATCCGGAAAGCGATCCATGCACTTGGACATTCCAAGTATGTTGGAATGTCTTGAAATTGTACTCAGTCATAGTCAACGGCGCCCTGAACAAGAATCCGTTGAAAATATTTGCATATCGCTTAAGGAATATTTTTAATGAATTTTTGAAAATCAGGAAAGCGATCCATGCACTTGGACATTCCAAGTATGTTGGAATGTCTTGAAATTGTACTCAGTCATAGTCAACGACGCCCTGAACAAGAATCCGTTGAAAATATTTGCATATCGCTTAAGGAATATTTTTAATGAATTTTTGAAAATCAGGAAAGCGATCCATGCACTTAGGCAGTGAATTAACTTTTTATTCAAAAAAGACCCCAAAAGTATCTTGGAATGTCTTGAAATTGTACACAGTCATAGTCAAGCATGCCCTGAACAAGAATCCGTTGAATATATTTGCATATCTCTTGAAGAATATTTTTAATGAATTTTTGAAAATCCGGAAAGCGATCCATGCACTTGGACATTCCAAGTATGTTGGAATGTCTTGAAATTGTACTCAGTCATAGTCAACGACGCCCTGAACAAGAATCCGTTGAAAATATTTGCATATCGCTTAAGGAATATTTTTAATGAATTTTTGAAAATCAGGAAAGCGATCCATGCACTTGGACATTCCAAGTATGTTGGAATGTCTTGAAATTGTACTCAGTCATAGTCAACGACGCCCTGAACAAGAATCAATTGAAAATATTTGCATATCTCTTAAGGAATATTTTTAATGAATTTTTGAAAATGAGGAAAGTCTGTGCACTTAGGCAGTGACTTAACTTTTTATTCAAAAAAGACCCCAAAAGTATCTTGGAATGTCTTGAAATTATACACAGTCATAGTCAAGCATGCCCTGAACAAGAATCCGTTGAATATATTTGCATATCTCTTGAAGAATATTTTTAATGAACATTTGAAAATCAGGAAAGCGATCCATGCACTTGGACATTCCAAGTATGTTGGAATGTTTTGAAATTGTACTCAGTCATAGTCAACGACGCCCTGAACAAGAATCCGTTGAAAATATTTGCATATCGTTTAAGGAATATTTTTAATGAATTTTTGAAAATCAGGAAAGCGATCCATGCACTTAGGCAGTGACTTAACTTTTTATTCAAAAAAGACCCCAAAAGTATCTTGGAATGTCTTGAAATTGTACACAGTCATAGTCAAGCATGCCCTGAACAAGAATCCGTTGAATATATTTGCATATCTCTTGAAGAATATTTTTAATGAATTTTTGAAAATCCGAAAAGCGATCCATGCACTTGGACATTCCAAGTATGTTGGAATGTCTTGAAATTGTACTCAGTCATAGTCAACGACGCCCTGAACAAGAATCAATTGAAAATATTTGCATATCTCTTAAGGAATATTTTTAATACATTTTTGAAAATTAGGAAAGCGATCCATGCACTTAGGCAGTGACTTAACTTTTGATGTTTTTGGTTTGTTTTTAAAGCATTAAAGCTGCAGGAGTTCATCCATGTCGCCCAGTCGCTGGAAACAAACGTTTGGACACCATGGATCACACAGCAGGAAATAAGGTGAGACGGAGGAAACGATCCATTTGCCCTGATGCACTTAGTGACTTGACTTTTTTTTCAAAAAAGACCCCAAAAGTATCTTGGAATGTCTTGAAATTGTACACAGTCATAGTCAAGCATGCCCTGAACAAGAATCCGTTGAATATATTTGCATATCTCTTGAGGAATATTTTTAATGAATTTTTGAAAATCAGGAAAGCGATCCATGCACTTAGGCAGTGACTTAACTTTTGATGTTTTTGGGTTGTTTTTAAAGAATTAAAGCTGCAGGAGTTCATCCATGTCGTCCAGTCGCTGGAAACAAACGTTTGGACACCATGGATCACACAGCAGGATATCAGGTGAGACGAAGGAAACGATCCATTTGCCCTGATGCACTTAGTGACTTGACTTTTTTTTCAAAAAAAACCCCAAAAGTAAATTGGAATGTCTTGAAATTGTACACAGTCATAGTCAAGCATGCCCTGAACAAGAATCCGTTGAATATATTTGCATATCTCTTGAAGAATATTTTTAATGAATTTTTGAAAATCAGGAAAGCGATCCATGCACTTGGACATTCCAAGTATGTTGGAATGTCTTGAAATTGTACTCAGTCATAGTCAACGACGCCCTGAACAAGAATCCGTTGAAAATATTTGCATATCGCTTAAGGAATATTTTTAATGAATTTTTGAAAATCAGGAAAGCGATCCATGCACTTAGGCAGTGACTTAACTTTTTATTCAAAAAAGACCCCAAAAGTATCTTGTAATGTCTTGAAATTGTACACAGTCATAGTCAAGCATGCCCTGAACAAGAATCCGTTGAATATATTTGCATATCTCTTGAAGAATATTTTTAATGAATTTTTGAAAATCCGGAAAGCGATCCATGCACTTGGACATTCCAAGTATGTTGGAATGTCTTGAAATTGTACTCAGTCATAGTCAACGACGCCCTGAACAAGAATCCGTTGAAAATATTTGCATATCGCTTAAGGAATATTTTTAATGAATTTTTGAAAATGAGGAAAGTCTGTGCACTTAGGCAGTGACTTAACTTTTTATTCAAAAAAGACCCCAAAAGTATCTTGGAATGTCTTGAAATTGTACACAGTCATAGTCAAGCATGCCCTGAACAAGAATCCGTTGAATATATTTGCATATCTCTTGAAGAATATTTTAAATGAATTTTTGAAAATCCGAAAAGCGATCCATGCACTTGGACATTCCAAGTATGTTGGAATGTCTTGAAATTGTACTCAGTCATAGTCAACGACGCCCTGAACAAGAATCAATTGAAAATATTTGCATATCTCTTAAGGAATATTTTTAATGAATTTTTGAAAATTAGGAAAGCGATCCATGCACTTAGGCAGTGACTTAACTTTTGATGTTTTTGGTTTGTTTTTAAAGCATTAAAGCTGCAGGAGTTCATCCATGTCGCCCAGTCGCTGGAAACAAACGTTTGGACACCATGGATCACACAGCAGGAAATAAGGTGAGACGGAGGAAACGATCCATTTGCCCTGATGCACTTAGTGACTTGACTTTTTTTTCAAAAAAGACCCCAAAAGTATCTTGGAATGTCTTGAAATTGTACACAGTCATAGTCAAGCATGCCCTGAACAAGAATCCGTTGAATATATTTGCATATCTCTTGAGGAATATTTTTAATGAATTTTTGAAAATCAGGAAAGCGATCCATGCACTTAGGCAGTGACTTAACTTTTGATGTTTTTGGGTTGTTTTTAAAGAATTAAAGCTGCAGGAGTTCATCCATGTCGTCCAGTCGCTGGAAACAAACGTTTGGACACCGTGGATCACACAGCAGGATATCAGGTGAGACGAAGGAAACGATCCATTTGCCCTGATGCACTTAGTGACTTGACTTTTTTTTCAAAAAAAACCCCAAAAGTAAATTGGAATGTCTTGAAATTGTACACAGTCATAGTCAAGCATGCCCTGAACAAGAATCCGTTGAATATATTTGCATATCTCTTGAAGAATATTTTTAATGAATTTTTGAAAATCCGGAAAGCGATCCATGCACTTGGACATTCCAAGTATGTTGGAATGTCTTGAAATTGTACTCAGTCATAGTCAACGACGCCCTGAACACGAATCCGTTGAAAATATTTGCATATCGCTTAAGGAATATTTTTAATGAATTTTTGAAAATCAGGAAAGCAATCCATGCACTTAGGCAGTGACTTAACTTTTTTGTCAAAAAAGACCCCAAAAGTATCTTGGAATGTCTTGAAATTGTACACAGTCATAGTCAAGCATGCCCTGAACAAGAAACCGTTGAATATATTTGCATATCTCTTGAAGAATATTTTTAATGAATTTTTGAAAATCCGAAAAGCGATCCATGCACTTGGACATTCCAAGTATGTTGGAATGTTTTGAAATTGTACTCAGTCATAGTCAACGACGCCCTGAACAAGAATCAATTGAAAATATTCGCATATCTCTTAAGGAATATTTTTAATGAATTTTTGAAAATCAGGAAAGCAATCCATGCACTTAGGCAGTGACTTAACTTTTTTGTCAAAAAAGACCCCAAAAGTATCTTGGAATGTCTTGAAATTGTACACAGTCATAGTCAAGCATGCCCTGAACAAGAATCCGTTGAATATATTTGCATATCTCTTGAAGAATATTTTTAATGAACTTTTGAAAATCAGGAAAGCGATCCATGTACTTGGACATTCAAAGTATGTTGGAATGTCTTGAAATTGTACTCGGTCATAGTCAACGATGCCCTGAACAAGAATCCGTTGAAAATATTTGCATATCGCTTAAGGAATATTTTTAATGAATTTTTGAAAATCAGGAAAGCGATCCATGCACTTAGGCAGTGACTTAACTTTTTCGTCAAAAAAGACCCCAAAAGTATCTTGGAATGTCTTGAAATTGTACACAGTCATAGTCAAGCATGCCCTGAACAAGAATCCGTTGAATATATTTGCATATCTCTTGAAGAATATTTTTAATGAATTTTTGAAAATCCGGAAAGCTATCCATGCACTTGGACATTCCAAGTAAGTTGGAATGTCTTGAAATTGTACTCAGTCATAGTCAACGACGCCCTGAACAAGAATCTATTGAAAATATTTGCATATCTCTTAAGGAATATTTTTAATGAATTTTTGAAAATGAGGAATTTCTGTGCACTTAGGCAGTGACTTAACTTTTTATTCAAAAAAGACCCCAAAAGTATCTTGGAATGTCTTGAAATTGTACACAGTCATAGTCAAGCATGCCCTGAACAAGAATCCGTTGAATATATTTGCATATCTCTTGAAGAATATTTTTAATGAACTTTTGAAAATCAGGAAAGCGATCCATGTACTTGGACATTCAAAGTATGTTGGAATGTCTTGAAATTGTACTCGGTCATAGTCAACGACGCCCTGAACAAGAATCCGTTGAAAATATTTGCATATCGCTTAAGGAATATTTTTAATGAATTTTTGAAAATCAGGAAAGCGATCCATGCACTTAGGCAGTGACTTAACTTTTTCGTCAAAAAAGACCCCAAAAGTATCTTGGAATGTCTTGAAATTGTACACAGTCATAGTCAAGCATGCCCTGAACAAGAATCCGTTGAATATATTTGCATATCTCTTGAAGAATATTTTTAATGAATTTTTGAAAATCCGGAAAGCGATCCATGCACTTGGACATTCCAAGTATGTTGGAATGTCTTGAAATTGTACTCGGTCATAGTCAACGACGCCCTGAACAAGAATCCATTGAAAATATTTGCATATCTCTTAAGAAATATTTTTAATGAATTTTTGAAAATGATGAAAGTCTGTGCACTTAGGCAGTGACTTAACTTTTTATTCAAAAAAGACCCCAAAGGTATCTTGGAATGTCTTGAAATTGTACACAGTCATAGTCAAGCATGCCCTGAACAAGAATCCGTTGAATATATTTGCATATCTCTTGAAGAATATTTTTAATGAACTTTTGAAAATCAGGAAAGCGATCCATGCACTTGGACATTCCAAGTATGTTGGAATGTCTTGAAATTGTACTCAGTCATAGTCAACGACGCCCTGAACAAGAATCCGTTGAAAATATTTGCATATCGTTTAAGGAATATTTTTAAAGAATTTCTGAAAATCAGGAAAGCGATCCATGCACTTAGGCAGTGACTAAACTTTTTTGTCAAAAAAGACCCCAAAAGTATCTTGGAATGTCTTGAAATTGTACACAGTCATAGTCAAGCATGCCCTGAACAAGAATATGTTGAATATATTTGCATATCTCTTAAAGAATATTTTTAATGAATTTTTGAAAATCCGAAAAGCGATCCATGCACTTGGACATTCCAAGTATCTTGGAATGTCTTGAAATTGTACTCAGTCATAGTCAACGACGCCCTGAACAAGAATCAATTGAAAATATTTGCATATCTCTTAAGGAATATTTTTAATGAATTTTTGAAAATGAGGAAAGTCTGTGCACTTAGGCAGTGACTTAACTTTTTATTCAAAAAAGACCCCAAAAGTATCTTGGAATGTCTTGAAATTGTACACAGTCATAGTCAAGCATGCCCTGAACAAGAATCCGTTGAATATATTTGCATATCTCTTGAAGAATATTTTTAATGAACTTTTGAAAATCAGGAAAGCGATCCATGCACTTGGACATTCCAAGTATGTTGGAATGTCTTGAAATTGTACTCAGTCATAGTCAACGACGCCCTGAACAAGAATCCGTTGAAAATATTTGCATATCGTTTAAGGAATATTTTTAAAGAATTTCTGAAAATCAGGAAAGCGATCCATGCACTTAGGCAGTGACTTAACTTTTTCGTCAAAAAAGACCCCAAAAGTATCTTGGAATGTCTTGAAATTGTACACAGTCATAGTCAAGAATGCCCTGAACAAGAATCCGTTGAATATATTTGCATATCTCTTGAAGAATATTTTTAATGAATTTTTGAAAATCCGGAAAGCGATCCATGCACTTGGACATTCCAAGTATGTTGGAATGTCTTGAAATTGTACTCGGTCATAGTCAACGACGCCCTGAACAAGAATCCATTGAAAATATTTGCATATCTCTTAAGGAATATTTTTAATGAATTTTTGAAAATGATGAAAGTCTGTGCACTTAGGCAGTGACTTAACTTTTTATTCAAAAAAGACCCCAAAGGTATCTTGGAATGTCTTGAAATTGTACACAGTCATAGTCAAGCATGCCCTGAACAAGAATCCGTTGAATATATTTGCATATCTCTTGAAGAATATTTTTAATGAACTTTTGAAAATCAGGAAAGCGATCCATGCACTTGGACATTCCAAGTATGTTGGAATGTCTTGAAATTGGACTCAGTCATAGTCAACGACGCCCTGAACAAGAATCCGTTGAAAATATTTGCATATCGCTCAAGGAATATTTCTAATGAATTTTTGAAAATCAGGAAAGCGATCCATGCACTTAGGCAGTGACTTAACTTTTTTGTCAAAAAAGACCCCAAAAGTATCTTGGAATGTCTTGAAATTGTACACAGTTATAGTCAAGCATGCCCTGAACAAGAATCCGTTGAATATATTTGCATATCTCTTGAAGAATATTTTTAATGAATTTTTGAAAATCCGAAAAGCGATCCATGCACTTGGACATTCCAAGTATGTTGGAATGTCTTGAAATTGTACACAGTTATAGTCAAGCATGCCCTGAACAAGAATCCGTTGAATATATTTGCATATCTCTTAAGGAATATTTTTAATGAATTTTTGAAAATGAGGAAAGTCTGTGCACTTAGGCAGTGACTTAACTTTTTATTCAAAAAAGACCCCAAAAGTATCTTGGAATGTCTTGAAATTGTACACAGTCATAGCCAAGCATGCCCTGAACAAGAATCCGTTGAATATATTTGCATATCTCTTGAAGAATATTTTTAATGAACTTTTGAAAATCCGGAAAGCGATCCATGCACTTGGACATTCCAAGTATGTTGGAATGTTTTGAAATTGTACTCAGTCATAGTCAACGACGCCCTGAACAAGAATCCGTTGAAAATATTTGCATATCGTTTAAGGAATATTTTTAAAGAATTTCTGAAAATCAGGAAAGCGATCCATGCACTTAGGCAGTGACTTAACTTTTTCGTCAAAAAAGACCCCAAAAGTATCTTGGAATGTCTTGAAATTGTACACAGTCATAGTCAAGCATGCCCTGAACAAGAATCCATTGAATATATTTGCATATCTCTTGAAGAATATTTTTAATGAATTTTTGAAAATCCGGAAAGCGATCCATGCACTTGGACATTCCAAGTATGTTGGAATGTCTTGAAATTGTACTCAGTCATAGTCAACGACGCCCTGAACAAGAATCAATTGAAAATATTTGCATATCTCTTAAGGAATATTTTTAATGAATTTTTGAAAATGAGGAAAGTCTGTGCACTTAGGCAGTGACTTAACTTTTTATTCAAAAAAGACCACAAAAGTATCTTGGAATGTCTTGAAATTGTACACAGTCATAGTCAAGCATGCCCTGAACAAGAATCCGTTGAATATATTTGCATATCTCTTGAAGAATATTTTTAATGAACTTTTGAAAATCAGGAAAGCGATCCATGCACTTGGACATTCCAAGTATGTTGGAATGTCTTGAAATTGTACTCAGTCATAGTCAACGACGCCCTGAACAAGAATCCGTTGAAAATATTTGCATATCGTTTAAGGAATATTTTTAAAGAATTTCTGAAAATCAGGAAAGCGATCCATGCACTTAGGCAGTGACTTAACTTTTTCGTCAAAAAAGACCCCAAAAGTATCTTGGAATGTCTTGAAATTGTACACAGTCATAGTCAAGCATGCCCTGAACAAGAATCCGTTGAATATATTTGCATATCTCTTGAAGAATATTTTTAATGAATTTTTGAAAATCCGGAAAGCGATCCATGCACTTGGACATTCCAAGTATGTTGGAATGTCTTGAAATTGTACTCGGTCATAGTCAACGACGCCCTGAACAAGAATCCATTGAAAATATTTGCATATCTCTTAAGGAATATTTTTAATGAATTTTTGAAAATGATGAAAGTCTGTGCACTTAGGCAGTGACTTAACTTTTTATCCAAAAAAGACCCCAAAGGTATCTTGGAATGTCTTGAAATTGTACACAGTCATAGTCAAGCATGCCCTGAACAAGAATCCGTTGAATATATTTGCATATCTCTTGAAGAATATTTTTAATGAACTTTTGAAAATCAGGAAAGCGATCCATGCACTTGGACATTCCAAGTATGTTGGAATGTCTTGAAATTGTACTCATTCATAGTCAACGACGCCCTGAACAAGAATCCGTTGAAAATATTTGCATATCGCTTAAGGAATATTCTTAATGAATTTTTGAAAATCAGCAAAGCGATCCATGCACTTAGGCAGTGACTTAACTTTTTTGTCAAAAAAGACCCCAAAAGTATCTTGGAATGTCTTGAAATTGTACAGAGTCATAGTCAAGCATGCCCTGAACAAGAATCCGTTGAATATATTTGCATATCTCTTAAAGAATATTTTTAATGAATTTTTGAAAATCCGAAAAGCGATCCATGCACTTGGACATTCCAAGTATGTTGGAATGTCTTTAAATTGTACTCAGTCATAGTCAACGACGCCCTGAACAAGAATCAATTGAAAATATTTGCATATCTCTTAAGGAATATTTTTAATGAATTTTTGAAAATGAGGAAAGTCTGTGCACTTAGGCAGTGACTTAACTTTTTATTCAAAAAAGACCCCAAAAGTATCTTGGAATGTCTTGAAATTGTACACAGTCATAGTCAAGCATGCCCTGAACAAGAATCCGTTGAATATATTTGCATATCTCTTGAAGAATATTTTTAATGAACTTTTGAAAATCCGGAAAGCGATCCATGCACTTGGACATTCCAAGTATGTTGGAATGTTTTGAAATTGTACTCAGTCATAGTCAACGACGCCCTGAACAAGAATCCGTTGAAAATATTTGCATATCGCTTAAGGAATATTTTTAATGAATTTTTGAAAATCAGGAAAGCGATCCATGCACTAAGGCAGTGACTTAGCTTTTTATTCAAAAAAGACCCCAAAAGTATCTTGGAATGTCTTGAAATTGTACACAGTCATAGTCAAGCATGCCCTGAACAAGAATCCGTTGAATATATTTGCATATCTCTTAAAGAATATTTTTAATGAATTTTTGAAAATCCGAAAAGCGATCCATGCACTTGGACATTCCAAGTATGTTGGAATGTCTTTAAATTGTACTCAGTCATAGTCAACGACGCCCTGAACAAGAATCAATTGAAAATATTTGCATATCTCTTAAGGAATATTTTTAATGAATTTTTGAAAATGAGGAAAGTCTGTGCACTTAGGCAGTGACTTAACTTTTTATTCAAAAAAGACCCCAAAAGTATCTTGGAATGTCTTGAAATTGTACACAGTCATAGTCA